>NC_134726.1:36073000-36691000 GCF_049634645.1 Pelodiscus sinensis | reverse complement strand
TGCTGCTATTTCGAAATTGACCCCGGTGAGGGGCTATTCTATATTATTCCTCCTGGAGCTCTCCATCATGATAGCACGTCTACATTAGGGGAGCCTGCCTCGGACTCATTTTGAGTCCTGCAGTACAGATGTGCGATTTCGAAATAAGCTATTTCGGAATCACTATTCTGGAATAGCTTATTCTGAAATAACTGTGCAGTACAGACATAGCCTGAGTCACCTATCCAGGGACACTCGAGGAAAGGCAGTAGGAAGTGGAAGCCAAAATATGCAGCACTATCTATAAGGCTATGTCTACACTGCGGGTTTTTTTTTTTTTTTTTGCAGAAGAGGATATGCAAATGGAGAGCTCATTTGCATATCTTCCTATTCTTTTGGCGGAAGAGGTTTTGCTGAGAAAAAGCCCCATTTGCAAAACAAAAACCCCTTTTTCGCAAGATCCTGTAAACCTCGATTTTTGAGGAATAAGGGATCTTGCGAAAAAGGAGGTTTTTTCCGACAAATAGCCCCGTCTACACGGGGCTTTTTATCGGTAAAACCTCTTCCACCAAAAGAATTGGAAGACGATATGCAAATGAGCAAGCTATTTGCATATCCTCTTCTGCAAAAGAAAACGCAGTATAAACTAACGGAGACTCTGGATCAGGAGTGCATCTCAGTGCCCAGTTTATCCCAGGCCACAGCAAGGCAAGGGGGAAGGCTGGGAGCCGACCAAGAATAGAAACAAGCCTAGAAGTCGCCCTCAGCAACATCCGCTGCTGTTTCCATTAGCCCCCCCTTCTTTTCCCCCGCCCCGACCCAGCTTTCCTCCCCGGGACCCCCAAGCTTCTCACAGAAATGAGGTGAGTTCAGACACAGCCCAAGACAGACAGTTTAAAAAAAAACCGGCTTTGGAAAAACAAAACACCTCACGCTTTCCTGTCTGCGTCTGGAAAACACACCTTCGCGCACCCCCCCGGCTGCGTTACACACGAGCCCATTCACCGCGGCTGTCTCTGGAGACGGCCCATTCCCCGCCAGACACCTATAAATAGCCGTGTCTGCGAGTGGGGCCTGCAATTTGCAACCGAAGTGGGGCCTGAACCAAAGCCCCCAGACTTGGGGGACGTTTGAATTCTGATTCCCATTCTGCTGGTAGGGCCCATCCCTGTTATGAGCTGTCTGGCGGGATATCGGGTCCCAAGTGTATACCTCCCTGATGTCCCCCACCGCACACACCCGCTCACTTCTCTAGTCCACCTGCAGTTTCTCCTCCTTCCCGAGACACTGAGGCCACCTCTCCCCCGGTCCCCATCTCATTCCCTGATAATGAGGCTTCGCCCGAATGCCTTTTCCTTTGGATCAAAGGCTCAGGGAGCTGCTGCTAGTAATTTATTACCGCAGCCAAGGTTTTTAATCCACACATGTTCAGTGCAAAGGTTAACACCAGGGTCTAGTCAGAGTCCAGGCCAGAGCAAAATCCCCATCGCAGGGGAAGGCAGACGCACCAGAAATTCAGCCTGGGATTTACCCACGATGGCGGAAAATGTGAGTTTAATAAAGTCTTCCTTAATAGCCAAACAACAGAGCAGGCCCAGGGCCAGCAAATCCACCTCGGACATGGCAGAGAAAACCTGAACTGTCGCATTGCGCCAAGGGCTGCCTGCCAGCAGAGGGTGCAATAGAGTGACGCCAGGAAAGTTTGTCAGTGTTTCTCAAGGTTTTTTTTTTTTTTAATAAAGTACCCCTTTAAAAAAAAAATTATAAGTACTCCCAGTACCTAGTTTTCAGAGACACAACTTTTCTTCTACCCTCGCAACACATTTGTTTAAACAACTTAACTGTAGCGGTGACATTTTTGGGTGTAAAAAGTACAAAAATAATAAAATGCTGTAAAACTTAAAACAAAAATTCCGTTTTCTCCAAATTTCAGTTGTGTTCATGTACCCCCCTGTAGGGGTGCGTACTCCTCACCATGCCTCAGTGACCCACTGCCAGTCTTCAGCTAGCCCATCTCCGGGCAAGCTGCAGTCTGTACGGGCCGCTCATCACCGGCATGGGGTGTAGATTTGCTACCCCACTTACCAGGGCTGCCTTGCTGCTGCCCTCCAAGCCCCGGGACTTGCTGCCCCAGTCCTGTTCTCGCCGGGAGCCTCCTGTTTCCTCAGGTACCAGCTCCCTACTGCTCTCTCCCCTCAGTAGGGAACTGTCCTTCTTTATATAGCCCCCAGCTGGGCCCTCATTAGACCTAATGGCTTCAGCTGGGTCTTTTCTTTCAGCCCCTGCTCCTAGCCTGGGTTTTGCCTTTAAAGGGCCAGTGCAGGGCGTGCGCCCTGTCACACACCCTCCCTCTCGGACTGGGCTTCCCCTCCTCGGCCGACCCCTGTTCCAGGCCTCGGGTATACTTTCCCTCTGGCCCTGGTTCTCCCCCTCCACCCCCCCAGCTATCCTCAGGTTCTCTCTAGCCGCCTCTGAGCATGCGCAGCAGAGCCAGCGTGACGGCCGGCGGGCTCCCCAGAGAGTCGCCGCGCAGCTGTCAGTGCGGGGCAACGGTGCCCCGTCACATCCCCCCAGGCTTCTCTCGAGTACCCCTGAGGGTATTCGTACCACTGGTTGAGAAACACTAGTTTAAGCAATACAACCTGAAACTCTCCTGTCTTCCAGGTAAGCTCTCAAGCTGTGCCACACAGCCACTGAATAATCGACAAGAAAGACTTCTCGCAACGAATACATGAAAGGTCTCTAATTAAATCGCTCTCTGCTGAATGGAAGGCATCAAGGCGAGGAAAGAGAATTTTGCAGGAGGCTGAAAGATTCCCTGAGTTCTGTGCAGCAGGGGTATAAACTTCCTGCCAGCCACACATCTACCAGATTCATTGGTACTCTGGGCATTGGTGACAGAACGTGCTGCTTTCAACTGCGGAGAAAACCCAGATCTTCCAGCAGAGACAGCGTGTTCTCCGCAGGTTCCTGGCATGGTTCTCAAGCTTGTAAATAAATGTCACATTCATTTCCCCAGCCTGCTGCATGCACATTGGGGTGGGGGAGGAAGCACAAGGTCTCCTCTCTCTCGGGGATGAAGCAGAGGAGAACAGAGAGAAGCCTTCATCGGGAATCACCCAGTCGCCTTTTTCTGCTTGTGAGCGGGTCACAGTTTTGCCTGGTCATTTGGAAGCAACTGACCTTATTTTGGGGTCTACCCTATGGGTTGGCTACGAAAAGTGCTCTGTGTTGTGGCCCCATGCAACTGATGAGAGAAGCCCCGCTGTGTACTCCCTTTTCCCGACGGGTGAATGAACCCACCCTTCTAGTGCTGTTCGTTATGGGCGTGGAGTTCAGAATCTGGGCCGTGCAAATACTCAACACTGCCCAACTCTGAAACTCATTTCCTGCCATTATTCCGGCGTTATGTTTAAGAAGCACACGGGATCTTTGTAGGGGGAAAAGGCAATTCGCCGCATTCATTGAAAATGCAAGAGCAAAGCCGTTAGCTCATGCTTACGTAGACAGAGGCTATGTCCAAACTACATCCCTCTTTCGAAAGAGTTGTAAATTAGGCAGATCAAAATTGCAAATGAAGTGGGGATTTAAATATCCCGCACATCATTTGCATAATCATGTCACAGCATTCTTTCGAAAAAGGGTATTTCGAATGTGAAACCATTGTCTAGACACGGTTCTTTTGAAAAAAAAAAGCCTTTTTCGAAAGATCCTGTACTCCGTTCTTTCGAAAAAGGGTATTTTGAAAGTGAAACCACTGTCTAGACATGATTCTTTCAGGGGAAAAAAACCGTTTTTCAAAAGATCCTCATTTTTTGAGGAGTACACAATCTTTTGAAAAAGGGTTTTTTTTCCCCAAAAGAACTGCATCTAGACGACGGTTTCACTTTCAAAATACCCTATTTCGAAAACACTGTGAGGCGATTATGCAAATGAAGCACGGGATATTTAAATCCCCGCTTCATTTGCGATTTCGAACTGCCTAATTTGCATCCCTCTTTCGAAAGAGGGATGTAGTTTAGACATGCCCAGACAGACAGCGCTTCTCCCCTCCGGGTACGTCTACACTGCAACACTGTTTTGAAATAACTAGCGCGATTCCAAAGTAACTTAGTCTGTGTCTACACAACAAGCATTTCTTTCAAAATAGTGTCAAAATACTGTCAAGCTGGAGGACTTCTTACTCCGACTCCCCTAACCCTCATTGTGCGAGGAGTAAGGGAAGTCGGAGGAAAAGCGCTCTATTTCGAAATAAGTGCCGCATAGACGCTCCCTATTTTGAAATAAGCTACGCAATGGACGTAGCTCAGTGTGCATAGCTTATTTCAACGTAAGCCCTGCAGTGTACACATGCCCCCCACCCCACAGTCCCTCCTACCACTGATGGTATTGTTACCAGTCTGTCACACGTTAGCCTGTTGGCCAAGTAGGCTAAGTGTGAGGGAGGAACCAGGTTCGCTTTGTCTCTGGGCTGATAGTGGCAGGACAAACCCAGCTCTTGTGGGAAAGCTGTCCTCCTTGATAATGCTGCTTCTCCTTCACGATCAGCGGGTTTTTCATTTTCGGACAGATGAAAACAACCCCGCTGGTTGTTCTTTCTCCTTATCGTCTTTGTTTGGCCATGCTAAGCTGGTTCCGAGCAGGAAGATCTTGCCCCAAGGTCTCGCTTTTCCCCTCTCTGTCCTGGGCCACCAATCTGCCCTCTTCTGTTCTGCTTTGGAGTCCATGGTTGTTCAATATCCCTGGTTCAGGGGTGGCCTTTGCTCATCTCTCACACATTCCTTATTCTCCCACAGAACAAGAACAAGGGGGCCACAATGATACTCACAGCACATGCCGAGAGCTGCAACTTAAGTGTGGTTGTATATACATATAGATGCAAATATATGCAAATTGCTTCTTTCACACGGACGGGCATGAATACAAAGATTAAGCCGGACCCAAACATGGCCAGTGTGAACCAGACAGCACCGCTTAGGCACTGCCCATAAGGCTAAGCAACCAGCACTTTCCACAATGCCCTGGTGCTCTCAGCAACTCTTCCCAGGGGCTAGAAATACCGACACCCTATACCTGTCTGACCCAGCCAGCCCGTCTGCTTGCGGCTTCCCATCCTCACCCCGCCTGGGAGACGCTTTGCTGTTGTGGAGCGTGTTCCCAGGGGAGGCCATGTTCCAGCGATCCTACCCGCAGGCCACGTGCTGAGCTCCCCGTAAACCCAAACCGCACCGCAGGCCACAAACGGGCCACATGTTGAGTAGCCCTGTCATATAAAATCAACTTTAAAAATCAAAACAAAACAATCACCATAAACATTGACACCTTTCAGGTATCTAAAAGGGGGTCACAAGGAGGAGGGAGAAAAATTATTCTTTCTGGCCTCTGAGGATAGGACAAGAAGCAAGGGGCTTAAACTTCAGCAAGGGAGGTTTAGGTTGGACATTAGGAAAAAGTTCCTACCTGTCAGGGTGGTTAAACACTGGAATAAGTTGCCCAGGGAGGTTGTGGAATCCCCATCTCTGGAGATATTTATGAGCAGGTTAGATAAATGCCTATCAGGGATGGTCTAGACAGTGCTGGGTCCTGCCATGAGGGCAGGGGACTGGACTTGATGATTTCTTGAGGTCCCTTCCAGTCCTAGTGTTCTATGATTCTATTTCTACAAGAATTCCAAATCACATCATTCTAAACCATTTCTACAATAATAAGAAACCTCGCAAACTATTTCTACCCTAAAAGAAGAAATAAGAATTTTTCTACCACACAGATGGGTCACACACGCTCGTGCATGGACGTGAGAGGGCTGGGATGGGGTGGGGAACCAGCAAAGCCCCCTTACCAAACCAGAGCTAATCTGCCTGGAGAGGTTCCAAAACCAGACACTGGACTCTGTTCTCGGCTGACACGAGCGAGTAAAACTCCCTGGCTAGCAGTGCCTAGCACTCCGGCCCAGCAGCCAGGAACACAGTCTGGGTTGGCAGCGTTTGACCTGTGCTGTGGCCGGGAGTGGGAGAGGACACTTGACGTCTCTGACAGCAGAAGAGGAAAAATGCCAGACAGCAGATGCTGTGGCTGCCAGACCCGGCATTTGGGCTCTGGGCTCTGATGTGCACATGTCCCTGCCTGTTACAATCCTGATTTCATGCTGCTAAATGGAGCTGACACGGACACAGCCGGCAGGAAATCAGGGGATGGCTTCATGCGCGCAGGGAGGAGATAAGAGAGGCTGTGCTGGAAAACAGAAATGGGCGTAAGCTGTGGAATTCCAGGCTTGGGCTCCACCATTGGCATGGGCCTGTCTGAAGCCCAGCCAGAGGGCTGACACTAGGGGGCGCTGTTGCCTGTAGATTGTTAAGGGTTTCATGCACAGGCGTTTTGCGGGAGGGGGGGGTGTTAAATGACTTTTTTCCCCCCCTCCTCTTTGGCTCAGTGATTGCTCCCTTTGCTTTTCAGGGGCGGATGTGAAACCGGCAAGAGCCCCAATGCTCAAGGTGAGGACGCCTCCGAGGGGGTCACTTTGATCCTGATGGTTTCATTTCACTTTCACGCCCGGTGTCCCACACAACTCGGACACAAAATCAGTAACCCTGTGAAGGCTCTCGTGTGTCCAGCCGTTGTGTCCTCCCAGCTGCTTTCCCCTGGGCTGATGCTCTGAATGCGTGTGAAACGGGATCAGAACGACAGTTCCTTGAAAGCGATGGCCATTGGCAAATCAAAACAATCATTTTCACTCTCAAGGTTTCCAGCTCATCAAATTCTCTCTCTCTCACACCCACACACACATGCTATGGGCTCGATACGGGAGGGGCTCTGAAAGGCCGTTGGACTAGAATCATAATTGTTCCTTCAGGCCTCAACTCTGGTCTTTGCGGATCTTTTTCGGTGCCAAACAGAATCCCACTAACCCTCCCTTAGCTCTGTGGTTTTAGCAGGCCCCGGCAAATGTTTGCACCGGTAAAAAGTCAGAAGATCCAACTCAGAGACATGCAAGGAGCTGGTATGCAGAACCAGAAGGGACCTATTTTTACATGGTCACTTTAGCTTTTCCACACCGGTCATGATTTTATAGACCTCTATCATATCCCCCTTAGTCTCCTCTTTTCTAAAAAGACTGGGACTTTTCAGCTTAGAAAAGAAGAGGCTAAGGGGGGATATGACAGAGGTGTATCAAATCGTGACTGGTGTGGAAAAAGTGAATAAGGAAAAGTTATTTATTTATTCCCACAATATAAGAATTAGGGATCACCAAGGCTACGTCTAGACTGCAAGCCTCTTTCGAAAGAGGCTTTTTTGAAAGATACTTTCGAAAAAAAGCATCTAGCCGACAACCAGTACTTTCGAAAAAGCAAGCCACTTTTTCGAAAGAGAGCACCCCGGCAGTCTGGAGGCTCTCTTTCGAAAAAGCACAGTTTGCATTCCATAGCACCTTTCTTCGAAAGAGCACTTGCAAAAAAAGGCATTCTTCCTTGTAAAATGAGGTGTTCCGTGGTCGAAAAAAAAACGCCGCATCCTTTTGATTTACTTTCGAAAGAACGCAGCAGCAGTCTAGATGCAGGGGAAGTTTTTTTTTAAAAAAGGCCACTTTTTTCGAAAAAATCCCTGTAGTCTAGACACAGCCCAAATGCAATGAATAGGCAGCAGGTTTAAAACAAACAAAAAGCAGTTTTTCTTCACTCAGCACACAGTCAACCTGTGGAACTCCTTGCCAGAGGATGTGGTGAAGGCTAGAACTTTAACAGGATTCAAAGAAGAGCTAGATAGATTCATGGAGGTTAGGTCCATCAATGGCTATTAGCCAGGATGGGTAGGAACGGTGTCCCTAGCCTGTTTGTCTGGAGGTGGGTGACAGGGGAGGGATCGTGTGAGGATTACTTGTTGTGTTCCCACCCTCTGGGGCATCTGATATTGGCCACTGTCAGCAGACAGGATACTGGGCTAGATAGACCATAGATCTGACCCAGTCTGGCCGTTCTTAAGTTCTTATCCCAGAGAGGGGGCGGGGGCGGGTTCTTAACACAATATGTGCATTTTGCAGCCTCCACCGTTCTGACTCCAGGTAGCGGGGGTCCGGGTCCCCTTACCCCACTCTGTTTCTCAATGACGGCTAGAGGGACCAGCCTGTATGTTGACTTTAGTTACACTGGTGTTAACCTGGAATTCCTCCAGATTTATACTAGCCTCACTGAAATCTGAATCTGGCCCCCAGGGTTCCCAGGACAGGAGAATCAGTCTGTCAGGAGGGCAGAACAAATCCCAGCGACTTGCCGTTTGGATTCATGTTGACACTTTACGTGTTCATTTTGCCTCCAGAGCCAAAATAACACGACAGGAGCAACAGGACAGGTGGGATCTCCCTAATCTGGACTTCCCTAGTCCGGCCTCCTCGGTGACCAGTGGCTCTGGGGCTGGGGTGTTCACTGGAAAGACTCGGCCATCTGGGGACCAGGGAACAGCAGGGCCCGGAGGGATGGGGGAGAGGAGACCCGGTGTCCCTGGGACTGATGGAGGAGTCCCAGCATCCTGAGGGCCCTCAGCGGGGGGCTGGCTTCTGGGAGCAGAGCCCTGGCACCCTGGGGAGCAAACCTCAGCACCCTTGGGGAAGGGAGATGAGGGGTCAGTAACCAGGAGCGGAGGGGCTAGCATTGACCTCCCCCAGTCCAGCAAATTCCCTGGTTCGGGACCAGTCAGGTCCGGAGGGTTCTGGACCAGAAAGGTTCAGCCTGTTTTAGAAACGGGAGAATTGCTGTTGCTTAGGCAAAGAGAGGCTGGCTTGCCGGAAGCCGGGGAACAATCCCACCCATTACACAAAAATCCCTTCCCCAGGCCCCTGAAATGCAACCTCCTCTGGGGCGTGGCACGGCGGCCGTTTAACAGCGCCCAGCAACATTCCATGGGAGCAAAGAACGCTGATGGATGTGTCTGAACTAGCAGAAGAACGTCCAACGAAGGAACGTACCTACCCGTGCTGGAATGTGGCCAGGCCCCTCGGGCGCACACCGCAGGCCTTGCCAACACGGAGGTGGTCAGGATTTGGGGTTTACATCAGACTGATTTGTCGAGGAAAAGATGAAAGGCCTTTCAGACTCCGGCGCTTGTGAAATCCCAGTAGCTACCGCTCTGTGGGCTGGAGTCAAATCAATTCCAGACCGAGGCACGACGTTAACGGATGCCCTTTTGGAAAAGGAGAGCGTTTCCTTCGCGTACCTGGAATGGGGATTTCCCTGCTGGAGTTGCTGGTCTTCAGCTCAACAGCATGCACAGGAAAGGCAGACGTTATACTCAAACTTATTCCTGAGGACCCTTGCTCATGCATTAGGCCTGGCCTCTATTAGCATGGGCAGCTAGTGGTGACTTGGGGTTTCCCCTCTCCCCAGAATGCATCCCAGGTGGGATGCACCCTACAACCCAGCTACCCTCGGGGCCTCTCTCTCATGACCTAAGACCAAGAACAAACTTTCTCACAAGCCAAAATTAAGGCCTCATTGTGCTGATGACAGGTCAGAGCAGAAAAAAAATACAAATGCCCTTGGCAATCGTTTCCCTAAGAAGACAGTGTTTATAATAGGCTAGAAAGGGGAGGGAAGGAACCAGAAAGCTCCCCTTAGGATAGTGGTTCTCAACTCGTCTCAGTCCACGGACCACCAGGCCAATCAAAAAATTTTCGGGGACCACCTCCAGCGCAGAACGAACGACACAGCAGCCGCTCAGCACGACAGCGGCAGCTACACAGATGCTCAGAGCCTCAGACAGAAGTTACTGGCAACACAATGCGGTTGCATCCTAGGTGACACTGTTTGACGCGCCGCGTGCGTGTGAACACGGTGTAAAACAGCCTAACGGCGGCGCCTGCTCACACCGTGTGACTTTGGACAATGTTCCTGTGGACCACCGAAAAAGTCACCATGGACCACCGGTTGAGCACCACAGCCTTAGGAAGTGCCTTACCCCTCTAGGGGTGGGGGGGAGATGCAAAGTGTCACCGCACAGGTATTTTCTCACCTCATGTGCAGCTCTGAGCCACAAAGTCCCCAGGATGTCATCTGAAAGAGAAAGAGGAAGCAGAGCTGAGGTTAACTCTTCATTCTCCAGAACCACCTGCTGAATCATCCAACTCTATCTTCTCCAACACAGAGAGGCTGTGTCTAGACTGGCAAGTTTTTCCGGAAAATCAGCCGCTTTTCCGGAAAAACTTGCCAGCTGTCTACACTGGCCGCTTGAATTTCCGGAAAAGCCCCGACGAGCTCATGTAAGATCGTCAAGTGCTTTTCCGGAAATACTATGCTGCTCCCGTTCGGGCAAAAGTCTTTTTCCGAAAGACTTTTGCGCAAAAGGGCCAGTGTAGACAGCAGAGATTTGTTTTCCGCAAAAAAAACCCCGATCGCGAAAATGGCGATCGGGGCTTTTTTGCGGAAAAGCGCGTCTAGATTGGCATGGACGCTTTTCCGTAAAAAGTGCTTTTGCGGAAAAGCATCCTGCCAATCTAGACGTGCTTTTCCGAAAATGCTTTTAACGGAAAAGTTTTCCGTTAAAAGCATTTTCGGAAAATCATGCCAGTGTAGACGTAGCCAGAGAGTCTCTTTAGGAGACCGATTTGCTCTCCTCAGGTCAAGACATGATGTTAGCATTCTAACAGCCTAAGGCAAACCCTGGACCAGTCGCTCATTTCCTTTGTACATTGTTTTCGCATGATTAGGCATGGAACGGAGAGATGGAAAAGTCCCATTAGATCAGCCCCTCTCCCAGCCAAAGCAGGGTTGCTCCCTAATCCGTCTTGCCTGGCGTTTCGGCCAGTCTATTTTTAATACTGACTCATAGGAGTGAGAGAGGGGAAAGACCGACTGGTCATGCCGTCCATCTCCTGGCCACGACGGGGCTGCTCCCGGCAGCCTAGTTTTTGGTGTTTGGACTGACTCTCAGGTTGCTCACAGCACACAGGAAAGCAGAGCTGTCTCGGCCCACGCTAGCGGCACGGACAGCTAGCGAGAGTGTTCGTGCTGCCCCTCGGCGCTGACCATCCAAGGGGAGAGAACAGAGCATGTTGGGAAAGAGGAGAAATAGACACACTGAAACATAAAGTCCAATGCTTAGCAAAGAAACAAGACGGCACAAAATCCCAGCTCGGCTGCGGGCAGCGGAATTGGAACCCGCTCCCCAAATCGCACATTTTGGGGAAGTTTGGCTCCGCATTGAGAGCTAAGTGCTGGCCGTGGGCTTCCCCACCACCTCCAGCATCCGTAAGCAGTGAAAGGAACTTCACATTTCTTCCAGGACTGTCCTATTGCAACCCGGGTTCCCGCAAGCTCTTTAAATAGCTCCCTGCTGGCACCTCTGGCTTTCACCTCTGCACATGTCTCTAGTTGCAACGTGGATTTGGGATTAAAAAAAATACAATTAGTTCACCCAGCTCTGTGGTCGTCCTTCCCTGGCTCGGTGGAACAGACGGGACAACAGAACACAGAGCTTCGCATCAGCTATTTTCTGCCTCTGAGGGAAGGGACAGGTGGCACTTGGCCGGGGAGACATGAGGGAGCCCAAGAGGCTGTCTCCTCCCGCATGGTTAAGCTCTGTCTGCGGTTACACAGAGTCCCGTGTTGTTCGTTTGCCCGGCCCCTGTCCCTTTGGCCTGGCTCAAGCAGGAGCTGCTGGAGCAGGAGCCGAGTGTGGAGGAGAACCCAAGGCGTGAGCCGGCTGAGTCGAATTAGGCCTGGATAATCCCGCTGGGGTTGGGCTGCCCGGCGTGGCGGTGCCCACGTGCTCCTGTTCATCCAGGGCGCCAGGCGCTGCTCTGCCGGCACGTCGCATCCGAGCGAGAGGGGGCCAGTCAGTGAGGCAGGGCCAAGGCAGCACCAGCCTGGTGTGGGCACAGCCCTTTCACACGCCTGATTAAACACGTTACCACCTGCCCCTCCCAGAAACGTACCCGCTCGTGCGGGCGCAAACCGTGCACCAACTGACACGAACGTGAGGGCACACACGCTCGTGCCCCCCCCACACTCGTGCACCCATTCTTACTGGTGCGTACGCACCAAAACACCACCCTTTGCACGCACAAGTTCATGCTGCCAGGGGGTCCAGAGCCACTGACCCCAACCTCCCCCCAGCTCTCTCGCTGCTGGCCCATGACATTTGCCCTCCCTGGGGGCCCATTCAGAGCGTTGCTGGAGTCAGCCCCCAGCCAAGGCACTATCCACCCAGTGCACCAGTCCCCATTGCTGGGAGTCTGTGTTTCCACAACCCCCAACCTCAGCAAGCAGTGCAGCCGACACGAACCGCACGGTCCATCCCAGCCAGCCTTTCCCCCTGCCCCCCTCCCCCTATCCTTTTCGACCTTTGGTTTCCAGCTCAGCCCTGGCCTTATCTGCCTCCAGTAATCAAAGATAATTGGTTGGTCCCCAGTGGGTTGATCTAATAGCCGACCGAATAAAGTTATTTTGAACAGTTGGCCATGAGTTCATCTCCTGGAAAGCCTCCACCCCAGCTGCTGCTGGCCTTTTTATTTACTCCCCCCCCCCAAATTATTAAACTTCTCCTGCAGATTAACAGGGCTACACACGTTCCCCACCAGCGTCAGGTGCCCGCTCAGCCTCATAAACCTCCCTTTGTGCGCAGCCTGCGCATCCCTTTCTAGCAGAACTGGCACCCGCCCACAGAGCTTCGGCACGTCCCTGTTGCCAGCCAGAAGCAGCGATCCTGGCACTGCCCGCGTGCTTCTGCTCGCTGCTACCCTGGAACCTGGCTCAGAGCGCCAGCAACAGGTTTATCATGCAAATGGCCCCTCAGGCCTCGGGCCAAGTCCATTTGTTAATGATCAAACTATGGCAGGCCACTGGCGGGGGGAGGGAGGGAAGTGAGCTGGGAGATTGTTGGATTGGGTTTTTTTCAAACCACCCTTGCTTTTAGCAAGGGAGCAAGCATGCATGGGAATGCGCGTGCGATGGGAGAGGAAGCAACAGGAGAGAGAGTGAGCATGCACAGGAATGTGCAACAGGAGAGGGAGTGAGTGCGCATGGGAATGTGCAACAGGAGAGGAAGTGAGCGTACATGGGAATGTATGTGCAACAAGAGAGGGAGTGAGCACGCATGGGAACGCATGTGCAACAGGAGAGGGAGCGAGCACACAGCATCACGTGCAACAGGCGAGGAAGTGAGCATGTACGGGAACGTGCAACAGGAGAGGGAGCAAGCGTGCATGGGATCACATGTGCAACAGGAGAGGGAGTGAGCGTGCATGGGAACGTGCAACAGGAGAGGGAGTGAGTGCACACGGGAGTGCTTGTGCAACCGGAGGGGGAGGGACTGGGCTGGCCTGTGGGAATGCACACATGTTTGAGCACACACCAGGAAGAGACGCAGAGTGCCACATTCTCAGGGGGGAGGGGTGAAGAGAGCCAGGTGGATGAACACACGAGCAAAAGTGAGTGTGTGTGTGTGCTGACCTCATGGCTCTGGTGACCCGGTCAGGTAATCCATCCTCTGGCAGCCCACCACCTTGCCACCAGGCAGCATGACTGCAAACCCTATTCAAACCAGTGGCCGCACCTACTTCTCGGAGGGCTGGATTGAGCCCCGGGCATCTCTCGAAGACTAAGCCCCCTGTTCTCATGCAGCTAGGGCAAGTGAATTGTGCGTTTTATTTTCATTTAACATTGGTAACTTACTTTGATCTGTTTGTTTTCCCTTGCAACCTCTTCAATCCTACTGTTTGTATTTAATAAGAACACTTTTATTTACCATCAGACCCACCGTAAATAATTGTGACCTGGGAACAACCAGTGTTCATATCTCCCCTTCAGTGATAAAGAGGCCAAACATCCTCATGAGCTTTCTTTGTGTAACAGAGGATGATGGATTTAGTTGGGGGTCTGATCCCTTTTGAGGGTTGGTTTCCTGGGTTCTGTGCTCTAGAGTAGGGAAGTAAGCAACTAGTTGACTATCCAATAAGCATAACTAGTGATGAGACTAGTTACCTCCCCTCCCATTGGGGCTCTTGTACATTTCAAAGGCTTAGGCGTCACAGGGAGTATGGGATCAGTCCCCCGCTGGCCCCGCACTCCCTGCAGGGCTTCCGTTTTGGAACCGGCATGACTCTGGCTACAGTTCAAAGGCGAGGTGCCCTTATCAAATCATTGAATAATCAATGGAAATCCAAATCAACTACTCTAGAGCTGCATCCTCTCAGAGATGAAGTGGTTCAGTGTCTGCATTGCTCTTCAGGGTGGTGGTGACTCCAACATTTTGCCTTGTCTGGGGGAGACCGGAGAATCTGGCCCAGTGGGACAGGGTGGTCGGGATCCCCAGACAGCCAGAAGGCGGGTGTCAGTGACATCATCAGCACACAGGAAAAATCCCAATGGGTCTTCTGTGACCAAACTCCCCCACAGGCTCATCTAAGCCATCCCTCTACCAGGCCAGAGTTTTCCAGTATAATCCTTTGCTCCAGTCCTCTTTTTAAATGCCTCCAATCTGCCTAGTCTAGCAGATTTCACTCGCAGGAAGCTTATCTTGGATATTTAGCATACGAGTATAAGCAGGGTCCTAGGCAATGTTCCCTCTAATTTTTTTTCCATCCAGGTGTGGAATAAATTTTGCTACATGCGCCAAGTCTTTTTCAGATGTGCACCACCAGGAGAAACACATGCTGCTGGGTATGCTGCGTCATAGTGGGCCCAGGGTCTGCATCAAGTACCTCTCAGCTTGGTGGCCATCATTACGGTGTCTTATTTCATTCAGCCTACTTACTAGTGTGTGTAATGCAGGCAGAAGGCTATGCATGTGCATGTGTGAGAAGCTATCAATGGAGCTCAGGGAAAAAACAGAGTAGGTACTTCACCGTGTGGCCTAGCACTTGCTGCGCTGAGAGAGGCTACGGACAATACAGAAAATTTTCACGCATAACTCTCCTTGTCCAATCAATTCCACAACGGCAGAATTGTTCGCTCTGACTCACTCTAGCTTCCTGTTCATATAACAAAGGCATTTTTAAAAGTGCTACGAGGATTTCACAGCAATGCACCAGAATGGCTCATAGTTAGAAAAACGGTGCCGGAAGAACAAAAAGCTAAAAAGGCAAAACTCGCTCCAGAGATACTATTAATATTCAGAGCTGAGCTAACACAGAGCGTGTGAGTCATTGAATTTTGCCACTATCTGATGGGTAAATTGTTCAGTCACATTCATTTATTTATTTATTTTTGCCATACGTGGGTAGCTGGATGTTGCATGAATCACGCAAAAATTCATTCGGCGAATATATTGATTCACAATATTTGAATCCTTTATTCAGGGAATAGTTTTCCCCTTAATGTTTGGAAACTAAGGGTGTGTCCAGACTACAGAGTTTTGTCGACAAAAGTGGACTTTTGTCGACAAAACTATACCTGCGTCCACACTACCAATGAGTTCTGTCGACATAACGTCAACAGAACTCAGCAGTTTTGTTGACGCTGGTAAACCTCATTTTACGAGGCATAACGCCTTCTGTCGACAGAAGGTGTTATTGCATGTAAACTGTCCTTTGCGTCTACACTACCATGTTGACAAAGCACCTTGCTTTGTCGACAGAACTCAATGTAGTCTAGACGCTCTTTGTCGACAGAAGTTTTGTCGACAGTATCTGTCGACAAAACTTCTGTCGACAGAAGCCTGTAGTCTAGACGTACCCTAAAAGAACTCACCGTAATCACAGCATGTTTTTATAGGTTGAACCTCTCTAGTCTGGCATTCTCCAGACCCTACCAGTGCTGAAACAGAGAATTTGCCAAACCAAAGCAGGTCAATATCGTCTAGCAGCATGACCAACACTTCCACTGCTTGCTGGGCTGTTAGAAAACAAACAACCACCAGACCATTTGTTGTTTTTTTCTGTAACAGGCTAACTCGGCTACCCCCGAAGCTGTTAGAAAACATTTAGGGGTAAATTAGAGCAAAAGAACAGCACAGAACACTGAGAGCCAGGACTAGTGGCTGTAAACAAACTTTATGGGCCTGCAGGAGACTTGGCCACACCCATGATAAGTGGACATCTGGCTAACCGAAATCACGCTGGACCATGGATGTTATGGACCGGAGAGTGCCAGACTGAAGAGGTCCACCCTGTAGAACCGACCTTTGAAATGTTTGGTTAACATTCCCCTCCAACTTTTTTCATTTCTGCAACAGCATCTAAACTTCTGCGTTCTAGCTGAGTCTAGACTAGGAAATGGCCAAATATGGCAGGTGAGGATGATGTCAGCTGTATCAAGCCAAACCAGAAACCCATTCACATTTTTACGACAGCCAATTTTTCAGCCTTCACTACCTGGCAGTGTTCCTTTGAAACAATGAAATCCTCACATTTGCGAAGGCAAAATCCGGCACAGGCTGCTTTGCTGGAGCGAGGGTGGAATGAAAACGAAAGCCAGTCGAAAAATAGGAAAACCATTGGGAAAATGTGTTGCACCTCTCGCTTATTTTTCTCCCCTCCAAATATTGGATTTGAAAATCTCCCAACACATAGGGGATAGGATGGGAATAATCTTGAAATCCAGAAAAATCTTCCTAAAAAATATTTGTTCCTCCCTCCTCCAGAAACTCAAGAGATCTAGATTCTCTCCCTAGCTCTGCCCCTGAATGAGTGGATGACCATGGGAAAGTCGCGTCACTTCCCTGTGCCTCGGTTTCCCCAGCTGTAAAATGGTGTTGCTGCAATGCATGATGTGTGTGGATAAAAAGCTGGGTATTGTCTGCGTTAACTTGCTGAGTATTCTTCTTAATCACCACCCCGGCTGGAGGTCGGACATGCTAACTTTTTTGCAGGGTGTGCAGAAATCCCAGATTTGTCATGCCCTGACATTGGAAATCATGGAGGTCAGTGGGCCAGACCTGGGGCAGGTGAGACTTAAAGCACAACCTAGGCCAGATTAGTCAAAAGAGTCTCTGTAGGCTGGATTTGGTCTTCCAAGCAGGTTGATCCAGGCCACAGAGATCCTGCCACTACTCTGCCCCCAGGCCAACCAGGACCTAAGGATGGGGGAGCACACAGTGCTTAGAGTCAACCCTGCTGGTTGACTCTCATAGGTTCCCAAACTGGGGGGCACGAGATTTACAGGATCGGTTGGCAAAGGTTTCCCCAGCCGACAGATCTGCGTCGAGACTGCCGCGCTGTGCCGGATCAGCTGATCGTCGGCACAGCATAGTGGCCATTTTAATTTTAACGACACGGGGATTATTTAAATCCCCTCTTCTTTGCCTATGCTGGGAAAACTGGTTCACATGGCTCCGCCGACGGAGCCATGTAGTCGAGACGTACCCCTAGAGTCAACGGCCAGCTGTTGCTCAGCTGGTGGGTGACTCTAAATGTAGCACTCCCTTGCAGGCCGAGTGCAGGCTTTGCGTGCTCCCCCAGCCCCCAGGCTCTGATTCACCTGGAGGTAGAGGGGGAGGTGCCTGAAGTCTTCTCCCACCGCCAGGGTCGCGGGTGCCTAGAGGGAACTGCCAGCCGTTCAGAACAGCTCGCAGTTTTCTCGGGGGCGGGGCAAAGACTTCCCCACTTACAGACCAATCAGGGTTTGTGGGCGGGGAAGTGTCTGGGCTCCGCCCCTTCTGCCTGAGGCCCCGCCTCTTCTAGGGTAACTTGGGGCTGCTTCAAACATTTCTGAAGTGGCCCCCGGTCAAAAATTATTGCCCACCTCTGACCTAGGCCAGTCAGCTTTTCAGAAAAAACGAGGTCACAGCACCATGGTGATCTGGCTCCTTGGTCCCATGGTGCACTCCGTGTCTCCATGGCAACACTCCCAGCAGCACAGTGCACTTCTATGCCACGCACCCTGTGCTCCAGCCATCCCCAGACGTTGGCTGCCCCTCGGAGGCTATCGCCAGCTGCAGTACAAATCCAAGCAGGGATCGAATTGGCCAGGAATCACAGACCCACTGCTAACTCCCTTGTGGCTACTGCCACACTGCCGAGAATCTTGGCAGCTGAGAGTCGACCCCTGTATTATTTATATTGTAAGCTCTTTGGGGCAGGGACTGTCTACTACTCTGTGTTAGTACAGCGCCTAGCACAGTGAGGATCCACTGGGTTGGCCCCTACACCGGGATGGGCAAAATCTGGCCCGCCAAGCCATTTGCGCCAGCCTGTGCCCTGCCCTGCGACTCTCCCGCCTCCCAAGGCCAATGGAGACTTGAGGCAAGGGAGTGCGCAAAGTCACCGACTATTCCAAGCGGCTGGTGGTTCCCGCCCCCTGCCAGGGGCGGGTGGTGCCTGGAGGGAGCCATCAGCCGTTCTGAACAGCGAATGACTTCAAGCACTCCCCTGCCACCAGGTCCTGATTGGCCGAAGGCTGGGGGAGTGCGCCAAGTCTCCTCCCCCCTGCAAGGGGCTTAGAGAGAACTTCCCCTTTCTGCCGGAGGCCCCGCCCCTTCTGCCGGAGGCCCCTCCCCTCCCCAGGGTGGGGCCGGCCAGTGACCACAAACCAACATTCATGGAGCAGTCCCCCCCCCGCAAAATTATTCCCCACCCCCTGCCCTTACTGTAACAGACGTGATTCAATAATAACTCTGCCCCTGAAGAGAAAGATCCTATAGAGAAAACACGAGGCTGGTCACGTCAGTACCAATCGCAGCGGGTGAGAGCTGCAGCTCGGAGAGCAGCCTGTAGATTTGCTAGAGGAGTCAGGGGCAGGAGGGCTCACAGGTGCCCTGCTGTAACAATCGAGGCTCCTTAAGGGAGACACTGCCCGTCGGCGCCAGAGGCCCCGAACGCGGTGCCCCCAAGGGCTGGCTGGAGCCCCGAGTTGATCCCGCCCCCCCTCGTTTTTTTGCTCATCTGGTCTGAGGTGCCATCTGGCCCTTGGCAAACGGGAATCGCCTCCCCGCAGGCCCGAGGCAGAGCAGACAGCCCCGATGACATCAGCTCTGCCCGGCTGCTCCTTCCCCCCGTCCCTCGGGATTAGAGGTTCTTCCCGACTCACGTTCGCTCAGCGTTGACTCTGCTCGGGAGGGGAGCTGCCAGTGCCGAGCGGCCCTGCCAAGCCCTCAGCGCGTTGCTTGTTTTCCGAGGTGGAATCCGTCTGCGCAGGATTGGCCTGCGAGTTCGACTGGCCGCCGTTCAAATGCGTGCCTGTGAGCTTGACCAAAGGAAGCCATACGCCATTTCTCATGTCACAGATCCCCGCGGTTAATCCCCAGCTGTCTGGGGGCAGCTCTCCATTTCCCTGCTAGCGATAAATCCAGGAGCTGGGACCTCCTTAGAAATGCACACGTATCGGCCGTCAAGCCACTCCACTTGCCCCACACAGAAGCCCCTAACGTGTCCCTGTTCATGCCCCCCCCCCCACACACTGACCCCTGGGGCTGTCCCTGCATTCGTTACTGCGTTGGAGAGAGAACCGCAACTTGTAGCAAATCTTGCCACTTCCTGTGTCCTGTCCCTGGTAAAACATTCGGTCTCTCTTTAGGTCTGAGTCTTTGCCCCAGGGCAGGCATGGGCTCAAACCCAAAATACCTGGCCCAGTCATGCTTGACTTCTGAGCTGGATCCAAACCAGTCTGTTTGGGATCACGCTCTTTCGTGGGTGACATCTGTGGGGAGGAATCGGTCGCCGCTGGAGTTTAAGGTCCTTACATTGCTGCATGCCACGGCTGCTCAGAATCCACAGCAGAAGTGGAGCTAAGATCATTTCACTCCGAAAGCACAGACCGCGTCCACTTCTTTTAAGGGAGCACGTGGCAGTAGAGGGTCTAGGACACACACACTCCAGAACCGTTTGGATCCCAACGAACAGAGGACAACACCGTTCAAGCCCATCTCTCGATGTGATATCCTCCATGGTTCCAGTGCACAATAGCATCCGGGGCAGAACCCAACAGAAACAAGATCTCGAGAGCATGCAAGCTGGGAGCAGAACTGATTAGGTGGTAGGTGTGGGAAAACCAGTGCCCACCCAGCGGCTCACTGAGAACTCATTGTTCCCTAACACTCCCCTGTGTGTGTCTGTCCCCATCTGCTAGCGGAGTGGGGGAGGGGGAGGGGGAGAACGGAGGAGGCTTTTACACTTAGATTGGAAGCTCTCTGAGGCAGGGACCGTCTCTTTGTTCTGTGTCTGTACAGCCCCTAGCACAATGGGGCACTAGTCAGAGACGGGTTCCTCAGCACATCAGCAATACTGTGACTAACAGCATCAGGGGCTCCCAGCGCTCCTGTAAGCTGGGCGCTTGTGCAGCCACCCAGGAGAGATTCAAATGCCACCCAGCAGATTAGCTGAGAGCCCACATCACCCAAAATCCGGTGTTTCTGCTGGTGGTGCCCATCTGCACTTGCCATGGTGCAAATAAGAAAATGTATTCCACACGTGGATGGAAAAAATGAGAGGGAACACTGCTCCCAGGGCTACCCCCAAGCCTCCTCTTGCTTCCTACTAAGCATCGATGCATTCTCATGCCTCATTCATCTAGATGGGGGTGGGCAATCATTTTTTTCTGGGGCCCACTTCAGAAATTTTTGAAGTGGCCCCAGGCTGCACAGGAAGGGGCGGGGCATCGAGCAGAAGAGGTGGTGCCAAGATATTTCCAGGTTCCCCACCCTCAGACAATGATTGGTCTGGAGGTGAGGGAGTGCCTTTGCCCCCACCCCACATTCCCCCAAGGTGCCCATGCCCCTGGTGTGGGAGGAGACTTCCCTCGCTCCCCTGCCCCTAGGCCAGTTAGGGCCTGGGGCGGGGGAGCATAGGAAGCCTCCTCCACTCCCCCCCCCCCCGGCCCTGTGAGCAGCGCACGGTGCTTCAAAGCACCAAGTGCTCCTGGCAGGGCGGGAGGAGGCTTCGCGCGCTCCCCCTGCCCCCAGACCCTAATTTTCCTTGGGGCAGGGGAGCAGCAGGGCCTCCGTGGGCTAGATCCACCCACTTGGTGGGCATTTTTGCCCACCCTTGATTTAGATACTAAGCTACTCTGGTTGCTAAGCATTCTCCGAGAAGGGCTGATAAGGCCAAGGATCGGGGTCGCTTAAATGTGGTTGCATAGACATGCACATATCTATGCAAATATATGCAAATAGCTTCTTTCTCACTGACAGGCATGAATACAAGGATTAAGGCAGGACTACACAACACGCAGGCCCCGTTTAAGTCAGTTCTGCTGATATTAATAACATTGAACATTTACCTGATTTCCACCCCTATGACAGCACTTTGAATGAGCAATGACAGCCCAGGAATTTGACTACTACAACACATATCAACAGAAGACCGTTATAGTGACT
The DNA here is from genome assembly GCF_049634645.1 of Pelodiscus sinensis. Classification (NCBI taxonomy): domain Eukaryota; kingdom Metazoa; phylum Chordata; order Testudines; family Trionychidae; genus Pelodiscus; species Pelodiscus sinensis. Next base: position 36,669,787 of record NC_134726.1, on the reverse strand, counting down.
CCTTTTTTGTTTTGGCTCCCACCTGCAGGCCATGTGTTGAGCGCCACGTAAACCCAAACCACACCCACGGGCCGCACACTAACAGGCCATGGGCCGCATGTTGAGTAGCTCTGATTTAAGGAAAACTCTAGTGGCTTTATCCCCAGGGCTATGCCGGTAGAGAAATTCGTTGGCCTCATGAGAGAATGAAAATTCACAGGCGACATCCAGGGGTTAATACCTGTAGGCGTGCCAGCCTCCCAAAGGCCGGGGTTGTCCTGGAAACTGACTTCATGGTGGCTGCCAACTTCTAGGAAAGAGAGAAACCTGCGTCACACTTATCTCCTTCCCTCATGCCACATCAGGATGTCCCTGGCTGCACCCTCTTCTTCCAGAGCCACTGAGGCAGCCTGCCAGCTGCTCCCCTCGACTTCTCCCTTGGGTTACTGGGGGGATGATTAGGTGAGGAGATGGGGAGGGCAGTGCTCCCAACTGACTCCCTTGGGGTGCTTTTGAAGAGGAGAAGGGAAAACTAGGCCCTGGGTGCACCAGGAGGCTGCTAGCCGGGATTAGGGTGGCTAGTGCCTGAGCTCAGGCTGCAAGGGTGTGTCTAGACGACATGGCTCCGTAGACGTAGTCAATTGACTCGACATAGTCAATGAAGCAGGGATTTAAATAATCCCCGCTTCATTAAAATAAAAATGGCCGCCACGCTGTGCCGACAATCAGCTGAGCCGGCACAGCGCGGCAGTCTAGATGCGGCGCGGTCGACAAAGGATGCCTTTGTCGACTGCTCCGGTAAACCTCGTTTACCGGCGCGGTTTACTCAGGTGAACTTTGCCCGGGGGGAGGGAAGCTCCCGTCCAGTAGCATGAGAAGCTGAAATAGTTCTGAGTGCCTGTGCCACGGGCCACTGCTAAAATGCAGCACTCTGAGGGAAACGCCCTCTCACAAGAATTGGGGACGGGGGGAGGCAGGTGGCCTGGGGCCAGCGATTCTCAAGGGACCCAGGCTCCTGGCCGTTGTGGCTGTGGCCAGAAGTCCAGACCCTTTAAGTCACTGCCAGTGCTTCGATTGGCTCTAAGAGCTGCAGGAAGCTGTCGCGCTCCCGGTGACACTGAGTGCCATCTACCCTCCTGCCCCGCCTCTTCCATCGGATGCCCCGCCCCTTTCAGGAACAGAATGCCAGGCCCCCCCGCTCTGCCCCAGGGACCAACATGGCTGCCGGCGCCCTTGGCCAAGGGACTTTGTTGTTTAACACACCAGTCCAACAAACTCGGGGGTTGCAGATCTGCAAACCCCACAGTCATCCCACAGTGAGACGTGTAGCACGGAGCCCCCAAGGGAACTAAAGCATTCCTCGCCCCTTTCACTGGGAGCAAGCAGCAAGGTGTAAGCCACAATCACCCACATGTATAGCTCACAAGCACTTTCGAGTTGTTTCAGATCTTTTCCTCTCTTCTTAGCAAGCTGCATGGAAAAGGCAGTCGGGGAACATATTTTATTATATACATAATTAAAAAAAAAAACCCTCTAGTATTCTAGATTCCCAGACAGTAAACTCAGCAGACGCGTTCTACTGATGTAATCTCAGAACAACTTCCCCAGGGCCCGTCCTTGGTAACCAGAGACTGGGCTGAGAATTCAGCATCAGCCCATAGATATGTTCAGAAATGTGGGACATTTTTCATCTGAATCTTAAGACCCACAATACTGCAGCTTTAGGATATTCCAGGGGCATATTTTATGACACCATTGAAACACTTCTTGGGTGTCTAAAAATCCCCAGGTCCCCTCCAGGAGCATTAATAGCTCAGTAACACATGACTTGCCTTGGCTTTGAGAATGTTATCCTCCGTTTTCAGCTGCAATGATAATTAGCCGTGAATAAAACCTAAAGGGTGCTAAGTACCTGTATTAGATTCCTTTGTTATACTTGCAAAAGCAGGTACCTACATTGAATACGGAAGACTGTACAGTTAAGGGGAAAAACATGAGCCAAATACAGAAAAGAAACGCCAAAATGAATCAAGGGAGTTTTGCCGGAGCACTAACTTGACCCAAGTTGCTTAAAAGTACAGCTGGTTGAATGATTCACTGCATAGTGCTATTTTATTAAATTTGGTCCTGTTTTCTGTTTGCAGTTTGTCCCTGGACAGACTGTTTTTTCCATGAATGTCTGGTTATTTGAAGAATCTCAATATGAACTTACTGGAGCATGTGGATTATTGGTCAACCGTTCAGTTGCTATAATGTGTACAAGAAACTAGCCACTAGGGGGAGCAGGCAGATAGTTAAACGTGTGGCTGTTCTAATCGTGTGCTGTGCCTGTTGTCCTCAACGGAGGAAAAGTATTGGATGGTGGAGCTACTGCCAAGATATGTGTGTTTGCCCAAACAGAAAGAAGCTGGAGTATGTTTGGTTTATACAACATATAGATCATAGAACCAAAAGGGACTTCTAGAGGTCACCGAGTCGAGTCCCCTGCCCTCAGGGTAGGACCAAACACCGTCTAGGATAGTGGTTCCCAAACTTTTCAGCATCAGGCTCCCTTTTTGACTTTTGAGAAACCATCAATTCCCCGCCCCCCCTCAGAGCATCAAAACTTATTGAGCAAAAAAAAAAAAAAAAAAAAGAACATAAGAACGACCGTACTGGGTCAGACCAAAGGTCCATCTAGCCCAATATCCTGTCTACCGACAGTGGCCAACACCAGGTACCCCAGAGAGGGTTGACCGAAGACAATGATCAAGTGATTTGTCTCCTGCCATCCCTCTCCAGCCTCTGACAAACAGAGGCCAAGGACACCATTTTATCCCCTGGCTAATAGCCTTTTATGTACCTAACCTCCATGAATTTATCCAGCTTCTCTTTAAACTCTATTATAGTCCTAGCCTTCACCACCTCCTCTGGCAAGGAGTTCCACAGGCTGACAACACGCTGTGTGAAGAAGAACTTCCTTTTATTAGTTTTAAACCTGCTACCCATTAATTTCATTTGGTGTCCTCTAGTTCTTCTATTATGGGAACTAATAAATAACTTTTCTTTATCAGCCCTCTCCACACCACTCATGATTTTATAGACCTCTATCATATCCCCCCTCAGTCTCCTCTTTTCTAAACTGAAAAGTCCCAGTCTCTTTAGCCTCTCCTCATATGGGACCCATTCCAAACCCCTAATCATTTTAGTTGCCCTTTTCTGAACCCTTTCCAAGGCCAAAATATCTTTTTTGAGGTGAGGAGACCACATCTGTACACAGTATTCAAGATGTGGGCGTACCATAGTTTTATACAGGGGCAGTAAGATGTTCTGGGTCTTATTTTCTATCCCTTTCCTAATAATTCCTAGCATCCTATTTGCCTTTTTGACCGCCGGAACAAAGGAACGGACTGGGGCTGAAAAACAAAAATAGCAGCAAAATGTAACGGAGGTGGGTGGGGGTGAGGGTGGGGAGGGAGTTGGGTTGCCTCACGCCCTCCCTGGAATTTCTTCATGCCCCTCAGTTTGGGAACCCATGGTCTAGAATCATCCCTGATAGATGTCTATCTAGCCTGCTCTTAAATATCTCCAGTGATGGAGATTCCACAACTTCCCTAGGCAATTTATTCCAGTGTTTCATCACCCTGACAGGTAGGAAGTTTTTTGTAATGTCCAACCTAAACCTTCCTTTCTGTAATTTAAGCCCATTGCTTCTTGTCCTGTCCTCAGAGACCAAGGAGAACAATTTTTCTCCCTCCTCCTAACACCCTTTTAGATACCTGAAAACCGCTATCATGTCTCCTCTTTTCTAAACTAAACAAACTCAGTTCTTTCAGTCTTCCCTCATAGGTCATATTTTCTAGACCCTTAATAATTTATGAGGTGATGAAGTAGAGTTGGAAAAGAAGAAAAGAAAAGAAAAGAAAAGAAAAGAAAAGAAAAGAAAAGAAAAGAAAAGAAAAGAAAAGAAAAGAAAAGAAAAGAAAAGAAAAGAAAAGAAAAGAAAAGAAAAGAAAAAGGAAAAAATGATCGGTAAGCAGGGACTACCCACTCATACAAATACAAGGGAAATGGCAGCACCATTTGGAAATATTTCATCCTTTAATCCACAACACCAAACTTGGGAAGAAAACTGTGAAATCATATATATTTTTTGTACTGTTAATGGAATTCAAAAGAAAAGAAGAAGGAAGTGATCATACTCAGCAGTGTTGAGCCCAAAACAGTTTAGTGAGAAAGCTGTGAACCCCTAAAAAGCCTGGAGAGAAACTTTTGATGAGCTGGTAAATCTGTTAAATTTGTTTTCAACCCAACACCCTGTGAAATAAGAGAACAACTTCAGTTTAACTCTCAGTGGAGGAAATCCGGGGAGACAGTAGGAGAATTTGTGGCAGCACTAAGGAAGCTCTCTCAAAGTTGTAATTATGGTGTAACTCTGACACAAACGCTAAGAGACAGATTATTTCGTGGCATTAATGATGACAAAATGCAAAGGAGATTACTGTCTGAACCACAGTTAACATTTGAAACAGCTCTAAAATTGGCCCAGGCGATGGAATCTGCAAATGAAAATGTACAGGATTTACAAACACAACCCACAGGAGCCTGGGAAAGATAGAAATAGCTTATAGAAAACACAAGGTACTATACACAAAATTGCAAAGTAAACTGGGGAAAATACCTAGTCGGCTAGCCAAGTGGGTTATCATTGTAAATGCAAATGAACCCCGACGTGCCGTCGATTTAAAAAATGATATATGTCACATTGGCAGATGGACTGGGCACATTTGAAGAGTGTGTCAAAACAAAGCAAGAAAGCAGACACACAAATCCAAGATGAAAAGCAACCCCATAGTCATTCTGCTTTTCATATATTGGAGGAAGAAAGCAATGAAAAAGAGGAGGAGGAAGTGGCTAATGCTATCTATAGCATACCAGAAACAAATATTCCTCAAGAGGTCCCATTCATATAATTAGACTAGAACCCAGTTCCAAAAATTGAGACTCTGTTTGCAGTCTTAGCAGGAGGGCAATTGTTCGTAAGGTTAGAGATGAGCTGTACTTATCAACAAAAAGCTCTGGAAGAAGATTTCAAGCAGGTTTGTCATTGTAAATACTCACAAAGGATTTTTTACTTTTAACCAGGTACCTTTTGGTGTGTCCCCATCTCCTGTTCTTTCCCAAAGAGCCACAGAGGGATCTGTTCGGGTTTGTTTGTTTTTAAAATGATAATGGAATTCCACATGTGGCGGTGTATTTGGATGTGAATGCCTAGGCGCTATGTCAAGTCACTGGGATATAAAGTGAATGACGAGAGACAACGTCAAAGTAATGCCCCAGCACATAGCAATATTTCAGGGCTGAAGACTTATGCTGAAGTACCACAGTAAGTTTTCACCATCCCTATCAACACTTCTAATGCTTCTGTGTATGTTACTGAGGCCATGTCTATAGTTACGTGCCAGAGATTGATCTTCTGATGTTTGATTTAGCGGGTCTAGTAAAGACTCACTAAATTGAATGCAGAGGGCACCCCTGGTTGGTGCTGGCAGTCCTCACCATCTCAAGGAGGAAGAGAAGCTGACGGGAGCATTTGGTCTTGTCGCCCTGCCACTGTGAAGAGGGCGCCATGCTCCGGTTAAGGTACGTCGATTCCAGCTGTTATTTCCCTACCTGGAGTTGTGTACCTTAAGCCACCCTTCTGGGTCTAGTGTAGACCTGGCCTTAAAAAGAGTGATAAATGGTACTGGAAATGAGCTAAAAAGGAAGCAATCCTCAGACATCCTGATCCATTATCAAGTGGAGAAAGAAATGATCTTGACTTATGATGCACCTCCTTCCGGAATTGGAACAATTTTAACTCACCAGTTGGCTACTCTGACGGCAAACAGATCAGAATAGCCAACTGGATTTGTATAATGGATCTGTCTTCTGCTGAACACAGTTATTCACAATTAGATTGACAAGAATTATCTGATACCTCTGGCGTGCAGCGATTTCTCTCCATTTAGGATCGTATATATGGACCCACGCTTGTATTTGCACTGATCGCGTTGTATAAAGAGACAAAGTCTCTTTGGCATCATGTAAAATCCAGATGAGCGGTGACATTAACAGCCTATGAATATACTATTTTATGTAAAGTTGGTAAGAAGGTAGGAAATGCAGATGCTTTCGGCCATTTGCTTTTACGGGAGACATAAAAAAACACAAAAGGGAAGAGACCGTGTTACTAATGGACTATCTTGATACCCCTTCAGTGATAACATTCCAGGGAAAATCATGGAACAGTAAATATCCAGTTCTCGCAGAAGTTAGACTTGGTGCTAAGGAGATGGCCTCAGACCAAAGCCATGTATTATGGAGAGGATGGGTCATCATTTCAAACCAAGGACAAAGACGTGATGTAACTATGGATGAAATGCACCAGAAACATCCTGCTATGACTCAAATGAAAGGGTTAGCCTGGACTTATCTGTGGTGGCCAAAAAATGGACACTGATATTGAGAGTAAGGTCAAGAGCATCATAAAGTTCCTACTGTGATTCCACCTCATCCTTGGAAGTAGCCATATATGTCTCAGAGAAGAGTGTATAGTGGTTATGCTGAATCATTCCTGAGGAACACGTTTGTAATTCTAGTGGATGCACTTTCCAAGGGGGTAGACATCTATCCCATGAATACATCCCCTAGCAAAGCCAGCAGAGAAAAATTAAGACCCAGTTTTAGTACCTATGGCTTACTGGTACCAAATAATGGAAGTTCTTTAGCTGAAGTTCTTTGAAATTCCAAAGATTTTTGAAGCAAAACAGCGTTCAACATGTTACAAGGAGACTTTACCATCTATGCTCAAAGGCATTAGCTGAACAATTGAGTGATTTAAAGAGGGCAATTAAGAGACTACCTCTAGGCACTATAGACATGAGTTTTATTACTTGTCTTGTGGAACAACCCCATATTGGCCAAGGGTGTGACTCTTGAAGAGATGTTAATAGGACAGAAACTCAGATTAAGGTTAGTTAGACCTCATGCACGAATACTGAATGGGAAAAATGCAGTAAAAAATAATAGATGTGATAGGAGCTACATGAGAAACGGTTGGAGAAGCTGTTTATACTAAACATTTTGGTCCTGGTCCCAACTGGAAGCTTCAGCGACCATTACAGCGATTACTGGTCCAGTCTCCTACCAAACAGTTCTGGGGGGTGTCCAGATTTGTAGATCAAAGGATTGTGATTCACTCTGGAGATGTTCACATAAGAACACTGGAATGGACACCTGAGAATGTCCAGTTAGGTTCAGATTTCCAGAAATTGGTGCTGGAGGGGAAGTCACCAAATACGATGTTGACAAACAGACAAACTTCAGGGACGGCCCGTTCAAGTTACCATATCAGAGAATGACAAGTTGCCTCCGGAAAGGCAACATTGATAGTGGAAGTATCTTTTGTGGAGGTTGAAATGAGGCATTTCTGTCTGAGAGAAAGAGCCACCTTGCCATTTACAAAATAGGTGACCTGCATTAACAGAAGTGTTGGGAGCAAGACACGAGAAGTAATTTTTCCACTCTACTCTGCGCTGATTAGGCCTCACCTGGAATAGTATGTCCAGTTCTAGGCACCACATTTCAGGAAAGATGTGGAGAAACTGAAGAAGGTCCACAGAAGAGCAACTATAATTATTAAAGGTCTGAAAAACGTGACCTATGAGGGAAGACTAAAAGAACTGAGTTTGTTCAGTTTGGAAAAGAGAAGACTGAGAGGAGACATGATAGTTTTCAAATACCTAAACGGGTGTTACAAGAAAGAGTGAGAAAATTATTCTCCTTGATCTCTGATGATAGGACAAGAAGCAATGGGCTTACATTGCAGCAAGGGAGGTTTAGGTTGGACATTAGGAAAAAGTTCTGTCAGGGTGGTTAAACATGGGAATAAATTGCCTAGGGAGGATATGGAATCCCCTTCATTGAAGATATCTAAGAACAAGTTAGAGAAATACCTGTCAGGGGTGATCTAGCTGGAACTTGGGCTATGTCTATACTGCAGAGCTTTTCCGGGATACCTCCAGTATCCCAGAAAACTTCTGCCACATCCAAGGAATGCGCCTGCTTTTTTGGAAGAGTTTCCAAAAAAGCAGATGCGTTCTTTCGGCAGCCCTATATTCCTCATTGTATGAGGAAGAAGGGATGTTCCAAAAGAGGAGGTGTTTCTGAAGTTTGGCTTCGTGTAGACAGGCCAGATTTCAGAAAAGCTTCTTCAGAAAAAAAAGCGGAAAAAGATGCGCAAATTGCAGTTTGCAATTTGCGTATCTTTTTCCGACTTTTCTTTGCTGTCTAGACGTAGCCTTGGTCCTGCCATGAGGGCAGGGGACTGGACCGGATTGGTCCCTTCCAGTTCTAGTATTTTATGATACTATGACTGGTTTTATTTATTATGATTATTTGCAGTTTTAAATCTATTACTAATTATTCTGGTTGGTTATGTAACCTGTGGGGTAAATATTTAAATGGGGAAATATTGTAATGTGTGTAAGATACCAGCCACTCAGGGGAATAGGCAGGTAGTTAATCATCTACCCCACTAAGTCCTGATGCTGTAGCTACGTCAATTACTGAGTTAAATAGAGAGAACCTGAAGTTGTTGCAAATCTTCCAAAAGGGTGTCACAAGGAGGAGGGAGAAAACTTGTTCTTCCTGGCCTCTGAGGATAGAATAAGAAGCAATGGGCTTAAACTGCAGCAATGGAAGTTTAGGTTGGACATTAGGGAAAAGTTCCTAACTGTCAGGGTGGTAAAACACTGGAATAAATTGCCCAGGGAGGTCGTGGAATCTTCATCTCTGGAGATATTTAAGAGTAAGTTAGATAAATGTCTATCAGGGATGGTCTAGACAGTGCTGGGTCCTGCCGTGAGGGCAGGGGACTGGACTCGATGACCTCTCGAGGTCCCTTCCAGTCCTAGTATTCTAGGATTCCAAGTTCTTGTGTCCCATCCCATGTCTGCTAATATTTTCTGTCTCCAGATCTGAGTCTTTGCCCCATGGCAGGCATGGGCCTGAACCAAAATTATAGACTCATAGAACACTAGAACTGAAAGGAACCTTGAGAGATCATCAAGTCCAGTCCTCTGCCCTCTTGGCAGGACCAACTACAATCTACATCAGTGGTTCTTAACCTTACTGCAGCCTGCACCCCTTTAGTTCTCAAAATATGTAGGTCAGTTCTTTCAACCTAAGATAGATCATAAAAATCTGGCATGTCTCGCACCCCCAGAAAGGGCATCTCGCATCCCCATGGGGTGCGTGCTCTCTAGGGTAAGAACCACTGATCTAGATCATCTCTGACAGCTGTCTAACCTGCTCTTCAATATCTCCAGCGATGGAGATTCCACAACCTCCCTAGGCAACTTATTCCAGTGCTTAACCACCCTGACAGGTAGGAAGTCTTTCCTAATGTCCAACCTAAACCTCCCTTCTTGCAGTTTAAGCCCATTGGGTTAAATACCTAACCCAATCACACTTGACTTCTGATCAGTATCCACACCAGTCTCCTTTGTCTCACGCTCTGCTCTTTTGGGGGCGACATCTGTCGTGAGGAATCCGTCACCCCCCAGAGTTTAAGATTGTCACCCTGCGGCTCAAAACCCCCAAGGAAATGTGTGGCTGTTCTAGGGTTGCGTTGTGCGTGATTGACAATTGTTGAGAAGGGCAGGTCTGCGGAGCTATTGCCAAGATAGGTGCACGATACCTTCCTAAAGAAAAGTTGGACTACCTTTGGTTTCCACTACAACTGTAGTGAAAATTGACTGGATTCATCCATATTTGGTGCTGGCTTCCTCAAGCATCATGGCTGGTCACCCAAGTCACATAGCATTATCTTGGTTCCTCAATCAGAGGGTCTGATCCTGGTGAGGTGTCGTCACTTGTGCAGGGAACAAATAGGTGCTTCTGCTGCCTTGACGGACACGATGGAGGAATTCAGATCCTGCAGTGATTGGGGCCATAAGCACATAGATCCTTATGGTGCCAAGGAGGGGGGGGGAGGGAGAAATAGTTGGCTCATTCGATAGCTTGATCAATAGATTGATCAATCATTCCATAGATCAATGAATCAATCGATTAGGACCTTTGTATCTGAGGAACACATGACATGCAAGGATCACTGTATGAAAGTTATTTCAGTCTCAGGCAGATCTCTCCCTGTGTATGGAAAATGGAAGTCCCCTTTCCATCTGGCAGGTAGTTTCTGATGCAACTCAGCTGCGTTCACGCTAATCAGTCAAACCAGGTTTTGACCACAGTAGCTATATTGAAGTTACAGTACTTCCAAATGGACTCAAATATCCTAGCGCATTCTCAGCCTCAATTTCCTCTCTGTTAAAAACAAACCAACTCTCCCCCTCCCCCAATTTTGCTGGATGCAATCATAGCTTGGGATCAATTTTTTAAACCTAATTAGTGGGGAAAGAGTCTGTCTGTGTTTTGGAGGAGGAGGAAGGGGATGGAAAACAATTAGATACCATCTGAGTTGCTATTGTGTGCCCTTCCGGTTCAAAAGTGGCTCATTTTTCTCTATGAAATTTCCATAATGTGGCCTGGGGCCCTGAGGCATTTTGGAATCACAAAATAAAAACAGATTCAGGGCTGTTGGAGTCCCCGTTACAGAGAAGAGGAATTCCTGTGAGTCTCAGAAGTTCCACAAAAATATCCCGCATGACAGATTTCCATTTCCTCATATCTGTAATGCACAGACTCGGGCATTCTTGACCCTTTTCGTTTCATTTCTGGCACCTTTTTTTTTTTAAATAAAAAAAGAAGCGTTTTCATCAAAAATGGACATTTTCCCAGGAAATGGCCAACTTCGAAGCCAGTTTTCATCAAGCAAACTAAAAACACACAAAATCTTTTGTGTGGCAAGTGAACTATTTTTAGCTTGTAGGATTTCCACAAAAAAGCCTGAAGCCCATTCAGGAGCAAATGAAAACTTGCAACTCAGGGTTCCATGGCTGCCAACAAACTGATTGTGATGTCACAAATGCAGCGCTTCGACCTCAGTGTAGGAGCAAGCGGACGGGGACACAGCTCTGTCGGTTTCAAACAACACATCTCCCTTGGCCAATGGCAAAAACCACAAAGAGCATTTGAAGAAGCACATGAAAGGGAAAAGAGTGGCTGGTATTTCCCTTCTTTAATGCTACTTGAACATAGCTGAATGCATTGTCCATTTCTATGTATTCCCTCTGCTCCCGCATAAATCCACAGGACCATACCTCCTTCTTTGAAGTCACGTTGGTTTTTCAGGGGCCACCCGCAGAAGTGAATTAGGTCGAGACAGGTGGGGCGGGAGGAGAAACACGACACCCTTTCTCCATCACAGCCCGGTGAATTAAAGCTTTTAGAGCGATTTAAAATTTTAATTAGGGGGGTTTACTGCTGTCAGTGGAGCGGAGCAGCTGATGGGCAGCAGGAGAGAGGCAGGGCAGCTTGACTGGGATACATTTCTCATCAGCTGCATTATGTCCCCATCAGCAAGGAGATTACACTACTGGGAGATGGGCTGCGGCTCGTTTCAGAAATCTCATGTGTTCATTTCCCAGGATAATTGCCTTCAAAAGACATCACATAGCCATGAAAAAAAAAGTGAAGTATTTATTGATTCCCACTCATATAATAATACTCAGCTAGCACATTTCACCCGGTATTAGGGAGGTAGCTTACACACGTTAATTCTCAGCGATAGAAAGACTTTAAAGGAACAACAGTTCTCAGGAGGCCGGGAAGATCCAGCGGTCAGATACCAATGCTGCCAACCCCAAAGCATGGATCAGCGCTCCTATTCTCACCTCCAAAGCTCACGAGATTCACTTAGAAACCAGATTAAAACATACACACACACACACACACACACACACACACACACACACATACATACACACTGGGTGGAGGGATGTGTCTCTCTCTGTTTGCCTTCTGTTTTCTGAGGTGTTAGGGTGTGCTCACATCACATCCTCCGCTCGGAGGGCTAGAAATTTCTTATTTGTTTAAGTGAAAGCCGAGATTCTCGCCTATGCCCCGGCCTCCAGCCGCTGGGGCGTTAAGGACAACCACCAAGTAGCACAAGAAGGTTGCGAGAGGCAGAAAGAGGGGGCGACCCCATCCGTTTTAAAAGTGAGCGTGCTATGGCCCGCCACTGTTAATGGGCCATAAGGGTGAGTGACGGAGGGAGCGGATGGAGAAGAATAAGTGGGGGACAGGGTCTTGGGGAGAAGAGGTGGCAAGGGAGCAGGGCCTTAGGGAGAAAGGGCAGTGCGGGGGTGGGAGTTTGGGTGAAGGGGCAGGATGGGAGCGGGGCCATGATTGGGGCACCAGTGGTCTCCCACTTTTAGGGAGATCCGCTGCTCCTAGTTAGAAGCCCTGGCACAGCATAGCTACTCGCACCCAGGAGTTTTGTGGGGTCTACAAGCCCACCCACTTCAGGACATAAGCCCGTCTCTAGCCAGCGGGGACTAGTTTCTCTGGCGAAGGCTTGTCCCACCAGTTGAGAACCACTGTCTTAAGCCCATCAGCACATATGGGAGAAAGCAACCATGTCGTGACTCATCACAGGCTTCTGTTCCTGGCTCCGTTCTACTCCCTCATCAAGGAATATGAATGGCCTTTATCGAGAACCAGTAGTTAATCTCCCTAGACTTTCAAGCATAGGCCTCCACAGCCCTGCAGAATTAACTCACCAATTAGTTCTGTCCTGCGTGAGCTTCCTGCTTAAGTATGAACGATTGAATTTCACAGACTCGCATGTGCAGCACTGGGGAGAAGCCATCATGGCATCTCCTTCCTTGTCTTAGAGAGACTTGCTGTGGGGATATTACGGGTTTTTATTTCCAGGAGCTGTCAAAAGCCTCACCTTTCACGAGCACTAAAGTGGCCAGGGGAAAATATATATATATATATATGTATATATATATATATACATATATATATATATATATGTGTGGAATAATGATTTTTAACTCATAAATTTGAGCTCGTAAATCAAGGTTTGAAGGAGCAGTCGTCATAATGTCTTGTGAATTAACATTCTACATTTTCTTTCACCTGAGGAAGGAGGGGGGGAAAACCCCGCTCAACCCTGTGCCCTTAAACTCCATGGATTGTCATAAATCACATTATTGTTACAATCTGGTGCATAAATAGAGCAAAAATATGAGCAAGGAGAGAGAGCGAGGCTGGGTAATTTTTAAAGTACAGTACCAGAAAGAAAGTTGCTGTTTTTTTTTCTAAATCAAGCCAATATTCTCCCAGCTTTCAATGGGGCAAGCTGAAATTTGGGAAATTTTCTGGGGTGGGGGAGGGAAATGCGTGTTGTCTATAGCATTAACCTATAAGCTTTTGGTTATCGGTTAATTGACTACATTATTACATCCCTACACTGACAAAAGAAAAAGCCGATAGATAGATAGATAGATAGATAGATAGATAGATAGATAGATAGATAGATAGATAGATAGATAGATAGATAGATAGATAGATAGATAGAGGGGGTGTATGGGGACAGATAGATAGATCACAATGTGTGCTACCCACTATAACACAAACCTCCTGAACTCAATCACAGCACTGTCCTGAGATGTCAGGATGGGTTACATTTAGAGGTGCAGCACACAGAAAACCAACTCAAAACACGTCCCATGGATTGCCGAGAGACACACCCAGCAGGCAGACTGACAGGGGCGGGAAGGAGCAGGAGATAGAGGGTTCTATTTTCCATCACTGGATCGACTCCGGATTAGGCTGGCAGTGACTGAAAGCCATTCGAGTCGTCCAGTGGCCTCAGCAAAGACTGTCTAGCCATCGTGGTCCTGGTGAACGGATTGTTCACATTACTTTCGACACCTTTGTTGGGTGTCTCCGGAAAGAGACCAAGGACTGGATGGATTGAGAATTGGAGTCTCCTCTTATTAACTCACAAAAATCCATCAGTCAGGATTGATTTGGGGATCCTTGCAGGGGGGAAAAATTGCCTGTGTTACATACCTGACCTGGGCATAGAAAGAGGCCTTCAGCCTCTATAGCCCTGTCGAGGTCCAGATAAGGGCAACAAAAATAATGAGGGGATTGGAATGGCTGCCATCTGAAGACAGATTAAAAAGGCTGGGACTTTTCATCTTAGAAAAGAGGAGACTAAGGGGGGATATGAGTTCTATAAAATCATGACAGGTCTGGAGAAAGTGAATAAAGAAAAGTAAATTGCTTGTTCCCATAACATAAGAACTGGGGCTTATCAAATGAAATTAATAGGTAGCAGGTTTAAAAATACAAAAGGAAGATTTTCTTGACAGTGTGCACAGTCAACCTGTGGAACTCCTTGCCAGAGGATATGAAGTCCAAAACTATAACATGGTTAAAAAAAAAATTCATGGAGAATAGGTCCATCAGTGGCTATTAGCCAGGGTGGGCAAGAATAGTGTCCCTAGCCTCTGTTTGTAGAAATGGATGACAGGGGATGAACCACTTGTTGATTCCCTGTTTTGTTCACTCCCTCTGGGGCACCTGGCATTGGCCACCATTGGAAGACAGGATACTGGGCTAGATGGACCTTTGGTCTGACCCAGTGTGGCTGTTCTTATGTTCTTAACAGGACACCTTTCCCAAGCAGCCGGTTCATTGGTCATTTGGCTACAAACACTGCTCCACTTTCTTACAAAAGGACATTTTTCTCAAACACTCTATCACCTAGTAAAACACAAGGAATGGGCATTGGCCCCTGCAGGCTGTCGTAGCCAGTGCATGCAGCCTGAGGAGGGAGTAAGCCACCAGAGGATGGAGAGATGCTAGGACTGGCGAGACGAGCTTTTTCAATGGCCTAATATCAGAGCCGATCGGAGAAGCCAGGAAATCGTGCTCAGTAATTGGGGATTAGATGGAGAGCCGGACAAGGTTCATTATCCTCGCAGCTGCCTTTTCATCGCCCACTTCCGACTCTTTTTTCTTTGATAACCGTCCTATAGACAGCTCCCCAGGCCCTCTGTCTACTTACCGTCTACTCTGGCCAACACAAATAATTCCCTGTGGGATGCATCTCCAGTAGCTGAACTTTCCAACGCCGTTTCTCATCCTTTGATTTCTCCCCCTTCCTGCCACCCAAGCTGGATGCCCGGGGCAATATTTCCGAATGCTCAGCCGGGGACAGCTGCCCGCATAGCTAGGAACCATTTTGTCCTCGGAGTACAACACTGTGACATTCAAGGTACAGGTGGCCCCTGACTTGTGATGCGATTGGCTCCCAAGGAAGCATTGCAAGTCGGGGGCGACATAACTCAAGTCCTCATTTACGGTAGGTGCAGTGCGCTGTCATAATGCGGGCCAAGGATGTAAGTCGGGGGGTTTCGGCCCCTTCCGCGCTTACAAAAACGGTTGTAAGTGCGGGGGGGTCGGAACTCGGGCGGTCGCATGTTGGGGCTTTCCTGTGTATTATTTTTCCTGCAGGAGGCAGCTGTCACTTCATCCTCAGTGCAGGCACAGACTACCACGGAAGAGAGACACAAACTGTGCCCTCTCTGAGAGTTGATGCAGCTTCACCTACCCTGCTCTGGGGGAAGAGTGTGGAAGGACCATGAGGTCTCCATCACAGAGCCTCAAAAGGCCTGGTCCACCCCATCACAGAAACCCTCTATCAGGCCCCTCAAAACCTCAACATTGAAAGTGAAACTGATCAGAATAAATCACATTTTGCCTGGTGTGGGGGTCGAAACTAGACGAGAGCTCCAACTTGGGCATTGGATATGACCCCTCCCCTCTCCCCCACACCAACTCTGGGCAGGGACGGATATACGGCAGGGCGAACGGGGCGGCCGCCCCGGGCCCCGCGCTTCAGAAAGCCCCGCGCATGCGCCGTGGCAAAGGGGGGCCCCGCAAAACAGTCATCTGCCCCTGACTCTGGGCGTTGTATCTCAGCCATGGCTCCATACCAGATGAACGTGCAATGCTGAATTCAGAATGGGGGTTAATATAGCTACAACTAATCAGGAAAGAGATCTTGGAGTTATCGTGGATAGTTCTCTGAAGACGTCCACGCAGTGTGCAGTGGCGGTCAAAAAAGCAAATAGGATGTTAGGAATTATTAGGAAAGGGATAGAAAATAAGACAAAGAATATCTTACTGCCCCTATATAAAACTATAGTACATCCGCATCTTGAATACTGCATACAGGTGTGGTCTCCTCACCTCAAAAAAGATATTTTGGCATTAGAAAAGGTTCAGAAAAGAGCAACTAAAATGATTAGGGGCTTGGAACGGGTCCTGTGAGGAAAGACTAAAGAGACTGGGACTTTTCAGTTTAGAAAAGAGGAGACTGAGGGGGGATAGGATAGAGGTCTATAAAATCATGAGTGGTGCGGAGAGGGTGAATAAAGAAAAGTTATTTACTTGTTCCCATAGTATAAGAACTAAAGGACACCAAATGAAATTAATGGGTAGCAGGTTTAAAACTAATAAAAGAAAGCTCTTCTTCACACAGTGCACAGTCAACCTGTGGAACTCCTTGCCTGAGGAGGCTGTGAAGGCTAGGACTATAACAGCATTTAAAAAATAGCTAGATACATTCATGGAGGTAAGGTCCATAAAAGGCTATTAGCCAGGGGATAGAAATGGTGTCCCTGGCCTCTGTTTGTCAAAGGCTGGAGAGGGATGGCAAGATACAAATCGCTTGATCATTGTCTTTGGTCCACCCCCTCTGGGGCACCTGGTGCTGGCCACTGTCGGCAGACAGGCTACTGGGCTAGATGGACCTTTGGTCTGACCCAGACTGCCCATTCTTATGTTCTTATCCCCTCCAAGTTTGGATCTCGAGCAGAGGTTGATTATTTGGCTGCATCTCCATCTGGAGCCATCGCAAAACTGGAGCTCCTTCCTGAAACCTGAACTGACCAAACTTTGATCAAAATATGGCCCCCAAGCACCTGTGAGTTACTGAGCCTTGACACAACTGATCATGAACCAGGTCTGAATTTCAGTTCAGTCATAAGATCAGAGCCCAGAGAGCTTTCGCCAAATTTGGTTTCGCTAGGAAATTTTTGCATAGCTCTATTGGTGACCCCATTACTAGTCTAGGCCAAAGCAGGCAAAGTGAGTGAAATAATCTATCGACAGCTCCAAGGAAGTAAAAACAGCCTCATTTCTAAATATCCTGACAGAGCCAAACTGTCGCATGAAACTTGCGGGCTGGCCAGTGAATACTTACGTCAGCGGTGGGCAATAAAACAGCGGGGAATCCCCAGGGTTAGCCCCGGCTGGCCATCGCTGCTATAGTTACCTGCGCTTCTGGTCATGGATCTCCGTCCTGGCCAATTAGGAAGCAATGCAGACCGGGACACCACTTCCCACAGCTCTCATTGGCCAGGAATGGTGAGCCACAGCCAATGGGAGCTGCAATCGCCCATACCTGTGGAGGTGCAGGTAAATATAGTGGCAGTGGTCTGCCAGGGCTGGCATTTGCCCCCCTCTGACTTAATAGATAGTCTTTATAAAGGCCCAAAGAGGCTGTAAAGTAACTGCCATCTTTCCCTAAATTGACAGCACCCATGTGGGGGAAGTGAGTCTGGTCTGTCATTTTAGTTAAAGCCGAGACGTTCAGGAGTGAGTCTCACCCGTTAGTAGCTACAGCGTCTCTCAGGATCCGGGAGCAATATAAAATCTAGCTCCCGGTGCTGGGCAGCAGTCAAGACGGAGCAGGCATGGGCACGCATCGCCTGTATCCGCATCGCCCCGTGGTCGTCTCGACTTGCCAGCAGCGAGCGCGCCCCAAGAGGCTATTGGCATTCCGATCACAAGCGTGTTGTTTTTCTAATCCGGCAGGGTTCAAAGCGGCGGGGCTCGCGCCGGGCACAGCTGCGGCTGTCTGAACTCTCAACAGGTGACGGGCGCAGCTGTCATTTCAACTTAGCTGTTCCAAGAGAAGGGGCTTCTGTGATTTCATCGCTGTGGTGGTTGTTAACCCTTGAGAGTGTTCAGCACATCGGCCTTTGCGTCCCAGCGGCTTCGCCCAGGCACAGAGCAACGGGCGACTTTTCCCTTACACACGTCTACGGACACCTCCAGATTTCCCCTGACTCTTCAGGGAAAGAAATGGTGGGGTGGGTTCAAAGTTGCCCTCTTCCGACATGCTTTGACGGCGGTGGGAGGAATTCACCGGTTCCTTGGCCTTGGCATGGTAGCACTGCGAACCGCCTGTGATGTGCCTCCATCACCCACCACCCATCAGCCTTTCCCACCGGGGTGCTGTCCTTCGAGTGACCCCTGGTTCCTCCACACAGCTACTGTAATGGCAACGTGCAGGGAAGGCCCACGAGGTAGGCGGCTTGGGAAATTCTCATACGGCAAGCCCGGAGCTGGCAGGGTTATTGCGCCACTACAGCTTCGACTTAGTCGGGACGTGCATTTAGCCAGGAGAGCGGCTCTGGGAAGGTGATGACAGGATGCCCCTTCCACAGCTAGAGTGAGCTTGGTCTTTCCATGTGCAAGCAGCAGGTGCGCAAAAATTCCTCCCTGCCCCCTAATGCTGCCTAGTGTAGGGCCAGGCACAATTGCAGCTCCGGCATCCCCCACGAGGGTGGGAGAACATCAGAATGGCCAGACTGGGTCAGACCAAACGTCCATCTTGCCCAGTGTCCTGTCTGCCCACAGTGGCCAATGCCAGGTGACCCAGAGGGCGTGAACAAAACAGGAAATCATCAAGTGATCCCTCTCCTGTCACCCATTCCCAGCCTCTGACAAACAGATACCATCCCTGCTCATCCTGGCTAATAACCTCCATGAATATATCGAGTTCTTTTTTTGAACCCTGTTAAAGTCCCAGCCTTCACAACATCCTCTGGCAAGGAGTTCCGCAGGTTGACTGTGCGAAGAAAAACTTTACATCTGCTACCTATTCGTTTCCTTTGGTGACCCTTCGGTCTTATGTGATGGAAACAAGTAAATCACTTTTCCTTATTCACTCTTTCCACCCCTGTCATGATTTTATAGCTCTCTATCATATCTCCCTCTTTTCTAAACTGAAAAGTCCTAGTCCCAGGAAGCAGAGACATAGCTCCATCCTTCTTTTCCCCTTGTGAGCCAGAATTCCCCCTCCCGGCCTCCCGCAGTGCTCTCTTCGGGCAGGTGATTCTACCTTGCCCCCAGAACAGGGCCTTGTCTCAAAGGCATGTTGGTCCAGCATGGGCTTCAGAGCAGATGAGCTTAGTTGAAAGGTCTGGATGTGATGAAGCCCTGAGATGCAAGTGGAACATGTGAAGGGCTATATTTTGCTTCTCAACAGGTTCCGACAAGAGTCCTTGAAGGTGCAGGAGTGTTCAGACTCCATCTGAAGGTCTTCGTGGAATGGGTGGTTGCAACTGTGTTTCTTGCCAAACTGTCGCATTCGGTCAAACTTCCAGTAACGTTTTCAACAAAGCTACGAGCTGACCAGGGAACGCAGCAACACAAGGTACATCTGCACTGCATCGTAAGCCCGGGTGTGCGGGTTTCATGATCCCACATCCTGCTTAAGTGTTCACATTGCTCCGTAAGCCTGGGTTGAAATTGCTGGACTTGGGTCTCAGAACCAGCCCCAGATCTTCATCTTGCCCTTCTGGCCCAGGTCAGCAGCTAGACCTGCATCCACACAGCAAGGACAGGGTTCGGCTCTGGCTCACACTCATGCCCCTTGCTCGATCTTAGCATCTTGGGCCACAAACACTTGTTGACCCAAACTAGACTGAGCTGCATGTGGGGAGAAGCGGGACTTGGGCTCAAACCTGAGTCAGACCGCAGGATTAATGTGCAGCAAGCAACTCCTCCCCATGCACATTTCTGCCCCCATAGGTCTGCCCCGCGAGACAATAAAACAGCTCCTGCAAGTTTCCATTGTCGGGACTGTTGGGATGCTCCAGTAATAAGGAGGAGCAAGAGCCAAACTGCAGGTGCTAAACTCAGACTGTTTCTGCACTTACTCATCGCTAACCAGATGAGATCCTAAGCAGGGATGATCCCAGATGGGACCGGACTCCTTTGGAGGCTTGGAAATCTTTGGGCTTAAATGGACAATACTTCGTTTCTAATAATAATCAAGTCTGGGGAACATGTGGAAGCTGGAGAACATTAGAACGTAAGAACGGCCAAACTGGGTCAGACCAAAGGCCCATCCAGCCCAGTGTCCTGTCTGCCCACAGTGCCCAATGCCAGGTGCCCCAGAGGGAGTGAACAAAACAGGGAATCATCAAGTGATCCCTCCCCTGTCACCCATTTCCAGCCTCTGACAAACAGAGATTAGGGACACCATTCCTACCCATCCTGGCTAAAAGCGATTTGCTGGACCTATCCTCCATGAATCTATCTAGCTCTTTTTTGAACCCGGTTAAAAGTCTTGGCCTTCACAACATCCTCTGGCAAGGAGTTCCACAGATTGACTTTGTGTTGCATGAAGAACGACTTCCTTTTTGGTAGGGAGGTTTAAACCTGCTATCTATTAGAGGCATCATCCGTGCCTTAATGCTCCATAAGCCCAATGGGCTCACCACGAAGAACGGGAATGACCACGACATGCAACCCCAACCATCAATAAAGCTGATGGGATGTTGATTTCCACTCCCAAATGTTTGTCTGCAACAACAGCAAAGACCATCTGTCACTAGCAGAGTAAAAACAAAATCTGTCCACGCTCAGCTGGCCAAGTGTGCGAGAAACACTTTGCTACGACTGAGAATGCACCGACTCAAGTATGCACCGTTAGTGACAAGTGTTCTTTGAGGCAGCTTGTGCCATGACAGTTGCACGGACAGGGCGTGCGGGAGGCTACACCCATGGCCTCATTTGACCTGGGATAACAATAGCAAGACACGAGCTATTGCAGCCCTGTATGTGTTGCAAGCAAAGGGCCACATTCATCCCCAGTGCAAATCAACGGAGTCATAACCAGGGAGGGATTTTGCTCAAGGCACTGAGGAAAATTTAGACTCTTGCTTTACAGCTTCCCTGTCACCAGTTTGATGCAGAAGAAAAATATCGGCTCTTTCCCTCCAGGGAAATGACACAAAGGGAGGTCATCAAGTCCGGTCTCCTGCACTCATGGCAGGACCAAGCACTGTCTAGATCAGTGGTTCCCAAACATTTCAGCATCATGCCCCCTTTCTTTTTGATTTTTGAGAAACCCTTACCCCACCTCCCCAAATAGCAACAAAACTTTTTGAGGAGGGAAAAAAGGGAACTGACAGGTGTCTGTCTAACCTGCTCTTAAATATCTCCAGCGATGGAAATTCCACAGCCTCCCTAGGAAATGTATTCCTGTGTTTAACCACACTGATAGGAAGTTTTTCGTAATGTCCAACCTAAACCTCCCTTGCTGCAATTTAAGCCCATTGCTTCTTGTCCTATCCTCAGAGGCCAACGAGAACAATTTTCTCCCCCTCCTCGTAACACTCTTTTAGGTACGTGGAAACGGCTATCATGTCCCCTCTCAGTCTTCTCTTTTCCAAATTAAACAAACCCAATCCTTTCAGTCTTCCCTCATAGCTCATGTCTCCTAGACCACGGTCTGGTGTATTGGGATGACCTGAGCAAAGGTTGTTTAAATACATCCACTATCCCTCTCTGCCCAATTCACTGAAAATTAAAATTAGTTTGTCCTTTCCCCCATGCCTGATTCGCAGCATAAATTGTTCATCCAGGTCCTACTTGACTCCTATGAGACCGGACCACAAAACTTCTGCTCATTTAGTACCATTGTCCCAGGGAGATGAAACTGGATGAGTGGATGGGTCCTTTCCAGCTCTAACATTTCAGATTCTCGATCAAGTTGTCCTACACTAAGGGCTATCACTTGAATTCCCAACTGGCCCAGAATGACGTAGAACATGTATGCAACGACCATAGAAACAATGTACATTTTATGTGGCATATTGGACACATATAACAATGCAGGATTGCTCCTTGCTGTATTCTTACTAGTGCTTATTCCAGACTAAGTCCCAAGAGGTGATGTTTCCACCATGTCCCTTAGGAGATCCTGAAAGATTGAGTCATCCAGAAGCTCCTTTTCTATCCAGAAACCCAAAGGACAAAAATATTCACCCTAAATGAGTCCTTTCTGAATGTCATCCCATTGTTTCAAGTCTACCCTCCGATCTCTTACCCAGCGGAATTCTGCTCCAGCTGTGGTTCCTCTTATACAACATGGTACCTGGTCTGACTGCACACGGAGAGCAGACGACCCCATCTTTCTCCAGGGGTGAGGAGGCCTGGATCAGACGTTTAGGTTTGGGCTGGATGCAAGACCCAGGCTGAAAGGAAGAAATCCAACCAGCCTCAAAGAGAAAACCTTGACACTGATTGTGACGCCTTTGGAGGCCGGCCTGGCACTTGTTTTTGAGGTCTCCTGCTCACTTTTAGCCATCATAGCACCTTGCTCATATCAGCTCAACCTCGCGGTGCTCTTCCTCCCCAAACCCGCTCGATACAGCTGCAGCTAAGACACAAAAGGACTGAGAAGCATTCAAAGGGATGCAGCCAATTAGCTGATAATTCATTAATGACATTTCATATTTTTTTTCTGGACACTGTTGTTGTTCTTGTGGTGTGTATGGGGAGGCGCTGTTTGGTTCCCCCCTCCTCCCCCCCAAGAACATAGGATAAAAATGAAGCCAACTTGATCAAGGCCAGTAAGTGTTATCCGTAAAAAAACAGGGCTCTTTTTTTTTCTTTTATAGGTGGCTTGGACAGCTGGCTCTTTAAATATTAATCAGGGTCTCATTGATATGCAAATATGTTAACACCAAATAATGCTCTTGCAGCTGCACAGAATCAAACCAGGCCAGGGAGACTGTCAGCCGCCTCTCGAAAATGAATGAAAATATTTGAGGACACAGGTGCAGGGAATGGGCCGGGAGCACGATCCTTTTTAATAAGGTAATTTGTCTACCAGGCGCTATATGGGGGGAGCTGGAGCAATCTTTCACCCACTTGACGATATCTGACCGTTAAACAAGGTGTTAATCTTATAATTGTTTTGTTTACTGTTCCCTGCCACAGCGTTCCTGGCTTCCTGCCCTGACACTTGGCCAGTTAAAATCAAGCTTACTGACAAGCCAGAGTCGTGCCAGCTAATCAGCAGTAAATTATCAATTGTTCTATTTCCAAAATAGCAAGTAAACAGGAAAGACAGCGCAGCCTGAAGAAATAAAATCAGGTCGGAAATCCATTGTTTGCCCAATTATCTTGTTTTCTTCAGTCTGTGGAGCCTACATTTCTCCTCTCGCCCTCCCTCCTTTCCCTTGGGAAGAGCCCTCTCCTCACTGGACCAGAACCACATAATGTAAAGAGCGTTTTGAAAGAAGTTCTTACTTCTCCTGCCCAGTTCTTACCTAATGATTGTGGTCTCCGGCTTGTTGGACAGGTAAACAGCTGGCCCCGTGGAAATGACAACTACACCCAGTGGTCCAAATTCATCGCCTGGCTTTCTGTCTCGGAAAGGCATCTTGCTGGGCAAAGCAAACCATCTCCAGTTCTGGGCACCACATGTCAGGAAAGACGTGGAGAAATCGGAGACAGTCCAGAGAAGAGCAACAAAAATGATTCTAGGTCTAGAAAACATGAGCTATGAGAGAAGACTGAAAGAACTGGGTTTATTTGGTTTGGAAAAAAGAAGACTGAGAGGGGACATGAGAGCGGGTTTCACGTACCTAAAAGGGTGTCACAAGGAAAAGGGAGAAAAATTGTTCTCCTTGACTTCTGAGGATAGGACAAGAAGCGATGGGCTTAAACTGCAGCAAGGGAGGTTTAGTTTGGACATTAGGAAGAAATTCCTACCTGTCAGGGTGGTGAAACACTGGAATAAATTGCCTGGGGATGTTGCGGAATCTCCATCATTGGAGATATTGAAGAGCAGATTAGATAGGCATCTGTCAGGGATGATCTGGATGGTACTTGGCCTTGCTGTGAGGGCAGGGGACTGGACTCGATGACCTCTCGAGGTCCCTTCCAGTTCTAGTGTCCTATGATCTCTGGTTGTCGTACCACTGTGGGTTGTGGCCTTGTAGGTCTGATTCATATTATCAAAGAATCCTGGGGCTGGAAGAAATCTCAGGAGGTCATCGAATCCAGCCCCCTGCCCAAAGCAGGACCAACGCCAACTCAGTCACCATGATTCTCACCCTTCAGGTCCCTTTCTCAAGCCACTCTTCTTTGACATCAACAAGAAGCCAACAGGTGGCCTGTTATAAGCGTATCTCATGCTTGTTGAGCTAGGTGTAACACACAATGGGCCTACACAAGCACAGTTACAGCTATGCTACTGTAGTGTAGACAGTTCTTATAGCCACACATGGATTTTATGTTATGTCAGTGTTGTAAATCCACTCCCTCCGCCAGATGCAGTAGCTAGGGTGATGGATGAATTCTCTCATTGACCTAGTAGTGTCTACACTGAAACTCAGGTTGACTAAATTATGTCTCTCCAGAGCGGGGACTTTTCCCACCCCGAAGCAGGGTGGCTAGGTTGACCTAAGATTTAAGTGTTGATCGGGACTTGGGTTTGCCCAGGGTTCAGCCGTAGGGTGTGATTGAAGCTTTTGTAGAGGCACCCAATCTAGTCAGAGAGGGGGCAAAAGACGCACCAGGCCCCTGGTTAAGATGGTAGGAGGGACCATCTTCACACTCCTCAGAGGGGTGGAGCCTCAGGGAGAAGGGGTCCAAGTTGAGGGCAGTCAGCTCTCAGTGCCACCTGAACTACACTGAGCCCTCCCCCCCCAACACTAGCCCTCAGGGCTGACCAGGCCGCACGCCCCACAGCCAGCCCTCAGGGCCACTACCACAGCAGCAGTGGTGACAGGGAACTCTGGGCCATTTTGACTCGCTTGGCCCTCGGGCAGTTGCCTCCCTCCGCCCTTGTTGGTGGGCCTGAAGCGAGTTAGTTTACCTAGCCCACGTCCTCAAGCCGGGAAGCTGCAGCCCTGTGGGCTAGCTACTCGAGTTATTGGCAATTGTTTCACTGGCCTGCCGGGCAATCAATGAACATGGAGTTTAACAGCCAAAAGAGGCCCCAGTAGGTAGGAAAAGGTGCAGGAAGCACTCCCAGGGAAGACTCAATGATGCAGAAGCTAGACTAGATGATGTCCAACCTAAACCTCCCTTGTCTATCTAACCTGCTTTTAAATATCACCAGAGATGGAGATTCCACAACCTCCCCAGGCAATTTATTCCAGTGCTTAGCCACCCCGAAAGTTAGGAAGTTTTTCCTAATGTTCAACCTAGACCTCCCTTGCTGCAGCTTAAGCCCCATTGCTTCTTGTCTGTCCTCAGAGGCCAAGGAGAACAATTTTTCTCCCTCCTCCTTGTAGCATCCTTTTAGGTACTTGGAAGCTGCTATCTGTCCCCTCTCGGTCTTCTCTTTTCTAAACTAAACAAGCCCAGTTCTTTCAGTCTCCCCTCACAGCTCATGTGTTCTAGGCCTAGAATCATGAATCCTGCCGAGGTGGTATGACACAAACCCCTCGCCAGGGTGGAACCCACACACCTGCTGGGGGAGGCAGAGGGTGCACAGTGCCAGGTAGTGGCACTTAGATTGTTAACAGCGAGAGAGAAGGAGTCTGCTCTACAGCTTTAGTGGACCAGCCAGCCGGCTTTTAGCTGAGGCTGTAGAGCAGGGCTACTCAACATGCGGCCCGTGGCCTGTCTGGTTGCAGCCCGTGGTGCAGTTTGGGTTTACGTGGGGCTCAACACGTGGCCTGCGGGTGGGAGCCAAAACAAATGTAGTCAATAGAATGGTCTCCCCATTTTAGTAGTTAAATTCCTGGACTGTCATTGCTCATTAAAAGTGCTGTCATGTGGGTGGAAATTGGGTAAATATTGCATTTATTAATAGCAGCAGAACTGACTTAAATGGGGTCTGTGTGTTATGTAGTCTTGCCTTAATCTTGCCCTTCAGTGTGAAAGAAGCTATTTGCATATATTTGCATATATATTTGCATTTTTATGCAAGTTGCATCCCTCAGCATGTGCTGTGAGTATCCTTGTGACCCCCGGGGCTTTCAAAGTTGAGTAGCCCTGCAGTAGAGGCCCATGCACGACGCTCCAGCAGTCCCCGGTTCGGTTTCGCCTGTCGGCGTTACACTGCCAGGAGGAGCTGTTGTGAAACTGAAGGTGCCACCGTCGACATACGATGCAAAACCGAGGATCCACCAGACTGGGGAGCCAGCTCTGAACTTCAGATGATCTGACGTGGTGCAGGGGTATTACCAATGCAACACATACAGTGGATCTGGGCCGATTCTTATGACCGCACTGAAGCCAATGGATGCACATGGCTAAAACGCACCAGGGTGGAGCCGTGCGGTTTCCTCAGTGCAGCATCATGTGCTGGCCGTTTACGGCTACTTTGCACCGCCAGAGCAGCGCCGAGGGATTGGCGCGTAAATGAGAAGGTGAACCAAGCCAAGAAAACCACCTTCGCCCATTGCATTCCTATTCTACCGCTAGCCATGGCACCCGGCTGGTTGCACGTGCTAGGCATGACGAGGAGTTGTGGTCCTGATGCAAACTG
The DNA here is from genome assembly GCF_049634645.1 of Pelodiscus sinensis. Taxonomy (NCBI): domain Eukaryota; kingdom Metazoa; phylum Chordata; order Testudines; family Trionychidae; genus Pelodiscus; species Pelodiscus sinensis. The sequence continues at coordinate 36,643,269 of NC_134726.1, read as the reverse complement.
CTCCCTTGTTTCTCCGCCTCGCTGGTGGCAGAGGAAAGTGAGGCAGCTTTAGCTCACCCTCCTACCTGCTGGGGGAAGGATTCGTGTAGGTGAGTCGCTCACTCCCTTGTCTAACGGGACAGCTGTTGGGACGGGAGTGTGTCCGGTCACTGTTTCAGTCGCAGCTGAAACAAACCATGAGGACACTTCCCACCCCAGCAGGGGTGCCTGTCACCCCATGAATAACACAAACAGGAAACGAGTTCCTAGCTCACAGATACAACAACGCCAGCCGCAAAAGCCCTGGCAGTTGCGAACTGCGAGATACGTTTTTTCTTTTCTAATTTGCCCTGCCGTCGTCCTCTTTCTTCCCCCTGCCAAGCCTCGTTTGCTTAGGATCTCCGCAACGAATGAACTCGGCCGGGTACCCCGGTACCAGGCAAATGCAGCTGTGAGCCCTTTTTAAAGACAAAGCCAGCTCCGCAGATGGCAGTGCCGTCTGTAAGCATCACAGCTGCACAGAGGAGAGCGGGCAGGCATGGGGGGAGGGTGGAGAAGAGAGAGAAAAATTAATTAATTAGACTGGGAAAGAGCATACGGGCAGGAGAGACGCCAGCCTGCAAGTTCAAGCCCCACCGGTGGTGCATTAAGTCACTCGCCTCAGGTTGCATGTTTCCACAGAGCGAGACGTCACAAGAGACGGTGCCCTCAGCCGCACTTCGAAAGGAGTTATAGTGCTGCTGGCTCTTGGGGATACATCCCCCAACGGGGCTTCACGGTAGGGGTGTGTGCACCCCACTACTGTCAACTGGAGCATCTTTAGCGTAACCCAGGGTGACCTAAAGCCAGCCAGCATGGACAGCACTCACCACGGACTGGGCACGGGGTGCCAGGTCCCTCAGTGTCACTGACAAAGTCTGGATCTGCTGAGGTTTAAGGAGCAGGCCACGGTGCTGAGCAGGGTCCTGCAGAGCTCAACCAACTGCATCTAGGAGCCCCCTACGGGAGCCCCTATAGGGATAGGGCCCCTGAGTTAAGAAAGCAGGTTTAATTGTGACGCTTCATAGCCCAAGGCATTTCCCACGATATTAGTCCCATCCTGTGTGGTGCCGAGTATCCGTGGTTTCCATGGAAATCAATGCGAAGTCGGGGTCAGGTAGCAACTCCCAAGAGGGGGTGGGCGGCATCTAGGCTGAAAAAGGCCCTGGAGAACCGCAGATGAGAGGGCTCACCCACTTTGAAAGGCTGTGAATCTGAGCCCAAACTTTTCCACTCCGACCTTTTACACTTATTCAAAGTGCAAGGAAAAGCTGGAGGATAAGGCTTCCGCAGGAGCTGACGACTGCTCTGGATTTTTAAAACTAGGTTCCTTATTTGGCACCTTATATACAGAGTTAGGACAGGGATGTTCAGGACAAGGCCGGGCATTGCAATCCTGGAGTTGGGAGACAAGAGGCCGTCTCTGTCTTTGAAAATCTCCCCCTTGGAGCTAAAGCTTTCGGCTCCCCCGTTGGAAATTCTCGGCCTGGGGTCTGGCTCATGTCGCAAAGATTGGACGTTGGCGCCACCAAAGTGGTTCCTCCCCCCTCCTGATTTTGTTCCCGAGTGCTTTTCCCGTCGGGAGAGCTTCAGGCAAACCCACTGGCCTTGCCACGTGACAATGAGGTGGCTGGTCTCATTCGAGTCCCCAGCGGGCTATTGCGTTCCAAGCCACCACAGAGTTTTGGCATCAGACTGGAGGACCGTGGGCCAGACCTCCCGCCCCTCGTCTCTGTCGTGCTGAGGAGCCGATCGCCAGGGGCATCCGGCGTGGGAGCCGAGCTAAATGCCAAGCAATCCTCAGGAAATGGATGTTATACTGCATTGCGGAGAAATGCCAGAAAACACCCGTCGGTTGTTTTTGGCAAAATGCAGATTAAAAATAAATCAACCCTAGGCATCACATGAACATTAGGTAACCACATGACTAGCAGCCGTTGGGCCGAGGCCAGATGCTGATCTCATTTACACTCCGGACATCTGGAGGAACTCCAACCGAATCACCCTGATGAAATTGGAATCTAGCCCCTTCGCTGCGTCTCTTGCACTCACTTCCGTAAGGTTCTGTGCGTGCAGGGGACAAAGCCTGGGAATTGGTGTTACTCTGGGTCTCATGCCTGTTGAATTGCACCCTCCCTGGCGAAGTCAGAAGGAGTCCTTCTGGGGTAAGATGCTCCCCAACTCAAGCAAAGGGATGAGAATCAAGCCATCAAGCCACATGTTTATAAGGGGCCTTCAAACAACAGCTTTTGGCTGCACGTTGCAAAATCATCGGACGCCAAATTCCCATTAAAATCACATCCATCAATCTCTGCGCCTATACAATGCATTCAAAGGAAAAGAAAATATATTTAGGTTTGGAAAGTTGCTTTTTAAAAAAACAATACATAGTCCTTCTGACAGGGTCTTCTTATTAGTCTAAGGCATGTTACAAACCCCACTACTGAAATCAGGGGAAATTTTGATCTATTTGCCAGTTCAGCGGGAGCAGACCTGATGAGTTGGAACCTGCAGTCTTTCCTCACTCCAGACTCCCACTGACTTCAGAACAGTTACGGACAGCAAGATCCGGCCTACCGGTCCTGACTTACATCCTCCACTGCTGAAATGCAACCAGCTCTGGAGTGGAACACAGTAACCATTTAACAGCACATTGCAACACTGTGGAACGATTTCAGACAGGAAGCAAACAAGCGTATCCTATACCAGGGCTACTCAACACACGGCCTGCAGGTGGGATCCTTTGAACATGGCCTCCACTGGGAACATGTTCCACAACAACGAGTCAATACACTAGTCTTCTGCTGATCTGCGTTTTAGTAGTTAAATTCCTGGACTGATATTGCTCATTAAAAGCACCATCATATGGGTGGAAATCAGGTAAATATTGCATTTTATTAATATCAGCAGAACTGACTTCAATGGGGCCTGCATGTTGTATAGTCTTGCCTTAATCTTTGTACTCACGCCTGACAGGGTGAAAGAAGCTATTTGCATAGACATTTGCATGTCTATGCAAACACACTGAAGTTGCTGCCCTTGGCATGTGCTGTGAGTACTACTGTGGTCCCCAGGGCTTCCAAAGTTGAGTAGCCCTGTCCTATGCAATAGAAGCAACAAGGGGAATTTAGGCTTACATGCTTTGCAAGAAAGATTCTCTTACAATGGCACCTTTCACCCTAACTGGCTTTAAACGTGGATGTAATCACAAGGAAAGAATTTGGAGTTAACTATAATAAAAAGGGCCACGGTGGGGTTCTGAACCCGTGAGGGTTCAGAGCTAGGTTTCATGCCTGATCCAAAGGACATACTGGAGCATAGATTCAGAGCTGACTTACAGGGAAGAATACCTCTCCGCTTCTCTCTCTCTCTCTCTCTCTCTCTCTCTCTCTCTCTCTCTCTCACACACACACTTTTCTCTCTCTCTCTCACACACACACACACACACACACACACACACACTTCTCTCTCTCTCTCTCTCACACACACACTTTTCTCTCTCACACACACACACACACACACACTTCTCTCTCTCTCTCTCTCTCTCTCTCTCTCTCACACACACACACACACACACACACACACTTCTCTCTCTCTCTCTCTCTCTCTCTCTCTCACACACACACACACACACACATCCCTGACATTATTTGAGGCATGGAGCCTGGCTTGTAAAGGACTGATCTCGAAGGAAGTTACTTAGCTTGCTGAGGTGACAGGCAGAGGTGGCACGCCTGGTGAGAACCGCTGAAATGTGTCAAAACCCATTGACTTGTCTTGAGGCATTCACTGTCCAACCTACTTCTCTAGCAGCCGCTAATTAAATCATTGCCTTTTACAGAATCACAGCGCACTAGAACTGGAAGGGACCTCAAGAGGTCATTGAGTCCAGTCCCCTGCCCTCATGGCTGGACCAAGCACCATCTTGGTCATCCGTGACAGGTGTCTGTCTAACTGGCTCTTAAATATCTCCAGAGATGGGGATTCCACAACCTCCCTGGGCAATTTATTCCAGTGTTCGACCACCCTGACAGGTAGGGAGTTTTCCTAATGTCCAACCTAAGGACATTTTCCGTGGGGGCAATTCCTGCTGTCCTGACAGAGAAAAAATGTGTTTTTTTGTGTGAGAAAGGACCGGGGTTTATGGGAAATGGAGCCATGTGGGGTTTGGCCCCATAAGAATAATAATCCTCTTCCAGATACTGCTGGGATCAGAAGCCACATCCACACCAGTCAACTTGATCAGTAGTGCAAACACTGACCCAGAACCTGAGTGGGTGGCAGCTGGAATAGCTCTATGGTGAGAGATACTTTTCAGTGCATGTCTCATGCAGGACATGAGGCACTAAATACCACTGCACAAGCAGGTGCTGTCCCTTTGGGTAGATAGTGCATTTCTCTGCCTTTCTTTTCTTCCCCATATTCCCTTCGTTCAGTGCTACTCCTTCTTTTCCCCATGGGCATCTTTAATCACTGGGCAGATCTGAACCTGGGACCTTTGGATCTTAGTGTAGGCACCTCTACAGCTTGAGCTTTAAAGCCAGCTGGTGCCGCTTAAGCAATAGATCTCCCTTGTTCTTACCTCTCGCTGTAAGTGGTCAAAGTGTCACTCCATGCGACAGTCACCCACACTGTGGCTTCGTCTACACTACAAGTTTTTTCAGCAAAAATATGCTAATGAGGGACTCATTTGCATGAGTCGTGATCTCATTTGCATATTTTCTGCTGATCCATTTTTGCCTAGTGGTTTTTTTTTCAAAAACAGGCCGTGTGGAAGTTTCCTTTTTGTGCAAAAAACCCCTTTTCCCGCCAGATCTTTATGCCCCCAAAAAGGAGGCTTACCGATTTGGCGGGAAAAGGGTTTTTTGGGCAAAAAGGAAACGTCCACGCTGCTTGCTTTTGCACAAAAACGAATCGGCAGAAAATATGCAAATGAGATCACAACTTATGCAAATTAGCACCTCATTAGCATACTTTTTGCCAAGAAAACTCGTAGTGTGGACATCGCTCATGTGTGTGGGTGACATCCTCCTTGTTCCTTCCTATGCTCCCAGACTTTCAGTCTCACATTAGCAATTTACATGCTCACCTATTGCTCCTAGAATTATCTGTGCCTATTGCAGTCCCAGTCGCTAACACAACCATTTGTAGATACAACATCTCCATTCAAGGTCCTTCCAATTGGACAGGCACTAGGCCTACCACACAAGCGTAAAACTAGAGCTGTTGCTAGAAAAACGCTATGCAAGACATTCCCATGCACACCCGGCGCGGGGTCCGTAAGTCAGTTAGAAGGCTGGAGTTCGCATTTGGAGAAATATCCGTGGCAACACAAAAGGAAGCAGGTCTGTTGAAATGATAAATTTCCCTCGGCTGCTCGGGGAACGGCTCCCAGTCTCTATAAACTGCAGACAGCTGAGGCCAAGGTATCTTCTTACCCCCAGACCTCATTAATGAACAAAAGCATAGGACAGCGTGGGCGTCGGAGCCAGACGGAGCGTAAACAGGGGATTAGCTGCACACACGCCCCTAGCGAGGGTGGGCCTTTCTTCCCCCTTCCCCGCTTGAAACGTCATTCTTCACAGCAACAACGGGACTGGTCACCGATAAGCAGCAACGGGCTTTCTCCTTCCTCAGGCCGAACAGCACTGCAGCCTGGTGCAGGATGCTAAGCTAGCGCACTAGCTCCATTGCGCTGGATGGCCAAACTAGGGTATTTCTACATGACAGCGGGTGGGGAGAAACCTCAGTAGATACGCCCACGCTAGGCCACATCACACTACAAATAACAGTGCAGTTGTGGCAGCAAGAGGGGTGGGAGGGGCTACCTAACCCAATTATAATCCCGGTCAAGTCCATAAACACGTATTCCAGGCTGGTAGCCCTGCCTCCACCTCTCCCCCGTGGCTCTGCGCTGCTTTATGTTCCTCAGATAGAGCTAGCAATGGTATGTCTCCTCAAGATGGGATGGACACCTTCCAGCTTCAGTACAGACACCCCCCTCCACCAGCTGAGAACCCGACCTTATTTTCTCTTCTGGGGCCACATGGGCAAGGGCCATCTATCTTCACTCACCGTGCTGGAAATCGATGCTCTGGCGCTTGAATGCTGAGGGCAGATCCAGCCGGCGTCGGTACTCCTGGCAGTCACGAGGAGTAAGGGAATCCAAGGAGATCGTTTGCTTTGAGGGTGCCACCGAACTCGGCTTAAAGGAAGCCGACTCCAGCTAGGTAGTCTACTGGAGTACGGCTAGACTACACTGGTTTTTCGAAGAAAGCGATGCAAAATGTGCTCCACATTTTGCGTAGTTTTTTCCGATTCGTTTATCGGAAGAGGCTTTTCCAACATTTGGCCCGTCTAGACTAGGCCAAATGTTGGAAAAAAAAAACCTCTTTTGGAAGCCCCCTTAAGCCTCATGCAACGAGGAATACAGGGGCTTCTGAAAGAGCGTTTGCTCTTCTGCCAAAAAAGCGGAAGAGCAAACAAGTTCCCTGGACACGGAACAGTTCTTCCAGGATACCAAACTGTCTTGTCTAGCCGTACCCCTGGGCTGTGTCTACACTGGCAAGTTATTCCGGAAAATCATCTGCTTTTGCAGAAAAACTTGCCAGCTGTCTACACTGGCCGCTTGAATTTCCAGAAAAGCACTGACGATCTAATGTAAAATCATCAGAGCTTTTCCGGAAAAACTATGCTGCTCCCGTTCGGGCAAAAGTCTTTTTCCGGAAAACTGTTCCGGAAAAGGGCCAGTGTAGACAGCACAGTAGTGTTTTCCGCAAAAAAGCCCCGATTGCGAAAATGACGATCGGGGCTTTTTTGCAGAAAAGCATGTCTAGATTGGCCATGGACGCTTTTCCGGAAAAAGTGCTTTTCCGGAAAAGCGTCCTGCCAATCTAGACGCGCTTTTCCAAAAATGCTTTTAACAGAAAACTTTTCCGTTAAAAGCATTTCCAGAAAATCATGCCAGTGTAGACGTAGCCCTGGAGTTGTGTACCTTGCGCCGACCTGGCCACAGTATAGATCTGGCTACTGTGGCTAGTATAGACCTGGCCACAGTGGCTGAAAAATACCTAACACAGCTGGGCCCCCATCTTGGTCCGGGCCTTTAGGTTTTACTGAAATACACATCATAAATCATAGTGCGGCTCGCTGATGCAAACCTGGTGTTACTCCATCGAAGCAAACAGATTTATACTGATGGACGTGGCAGAAATGAGGCCTGCAGGTGGTGGGGTGGCTAGACTGTTCTGAGGGGAGTCGAAATCCTACCCTCAAGTTGAGCAAGGAGCAAATATCTTGTAGACGAAGCAGAGGGAAACTGTCTGAATGCGTTTCCCAAAGCCAGTTCCACAGAAAGGATTTGACTGAAGCCACAATGTGATCTGGTGGTATATGACCTGCAAAAAGGGGGGAAAAAAGAACATTAAATGAACTCAGCCTTGCGCACCCACCCGTGCAAATATAGGCCCAAAACACTGAGGGCGCAGAGCAATAAACAGCTCGTTCCACGTCTGCGCTGCACAGGTGGGAAGGTATTTCCAGCGCAGGAATGATGTACGTTCTGTGAGTCATTGTGTCGGTGCAGCGTGCTTTCTGTACGCACGCCATAAAAGTAATACTTTGTGAAGGATATATAAGCATTCACCTCAGCCAGCGGCGTGCGAGGAAGGCAGCTGGGAGAGGTTCCGCTAGCAGCAGTACAGGCTTCGGTGCCTACCTAGAGAATGAACTCGGCACCGTTGCTTCGTAAACAGGGTACGTCAGTCCTGGTTTCACAAGGCTAGTTATTGTTTTCAAGTTAGGATGGAAGGGGGGCTTAGAGGGAAAATAAGCAATCCCCCTTCCTACAGAGACTTCTGCTGCACACTCCAAATGGGCTTCCCCAAACCTTCTGCCCAGCTGAGAAACGTTCGGGTCAGTTTTTAAGCCTTTTTGGTCGAAAGTGGCTTAACCCTCCTCCCCCCCTTCAACATCTCTCAAGTGTGGGGTGTCTGAATCCCAGACTTGTTTCTGTCCAGTACCCTGGCCTTCTATTGGCATTACAAGCAGCACATAATGTAAAAGGAGGGAGACACCTTGGCTGTGTCTACATTGGGCCACTTATTCCGGAAAATCAGCCGCTTTTCCAGAATAAGCTGCGAGCTGTCTACACTGGCCCTTGAATTTCCGGAAAAGCAACGATGCTCTACTGTACAAAATCAGCCGCTATTCCGGAAAAGCTACACTGCTCCCGCTCGGGCATAAGTCCTTTTTCCGGAATACTGTTCCGGAAAAGGGCCAGTGTAGACAGCCCAGTAGTCTTTTCCGGAAAAAAGCCCCGATCGCGAAAATGACGATTGGGGCTCTTTTCCGGAAAAGCGCGTCTACATTGGCCACAGATGCTTTTCCGGAAAAGGGGCTTTTCCGGAAAAGCAGCCTGCCAATGTAGACGTTCTTTTTCCAGAAATACTTATAACGAAAACTATTCTGTTTTAAGCATTTCCGGAAATTCATGCCAGTGTAGACACAGCCCTTTTGCCTATCTCGGAGATAGTGAGGATTTGGTTTCATGCTGCTTTTTGGCAGGGCTGGCCTTACCATGAGGCGAACTGAAGCGGCCGCCTCAGGTGCCAGACTGTGGGGGGGGCACCATTAGGACCCAGAGCGTAGAAAATTGTGTCTGCTGCTGGTGCATAGGTAGGTAGCAGAGCAGTCCCATGAGAAGAGTAGACCAGGAAGGAGGCAGAATTGAGACCTTTCAAAGTTTTGGCCCAAGCGAGGAGGTCAGGGGGCGTCATTTGAGCTCCCTGCCTCAGGTGCCAAAATGTTGTGGGCCAGCCCTGCTTTTTGGGGGGGTTAATCCCATGTCCATTTCCATCGACAGCCTTTTTCCTGATCCAATGGCCACCTCTGCCATCTCTTTTCTCTTCCCCAGGGTTAGCACAGTTTCTCCTCAGCTCAGATCTGGATCCGAGATTAAGCAGCGGCCCTTGAGTTCATAACAACCTGGTCAAATTCCTAAATTCAAACACTTTCATCGGGTGCGCAACATCTAAATCCAAATGTAGACATGTGAAACCATTTGAAATAAGATCCCATTGGCATCTGGAGCAGAGGAGTCTAAAACACCATGAAGCTTGTTCTTAGTTTCCCCCTATTTCCCAAGTCCCACGATAGGGTGAGAGGGTCCATCCAACTCTTTGCAGATCCAAGAGGTCGAGACAAGTTCAGAGATAGTTCAGGACATCTTCTCTTGACCTTCCATATGTTTTGACATACTCCCATCCCTGGAAGTTCCCCAAAGTGCCATTGACAGTTATCACAATAAGTAGACTCGCTGTCGCATCAAGTGTGTACACCTCACACTGCCATCTCTTGTCATTTTTATCCCCTATTTGGACAGCAGGGCAGGTATGAACTCCTGTGATTTTATGAGAACCTCAGTTTATATATTTACAAAACATTTTAGCTTTCATGGGACACTTGAAAATGCGACCTGACCACTAACCCCTCCAAACCCACCAAGGGCAGTTGGTGATGAAATGAAACTTCCATCCTGCGAGAAAGTCAGGCATTTTGAAATGTGTTTGCACTCTGAATTGAAACATAAAATGAATATTTCAAAATTTACCTGGGAATAGTACTCCACCAATATCTGACTCAGAATAATCAAATTGCTTTGTTCTGATAATGTCAAACCATTATAATATATTAAGATATAATACCATACAGTATTAATATAATATGTTAATATTTCGATGCAAGGTAAAAATACAAAAGGAACCAAAATGACATAGTATCGCGTGTTGAGAGCACCCACTCCTACTCTGGGGTGGAACAAGGGCATTGCATCCCTGTGGTTGATTCTGCCCAACTACCCTCCACCTCAGAGCAGTAGGACCCAGTGGTCAGAGTCAACATGGCTGCTCGTGCCTTTAGGGCAGTATGGCACAGCGGTCAGAGTCAACATGGCTGCTCGTGCCTTTAGGGCAGTATGGCACAGCGGTCAGAGTCAACATGGCTGCACGTGCCTTTAGGGCAGTATGGCACAGCGGCCGGAGTCAACATGGCTGCTTGTGCCTTTAGGGCAGTATGACACAGTGGTCAGAGTCAACATGGCTGCTCATGCCTTTAGGGCAGTATGGCACAGTGGTTGGAGTCAATAGGGGTACTCTTTGCTTCAGAGTGATAGGGGTCAGCAGCAAGAGTCTTTGGCAGGGCAATGTGGCCTGGTGGCCAGTAGGGGAGTGGGCCACCAGGTAGAGGTGGGTGGCAGCCAGGGTGGGGAGCCCTGGCCCTCTCTACTTGACCAGTCCCAGCCCTGGGCACTCTGTGGCCATTGTGATCACCACTTAGTCAGCAGGGATCCGTCCGAAGCACTCTCATGACACTGGGACAGTGGCTAGTCCGCCTTTCTCCCAGGGTCCTTCCCCCCACATCTCTCATGGCTGTTGTCCGGGCATCATCAGGGCCTCCGGCTACCTCCGCCTGTGCTGCTCCTGGTGGCGCTGACCTTCCTCGGGCTTCCCAGGTGTCTGGGTTTCTGCCTGGGTCTTGGCGCCTTTGGCTTCCCTTGTCTGGGGCTTCCGTTGCTCCCAGGTCTGTGTCCTTCCTCCTGGGTGATCAGCCCCCCACTGAGTTGAGCGGCTCCCTTTTATCCTGCAGCTCCCGCTAGAGCAGGCGGGGCAGAGTCTAGGGGGCGTGGCTTCCGCTGCCAGGAGTGAAGGCTTAACCCCTTCCTCTCCAGTGTGGGGCAAGGACATTCCATCACACACTGTCAAAACAGGATCAACGTAAGAAAGTGGAAACGATTTAGTGAGACATTTTCCTTTCAAAAAATTCAACATTCACACATGGCAGTGAAACATTTCAAGAAAGTGGCTCGTTCCACTGGAAGATGCACTGAAAAAAATGTCAACTCACTACCAGGAAATACATTTTTAAAAAACAGAACTTTTTTTCCTCTTCCACAAGCCAATGCCATGATCGTGAGGGCCCTAAAACATTATTTTTGCATCATTGGAGTGAAATTCTTCCTCCACTGAAATCAGTTGGGCTGAATTTCACCCAGAGGGGGTAAGTGAAACAAATGGGTTCATACTGATATTAATCTTCATTTTAGGTCTAATTTTTTTGGTTTTAACGTGGAGAATTGTTTAAAAGCATCTCGTTTCCACCCCATTTCCACCCCACAGCTGGCGACACTTCGGGAAGGGCGAAAGCAGATCCTGGATGTAGCATTTGTTAATCCCATCGGAGTGAAGTGCAATGTATCAATGGAAGATGTTTTCACCATAGGCCTCTTTCGGCCGTGATGCATGCTTGAGTAGATGGATGAGATGTACAGAGTTCTTTCGAAAAACCGCCGTCTAACCGGTTTTCAATTTCAAAATAAAACGCTTTCGAAAAAGCAATAAGAAGATATGCAAATTAGCACCGACTTTGCATATCTCCTTTCGAAAAAAGAACGTAGTCTAGATGTAAGATAACCAGATTTTTGACCCAAAAGTGAACGCTAACTCATTGTCTAGGTTATCATTCATTGCTGTTTTCTACCACAGCGTCTGCAGGGCTGTAGAACCCAGCAACTTTCTTGCCCTTGTGACATCAACACTTCCAAGGGCATGTAACCCGATACGGCGCAGGGCAGATCCATCACTGCAGTGTTAATAGTACCATCACACCAGCTGTACTGTATTCATTAGCTATACGGTGCACACCCCGTCCTGAGATGGAGAGAGAGGGGTAGGAGTCAACTTTGGAGTCTCATAAGATTTAACCCCTTTGACACCGTCGCCACTAACCCCTTTAAGACACACCAATCTCCGCGGGCCAGAGTTTGGTGAGTTTAAATGGTGGATAGATTAGGAGGCGACTCAGTTTCCACATAAGGATGCCAGGACAGACTTGGGCTGGCCCATGTTCCGTCTAAGAATGTGGATGCGCAACAGGCACTTGAAAGGAGGCAAGGAGGAAGGACTTTCTGACTGTATTTAAAGGATTCACCATCTTCCCTTTTTCCCTTCCATTCCCTGCAGTCCAAACCGCTCTGAGAGATGCCAGGCAAAGAATGCCCACCTCCCAGAAGGCGTCTAGGGCTGGCGGGCTCCGTCATGGTATTGGGGGCATTCCCTACAGTCCTTCCACCGCTACGTTTCGTCTCCATCTTTGGCCAGTGCACGGAGAACCAAAATGAGGTAAGTCTTCACGCGGGGCTAATACTTAATAAATGTTCGCAGGTATTACCGCAACATGACATTCCACAGCAGGATTGGTGGGACAGTGGAACTCTTGCGTGAAGATCATTATTCATGGCTGCGGCCAGCAGAGCAGATGTATTCTGGTGGAAAACAGAAGGCCAGATGGTAAACATTTGAAAGAATTCCAACGTATACACCCCTGACTACTTTTTCAGATGATCAGATTTTTTTTTTAACTTGGATAATCAAAATGTGTATGGCTATAAACAGTAGATATCTTTCATTTAGAATATCTAAGTGCCAGACATCTGTGTGGGGGTGTACACCAATACACATATTTTACTGAGTTTATTCCAGATTACTAAAGAGCCATCAACCTGTTTGCTCAGAAGCCAAAGCCAAACCTGTTCTGAAGAAGAGCTCGGGGGAAATTCGAAATCTTGCATCTCTCACCAATGCAGGTTGGGCCAATGAAAGGTAAAACCTCACCTGCCTTGTCTCTTTAATATCCTGGGGTTGACACAGCTACAGTGACACTGCATACAAAGCCAAACTGTCCATTCTATGCTTGAGGTGGGGGTAATAAGTATTTATTTGAATTGAAGGACTGTTCAGATGCCCCACCCATGACCGGAGCTCCTTTGTGCTAGGTGCTACCCAGACATATCTTGAGAGACCATCCTTGCCTTGAAGCGCCAAGGCCTTGTCTACACTATGCAGTGGATTGATGCTGCAGCAATCACTCCATCGGGCATTGATTTATCATGTCTGCTGCAGCCATGATAAATCAAGCACCGAGGGCACTCCCGTCGATGCTGGTATACCACCATGATGAAAAGTGCAGCTGGCATCAACGGAACAGCAGCCCCCGCTGACCTTACCACGAACAAGACATCACAGTGACGACGTTATCTTCAGCAATACTATTTGCGAAGCTGACGTAGATCAACAGTGCAGGTAAGTGAAGTCAAGGCCTTAGAAATGTAATAGATTTAGGTATAACTGTGCTGCCCATTCTTCTTAGAAAGAAATTACAACCCCCTGCTTTACTTTGTACACAATCTCTCCGTTGGGGGGTGGTGTTAGAAATGGTCAAATAGTTTCAATTTTTTTTCGTTCAATTGTTCTTTCTGGTTTTCAACCAACCCTACATGTCAAAGGAGACTGAAACAACAGGGGGCCCTCTCCCCGCCTCCAATGGAGGAGGAGGAGCTGTGATTAGCACCACCCCCACTTCTAATCCCTGCTTCTCGTCCCGCCCCCATAACGCCAACATGCGGGCCATACAAAATGCAATTGCTAAGACCATCTTTGCCCATTGCCTGGGCCGCATCACCCCGTTGGATCCCCTTCACAAGCGTGTTGGCTTCCCCTTAAAGGCTGCTCACAACCCCCTTCCATCTGCTTTTACCACCTCTTCCTTTGCATCACAGGTGACACCAGCCTCTCCTGCCAATGTGTCAGTCTCTCTTGCAACATGACCTCTTGCTTGTGGCCTGCTCTCCCAGATGAATGCAGAAAGCCACCACCCTTCCAGCTCCCTGACCCAGCGCTCCTTTGAGCAACACCTATAGGGAGGCAGCCGGTTAATGATGGCTTGAAGGACAGATTGGGCTAGACAGCACTTACCTGGCCTAATTGTTTTTGCAACTGCATATAATACATAGTATTGTATTATTAACTCTTTGTGTTCGACTCGTGGCTAGAACTCCTGATCACCCGCTGCATCGGTCCTTGTGCCGAAAAACTAACATTCTCAGGTGCTGAGATAGACTACTTTTTGGGGGGGTGAGGTGGGCCAATAAAGTGCTTTTATCCACATGAGCACAGAAAGGAAACTGAGGCACAGAGCAACTGCTCGGGAATTCTGTGGCAGGGCAGGGAGTTGCACTCAGCTCTCCTGCACTCCCAGCTATAATCGCAATATTTGATTGTCTCTCTCTCCACCCGCTCTGTCACTTTACTCACTTCACGGCAGGGATTACTTCCTTCCTGGGAGCACGTACAGCTCCAAGCACAATGGGGGTCTCTGAACTTGGCTGGGGTCAGTGGCTGCTACTGTCATACAAATCCCGCGAGCTGGAATACTTGGCTCTTGTTGGTTAGCATGCACATGCCGGGCAGTTTTAGTGGCCTGTGATATCCAGGTGGTCAAGCTAGGTGATCTGATAGTCCCTTTTTGGCCTTAAATTCTATTCTTCTACTTAGCTACACTGCTATGTTATGGGTCTGATTCTGCCCACCTTACTCAAGGAGTGAAATGTTCCTTATCCACGCACAGGTGGAAGAACTGAGTGGAATTACAGTGGTAAAATTAAACCCTGTTTATTCCTACCAGCCGAATGTTAACGGTTCTTTCTTCGTTCTCCACAAAGCCGGTCAAAATCAAGTCCAGATCATTTCACGCTTTATAATGAGCAATTTTTTACAAAAAGTAAATGAAATCAGAACCTTCCATAATAACCTACTGGATTTTATCAGCATGTTTGGGCTCCATGTTTGCCCTTTAGCAAATGTCTAATTGATTCTTTAATCCCGACAACTTTTTTATTGACTGATACAAGAGCCGTTTAGCCCATCAGCTGCAGGAAAGCAGCCTCCGGCCCCCGTAGAGACCCACGACATGGTGCTAAAATGACCTCATCTGAAGTGATTACTTTATTTGATAATCTATCACTTATTTATTATTCTAACTAACTGCTTGCAGGTGGTGTGATTTTAGTATAATGGAGCCAGCCACATTCACACACAGAAATGTGCAATCTTATCCACAGCAGCTACTGGGGAGGAAACACGCTATACTCAAAGGAGAAGGCGGCGGAGAGAGAATCAACCTTGAACTAATGCGAAGGGCACGACAAAAAGCCACCGCCTGCAGTAAATTTGCTTTGGAGGCCAGGATTCTGCCCTGAACTCAGGTTTTGTGGGGGAGAAACTGGCCAGGAGGGCAGGTATGAAAGAAAGGCAAAGTATCAAGCTGTGAGTTGCAAAGAGCAGGACATTTGGGTTTCAAACTAAAGATGACGCTGCACGTAGTGGGGATGCCGACTCGGAGTTTTGTCATTTTTCCACGTGGCTCCATCAACATAATGTCTGAGTCAGTAGCGATAATTAAGTAGCTCACCTGCTTGGCACTGCTGAAACATACGGCGGTATTATCGCCCTTCTGAAGAAAGGTGAAATCTTGTCTTCGCTGAAGTCCGTGGCAAAACGCCTAGGGAGTAAAATGGACTTAGAAGCTGGGAGTGAGCAACGATTCCCTGTTCTGTTCATTCCCTTTGAAGCACCTGGCACTGGCCACTGTCCGAGGACAAGACACCGGACTGGATGGACTTTGGTCTGACCCAATATGGCCGTTGTTATGTTCTTACCCCGCCTAGGGACTTGCCAAGGTGGCATGCAGGTGAAATCCTGGCTCCACGGAGGCGGATGGCAAAACACTCCTTGATTTCAAGCCAGGATTTCCTTCCCTGCGCCCAGATTTTTTTGATCCGTTCAAAACCAAAGTCGTTCCGTACGGTTCTGGGTCTCACAGCTGCATCTCAGGTGAGGCTGGGTGACCCAGGGATGGAAACCTGCGAGCCACCCTGGCAGTTTCTACAGGTTGTGCCTTCCTTCACCGGGACTCTCTGCTCCAGCAACATGTTCCTGGACCACAGCACCCAGGTAGAGAGAGGTCGGGCCTCGGGCAGGAGCGCAGCGGTGGGGCAGGGGCAGGTGACTCAGCCGGGAGCCCTGTGTCTGGTGGGGAAAACGGAAGGGCAGATGGCGCAACAGGGAGTTCTGCACCTTGTGGCGGGGAGGCTCCAGCCCTGGAAGTAGCCAGGGGGCTCCGGCCTGGGAAGCCACGGCCAGGCAGGTAGCAGCAGTGCCAGGCTGGAGCCATGTTGGGCGGGTCCTCCCCCGATCCGGCAAATCGCCTCGTTCAGGACCGGTCAGGTCCCAAGGGTGCCAGGCGACGGAGGCCCGACCTGTACTACACCCAAAGCACGTTCTGGCCCTTTAAAACGCAGGATGGCGTGAGAGTTAAACTCACAACCCCTGAAATACTTTGGAAACTCCTTATCTCTGCATGCTGTGGCAGGTCTGAATGTCGGGCAGGGTTCGCTGCCAGTAAGTACCCAGAAATATTCAGAAGTGCCGGGAAGAAGAGAGAATAAAAAACAAAAAAACTGCTTTGTAAGTTTGACATTGTGACTCTGAGCCATCCAGCAATGCGCTTTTAAGCTCTATTAGCTCTGCATTATTGACTCAGTGCTTTGGACTCAAAACCCCCGAGGTTCCGGATATGGAGAGTGTCTTCCGACTGAGAGAAAGCGCTGAGAAATACACACAGGAGAACTGACGCAGCACTCTTCGTAGAAGAAGAAACTGTCGTCTTTAGTTTTAGTCCCCTTTTTTCCATTTTACTCAGCCAAAACCCCCCTCATAAGAGGAAGACCATGTGGCACTCTGGTGGAGCAGTGCAATCCGTCATCTTTGTGGCTGCAATGGGAAAAGATGCTTAAGATTTTCACTTTGCAGGGCTGTACTTTTGAAACACTGGGACTTGGGTGCACTGAGAAAAAATATTGCCGCCCCAGCTTTGTCGCTTGGCTCTTAGGGCACAATGGACTGATAACCACGGGCTCTGAACCGCTAAAGCAGTGGTTCTCAAAAGCTATGTCTACACTGCAGAGTTTTTGCGCCAAAACTCAGGGAGCGTTCGCACCTCAAGCGCGTTCTTGCACAAGAAAATTTACAGTGAATCGACAGAACAGAAGGGTTTTTGCCGGGTAGGTATTCCACTTTCTATGAGGAATAACTCCTTTTTGCGCAAGAGCTCTTGCGCAAAAAGGTGTGTGTGGGCGGGAAACAGGTTTTTTTGGTGCAAAACCAGCCTATCGAAAGAAGCACAGGTGCCCTGCTGACCATTCCGTGAATGGCAATCAGCGCTTTCTTTTGAGAGCGCGTCCATGCTTTTCTGACGCGCTTTTGCAGTGTGGATGCTCTCTTGCGCAAGATAAATGGGTAGCAGGTTTAAAACTAATAAAAGGAAGTTCTTCTTCACACAGCATGTTGTCAACCTGTGGAACTCCTTGCCAGAGGAGGCGGTGAAGGCTAGGACTATAATAGAGTTTAAAGAGAAGCTGGATAAATTCATGGAGGTTAGGTCCATAAAAGGCTATTAGCCAGGGGATAAAATGGTGTCCTTGGCCTCTGTTTGTCAGAGGCTGGAGAGGGATGGCAGGAGACAAATCGCTTGATCATTGTCTTCGGTCAACCCTCTCTGGGGTACCTGGTGCTAGCCACTGTCGGTAGACAGGATACTGGGCTAGATGGACCTTTGGTCTGACCCAGTACGGCCGTTCTTATGTTCTTATGTTATGTTATCTCTTCTGCAAAAAGCTTCTCGCGCAAAAAGCCTGCAGCGTAGGTGTAGCCAAAGTGCGGTCCGCAGATATCTTGCAGGTGGGCTGCAGGTACTGGGTTATAGTCTGACCAGACAGCAAATAGCAGACGTGCTGCCGTTGCTTCATTTCTGAGCTTGGCTGAGAAACAAGGGGGTGGAGAGGTCAGCTTTTCATTCAAAATAAAAATCGACCCATGCTGGAAAAAATAATCCGCATGGGAAAAATTCCGGCGCAAATGCAAGCTTTCAAAGATGCTGTTTGAATGACATTAACCTGAAGAACTCCAGCTAGGCGTAATCAGATTAAATGAAAAATAAGATGGGTTCCTGAAATGTATCCCATGTCGGGCAAAACGTATAGCAGCTGTGCAGCTTAGCCTAAAGGTGTCTGCCCCATGCCCGGCATTCACTCTGAATTGGTTAGCCAAATTCATCCACGGGGAAGGATGTGTGTGAAAGCTGGTCCAGCTTCAAACAGTAGCTTTGGGTTGAGGAGCGATGTGAAAAGCAAGATGTCGCTTTCACTGGCACTTGTGGAAAAGAGCAAGATTATTTTAAAACAGCTCCATGCACATTATGTAGCATCCAAAATGGGAAATAATAGTCTATGGAAAGACTAGCATATAGTCATTTTCAGGTGTGGCCAGAGAGGCATTTGCCAAAGGTTAATGCCCATATTTTCACAGCTTGCTTGTTGTTATAACTATGTCCAGGTAACAAAGCTACACCCATTGCTGGATGCTATAGGTGAGCAGCTCAGCTTTGTCCACGCCACGACCCCGTGTTGCAGCAGAAAAAGAGCCAGGACCTTCCATTAGCACAACTCCTTGGTTGTGACGCTGGGTACAAAATGGAGAATCGTGCTCGGCCTGGCTTGCCCACTGAAGCCTCAGTCCTGCAAAGTCATAGAGCCCTAGCGTGGGAAGAAACCATCGAGTCCATCCCCCTGTCCAAAGCAGGACCAACCCCAACTAAACCATCCCAGCCAGGGTGTTGTCAAGCCGGGACTTAAAAACCTCTAGGGATGGAGATTCCACCCCCTCCCTAGGGAACCCATCCCAGTGCTTCCCCACCCGCCTAGGGAAATCGTTTTTCCTAATAGCCAACCTAGACCTCCCTCACTGCAACTTGAGACCATTGCTCCTTGTTCTGCTATCTGCCCCCATTGAGAACAGCCTCTTTGGAACCCCCCTTCAGGGAGCTGAAGGCTGCTATCAACCCCCCACCCCCCAATCTTCTCTTCTGTAGCCTAAACAAGCCTCAATCCCACAGCCACCCCTTATAGGTCATGTGCTCCAGCCCCCTAATCCTTTTAGCTGCCCTCCACTGGACCCTCTCCAATGTGTCCACATCCTTTCTATAGTGGGGGGCCCAGAACTGGACACAATACTCCAGATGTGGCCTCACCAGAGCTGAATAAAGGGGAACAATCACCTCTCTAGATCAACTGGCCGTGCTCTTGCTAATGCACCCTACTATGCCGTTAGCCTTCTTGGCTACAAGGGCGCCCTGTTGACTCATAAGTCATACTGTTGTCAAGTCTCCACTCCCTATGCACCTCTTCACAGGAAGGCACGGTCTTACAGCTGTCCTGCCTCAGTTTCCCCAATAGGGTTTCCAACCTGCTGTGGTAGCTTATGGCTCAGCTCTCTGCCCAGGTCTCCACAAAAAGTCACCGTCCCCAAACGAAAGATGAAACAAAGGAGATTTTATCCCAGTGGGGCTCAGCTCTGATTAACAACCCTCAGGACGTCCCCGAGAACGGGAAGTAAGGTTGAGTGGGAGGCTGCCCTGTTCTCTGGGGAAGCTCTGATAAGCTGTTGTGCCACGCAGGACCTGGCTCCAGAGTGGCTCCTCACCCCACATGCAGGCCATCAGCCTGCTCTCCTTCCCCAGGCAGCCACGAGCGAGCAAGCACATCCCTTTCCAGTCCCTTCTCACAAGCTGCAGAGCCACCGCTCATGTAGTGGGCGGGCTGACTGTATGCGCCACCCTTCATTCACCCTTCCCCGCCTGGGATGGGGTTGCATCTGCTTCATTTTCTACCATGTGCAACTTCCATTGACTGTGGTGGAAATCAGGATGTGAAGTGTTATTTTTTAACTAAGCCCCAGCTCCTGGAATCCCGTGACTACAGGAAAATCTCAGCTTTCATTACAATAAGGAAATAAAAATCTCCCCCCCCAGTAAGTTATTGTCCCTCGTGACTACCGAGAAAGGGTGAACAAGTGACCCGCGCCCTAAAAACAAACAAAACAAACAACTAAAACTAACCAAAATGAAGATTATTCTTTTAAGTCCCATCTTTTCAGACAAAAGCTGGTTTCCAGGGGACCTGACTCAGGTTGATTTCCACACTTGAAGTGGATGATAAAGGACTAGGAGTGAAAGCTCCCTAAAAGTGTGTGTGTGGGGGGGTGCACAGACACCCCAACTCTGGGCTCCCATGTCATGCTGCCCCCCAAAGTCCCATAGCTCTACCTTCCCCTAACGTCCTGCCCCTATACCACCCCTTATCCTCAAGTCCTTGCCTGGCATTGCACCTTTTCCGAAAACCCCATTCCTGTGCCAACTCTTTCCCCCAAACCCTGCCCCATTACTTGATCCTCTCTGCCCTGCCCCCCACGTCACCTGCCCTTACAGATGATAAAAAGCCAGGGGATCGTGCACCTTCCAGCCCCTTCCCCATATAGGACCTTAGATGGTAAGTCCCCTGGGGTAGGGGCTCTCTCTGAGTAGGTCCAGTGCCTGGCACGTTGGAACCCAGACAATGGGGTGAGCTTCTAGGTGTTGCCGCAAAACCAATCCACAAATTGCCACCAACGGAACAGAATCAGAGCGCTTTGTCTCAGTTATCCAGCTGAGTTCACGGCCTTTACATTGAACATTAACCTGTTCCTCCTCAGCAGAGGAGAAAGTTCAAAGCTGTCCTGACAAATGCCCTTTCCTATGTTTGGAAGCGGCATGTTAAAAAAAATCATTTCACTGGTTAAAGATTTTCTAGCTGAGTCTTGAATTCCTATGGGAAGGTAAACACATTGCGTATTATTAACACGCGGCGCATATTTTTGTTTTACTCCCCTGCGAAGAGCTTTCCGGGAAGAGTCTTCAACAGGCAGATGATACATAAAAACGTGAAGGCCCTTGATTTTTTGTTTGTTTTGTTTTAAATCAGGTCCAAGCCGAGAAGTTACATGCAGTTTAAGAATTTAGCATCATTAGAGACCATTAAAAGGCACAACCCAACCTCAGTCCCTTGCTTGATGTAGCCCTCGTTCCAGCTCAGCCTGCCAGATTTCCTTCACATCGTAGTTATGCATGTACGGATTACGGATGTTAAATATCGGTTAATTGAATAGTTGAGTAACCGCATGAATTCTTATTGGTTAGTCGGCTATTCTACAGTTCCTGGGGGCGGGGCTGGCAGCCAGTGTGCTCCGATTTCACTCCCAAGGAACCCCCTGCCACTCCACACTGGAGTTTAAAAACCAGCTCCCCTTGCGGACCAGCTGCCTGTCACCCTATGCTGCTGCCTCTGATAAAGAGGCAGCAGCGCAGGGGGACAGCAGCCCCTGTCCAGCGGGGTGGTCTGCGCTCCTGGACTCATAACAAGCCAGGACTGAGCCGGGCTGCTGGCCAGCCTGCTAAAAAATGTTCTGGTGGGGGAGGGAAATGCGTGTAGTCTCTAGCATTAACCTATAAGCTTTTGCGTATCGGTTAATCGGCTACACTATTACATCCATAGGGTGCTCTGAGCCCTCCCCCGAAATGCATCTAGCCCCTACCTAGGCTGTTTGTATGCCAGCGTGACGACAGCAAGATTGTACGTTTGTAGATGGCCCCAGCTGCATTCTAAAGCACGTCCTGCAGAAATCACTTTGCATCCCATCAGAATGCAGCCACTTCTGGGGAGGGAGGTGGCTGCTTCTTCACAGAGCACAGCAACCCATGTTGTAGTTTGAGGGAGCAAAGGGAAAATGAAGAAGAACCTTGTATCCCACTGAGAAAGCCGGGGAAGCATTAGGGGGGCAAAATTTGCAATTTGACCCGATCCCCAGCATCAAGCTATTAGGATACAGTCGCATGTATTAAACCCCCATAAAGCTCAGAGCCCCATTATGCTCAGAATCATGGCTGGTCTTCAAACACAGCAATCCCAGCGCTCTGCCTTTGGAGGGAGGGAGAGGCTGGACAGTTGATCAAGTGCAGTGGGGTGGCCACCCAGATGTGGTTGTTCCTTCATGAGTGAGCCAGTGCAGATCAGGGGAGGCGACTCTTGGCGCCAAACAGGTGAAAGACTGGTGGGAGAGACCTGCCGGGAGGAGCAGCAGCTTTGGTGGAGTTGACCTCTCCTGTGTGATTACGCAAACCACACCCTACGCCGGAGATGTATTCAAGCCTACGAGTCAATGTGCACACTTCAGCGTGCGGAGGTGGAGAAACTGAGGCAGCGGACTCACAGACAGGGGAGGCCAGTTCCGCTGCAGCGCTGTACAAATGCACGGCAAAGACGACAGGACGGGACCCAGAGAGCGCCCCCGCCAGGACTGCGCTTGGAGTCTGGGCAGGGAGCAGGGGGTAACGATGAAACGAAGAGTTGGGCTCGTCTAGAAGTCGCCTCTGTTCCTGCCGAAGTGCCCAGGCAGTGAGCTGCACTGGTCTTGGTCTCTTCTCTGAGCTGCTGGCAGCGAAAGGAGCCTGCCTCGCTCACTGGCTTGTTTCTCTGTTTCGTGGCTTCCTCCAGAGACTGCTCCCGTCTGCCTACTGACCTGCAAGACTCGACTAGCGCGTGGCCATAAAGAAGGATTCAGCGGCGCAGCCGAGGGGCGACTGTACTTTTGAAACACCGTGACCTTGGTGCGCTGAGAAAGGATATCACCGCCCCGGCTTCGTGCTTGGCTTTTAGGGTACAATGGACTGATACCCACTGGCTCTGACCCACTAACGCAGGAGTTCTCGAAGCGTGGCCTGTGGACCACTAGTGGCCTGTGACCATCGTGCAGGTGGGCTGCAGGCTCAGGGCTCCTCCGCCGTCAGTGTGCCTCCCCCATGAGATTGGAGCACTGCGATCCTGCACCCCCACCCTGCTCATGCACCTTGCCTCCCATCCAGACCCCCCCATCCTCAGCCTGCTCCTGCACCCAACCTCCCATCTAGTCCCAAGACTCCCACTCCCTCCTGCACCCATTCTGTCATGGTTGGCTGGTGGTCCACGGAAAAGTCTGCTTTGAGCAGGGTAGGCCACGCACCAAAACGTTTGAGAACCCCTGCACTGAAGTATGGGCAGAATGGACCTCTTTGCAGGCCTTGTTTCAGCCAGGTCTGTGGCATGGTCCTTGGAGCTGGATTAACCCGTCACTGGCCACTGAGAAATCCCAGCTGCTCCCAGGGAGGAAGGCAGCCGGTGGGAAGAGAGGAAGCAGGGGAGTGTCGGGTTGACACTCAGTTCTGCTCAGCAGAGGTGTCCGCCATCAGAGAAGAAAGGGACCGTCTCGTTGGGGGGAGGAGGGAGTGGCGCAAGGCAGGAGGTGAGCCTGCTTCCCCCTCTGCACCACCGTCGGGGAGCCGTCTGAGGGAAAAAGTGTCTAGCTAGAGCCTGCATTATAAAACCTCACCCCCAGTCCTTCACCCCCTCGTGCATCCCAACCCCCCGCCCCAGCCTCAAGCCCCTCCCTGCACCCAAACTCCCACCCGGAGCCTGCACCTGGCCTTCCCCCTTCTGTGTTCAAACCTTCTGCACCGGGTTCAGCGCAGCGCCCCTCGCACACACCGAACCCCTTGGCCCAAGGCCACATTCCCTCCCCACATCCCCACGGCAACCAACTCCCTGCGGCAGCCTGGTGAAAGTCAGTGGGGTTGGAGGAGTGAGCGGGGCGGGAGCTCAGAAAAGGGGTGGCATGGGGGAGGGCATCAGACAAGGGGTGGGGAAGTAGGTGGGGCAAGGATGGTTAGGTTCAAGCGAGCTCGTGGACTGCACTTAAATGCAAAACGTGATCTCGTGCTTACCAAGCTGGGAGGTCACTGGCATATGATACCAGGCAGGCGGGGGAGGATATATGCGTGAGCACACGTCTAGAGAAGAGAGGACATTTTTCCAAGATATTTTGGCCTTGGAAAGGGTTCAGAAAAGGGCAACTAAAATGATTAGGGGTTTGGAACGGGTCCCATATGAGGAGAGATTAAAGCGACTGGGACTTTTCAGTTTAGAAAAGAGGAGACTGAGGGGGGATATGATAGAGGGATATAAAATCATGAGTGGTGTGGAGAGGGCCGATAAAGAAAAGTTATTTATTAGTTCCCTAAATAGAAGAACTAGAGGACACCAAATGAAATGAATGGGTAGCAGGTTTAAAACTAATAAAAGAAAGTTCTTCTTCACACAGCGTGTAGTCGACCTGTGGAACTCCTTGTCACAGGAGGCTGTGAAAGCTAGGACTATAACAGAGTTTAAAGAGAAGCTAGATAATTTCATGGAGGTTAGGCCCATAAAAGGCTATTAGCCAAAGGTTAAAATGGTGTCCTTGGCCTCTGTTTGTCAGAGGCTGGAGAAGGATGGCAGGAGACAAATCGCTTGATCATTGTCTTCGGTCCACCCTCTCTGGGGCTCGTGGTGCTGGCCACTGTTGGCAGACAGGATACTGGGCTAGATGGACCTTTGGTCTGACCCAGTACGGCCGTTCTTATGACATTGAGCATTCAGCCAGCAGCTTCACAGCAGTGGAAATTTGATTGCCCACTGTAGATATGCACTGGCAGGGGGAGGGAGAGGGAATGCTAAATCTATTGGTGGCGGCAGGGAAGAGAAGGGAAGGTTATCACGCCTGGACTAGACAAAGGAGGAGATTACACGTATCAACATGATGAGGTATCCGAGCCATCATCTGGCAAGAATACGTAGCCGCTTCACACAACCTCCACAGCTTTCATCTTTGCCTAAAAAATGTTCCCCCCAGTCTAAAACGCCTGGGGGGAGCCTGAGAAAGCAATCTAGTGTGGGAAGTAGCACTGAACATCTGCATCACCTGTAACAGCCCACCGGACATTCAAGCATGACCTCAAGCTAACTCAGATAACATCTGTCTTCATGGGCAAACACCAAGACACTCACCGACGGCCGAGAGTCTAGAAGGCCCATTGGGCAGGAAGTGTGTCGAGAGCTACCAAGTGGGAGGGGTGAAAGTTTTCTGCAGCCCGCCATCTCGGAGTGAGTATTGAATATGTCAGAGCACTCAGATTTCAGCAGCAAAGAATGACGTGAGCCCGGAGAGTACCAATGTCCCAGAGGGGAACATGTGCAGAACTCATCTGGAGGTGCCGGGTGACACAATTCCCCTTCATGACTTGCGAAAACAGACGGTGGCTGACGATCCAGCTCACTAGAGATTAGGCGGCTGGAATGGCCTCGCCGTTGGCAAGGCAACAACCGTGTGGGGGCTAGCACTTGCATAGCCGCCCACGCTTCCAAGACCAGCTCTCACAGGAGTAGAAATCCGCTTTCCGAAATTCACGGCGGGGATGTAAACTGGCATGCTACCTTATTGTGGGCATTGGCGCTGTCCCGGTCTCCAGATCGCTGTCGCTCACTTTCCCATTTCCTTTACTGCTCACCAACAGTCTCTCTCACACACACTTGTTCAGTTGTACGTGAATACAGGCAACTTATTCACCAAGATGAAGGCCAAATGGGACCATTAAGGCCATCGCTTTTGAGATCCGGCATAACACAAACGTTGTGCTCAGTTTTGATTGAGGACTCTCAATTATGACAAATCCACCACACTCCTTGCTAGTCTGTTCAAGGGTGAACGGTCCTCACGACTAACAATTTGCCTCTTTTCTCCCGTTTGAAAACCCCGGTTGAGATGTATTCATTTGTGGACCTGATAGAAGCCTCCGTACCTGAGCCATTTAAATTTAGAGTGACAGAACCCTCCTTAGAGGCCCACACTGCAATTAATGGTCAATGTGGCCTATGAAATCTTTTTCCATCGCTGACTTCTAGGAGAAAGTTTTGACCCATCTGGGCCTCAAGAAAAATAGGAGACATTTCAATTGATGAAGCTGACGATCTCTAGGTCAGGGATGGCCAACCCGTTACAGATAAAGAGCCAAAATAGTGGTGGATACAGCGCAAAGAGCTGAGGGAAAGAAGTTGTTGAGCAAAAACCCAAAAAACAAACCACCGTTGCTCCTTTAACAGTAGCGTGTGGCCCCAGGCCCAAGCAGCCGGAAAGTTGTTGAGCAAAAAAACCCACCCCTGCTGTAGGTGACCCAGCAAAGCATAAGAGCTTCCAGGACTATAGGAAATTCTTTTGACCAATGGCTTTTTTGAGTGACAGGACCTCTGGCTAAATACGGCCACATTTTGTATCTGACACCTAATCGCTATCTCTTGGCAGCATGTGGATTTCTGCTTCCTACTCTCAAAACCTTGGACGAAGAAGAACCAGGACAAACAGCATCTCACACGGACTTGTCTTTCAAATGGATTTATGTCACCTGCAACAGGTGCACCACAAATGTATATTTCCAGTGTATGGCTCGACAAAAAGAGCCTCCAAAGAACACGTCTGGCACAGAGAACACAATCTGGTTCAGACTTCCAGCAAACCTCCAAATAATTATTGCTTTTCTTCTTCTTCTTCGGTCCCAGGGAGCAGTTCTACGCCTTCACCTTTGCCTTTGAATCTATATCGGCTTCCAGCCGTTACGCCAAAGTGCAACCGGACTGGGGTGCGTGCGTTTGTGAAGACTTAACAAGCACAATGCACCGACAAAGAGGAATGCAAATGACGGTCTGTGTTCCATTACTCCTGACCCAGAGGCTGGAAACCAAAAGAAATCAATTACAATGAGGAGGCTGCGGGAAAAGCCAACCCAAGAAGCAGCTTATGACCAGTCTGGGAGCACAGAGCCTGTGGGACATGTCAGTCACTCAGAACAAAGGCGCACCATCATAGGAGAAACTGCATGAGAATTACATTCCAGGCTACATAATCTTTCTGCCGGTGGGCAAGACTCCCCTTGTGCACAATGACCCAGAACTCTCTAACACATCTGCCGCTGGAACTCTTGCTCAGATGTCTTACCGTCAATCAAGGAGACAGATAGAGTTCTGCCGAACAATGCTTTCCTGAGGACATCTTGTTTGCATTAGACCTGCCAAGATGATGGGAGGTAGAAAGTGGCGCAGCGGTGGGGGTATGGCCTGCTTTCAGACTCCCAGCCAGGCATGGAAACAAATCCTCTCCAAACATGTTTATCTTGAAGGGAGAGTGACAGCGCGGAGGTGAGACCGAATTTCCTCGCTGATCTAAAAAACCAGCAAGCAGGACTGGCATGAGACCCAGGTAGGCTGAGGAGAGCAAGAGAGAGAGACAGAGAGCAACTCCCTGGGGGTCTTCAAGGTAAGCAAAGCTTAACGTGAATGTAGTTATCTTTCAGAAGGGGCAAGAAACCTTGATTTGGTATTCCTAGGAGACTTCATCAGCCTGTCAGTTACAGAAGAGGATTTGCACGGTCGGGAGGGGGAGCTTATGATTTTCCTCCTCCTACAAAGGAAAACAAACAGCCTCAAAGCTGCCCACATGCCCCGTGTCGGGCACGTGACAGCTGGCAGAGAGAGATGCCCCGCTTGCAAGTTTTACATTTGACCTCAGCCACGTAAAATCTGCCATGTCCGAGTAAAACGACGACACGGCGAAGAACATCTGGCAATGCGGTAAGTACAGGCAGCTCCTGTCCCGGCCTCGATGGCAGGAGCTCTGTGTGAAGTTACGTTTTCAAGAGGGGGGAGGGGAGCTGGAGGATTGTGTTGCTTTGCAATGCAGCAGCTGGAGCATCTCCCAGGCAAATCAAGAAACGCACAACCGGTCGCACGAGGGGGAGAACGTGTTTCTCCTTTAACCTTTGTTTTCTGCCTTCCCTTGCTTGGGAGAGACACACTGGGTCAGAACCTCTGCTGGAGCAAATCGGCCTGGGATCATTCACAGCCACGGCGTGGTGCCAGTTTGTGCCAGCTGAAGAGCTAACCCCGGACTTGGTTCTCTCAGTGATTCAGCCAACTAAACAGTAAGATGAGGAGAATGACATTCAGCCCCTCAGTGCTCCCCGGAGCACCTTTCCAGGGGAAGAGGAACAAAATGTTCTGCTGTTCTTCCTCAAGTCATCGCTTGAGAAATGTGGCCAAGTATTTGAGACCACAAGTGAGCCAGCAACTTTGTTTACAGGCTGGATGTCCCCCTCCATCGCTCGGAGCTCTGTCGTCCTTGGCTGGAACATGCCCATGCGCCATATTGGAGTTTCCTAGCTGCCCGATAAATGATTTCGTCTTGTGCGGATGACAGAAAGAGCCTTTAAGGGACAAAAATGGGCGGCACTGCAAAGCGAGGCCCTGCCTGCCTTGTGACGCAGATGCAGTCATAAGATGGGTTTGGGTGGGCGTGCCCCTCCCCCCACATTTTACTGAGCTGTTGATGCTTTCTGCAGAATAACCAAAGCACTAATGCAGGGCTGGCCAACCCGCGGCTCGCGAGCCGCATGCAGCTCTTCCCCCTCTTAAATTGCAGCTTGCAAAGCCTTCTCCGTGGCTCGCGAAGCCGCCCATAAAAATGGTCCTCTGGCGCCCAGTTCCCTGTGCTCACTGTCCAGCACGGCGAAGCAAAATGGCACCAACAAGATGACACCGGCCGACAGGAGCCTGATGTGGCCAAAAAGCCACCCAGTTTTGTTTAAAGGGGCAGCATCCTTTTTTTTTTTTTTGGTTGACAAATTTTTCCCTTGGCCCTTTGCCCCAACTATTGGGGCTCATTGCCTTTAACGGGATGGCCACCCCTGAACTAATGCAATGGAACACCTGGCTTACCTCTGTTTTTCTTCTATGCGATTCAGCTCCTGCTCTGCAAGGGCAATAAGATGCCCCTGGCCTTTTACATTTCAGTGTGCGCCCAGCCTAAGCCCCTCCCTCTGCTGTCACACAACATGCTCAGCACTATTTCGCCAGTGCCCCAGAAGTGGCTGCATTTCAGTAGCCTGTGCGTGGATGGTTTGAAAAAAACAACAACCCATGCTTTGGGATCCTTCCAATATTCTAACAATGGCTTATCTGTATGGTCTACTCAGAGGCTTTGTAACCCCCCTCCGCAGACCGACAAGGTTTGGATGTCATCAGGCCTCTCCGTCCCTTCTGAACCAATCGGTTCTTGCTGCTTAGTCCCACGCTGAAACCAGAGGCTTCGTGTCTAAAGAAAAGAGCGGGTTAGCAGTGAGCTTCGAGTCACCTGATCATTCAGGGTCTGATCCTGCTTCCGCTGGAGCCAATTATAAAACCCTCACCGGACTTCAACAGCAGCAAGATTGGGCCCCATGTATCTCACAGCTCATCTAACTTCCCACTAGGAGACAAGCTTGCGTATCTCGACCTCTGGGAGCACCGGCCCGACAGGAGAGAGTTCTGGTTGTGGTGAAGTCATCCTCTGCGCTGAGGCCTCTCAGAGGGAGCCACTGTATCCTTAACTCAGAATTACCTTGTGTCCTGGCTTGGAAGACAGGTGGTTAATGTCCTTCTAATGTAGCATGGCTTTTATGTAATTAGAGGGCCATGCATCTCTCGGGACAGGAGACAGGTGATCCCATTTGGCTTGTTATTTGTTCAGTTCTGCAGCTAGCTTGGATGAAGCCTGTTCGCTTTTGCAAACATTTTAAGTTGACCATTCATGAATCTGCCCACCTAAATCACATAACATTGTTTAGGCTCCCACGGTATGTCTACACTAGCTCGTTAATTCGAGGTAGGCAAATGAGGCGACTGGAGTTGCAAATGAAGCCCGGAATTTAAATATCCCGGGCTTTATTTGCATGTTCCCATTCCGTTGCCATTTTGAAATTTCACTAGCCCGAACTCACTGCCGCGTGGCTACACTAAGTCCTTAGTTCGAATTAACTGTTACTCCTCATGGGGTATGTCTACACTAGCCCCCTAGTTCGAACTAGGGTGGCAAATGTAGGCATTCGAACTTGCAAATGAAGCCCGGGATTTAAATATCACAGGCTTCATTTGCATGTTCCCAGGAGGGCACCGTTTTTAAATCCCCTTAGTTCGAACTGACTGCCCGCGTCTACACGTGGCAGTCAGAAGTTAATCCGAACTAAGACTTTAGTTCGGATTAACTGTTACATCTCATTCCACGAGGTGTAACTCATTTGCAACTCCAGTCGCCTCATTTGCCTACCTAGCTCGAATTAACGAGCTAGTGTAGATATACCCCAGAGTGGCTGAGCAGGAGAATCACCAGTGACATGACATAAACAGTGAATCGTCTCTGTTGCCCTGGGACGGCAACACACACCTATTCAAGCCTTCAGATATTCATGTCAACAGAAAGCCTTTCATCTGAATGTCAGGAACAGCTCCTAATGAGCGGGCACAACATAGCTCAGTTGATGGGTTTGTGTGTGTGTGTGTATAATTCTGGCAAGTGTTTCTGAATATGTCCCCAACCAGCCCCACTCATTCTCCACGAGTATTTCATCGGGGGAGGAGGGGAACGCCCATGTAGATGGACATCCATCAGAGAAATATGCTTATTTAACATAAAACCCAAGTGTTCAGAGATTAAGCCATGGTGCAGTTTAGAAATAATAATAATAAAAAATTCCACATGTGCAACCACCTGGACACACGCAGTAGACATGCAAGCAACTCCATCCTTCCCCAACCAAACCCACTCTCACAAGTAAACAGCACCCCCAAGCCTCCCTTCAGTCGTGCAACCTTGGCACAAATAAGCCAGTCTTCAGACTCCAGCCCATCTGAGGAAGTGGGTTTTGTTCATCAAAGCTCACAATACTATACACACACACACACGCCTACACATATTTGTTAGTCTCTCTACACACACACACACACACACACAATTTGTGTCTATATGTATACACACACACATGCATGTTAATGTCTATACGCACACACATATTTGTTAGCATCTACACACACACACATTTGTTAGTGTCTCTATATACATATATACACAAACACACACACGTTAGTGTCTATACACACATATTTGTTAGTGTCTCCACACACACACATTTTTAGCATCTATACACACGTTAGTGTCTCTATACACCCACACACGTATTTGTTAGCATCTATACACACACACATTTGTTAGTGTCTATATACATATATACACAAACACACACACATATGTTAGTGTCTATACACACATATTTGTTAGTGTCTCCACACACACACATTTTTAGCATCTATACTCACATGTTAGTGTCTCTATACACCCACACACGTATTTGTTAGCATCTATATACACACACATTTGCTAGTGTCTATATAAATATATACACACACATATTTGTTAGCATCTATACACACACACACACACACATATTTATTAGCATCTATACACACACACACACATATTTGTTAGTGTCTAAGGTGCTACAGGACTACTCATTTTCTGAAGATGTTTAGCATTTATTTCTCCTCCACTGGGGGTAGTCTCAGATCACCACCCTCGGGTAGCTTGTCCTGTCCACACACAGCCGCGGGAAGCTCTGTATTACTTCCTTTGGCAATCCCCCAATGAAGTCATGGAGAGAGGTGATTGGAGGGGAAAAAAGAGCTCTCTGCACGCACCCTCTGGAATTTATAGGCGAAAAGAGGAAGGAAGTTCTAGTTTTCTACGATGAGCAGTATTTTTATAGCCTTTGCTCCGCTGTTTGGAGAACGATCAGTATTTGTCTGGAATGCTTCCGTTCCCCAGCTAGCCTCGGCAGCGGTTTGAGTTCTTGTCTGTCTGTCCGTCTCTCTCCCCCACCTCCTCGCTACTGAGCCAGTGGGAACGGAGTATGGGACAAAACACATCACTCCACAGCTGCGAGCCTCCTTCCTCCAGGACCCTGAGCTCACTGCAGAGGATAATGGGTTTTGCAGAAGAGGTGAAGCGGCTTTCCCAGAAAGGGAAGGAGAAGCAGCTGAATCAGGAGGGAGGGCTGGGGGAGCTAAGAAAGGATGAAGCGGAGCAATGTTGTGGGAGGGGCAGAGGATCTCATGGAAGCCGTTGTGGCTTTCCATCACCGACACACGCCGCCAAATACTGCGTTAGGCACAAATGGACTATGGGAAACCCAGAGTTCACCTTATTTATTATCTGTCGCCTTTGGAAGAGGGAGGTGAGGCGCCTCCACGGGGCGTGTGTGGCCCACCTGAGGAAATGCACAGCTGTTTTCTTTCGTGCTGGGACACGTTGCACACTTGCTTTTTTAACCCTTCGGTACAACACAGAGCGAGGCCCCTTCTAATGACTGACGGGCTGTTTCCCTTAATCCCTGTCTAGAAATCAGCTCTCTACCGAGTTCATTTGGTCTAGGCTGTCAAAAAAGGGGCGAGAAAGCACAAGATGGAAATGTTTATATACACATATCGGTGTGTCTCCGCGGAAGCCCAGAGCTATCGTTGTAGATGGCAACTTTCGCCTGCCTTTGTGTGGTGTGTGTCCATGCCCACACTCTACAGGACAAATGGTCAGAGATTCACAATTGTGCTTTTTTGCTCATTTTCCTATCCCAGTTGGGCTGCTTGACATTTGTATTTCTCAACAACAGCTATACACTTGTGTGCCAGCAGGAGGTGCCACACTGGCAGGAGCGGAAGGGCATTATGACCCTCCCCCTATCCCTGCCACTCTTAACACTCCCTCCCCTCAAGAGGTCAGACACTTTGATTATCTGGGGGCTGGTTAGCCATCTCCCAACAAGGATGTCAATCAAATCTGGTGTTTGTCATCTGGCCTGACACAGGGGGCAATGCCTTTCGCTCACGAGTAGGGCAGGGCTTGACCCTGCGACTGGAGGAAGGAAGACCTATCGCGTGAGTCCAGTCCACAGAGTCATCCGGGCCCTGCGTCTTAAGAAGATGCCAGCTTGCATTTGTCCTTTCAATCCGGCCATTTTGTTGCTCTTTCCTGAGTTCAGAGTTCATCTTGCACGAGGCGCTGGCCGACCTGGGCTTGCCACGTACATGGCTGGCTGCTGACACTCCTTGCCTGTTGGCACAGCCGCAATGGAGGAGAAATCTAATAGCAGAAATCAGGCCTCATCCTGCACGGTGCTGAGTATCCTCGACCTAGTGGGCATTAAAGGCGCTCTACACCTTTAGCTCATTCACACCCTCGGAGGGGACGACTGGGCCCCCCTGGGTGCCTCCCTCACAAACAGAACTGGCTATAAAATCCCCAGGTAAACAGGAAAAGAGCAGTGGGCCGGGCCACATTGAAACAAAACCAGTTTAAACTTGGTGAAGCAGAAACTGGTGTCAGACTCCTTTTAGAAACCTCACTGGGTCCTGCATCGCTCCATAGACGGCCCTGTAATGAGGCGCATCTGGTTCAAACGTGGTTTTTTTTTTTTTACATTGTTACCGCCGGCAACAGGAAGCGAGGGTGGTGGGTCTGACTCTCTAGTCGACCAGTGAGCTAAGACTCACTAAGCTCATCAGGACTGGGCCACTCAGTGGTACTTGTTAGCCTTGCAACATTCCCGGCAAACTGCCGGCCTTTGAAATACCCAGCACAAAACTATTTGCTAATTTGGGTAATTTGCTTAATTAGTTTCTTTTAAACTGGTCTTCTGTGCATGATAGCTGGAGAACCAGCAAATCAGGATTAGCAAGACTGATATGGAATCATTTGTTTTCTTTTTCTGAAGACCTTCATCCCCAACATGACCTTGTTCTACTTCCTCTTCTCTGATTCATCCACACCAGTCAAACAAGCCACATTGTAGCATAAACTGGTTTGAGCTGGACCATGTTTAAGGGCTGCGATAGATGAAGGTCTAAATCAAAGAGAACGGACTATGCAGCACTTTAAAGACTAACAAGATGGTTTATTAGGTGATGAGCTGTCATTCATGCTTAAATTTGACACTTTACGAATGGGCCTTAACAAAGATGCTAACTATCTTACCCATTACAAAGATAGCTTCCTCGGTTATCACCCCTAATATCATTATCTCATAGACAATAACCTCCCCCCTCCCCCCACCTCTGTTCTAAAATCTGATTTGTCAATTTTATGTGTTCACTTTTTTTTTGGTAATTGTATCCCTTTGGTATATACGGTCGTGCCAATTTTCTTCCACAATTTGATCTGAGGAAGTGGGTCTGGCCCACAAAAGCTTATCATCTAATAAACCATCTCGTTAGTCTTTAAAGTGCTACATAGTCCTGTATTTTGTTTCAGCAAGACCAGACTAACATGGCTACATCTCTATTACTAAATCAAAGAGAAGATAGGAAACTTTTTTTTTTTTTTGAGGGAGATTTAGGAGGATTAATCTAATCTCATCTAACCCATTGAACGGTTTTCTTTAGACCTCATCATTTCCCATTCCCAGTCTTTTCTCGCCTCTGATTCTGGAAATGGAATCTAGATAAATAATGACAATACTGAGTGTTAACAAAACTGGTTACTTAGAAATGTCTCTTGTGAAGGATTAACAACGCCCAGTTAAGACAGACATACAGAATCAGACCTGGGGTGGTGAGAGCACATAGTATAAGGACAGGTAGATTCAGAATAAAGCAGCTTTGATGGTTTACCAT
This sequence comes from Pelodiscus sinensis, assembly GCF_049634645.1. Taxonomy (NCBI): domain Eukaryota; kingdom Metazoa; phylum Chordata; order Testudines; family Trionychidae; genus Pelodiscus; species Pelodiscus sinensis. The sequence continues at coordinate 36,609,059 of NC_134726.1, read as the reverse complement.
AAGAACGGCCACACTGGGTCAGACCTAAAGTGCATTTAGCCCAGTATCCTTCTTCCAACAGTGGCCAATGCCAGGTGCCCCAGAGGAATGACCAGAACAGGGAATCATCAAGTAATCCATTTCCTGTCACCCATTTCCAGCTTCTGACAAAGAGAGGCTAGGGACACCATTCCTATCCATCCCAGCTAATAGCCTTTAATGGACCTTTACTCCATGAATTTCTTTTGTGTGTGTGTTTTTTTTGGAACCCTGTTCTAGCTTTGGACTTAATATCCTGTGGCAAGGAGTTCCATAAGTTGACCGTGTTGTGTGTGAAGAAGTACATCCGTTTGTTTAAAAACTGCTGCCTATTAATTTTGTTTGATAATCCCTCGTTCTTGTGTTATGGGAACGAGTCAACTCTTCTTTATTAACATTTCCCACACCAGGCATGATTTTACAAACCTTTATCATATCCCCCCAGTCGTTTCCCTTTCAAGCTGAAAAGTTCCAGTCCTAGTAATCTCTCCTCATAGTCCCAGTCTTACGATCTTATCTCCTCCTTAGCTAGATAGACACTCATCATACTGTAGTGCAGAGCTGGGCAAGATGGGACCTGGCGAGCGGCCCCGGCTCACCTACCACTTTGATCCAGCACGTGGACAGCATCTGGCATCTTTTTATTTAATTCCTGCTGCCTGTGCCACTGAATTTCCCGGCAGCGGCTCAGGCAGCAGGATCCTATTTAAATGGCTCCGGGTTGCGGTGCTATCCCAGCAGCGGCTGGAGCCACAAGTCTTTTAAATAGCTGCAGCAACCCACGGCGGCTGCCAGGCACTGTGGTAGTGGAAAAGCCGCAAGCCCTTTCCTGTGTTTGTAATTCAAAGCCTCTGGCCTAGACATCTCTGGGAGAGGCTTGTCTCTGGCCCCGCCCCTTCTGCCCCAAACCCCGCCCCTTCCAGGGTGGAGCCGGCCCTTGACCACGTACCAAAATTCATTAAGTGGCCCCCCTGTGAAATGTATTTCCCACCCCTGCTGCAGTGGATTGGGGGAGGAAAGATTAAAGTGATAAATGAGGGTGCCAAAGTCCGCCAGGAGGGTCTCAGAGGACTCTTGTTGGAGCTAATGGGACATGTTAAAGTTTAACACAAACTAGACTGAGCAGTGCCCACAGCACTGGAGCCACAAGTCTTTTAAATAGCTGCAGCAACCCACGGCGGCTGCCAGGCACCGTGGTACTGGAAGAACTGCGAGCGGTGTCATAGACACAGTGATAGTTTTGTCGACAAAAGTCGACTTTTGTCGACAAAACCCAGTAGTCTAGACACACCCCTAGGCTGTGTCTACACTGGCATCCCTTCCGGAAAAGGGATGCTAATGTAGCACATCGCAATTGCAAATTCCGCAGGGGATTTAAATATCCCCCGCAGGATTTGCATTTACATGGCTGCCGCTTTTTTCCGGCTTGGAGATAAGCCGGAGAAAAGCGCCAGTCTAGACGTTATTCTCCAGAAAATAAAGCCTTTTCCGGAGGATTTCTTATTCCTACTTTCAAGTAGGGATGTAAAATCCTGGTTAACCCGTTAAACATTAAGGTCGAACTAATGTTTAATCAGCTAACAACTAAAGTGGGATCCGGGCGGGAGCATTAAGAGTCACACATTGACATAAAGGGTGTGTATACACAGCACCCTAAACTCAAAATAAGAAACACAATATGTGCTACACAAACTGTGCATCTTATTTTGATTGAATTTTGAAATAGTGTTTGAAATTTGGTGCATCTGCACAGTGCCAAATTTCAAAATAACGCACTATTTCAAGACCTCCCTTAACCGTTGTGGAATGAGGGTTACAGGGATGCTGAAATAGCGCAGCTGCTATTTTGAGACCGATCTTGAAAGAGCGGGCGCGTTCAAATGATGCGGGGCAGCTATTTCGGGATACTTCTGGTAGACATACCCAAAGAGTATAATGGACAAGAGGCAGGGCCATCCGATCCCTGTGATGGAAGGGCAAAAATAACCCATTTGAGCCTTCAAAGAGTCTAGAAATTAGTTAAGAGGGAAGTTCTTGTAGAGAGTGTAAAGAGGTTCCATGACAGGATTTCTGTGGTGAGAAAAGATTATCTTCAATAAAAGATTAGCTTCTATGTTATTATCCTGGTCTGTTGGTTTTAGACCTCCAAAGGGTTAGTGGATGTATCCTTTGAGGACTAGAGTTTTTCTCAGAGGAAGAAAATCTGTGGAAAAATAGCAAATGCTGAAGGAAATATCAGAGTCCTCCTTGTATACAACACTGCAGCAAAATGTCTAGAGTCTTCCACGAGGAAGGCAAGAGACCTTTTGAAAGAAAACACTTCAGCTTTCTCAGGATTTAAATGCTCCCACCTTTCTAAACCCATGTCCAAGCCAAGCAACTATTCCTGGGATGTTCCATCTTAATTTGGGGCATGCTGACTGGCTGTGTCTACATTGGCACCCTTTTCCGGAAAAGGGATGCTAATGAGACACTTCAGAATTGCAAATTCCGCGGGGATTTAAATTTTCCCCGTGGCATTTGCATGAACATGGCTGCCGCTTTTTTCCGGCTCGGGGCTTTGCCGGAGAAAAGCGCCAGTCTAGACGGGATCTTGCGGAAAATAAACCCTTTTCCGGAAGATCCCTTATTCCTACTTGAAAGTTGTATACTTGTGCTGACAGACCTCACTCCAGGCAGAGAAGCAGGATTATTTAGAACAGCTCTACTTCACAGGGAAAAACTCTGGAACCATTGCACATATGTTCACTGTAATTGGTGGATGAGAGAACACCAAAACCATCAAGTGATACTGGAATTACACTTCACTTTGAATCACTTATTGCCACAATCCTGAAGTGTCTTCTAAGCTATGTGTTACACAGTCTTATGGTTAACTTTGTTCCTCAGTTATGCTGGTATCAGCCAGGATTTAAACCTGTTTAACAGCACAAAATTTGGCCCTGACACTTTAAAAAGTAGAGGGTGTCTGCATTTTGGTTCAGGTATTTCACAAAATTTAAAATTGTATCATTGTGTGCGCGCGCAAGAGTTTCATCTGCCTGAATTTTAGATAAACCAACATTCATGCAAACTGTGTGGCCCATTACACAGAAATGTCAAATGTCTGTTACAAATCTGAAACTGCCAATATATATAGTATCGTGAGCTTTCGTGGGCAAAACCCACTTCCTCAGATGTATTTGTTAGTCTTGTAAGTCTTGGTCTACACTAGGGCATTAGTGGGCAAAACCCACTTCCTCAGATGTATTTGTTAGTCTTGTAAGTCTTGGTCTACACTAGGGCATTAGTGGGCAAAACCCACTTCCTCAGATGTATTTGTTAGTCTTTAAGTCTTGGTCTACTCTACGGCATTATTTCAAACTCCCGCCGCCATAGGCTGAATTTATAAGCAGAGCATCCACACTACAAAGTTCATTCTTTTGAAATAACGGGCCACTTATTTTGAAATCTGTACTCCCACTTTCTTCAGGGAATAATGCTAATTTTGAAATAGTTATTTTGAAATAACGGTAGTGTGGAAGCTCCAGTGCCGCTATTTCAAAATATCAGAGGGGTAGCTGTGTTAGTCTGAATCTGCAAAAGCGACGAGGAGTCCTGTGGCACCTTATAGACTAACTGAAGTGTAGGAGCATAAGCTTTCGTGGGCAAAGACCCACTTCGTCAGATGCATGGGACGAAGTGGGTCTTTGCCCACGAAAGCTTATGCTCCTACACTTCAGTTAGTCTATAAGGTGCCACAGGACTCCTCGTCGTTATTTCAAAATAGCTACTCCCCAGATTAATTTGAATGAATGACTTTCATAGACTCATAGACTTTAGGGTCAGAAGGGATCATTATGATCATCTAGTCTGACCCCCTGCACAGTGCAGGCCACAGAATCTCACCCACCCCTCTTAGAATAATCCTCTCACCTATTTCTCCGATATTGAAGCCTTCAAATACTTTGAAGGTCCCAAGATGCAGAGAATCCTCCAGCTGTGATCTGTGCCCCATGCTACAGAGGAAGGCGAAAAACCTCCAGGGTCTCTGTGCTTTCTGGGCACTAAGTCGAGGTAGCGCGTCCACATTAACGGAGCCTGCCTCAGACTAATTTTGTGGCTTCCCCGTAGTGGGGACACGCTATTTTGATTTTGTAAAATCGGGAGTTATTAAGTCAAATTTAGTTATTTCAAAATAATTTCCTAGTGTAGTCATGCCCTAAGGTGCCACAAGACTATTCATTGTTTTTAAAGTTACAGACTAACATGGCTATACCTCTGAGACTTTTATATATGTTTAAAATCTGGCTTTGCTCTAGAGCAGACAGTTTCGTTGGATTACTTCAAACAGAACGGCTAGATAAAATACATCAGATAATTTTAAAGGTAGATGTATGGATAGGAAGCTAAAGAGAAAGGAAGCTGGGCAGGCAGAAACAGAAAGATAGACACAGACAAACAAACAAAGACAGATACCCTGGCCTGATGACTTTTACTGTAAAATAAGTATTAAAAACACACACATAAAAAAAAAAGAACCAACAACCCTGGAAATGAGAATTATAAACTCTAAGGAAACTGAGTTGCTCTTGGTCACTGTTTATTACTTTCCTCTCGTCAATTCTGCTCTGGGTAAGGCCAGTCCCTCGCATTATAAAACGTCTTCAGCCCCTGGAGATTGACTGGCGGAAAGTACGGCCCGATTTTTTTTCGAATCCACCATTTCCCTTCTCTGGCATGTTTGCCTCCTGGTTGGCTAAATTTGTACTTGAAGTGCTCTCCTCTGATCCACCTTTGAATAAAAGAAACCACACAGTGCAGTCAGAATGAGGTTGAAGACAAATATACACATATACAGTGAAGAAGGAAAAGTTCTTTACTTGTTCCTATAGCATAAGAACTAGGGGGGGTCACCAAATGAAGTCAATAGATAGCAAGTGTAAAACAAAAGGAAGTTTTTCTTCATGCAGCGCACAGTCAACCTGTGGAACTCCTTGCCAGAAGATGTTGTGAAGACCAGGACGTTAGCAGGGTGAACCGAACAGGTAATGATCAAGCAATCTCTCTCCTGCCATCCATCTCAACCCTCTGACCAACAGAGGCTAGGGACACCATTCTTTACCCATCCTGGCTAATAGCCATTTATGGTCTTAACCTCCATGAATTCATCTAGTTCTTTTTTAAACCCTGTTATACATCAGCTACACCGTAGGCCTACTCTGGAGCTGGAGGTGTGATTGCCAGTCCAGCTGGACACACCAGTGCTCGCTCTGACCAAGCAAGAGTAACAAAAATAGGCGTGTAGCGCAGTGGGATAGACGAACAGCCTCTACTAGAACTCTGTCGAACACCCTAGGTCAGGGCTACTCAGCTCTGGAAGCCCCGGGGTCCACAACGATACAGCACATGCCGAGGGCAGCAACTTAAGTGTATTTGCATATACATGCAAATGTATATGCAAATAGCTTCTTTCACACTGACAGGCATGAATACAAAGATTAAGGCAAGACTACACAATACACAGGCCTCATTTAAGTCAGTTCTGCTGATCTTAATCAAATGCAATATTTATCCAATTTCCACCCATCTGACAGCACTTTGAATGAGCAAGGACAGTCCAGGAATTTAACTACTAAAACATATATGAACAGAAGACCGTTATATTGATGACTTTATTGTTTTGGCTCCCACCCGCCGGCCGCGTGTCGAGCCCAGCGTTAACCCAAACTGCACCGTGGGCCACACGTTGAGGTAGTCCTGCCTTGGGCAATAGCTGGGCAGCTAGCCTGGCCCACCACCATGGCTATTCACATTTCTACAGCACTAGTTTGACCTGGGCGGACACACACCCTTGGAGTCACGCTGTAAGACACTGGTTGTTTTTCCTCCTCAAGAAAAGAGTTTGTGAAAAAAACCCAAGGAGCTTTCGATCGATCCCCTCAAATTAGTCACCTCCATGAAAATGTTTCATGACAGCAGCCTGAAGTCTCCCTCCACCCTCAGCTTACTCCTGCTCCGTTTCCTCCACCACTTACTAGCGAGGCTCAGAGCGCGTCTGTTTTCTGACCGTCCTGACAGCCGAGAGAAAAACAGATTTTTTTTTAGGCGCGCGGAAAGAAGCATTCATCAGTCAAGCGCCACACATGGGGAGGCTGCACAGGCGTTTTGTTCTCCAAGTCTTGGGCTTAGACACACCCCTTTCTCCCTCCCCTTGATATAGGGCATGCTGACAAGAGAGAGAACACCACAGCAGCCCTTTGGCGTGGAGGGCCCTATTTGCAGAGGGCATGACAGTATTTGCCGGGTAGGTTCATAAAATAACGGGCAATAAAAAATGTCACAGTCGTGTCAATGCTCATTTCCAACGGCTTTGCTTCGCTATGAAAATACAAACCTTGCTCCTGAGCAGGGCAGCTGCCTGTTCTTATCAATGGGTCTTCTCCTGCAATGAACTCAGTTCCTACCGGTAAAACAATCATGAAGGCAGCTATATATTGGGTGCGTTCTCTTCGGACCCGAGGCACTCAGACGTGAAGCTCCGCTTGCAGCAAAAGACCGAGAAGGATTTAAAAAAACGGACGTGCTGTGATCCAGCCCTAGACATCTCCACATAAGCCTTGACTGGTGCCCCGGTGCCGGGGAATGGACAATAAATGCTCCCATTAAAAACACAGCCCCACGTAGCTATCAAGAGTACCTCTCTCTGCAGCTGGTCACCCGGGTTTGCCAATATCAGGGCCCCTTGTTCATTGTTCTAACTTAAAAAAAAGCAAAGCAAAATCAAATGCTTCGAGCCTCTCTCTCAATGGGGAGCGAGTGAGCACGTGGGCAGCTGCATAGTATGTCAGTGAAATATTAACTAGTTTGCGGGTTATGGAGAAAAGGTGGGGGCTGGAACACCCCCCCCCCCCGCTGCGGGCTGCTCCAACCCCGTGGGGTCTACCAGGGGCAGGGGCCAATCCCACCCGGCCGGTAGGGTTGCCAGATGGTTGAAACAAAAATGCCGAACTCCGCCCCCCCTTGGTCGGCAGCCATTTTGTGCTGACAGCCTTGCGGAACCAGGTAAGCATGGGGTCTGGAGTCGGGGGGCTGGGGGTGTTTGGAGCCAGAGGGAGGGGAGCTGGGGGGGAAAGGGAGGCTGGGCGCTGAGTGTCTGTAGGGTTGCCAGGTGCCCAGCATTTTTGCCTCCTGGCCAGAGGAAAAAATCAGAAAATACCAGACATTTTAGATGTCCAGTATTCTCTGAATTTATTTTTACTGGACAGGAGGTGAAAATACCGGACTGTCCGGGTGAATACCGGACACCTGGCAACCCTACCATCCTCCTTCAATCCGTTAACCGGGTAAACTTTATGTTTAACCAGTTCACTAATTAAATGGGATTTTGCATCCCTACTGCATCCGTGATGCTCCCGGGAGCGGGGACAAGGGCCCCCCAAAGGGCATGAGTGGGAGAGGCAAAGTGCCGGCCAGGAGCTGATGGGGGGACAAGCAGGGCTGGTGGCTGGCCCTCCCTCCCCATGCTCACCGGCAGTGGCGGGGCAAGCGGAGTAACGGCCCCAGGTCTCTATGCTCCTCCGTCAGCACCGCTTGGGGAAGGGCAGGACCGCCCCGCACTCACCCGCGGGAAGCCGAGTGGCCCCACACCACCCTCTCCTCTTTCTCGCATCCCTCTGCACCGGCCCGTCAGGACGAAGCCGATCCCGCGTCACCACTGGGGCTTGGGCAGCCAGGCGTAGGGGTCAGAGCCCAAGGCAAGGGGGCCAGGAGCAAGCTGAGAAGCACCAGGCCCATCACGACACCTTGTGGCAGATACATTCCTGGGAGCTCCTCCGCTTAAATAGGGTGTCCTGACCAATCAGGGGCCTCATAGAAGCTGTCAGTCATGCTATGTGAGGCGGAACTTCCTGTAGTGTTTATCTCCACAGGATTTATACGATAATGCACACAGCCCCCTCACGAGTCCGGGGTAGCAGTGCAGAGGCGGAGGTCCCCCACGTCACTCCTAACCAGGCAGTGCCCTCAGGGGTCTGAGTGGGTTTTAGCGATGCATTGCCCTGCCAGGACCCTTGCGCTGCACATTTCAGGGGAAGGCTGTGGAATAATTGTTTTTAAAGAGGTCAGATCTTCACCACTCCTCACACTCTGCGTTTGCTGGCGTACAGAAACCTGGACTGTATCACTGCAAATGCGATCCTGCAGCTGCTGTTTTAATTATAGTCAGGAGTTGGGTTTTTTTTTCTTTTTAAAGGCTGGTAAAAGTCAACTGGGGGCTGAAGTGTTACTCCCAGAGTGTTTACTTCGCAGGAGCAGAAAATTTCCTGTTCATAATTAGAACATTACTAACCATCTAAGTTTACATAGGCCCAGGTAGCCCGCAGGCTTCTGTCTGAGGTACTTATAGATTTAAAAGCTGTGCTGCTGGATTGCTTGTTGTGATTCTGAAACCCAGCCACCTTTCAGAACAGCTCCAATGGTTTGGGGGCCAGCCCCCTTCACTGACCACGAGTGTGCTATTCTTTCAGGGAAGCTGCAGCAAATACCAGCAAATCAAAGCTCCAAAACAGAGCTGGGAAATAACATCCAAGGAGACTGGGAGATAGTGTGGCCTAGTGAATAGGACACAGGAGAGGTGGGAATTGACCCCTTGGCTCGTCCAATCACTTGCCAGGTGAGCATGGGCAAGCGACCTCTTCTCTCTGAACCTCTTTTCCCCTCCCACCCTCTCTCTGGGCAGCTGTGATGGAAATGTTTTTAGGAAAGGGGTTATTCACACAATACGCATCTGCACCAAATCCATCGCAGTGAGGCCTTGGTCTCAAATGGGGAGCGTAGGCCCCGCTAACATAAATAAAACCATATTCGGTACTAGGCCCTAAACATCAATCTTTGCAATATCCCTGTGTGACAGGAAAGCACGACAATCCCTCTTTTACACACAGGAAGCTGAGTCAGAGAGGGATTAAGTCATGTGGCCAAGGTCGCACAAGGAAGCCTGTGGCAGAGAGAGCTCCCGCATCCCTCCCATTCATTGCTCTGACCACAAAGTCAAGCTGGCTTTTGGGCGAGCCCTTTGGAACAAAAACTTCCCCGTCCCTTCCAAGTGGGTTTGCCCGCCCTGTTTAAATAAGATCTATCATCTGATGTGGCATGATCTTTCCCATATGTCGTCTGTCTATTAAAAAGTTTGCTATCAAAGGAGTCGGCCTGTAAAACTAGAACCGTGTGAGCATTCAGGCAACCGCACACAATTAAAGCTGCATTTTTGTGGCAGAAAGCTTGCGTCTGAATACATTTCAAACTCTTCCATAGAGAGTCTAAATAACACTCCAAAACCAACCAAAAACCCAGCCAGGTCCTCTCCCGTCACCCAAACCTCTACCTGAATCTGGGGGACAGAAAGGGGGGGGATTCCAAAGAGGCTAAGTGATTTAGGAGCATGATTCTCACTCTCAGTGGGACTTGGGCTCCTAAATCACAGAGGCACTTTGAAAAATTCTACCCCATACACCTTCTGGCAGAGATCCAGACCCGCCATTACTACAGTGGCAGCAGCTAGATTCCTGGGCCCTTCAATAGCCACTAGAGCGCTGGGCAATGTATTCTGGGTGACGCTAAAGGACTGGAGGGAGGAGACTCGTCCCCAGCTCCGCCCCTTTCACTCATGGCCCCGCCCCTTCCAGGAGCATAGAGCCACGTTGGGGACCACTGCCTTAGATCTTCTTTTGTGGCATTTACAGGCTCTTGTGCTAAGGCCGTGGTATCTCCAGAATCATAGGACCTCCAGAACCATGTGTTTCTGTGCTATGGGATTGTAATGCTGTTTAGGCCACACTGTAATGCCTATGAATGTCTCTCTTCCAGGCTCACATATCTAAAAGCTGCTGGACTTCACACTCACTGGGAATTCTCCATTTCAGAGCTCATAATGATTGTGTTCTGCTCCAGAAAGGTGCTGGATTTATTATCTAGCTAGTTGCTTCATTCCAGGGTTTGCCCGTTCCTCTGGTCAGATGAATAACCACTGTCGTACGTTGTCATTGCAAGGTTTAGAGCAGGGCTACTCGGCAGGCTACTGTTTGCGGCCAGCGGTGCCGTTCGGGTTTACGCAGGGTTCAACATACAGCCTGTGGGTGGGATCTTCGGAACATAGCCTCTCCTGGGAACACGCTCCGCAACGGTGAGGCATCTCCCAGGCAGGGTGATCATTGCACAGACAAGCATGGTGACGTCTCAGAGACGTCGCTGTGCTCGTATGTGCAAAAACAATGAGGCACCTTAAAGACAAACCCATTTATTTGGGCATCAGCTTTCGTGGGTCGAAACCACGTTGTCTGGTGCAAGACCCTGTAAGTCTGCGTCTGAGGCTTGTAAATGCTGAGCCCTAATATAGTAGATGCAGTGGCATTAATTCTTTTGCTGTGTTCCTGGAAGAGCGCGGACACCCTCTAAAGTTTAGAGGGGTACTCAACTTTGGAAGCCCCGGGGGCCACAATGATACAGCACATGCCAAGGGCACCAACTTCAGTGTGGTTGCATAGACATGCAAATATGTATGCACATATATGCAAATAGCTTTCACATTGACAGGCAGGAATACAAAGATTAAGCCTTGACCCATGGCGCCGGACCCCAACGTGGCCAATGTAAGCCTGTCAGCACCTCTCAAGCTCTGCCCACGAGGCTAAACAGCCAGCATGTCCCACAAGGCCCTGGCGCTACTGGCACCTCCTCCCTGCGGCTGTTCCTTGGGGACTAGAAATGCCGACACTCTGTACCCGTCTGTTCCAGCCAGTCCGTCCACTTGCGTCTTTCCATGCTCACCCCACCTGGGCGACGCCTCGCCGTTGTGGAGCGTGTTCCCAGTGGAGGCCATGGTCCAACGACCCCACCCGCGGGCTGCGTGTTGAGCCCGGCGTAAACCCAAACCACTCCGTGGGCCGCAAACAAACAGGCTGTGTATTGAGTAGCCCTGGGTTAGAGCCAGCTAAGATGAGACCAGAGGGTTGGACTTGACCTCTGGAGGTCTCTTCCAGCCCTAGGATTCTATGCCAGCAAGACACCCAGGAATGAACTCTACAGTAAATCAGAGCCCTACCCATCTGTGTCCCATCTCCAGCCCCTGGGAATATTAGCTATTTGCAGTTACAGATGCTACCTGCCATTGTAGGCAATCTCATCACACCAGCTTCCTCCTACCCCTAAAACTTATCAAACTCAGTTGTGAAGCAGTTGGGATTTTTGCCCCCACATCTCCCCGGGGAAGGGTGCCCCAGAACTTTATGTCTCTGATGGCTAGAAATATTCAAAGCCCCCTTCTAACCTCAAGACACTGACTATCAGGGTGAGCCTTGCTCACTGCTCCAGAGAAAATCCCTAGTTAGATCATGAGGCAGCTAAATATGTTCTCTTACGTTAAAAAGAGACAAACGACTTTGGTGGTTCTACGCAACAAGGAAAGCCTGATCCACTCTCATGCTTCAGGGAGGAGAGTTGCAAGGGTCAGGCAGGAAATTCTCTCTTTTCACAACTTACTAAGTGAATGATGGTTTGGGTTATTTTTATTCTCCCTGAAGCATTAGGTGTTAAGTACTGCCAAGAGGTGGGAAACCAGAGTCCATGGCCTAACTGCATCATTCAATTTGGCAAAGGTAGTGTCTTTCAAGAGGTCCCCCAAAAGAACCACAGTTCATCAAACCACCAGGATATAATAATGGGAGGAACACAGCCAGCTGAACAGGAACCCACTGGACACTAAACTATGAGTTGGCAAAGGGCAATAATGCATGAATAACGCAGGCTCCTGCCTTTCTGTGCAAACACATACACTCCATCATCCTTGCTCGCTCTCCGTCCATGAAATTATATGGCCTTGGAGGGCGGGGGAGGGGGAGAAGCTAAAAATAATAAGCATGATTTCTTAAATCAATATTCCACAATGCATCCTGCCAGATGCCCAGTAGCAGCTGTGCCACAGCACTTTTAAGATTCTATCATATATCAGCCTATTATGACATCTTCCAACTGTATGTGTTAAAAATTAGCAGCAATATTCAAGTTGTTACGACCAAGGCCTAAATCTCCCAGACAGCTGTAATTAGTTCCAGAGGGTGCAGCTGTCTCTTTGCAACAGCTGAGAGTTTTTGGAGGGAAAAAAAACAAAAAACCAGGAACGGTGTTTTCTGATGGAATTAATGGCCTGACAGGGCACTTGGGGGTGGAGAAAAAAAACAGAAAAACACGAATTTTCTTTTCTTTTTTCTTTTTTTATCTTAAAGTTTCCTACTCAGTTGTAAATCTGAGGAGTATGCCATGCTGGAACGTATACATTCATTAAGCCAGCAAAGCCTCTGCTACAGGCTTGCTTGCTTATTCTAGCACTGTTAGCAAGTGAAATCATAATTCATCTTGCATCAAAAGCCTTTAAAAAAAACAATGGCAGCTTTATAGGTTGTTTTCCTTATTCCACTGCCTTCCTTCTATCTAAAGCACTGCTATGGCGGCTGCTACCCCTCGCATCTGAGTGCTTCGGAGTCTTTAATAGATTTATCCTCACAAAACTACTGGGAGGTACAGCAGGGCTATTCACCCCATTGTGCAGAAGGGAAAACTGAGGCTTCACGCGATTTGTCACAGTCACACAGGAAGACAGTGGGGAATGGAACCCAGTTGTCCCAAGTGCCAGGCCGGTATGTTAGTCACTAGAGACTAAACCATCCTCCAAGAAGGACATATAAGATCGGAGCCATTAAGCTAGTGGTTGCAAGATGAGGGGTGCACTCCTGCCACTGGGAGGAGATGAAGGATTATTGGGAGGGTTGCAGAACACTGGCATTGTGGTTGAACTAGAGCATGTCTAGCACCAGTGGCACCCTGGCTGGGGGCGGGTGTCTGTCCACATGCACCTGAGGCAGGACCTGAGGCGCTGAGAGAAGCGACGTTATCCGGTTTGGAATGTCGGTGGCTCTCAGGACAGCTGCTGAATGCCGACGGGGTGACCCGGTGCCCTGGTATCAGGACTGGCCCAATATTAGGGGCTTTATCTTACATAGGCAACTGTATGACCCCTGGTCACAGGGCGGACTCACCGTCACGGCGCCTCTGCCGGTAGCCCTGGGAATGAGCTCTCGTCGGCTCACAGGACGTCTCCCTCCGGCGGGGTCTCCCCCCCGTCCCTGCTTCACTCTCGGACCCGCGTCACTCGCAGGGACCGCTTCAGAACATGGCCCTCGGGCAGGGCCCACTCCAGTGTCTCTCAGACCCCTTCCAGGGGGGTGTTTATCAGTCTCTGCAGTCCAGGGTCCCTCCCTCCCAGGGAACACTCCCTCCACTCCCCCCAGGGGTCTGCTCCTCCCAGGGAACACCCGGTTCCCCTCCCCTCCCAGTTCCCCTCTCCTCTCAGGGAACACCCCACTCCCCTCTCCCCAGGGGCCCTCCCCTCCCAGGGAACACCCGGTTCCCCTCCCCTCCCAGTTCCTCTCCCCTCCCAGGGAACACCCCGCTCCCCTGTCCCCTCCATGCCTCAGTGACCCACTGCCAGTCTTCACCTAGCCCCTGCCTCAGAGGCAAACTGCCATCTGGAAAGGCCACTCATCATTGGCAAGGGGGAGGGGGTGGACCTGCTGTCTTCGCCTACCCTGGCTGGCTCTCTGCAGCTCTCCCACACTCGGGTCTGGCCTCAGGCCCTGCTCTGCCTTCCTTCCCCGGCACTGCTCGAGCCCCAGGAAGCCTCCTGCATCCCCGGCAGCCAGCGCAAGAGTAAGCCCTCCTCTCTCCCTCCAGGAGCCCTTCTTTACGTAGCCCTCAGCTGGGCCCTAACTAGCAATAACCGCCTCAGCTACTGGGTTGGGTTTTCCCCTGAAAGGGCCAGTGCAGGGCACACACCCTTTCACCCCCGCCCCAAATAGAAGTATCCTTATTTTCACACTTGCTATCGGGTCACCCCAATATATGCTACAAGTTGGAACTCCCTGGTCTGGCACCCTGGACCTGCCTGGTCCCTAATGAGGAAGTTTGCTGGACCAGGGGAAATCAATTCCAGCCTCTCTGCTGACAGCCTCCCGGCTCACCTAGCAGGCCACCATCCTCCCAGCCAGGCTCCCCTCCAAGCCACAGACCTCGCTGCTAGCCCCAGCCACTGGGATCCCTGTCCTCAGACTGCTGGCCCAGCTCTGCTGCTGGCAACGGCCAGACTCCCAGCCACTGGATTGACTTATTTCCCAGTCCTGGCCGGCCTCCCAGCCGCTGGTCCCCTGGATGCTGGGATAGCTATGCTCCCGGCCTCAGCCAGCCCCCCACCTCATCCGTGCAGCTGTCTGGTCCAGGGACTGCCTGGTCCATCCATGGTCCTGCTGGACCAGAAAGTCCCAGAGCAGGCAAAGGATCTTTTATCCTCTCTCATTTGCTTGCTTAATTCAAATGGGATACATAGGAATTACTGTGATGGGGGTTACAGAGACAGTATTAGAGTCAGAAACTGGAATTTTCCATCCCCTCTGTAAATTCAGCTATTTCAAAATTCATTTTTGTTCCTGGAAAACAGGAAAGTGGATAGAAAAATTCTACAAACACCTTTGTTTTGGAAATATCAACTCATTTTGCTTTGATAATGTCGAAAGCTTTCATTTTGAGAATGCTGAAACATGACATGACAGATTAAATAGAATATACAGATTTAACTGGGTCTTTATATGAATAGGTCAACCTCACTGAAAAGTCAAATCAAAATGAACTGAAATAATGAAGTTTGAAGTGAAAGATTTCACCTTATCAATACAAAATAAAGTCAAAATGGTTCGTTTTGATTTCTGTTTTGGTCGAAAATTAAGTTGAAATTGACATGTTTTCACAAGACACTTCGCTTTTGACCAAATTGCGAGGGTTTTTTTGGATGAAAAACTATGTTGATTTTTTTTTACAAGCTCTACGACTGATAGAAAGGGAGGAAGCTGTGGTTTGAGTTTATTCAGACTGACTTCCATCCATACGTTCAGCGTTAATGTTGTGTGTCTCCCATGTGCTCAGAGATTTTATAATGACCACATTTTTCCAAGTCACAGTATAAATCAAGAATATGTAAAATGGAAGAATTATCATGGGAATTGCAGTAAAACTTACAAGGGCACCATCTGGGGAGGAGTTCCACTCCACCCACCATCCCGAGTTTCCTACTAGAGGTCTGCTTGTCCTAGCCTCAGGCTATGACTAGACGGCAGGCTTCTTTCGAAGAGATCTTCCAAAAAAAAATTCTTTAGAAAGAGAGCGTCCACACTGCAAAAGCGCAATGAAAAAGCGATGTGCTTTTTTGAAAGAGAGCGTCCACATTCATTGGGCGCTATCTCTCATTTCAGTTGTGATTACTGTGGCCGGAATGGCCACCAGGGCACCTATGCTTTTTTCTTGGAGGTCTCTTCTTTTGAAAAAATACTCTTTCGTGTCCACCACACACTCCTTTTTCCGAAAAAGCTTTTTCCTTGTAGAAAGAGGTTTACCACTGTGAGAAACCCCCCTCTATTTTTTTGACTTTCTGTTGAAAGAACACAATAGGGCTACGTCTACACTAGCATGAATTTCCGGAAATGCTTAAAACGGAATACTATTCCGTTTTCAGTTTTTCCGGAAAAGGAGCGTCTACATTGGCAGGCTGCTTTTCCGGAAAAGCCCTTTTTCCGGAAAAGCGTCCGTGGCCAATGTAGACGCGCTTTTCCGGAAAAGAGCCCCAATCGCCATTTTCATGATCGGGGCTTTTTTCCGGAAAAGACTACTGGGCTGTCTACACTGGCCCTTTTCCGGAACAGTGTTCCAGAATAAGGACTTATGCCCGAGTGGGAGCAGAATAGTTTTTCCGGAATAGCGGCTGATTTTGTACAGTAGAGCATCGTTGCTTTTCCGGAAATTCAAGGGCCAGTGTAGCCAGCTCGCAGCTTATTCTGGAAAAGCGGCTGATTTTCCGGAATAAGTGGCCCCGTGTAGACACAGCCAGCTAGTGTGGACATAAGTGTAGTTTTTCCGGAAGAACGGCTGTTTTTCCAGAAAAACTCGGCAGTGTAGACATACCCCCAGATGGAGCTTTTACCTGCAACACAGCTTTAGCGTAAGGTTTTGTCTACACTGAAAAGTTGAAAGCGGCTGGCACAGCAACGCTTTACCGTGGCATTATGACCACGGCAGCAGTGCTGAGAGAGGGTTCTCCACATAAACCACTTCCACGCAGGGAGTAACAAACAGCAGTAGCCTGGTTCACACTGGCACTTTACAGCTGCGCTCGGGGTGTGTTTTTTCACACTCCCTAACCAGAATGTTCATCTAACATAGATGAATTAGGAAGCTGGAAACAGCACAAATTTTGAAGCAGGGAGTCCGGTTATAAACAGAGGCAGATAAGGAAAGGGTTGTCAGTCAAGTAAATCAAGGATCGCTAGGTGATCCTGGCAGCATTGGCAAGCACTCCAGTTACAAGGTAGGAAACAAAGGTAGGAATAAACGGTGAGAACTAAAAAGTGGTGTTCCCCGGAGGTCTGTATTCGGACCAGAGCTGTTCAACGTATTCACAGGGTAAAACAATCTGGAAAAAGAGGCACGCAGAGAGGTGGCAAAATTTGCAGAGGATACAACATAAGAGAGTTAAGTCCAAAATTCAGTGCAAAGACCTGCAAAGGGATCTCACAAAACTGGGTAACTGGGCAATGAGGTGGCAGATGAAATTCAATGTTGTTAAATGCAAAGTACTGCACATAACAAAACAGAATCCCTACCGCACATACAACATTATGAGGGTCTAAATTAGCCAAACCCATCAGTAAAGAGATCTTAGAGTCATCGTGGATAGTTCTCTGAACATGTGTGTGCCAAAAAAACCCGAGCAGAATGGTGGGAATCATTAGGAAAAGAATAGATAATAAACCATAAAATATTATATTACTTTTATGTAAATCTTTGCTACACCCACGTTTGCTTACTGCAAGCAGATATGGTCACCCCATCTCACAAAGGATACACTGGGTTTGGAAAATGCAACAGAAAGGATTAGGGGATATAGGGCACCTTCAAATGAGGAGAGATTAAAAAGACTGGGACTTTTCAACTTGGAAAAGAGATGACTAAGGAGGGGGAGGGGAGACTATAAGTCTATAAGATCATGAACTGCATGGAAAAATTGAAGGATTTATTCCTTCCCACAACACAAGAACCAGGGGCACTCAACGATACGAATAGGTAGCAGATTTAACACAAACCAAAGAAAGTCTTTTTTCATAGTCAACCTGTGGAACTCTTTGCCAGGGGATATTATAAAGGCCAAAAATATAACTGGGTTCCAATAAGAACTAGGCAAGTTCATGGCAAATAGGTCCATCATTGGCTATTAGCTGGGTGGGCAGGAACCCAACACCATGTTCTTCATGTTCCTCACCTTTGTTTGCCAGAAGCTGGAAATGGGCAACAGGGGATGGATCACTTGTTTTGGTCTCTCGCTCTGAAAACACCCGGTATTGGCCACTGTTGGAAGACCGGATATGGGGCTCGATGGACCACTGATGGCCATTCTGATGTTCTTATATAGAAAACCCAGATCAATTTTCCCCCAGTTGTAACTCACTAGACTCCACTTCTCTCCCAATACTCAGACAGAACCTGGGATTTGACAGCATCTCTCTCCCCGCAGGGTTAACAACAAAAGTTTTAAACCTAACTAGTGTCCAGTCGGTGACTTGCTACAGGATGGGAGAATGTGTTATTAGTAGAGATGAACAGATCTAATATGCATTTAATTTTCTTCTTTTATATAGGAATAAGATGCAGTGCTCCTGTCAGCTAACTGCAAAGTTACCTGCCCCCAAAAATAGAGCTCTGAAGTGCCTAAGTAGCCCCTGGAATCACAGGAAACATTGCCCCCCCCCCGGCAAATCTGAAATGGCACCGTTGATTTTTGAGTGAACTCCGTGACACACAGGCAAGGCCTTTCGCTCGTCCAGAGTATATCCGAGATGTTCCTGCAGCCTGACAGGGAGAACCCCAGGAAATACCTGCCCAGTTTTTCCTCTTCACTTGAAAAGAACTCCCTTATATACTTGTGGCGTTCAGGACACTTCAGGAGGGATGGGGAGGAGCAGAGATGGGGCGCACTCAGGAGATAAGGTGGGAAGAGATAGGGTGGGGACTTGGGGGAGGGTAGAATTGGGGTGGGGGGTAGAATGGGGCCAGGAGCAGAGCAGGAGAAGGGATTTGGAGGAAGAGGATGGAATGGGGCGAGGCAGAGTGGGGTAGGAAGAGGCAAGGCGAGGGTTTGGGGGAAGGAGATGGAATGGGGACGGAGCAAGGGTGGGAAGAGGCGGGGCAAGAGCTTGGGGGAGGGGCCTAAAATGGAGAGGGGGATTGATTCCCCCTCTGACTGGAGAGGAAGTTGGCTCCTATGGCTACACATGCCACATATACTGCCAACACAGACGTGGAGTGTAGCTACTGCCTAAAATCTTACCTTGCATTAGATTCAATGTTAGCTAACACCACATCCTAAATAGAGCCATGCTGATTTATGCCTGCCGAGGATCGGATCCATATATGTTAAGGCCTGTGGCTACTAAAGAAACAGGAAATAAAACAGACCGACCATGAATACTATGTAATACTAACCTCTAACACTCTTCTAGTCCGATTAAAAGATATTGCCTAAAGGAATAACACTGGGTTTCAGGTTCCAGGGTTTATTTTTAAAACTGTGTTTTGAGGCTGCAGCAACAAAAGTTTACAATGGACAAAACTCAAGTGAAAACCCACAGTTTTCCAAGCAAGCGAGTCTAAGAAATTAAAAAAGCAGGGCTGTCATTTATCTTGAGAGTCACTGAACATTTAAAGTCAGAAATGAAAACATTTTCCCCTCTTTCTGTAAGCAAAATCCATTTTAGTTGCAATTCTTTTTCCATGATGGTATGTTAAAGCACTTATTAATTTCTTAGCCGAAGTCCTACCATTTAGATTTAAGATGGTTAATGTTTTATGAACTATCCGCTGAACAATAATATTTTGTACATCTACATTCCAATAACATCACTTTGCTTGAAGTAAAGTTTCACACTCAATTAGGCCGTGCATTCAACAATGCATTCATTTGTAATCAGTCACCTGTTTTTCATTTTACATTTATCACACTTGAAAAAATACTATAATTTTTAGAGTTGTAAAGAAGCCTACAAACTTGGGTCTCAAAAATTTCATTTCGAAGGCATTAACTCATTTTGAAAGTCCCTTGGCTATTGGAGGTGTAGAGTTTCCATTAGCAGAATAAACTCCACAGAGTATGGAACTTAATGTTCTTATGGAAAACAGTCCCTTCCCCTAATTATTTAGTCTAGCAGGGAATGAAAATAATTAAGTCTCAAAATTCCCTTTAGAATGGAGGGAAAATAGTAAGAAAATGAGAATTTTTCCACCTAGCTACTAAAGTGGAACAGAGACGTGGTGGGCAGAATAATTAGCCCTGGAGGTGGAGAGAGAAGGCGAGTTAAAGATTTGTAGCAGTCAATGGTAGGCGAGGGCTTATGGGTTAGTAGGTGCCCTCCGTCTGCAGGAATCACTGGAGCCTAGGAGACTAAAAAAAATTATTTCATTTTCAATGATTGCTGTTGAGGTTGAAATGAAGGCTGGGCAGAGATAGTGTCCGTAGTCTCTGTGCGTCAGAAGCTGAGTGTGGGTGAGAGGAGACAGATCAAGCGATGCTCTGTTCATTCCCGGTGGGGCACCTGGCATTGCCCACTGTTGGAAGACAGGAGACTGGACAGGATGGTGCTTTGTGTGACCCGGTGTGGTTGTTCTTTTCTTCTAAGGTTTTGTGAAGAAAAAACCCAACCTGTTATAAAACCAAGAAAGTAACTAGTGGTTTTCCCGAAGCGCCTAGTAATTTACAATGCCTCAGTGTTTTGCACCCAATTTGAGACACTTCAGAGAAGCCTGACAGACACAGGCTAGGTGCCCAGCATTTCCTGCAAATCAGACAGCATCAAGAAGTCTCATGAAACCAAAAATGACCACACCCAATGTCACCAGTGACTTTTTAAAATCTTGTCCAATATGAACCGAAGTATGATTAGAAATTAACTTACAAGTTCGGTTTCGATTACAAGGGGCAAAAGCCAGTTTACAAATGTGTGTTTTTGAAAGAAAACCATGTCTCGTGTTCCACCACCAATAGTATAATTGAGAGAATTAAACGAATCTGTGTTTCATTATTTCTGTTCTTTTCCCTTTCAGTTCAGCTGGAACAATGACAATAGATTAATCAGTTTCTGGTAAGTTTCTCTTTCAGGTTCTCTTGCATGAGAGCATGTTTGGGTCTCCGTCCGAACTGCATAGTGATCTTACTATATAATTAGAAATAAGACCAGCCAGACTGGGTCAGACCAAAGGTCCATCTAGCCCAGTATCCTGTCTGCCGACAGTGGCCAATACCAGATGACCCAGAGGGAGGGACCACAACAGGAAATCCTCACGTGATCCCTCCCCCATCACCGACCTCCAGAGAAACAGAGGCTAGGGACACCATTCCTGCCTAACCTCCATGAATCTATCTAGCTCTTTCTTGAACCTGTTCAAGTTCTAGTCTTCACCGCCTCCTCTGGCAAGGAGTTCCACAGGTTGACTGGGCGTTGAGAGAAGAAAAACTTCCTTTTGTTTGTTTTAAACCTATTGCCTATTCATTTCATTTGATAACCCCTCGTTCTTTTATTGTAAGTAAATAACTTTTCCTTATTCACTTTTTCCATACCAGACATGATGGAATATCCCCCCCTTAGTCTCCTCTTTACTAAGCTGAAAAGTCCAAGTCTTTTTAATGTGCGTCTGTCTTGTCTATCCATCGGTGAATCCGTTTGTTCAAGAACTCCTCCTAAATGGTAAGAACTGGGACCACCAAATTGGGTAGGCAGCTTCCTCTTAACCAACTTAAAGCAAGGTAGCAGGAATTACCTACCACAAGCCGACCTTATTCAGATCCAGATCCTTATTGTGGCCAAAAGAGCGTAATGCCATCCTGGAAGCGTGGCCACAGGAATCTGGAGTAGGAGCAGGGAGATAATTTTACCTCTGTATTTGGCACTGGTGTGATCTCTGTTGAAATACCCTGCCCAGCTCCAGTGCCTCCAACTCAAGAAGGACGTTGATAAATTAGAGTTCAGAGAAGAGCCACAAGAATAATTAAAGGATGAGAAAACCTCGCCTCACAGTGACAAACACAAGGAGCTCAACTGATTTAGCGTAACAGAGGTTAAAAG
This sequence comes from Pelodiscus sinensis, assembly GCF_049634645.1. Taxonomy (NCBI): domain Eukaryota; kingdom Metazoa; phylum Chordata; order Testudines; family Trionychidae; genus Pelodiscus; species Pelodiscus sinensis. The sequence goes on along the minus strand of NC_134726.1, from coordinate 36,587,796 downwards.
GTGGCTTGACTATAGTCTATCAGACTCTACACAGGGAACAAATATTTAATAACGGCTTCTTTAGTCCAGCAGAGAAAGGTATAAACACAGACCAATGGCTAGAAGCTAAAACTAGACAAACTTACACTGGAAATAAGGCATAACATTTTTACTAGTGAGAGTAATTAATCAGGGGAACAACCCAGGGATCATTACCCTGGCTCCTGGTGGATTCTCCATCACTGACAATGTTTTGGATTGGATGTTTCTCTAAAAGATCTGCTCTAGGAATTATTTGGGGGAAGTTCTCAGGCTTGTGTTATGCAGGAAGTCAGACAACAGGTCCATAATGGTCCCTTCTGGCTTGAGGTTCTATGTATCTTTTATCTTCACCATGGGAGGAACCCAAATCACAAATCTGAATACTCCTGAAATTCAGGAAATCCAGATCCAAACCCAAACTTTGGCCAATTTCAGAGTATTCTACTTTGGATCATTAAACAAAAGCTTAAGCTGCAAATTTGGATCAACTTTTTGGATTTGGACCAAAACAAGAATTTGAATTACTCTTTTACATCACCCCAAAGTGTATTGGACACCTCAGAGCACAGTTTAAAAGCACACAATCTAGCAGCTATTTATACTGGGGATAAGTAAAAATGGCAACTACACTGGTATACAACTGGCATCACTCAGTGATGAATAAAGACAGCACTCTGTAAGACACAGTATTTAACAGATGGCATCAGAGAAGCTATATAATCACTTCCTAGACCCCTTAAAGATACAAAACATCTACATCCTTTCATCCACTATGTGCTGACCATCAGTTAAGTGTTTACAAAGTAAGAGAGATGCTAATGTTGATCATTTAAAAAATACAGAATTCTATTTTCTCACTTTCTGGAGAACCAAGTAACTGATCACAGCCTGGAAAAAAAATTAATTAACCTAACTACATTTCCCACAATTATTTTCTGGTTTTTAAACTCAGTTACATTTTTTTGTAATGCGACAATTCTAGAAAGTGTATGGAAGATGCAAATATACCGCCCATCTTTTATGAATACCCAACAAGGCAAAAACAACAAGCATTTTTCCTTGATTTTTTAAAGTTGTTACCATGAGTGTAAGACGATTTTTGAAACCATCTTGTAGAATAGGAACAATGTTTATGGCACTGGGGGTATCCTGGCAATAAACAGCTTTTGTGATTATCAAACCCTTTTGCTGTTTAATCAACTGCAAGAGCTGTTTATTGCCCACAGCTGTCAGATGGTAACAACTTTTGGTTGCTGCCAATGGGGGGTGCCTGATTCAAACCAGTGTCTAAAGGGTTTAGATTCTCTTGCAACTCCATGAGGCAACCACCTTTCAGGACCCTTCAGAAAAGAAACAATGATTGAGAACAATAAGGAAGCCCCACACTTAACCGGAGATCAGTACTGAGGCGATCAATTCCCCGGGGGTTGATTTAGAGGGTCTAGTAAAGACCCACTAAATCAATCACCAGTGGCTCTCTGCTTGACTCTGGTACTCTACTGGAATGAGTTTCTCCAGTCAACCTTCTACAGGAGACCCCGCGACAACTCAGCCCAAGGTACGTTAACTCCAGTTGCGCTAGTCACGCAGCTGCAATTGCGTAGCTTAAGGAAAACATGGCCCTAAGGGTACAGCTACACTGCAGTATGACTCACGACATGACCACAGACAGCACAGCTCCACTGACGTTGCAATGTTGATGTTCCGACTCTGGCCAGAGCCACGAAGAAGAGGGAGAGTCCCAAGCCTGGGGCTCCAGCCTGAGCCTGAATGCTGGCACTGGAATTTTATAACCCCGCAAACCTGAGTCAGCAGACCCCTCTCTCAGTCAGCTCTGAGTCCCAGTGCCGCGGGCTTTTTTACTGTGGTGTAGACGTATCCCGAGTGTGATGACCATTCAGTTCAAGCCCAGGCACTCAGCTTCTCTGCAAGCGGAGTGGGGTGAGATCAGGGAGGGGAAAGCCACCTGCAAGAACAAGGCCCGGTGAACCGGGTTGCCACGCAATCCTCTGGTGGTGGCTATTCCAGCTCATTCTTGCCCACTGTGTATAACATGAATTCAGGCCCATTCCCTGGCAACTTCTCCCCATGGTCCGTGTTGCAGCCTCCCTGTGGGGCCAGCTAGCCAGCAGTGTCCCGCGCAAGCCAGATACAGGCCGACATGGTGGTGATGAGGTCACTGACGGCTACGGCAATACCCCTAAAAGCCCTTCTTGAATGAAGCGAAAGCATCTTTGGAGTCCAAAGGGTCTGGGTTACTGGGAGCCCATAATACGCCAAACAACGGGGCCGACGAGAACGGTCTTTTGGGACAACGCTTGGGGAGTGGAATTCCCGGGAAAGACCGAGGGGAAAGTGAATGCAAATGCCCTTTGCCTGTTATGCAAAATCCCGACCTTTCGAAGCTACGCCCACCATCAACTGATTGACTGTTCTGGAAGGCCGGAGATGAGGGGTGTAAACATATCAACCGCGTAACCGATAAAAATCCGATCGGTGACATGATTAACCACGGAGCTGCCGGCTCCCACGTGCCCTTGCAGAGTTTAACTGTTAACAGGAACTGATCAGCAGCAGCTTATCGGTAAACCAGTTAAACACTCATATCCCTACTGCAGATGAAAAGGCCAAGCTATAGAGAGAGCCAGGCTTGAACTGCCCAATTTATTCGGAGGTGACTCATCAGCTAGTAACCCCAGAAAAACCCTGGGTGGCATTTATAGGAGTGACTCCTGCCAGAACCCTTGTTGGAACAGCCGGGTGACCTCTGCTATGGTTATTAACATGCGTTTAGGCTCTTTTATTGCCCTGAATAGATTATCTCTGCACGGCTTTCACCTCAAGAACAGATGCGCATTAGAGCAGTGAGTGGTAACTTGTAACGACCGGTAACGCGCTGTTCACAGCCCTTGAAGCGCAAGCAACACATAGACGCTGGCCCGGTCGGGCAGCCTGGCTCGCTGGCATAACACAGTATAGACAGGGCACCGGGCAGACCTGCAACCCGCCCCAGTCAGGAGAATGAGTGCTGGAACTGGGGAGGTGCTGCCATGCTCCCTGGCTCAGGGTGGTTTCCAGCACGTGCAAGGCGTGCAGTTCGGTTCCATGGCTCTCAGCACCCCCACTGTACGACCCCCGTTAGGAGGGAGAGAAGAGAGGGAGAAGGGATGGCGGTGGATCAGGTCGCCTGAGTGGCAGATCCTTGGAAATACAGACCTGTGAGAGGCCTCTCCATACCAAGCGGAGCATTTGCAGCTAGCTGGCAACCTGCTCCGTGCTATTCATTCGCATCAGGGGCTGCACAAATAGACATGCACCTCCATGGCGCCGTCATGGTTTGCTTAAGGAACACGTAGCAGAGCCGAGTGCAAGTTCACAACCTCCCCCCTGCAAGGAGTGACAGGGTAATCAAACGACACCAGAAAACAGGCTTCACCTTCCACTCCACGTTCCTTTTAATACTGCCCGGGGAGACCAGCGGGGCAGGCGACATGAGCGATCTGTTCCTCGTTTGTAAAGCTAATGCAGGCTGGGCTAATCAGAGCTGAGGACCCCGCAGTAAACACGATTAAAGCTGTGTCATTCGGCGGCAAGGAGCATTCTCTGATATCCCGGTGTGCCTTGTGCCGGGGTAATTAATGGAAGTGCCCCAAGAGCCTGCTTGGATGACATCCAACATGCAATTATTTTGGTCTAACAAATCTATCGATTGTGTAACGGAACACACCGTGATATTAGCCAATAATGCGCCTCAAACAATAAACTGGAATTTACGGGGACTCTGTTACGTTTGTGAGTCTTCTGGCTCAGGGTAATATTCCATGCCCCGTGCAACATAGGAGCCTGTTCTCTACCAGAGGGCACTGCTGTTCTGTTTGCTTCACACTGCTGCTGGGAAGGGACAGACCGAAGCTCTGAAGGGAATACATTTAGATTTCCAAACCATGGCCGTCTTCCATGGAAAGCTTGGACTGTAATGCGGTGACCCATTTTCTGGGCTCTGCGAGGCAAGTAGATAGTTGGATCAAATTCCTTCTGAATGTGACCAAACTGCCCGAGCGTTTTCGATAGCACCTGTCTATGCAATGAAGAGGAATGCAAAGCAAGGTGGCTGAAGGATTTTAGGAAAGCAGACTGAATGGTGATAGGAAGTTCTGGTTTGCGTTGGTGGGAATTGCATTTACCTACAGGGGGATTCCTTTTGGCACGGGATGAAGATTTTATATGTATTATCTGAGGAAGAGACGCTTACTATCCTGAGACTGTCCATTAGAATACCAGACTCTGTTCTTCTGTTATCAGTCATAGAATCATAGAACTGGAAGGGACCTCGAGTGGTCATCGAGTCCAGCCCCCCGCCCTCAAGGCAGGACCAAGCTCCGTCTACACCATCCCTGACAGATGTCTATCTAACCTGTTCTTAAATATCTCCAGAGAGGGAGATTCCACCACCTCCCTTGGCAATTTATTCCAATATTTGACCACCCTGACAGTTAGGAATTTTTTCCTAATGTCCAATCTAAACCTCCCTTGCTGCACTTTAAGCCCATTACTCCTTGTCCTGTCCTCAGAAACCAAGAGGAACAAATTTTTTCCTTCCTGTGAACACGTCCCTCCACCTGTGATGATAGATATCCGTGTTTCTCAATGTGGTCCACAAAACCATTTTGAAAAACCTGCTCACTGGCCGCTTGGGTGTGTTTACTTACTTGCTCTGTGGCCACGGAGCCTCGCGGCTCCCATTGGCTCCGGTTTGCCGTTTGCAGACAATGGGAGTCGCGTGGCTTCGTGGCTGCAGAGCCGGTAAATAAACACACCAGAGCGGCCAGTGAGCAGGTTTCTCAAAGTTTCGCAGATCGCTTTGAGAAACACGGATATCTATTCAGGTGACTGATAACAGAAGAATAGTGTTTGGTATTCCAATGGATAGTCTTAGGAAGTTAAGTGTCCCTTCCTCGGATAATCTGGGAGTACTCTGTGCCAGACCTGAAAAGCATGAGTTCGCCCTCGGAAGAAAGGTTGGTTCACATGGGGGTTGTGACTTTTAATCCCTGTGTATTACATGTTGACAGCCTCAAAGTATTAGTGAAAAGCAAAACAGACTAGTGAATAGCAAACTGAGAGGTCACATGCAATTTTTTTGTTTTCTATTTTTTTTTTTAAACAAAAACCGCTTTTTTGAGACCACAAACATTTTTGTGAACCGTGTCCTTTGGTAGCCGTTTTTCAGGTTTTGGCGGCTGGTTTTCAGTTTTTCAATCGAAAAGCCCCAAATTCCAACCAAACCAAATATTTCTTCGGTAAAACAAACCATTGATCACCCCATGATTTAAATGGCCACCGGAAACAGCATTTGCGCGTTGACCACGCAACGCGAGCCTGACATCATGATCTAAAGCTCACAGGCAGGACAACTGTACAAGATTTCTGTGCAAGGGAAGCCATGCTGGGCCCTTTATGCAAACACCTGGGCAGAATATCTACCTAAGAATGTCTGACTTCCTCTAAGTCAGCCCAGAAGGGAATAGGAAGGCGGCAAAGTTGTTTAGAGTGTAACGTTTTCATCGGGCACTGCTCTACTGGCAGGATCCCAGTGTCCTGTTAAATAAAATACACCATAAAAAGAAACAATATTTGTATCTTCAAGCTATGAAGAAGCATATCGTAGAGGGAGTCTAGATACACCTGTCAACTTTCTAGAAACAGCTTACCTTGGTGGTGCCTTGCCCTGAAATGGATTGAGTGCTATCAGTGACAACGCTCCCTCTTCATTGGCCAGCAGCTTCCCAGCCAGGTGGATTATCCATTCATTCTGTTCGTAGGTCTGGGGAGAGAAGGGTATGCGGGGAGCAGAGAAAAGCAAAGCAACAATGTTAGATGGTTGGACAGAGAATAGACATGAAGGAATCTCTACCAGTCGCTGGACGTGCTGGGTCTCAAGACGGAAATCTGCGGCGTCTGTCGTCACCCAATCTACCTGGTTTGTCAAAAGCAGCACTTTCCGATGGAGTTAAACCAGTAAGCCTTGCACTAGGCTCTTCCCACCTAGAAGCCATTCCTTGGAGGTTGCTACACAGGTCAAATAGGGCACTGCTGCTTCGTGAAGGTCAGTAGCACTTCACTGGCTACCACAAGAAACTGCACGAGTCGTTGTTGTCACATACTGAGCTCAACGTATTTAATAACAAGATTGGCGGCTTAGGAATTAAGTAGTTAAATGCATGATAGCCTACATAGACTCATAGAACACTAGAACTGGAAGAGACCTCGAGAGGTCATCGAGTCCAGACCCCTGCCCTCAAGGCAGGAGCCAGTCCTGTCTAGACCATCGCTGATAGACATTTATCTAACCTGCTCTTAAATATCTCCAGAGATGGGGATTCCACAACCTCCCTTGGCAACTTATTCCAGTGTTTAACCACCCTGACAGTTAGGAAGTTTTTCCTAATGTCCAATCTAACCTTCTCTTGCTGCAGTTTAAGCCCATTGTTTCTTATCCTAGCAGAGGCTAAGGAGAACATTTTTTTACCCTCCTCCTTGTGATACCCTTTTAGATACCTGAAAACTGCTATCATGTCCCCTCTCAGTCTTCTCCTTTCCAAACTAAACAAGCCCAATTCTTTCAGTCTTCCTTCATAGGTCATGTTCTCTAGACCTTTAATCATTCTCGTTGCTCTTCTCTGGACCTTCTCCAATTTCTCCACATCTTTCTTGAAATGTGGTGCCCAGAACTGGACATAATTCTCCAACTGAGGCTAATCAGTGCAGAGTAGAGAGGAAGAATGACTTCTCGTGTCTTGCTCACAATACACATCTGTTAGTGTTGGACACTACAGGCTGACCCTCTCTAGGGGTACACCTACACAGCAACATTATTTCAAAATAACTAGCGTTATTTCGAAATAACTTAGTCCGCATTTACACAGCAGGCAGTTATTTTGAAATAACTACCAAGCTGGAGGACTTATCCTCATTGTATGAGGAGTAAGGGGATTTGGAGGAAAAGTGCTCTATTTCGAAATAAGTGCTGTGTAGGCGCTCCCAATTTCGAAAGAAGCGATTTCGAAATAAGTGATGCAATTGACGTAGCTCAATTTGCATAGATTATTTCGAGTTAAGCTCTGCTGTGTAGATGCACCCCAGTACAGAACTCTCTGATCTGGAAACATCTCTGGTCCAGACTGATTTTAGTGAGCCAGATGTCCACTTTTCATGGGTGTGGTCAAGTTTCCTGAAGTCCCATAAAGTTTGTTTACAGCCACCAATCCTGGTTCTGTGATGTTATTTAGCTCTAATTTACTCCTAAACAAACAATGGAAGTGTTGGTGATGCTGCTAGACAACATTGACCTCCTGTGGTCCAGAAAATTGTCTTGTTCAGAACCAGTCCGGTCCCGAGGGTGCCGGATTAGAGAGGTCCTACCTGTAGAATCAGGAACTGTTGACTAGAACATTGGGGCTAACTCCTTCCACTTTCTGAACCTATGAATTCTTAACCACTGTCAGCAGCTCTGCTAGACATGGGACTTATCTGAACTTCTGGTCTGAGCGGTGCATCTCTGCTAGCGCAGCCCTCTCCCTTCACATTTTGTATGTCTCTGTGTCCCATACAGCTATGAAGCCTATACCTGACACTGTTGCATAACCACGCTGCATTACACGACACAAGATATATGAGGACTGTAAAGAGGAAGAGAGAATCTCATGCCCTCGGAGACCCAACAAGAAGGTTCATTCTAAAGAGTGGTTTTATTTCCCTCCCTTTTCTCCCATCTTTCACGCGGTGGTTTAGACTTTGTGGCCTTTGCACAAGAAGTGAGTTTCGAAGGAAAGGATGTGTGCTTGGCACATCATATACAATCTCTAGTGCCAGCTGTAATTTCAAACAGATGTGTGGGGTAAACATTAGACAGCCTTGCACAGCATGTTTTGACAAATCCCGCGCATCGACATGGGTCTACAAAATCTCTCCAAGGAAATATATATTGAATACTTCCTCGGTGGCTGCAGGAAGAAGAAAACAGCGGAAGAGAAAACATCCGGCTTCATTTAAAACTCCAGTGGCAAGGGAGTCCATATGCACATGAACTAGACTCAGAGTGACACTGAAAGTGTGGCATCCCATCTAAAAGGGCACAAAAGCATGCACCAGGCTCAGCAGATTGCAGGCAACGTGCTAAGATATCACAGTTACAATACCTGAGTTTGTGATGGTGATAAATGCCCCTGCCTTCCCCTTCAATGTACTGGATCTACAGTCACACAAAGCTACAGGTTGAACCTCCCCAGTCTGGCACTCTCTGGTCCAGCAACATCCGTAGTCTGTCATGATTTCAGTTAGCTGGATGTCCACTGATCATGGGTGTGGCCAAGTTTCCCATGGTCCCATAAAGTTTGTTTAGAGCCACCAATCCTGGCTCTCAGTGTTCTGGGCTGTTCTTTAGCTCTTCTTCTAAGAGCCGAGCAAGCAGTGGGAGCGTTGGTAATGCTGCTAGACACTACTGACCTCCCCTGGTTCGGCAAATTCTCAGGTCCTGAGGGTGCTCGACTAGAGAGATTCAACCTGTACCAGAAGTAGGTATGGATTTCAGTGTCCAAGCAGTAACATGCTTGTCTGCTCTTTGCTCACCCCTGCTTTTCTTATGAGATCCGATAACATATCACTTCACACTCAAACCTAACTTAGCTGAAGATCTCAAAAGGCTTTATAAAGAGGGGGATGGGTAAGCATCATCATTCTCATTTTGTATGTAGGGAAACTGAGGCAGAGACCTACAGCAACTCGCCAGTACCAGCCAGGAGTCAGTGACAGAGCCAGGATAAAACCTGGGTCTCCTGACTCCCAACCTGGCACCCTCACCAGTGGATGACACACTGTTTGGAGAAGCATAAGAACATAAGAATGGCCATACTGGGACAGACCAAAGGTTTGTCCAGCCCAGTATCCTGTCTGCCGACAGTGGCCAATGCCAGGTGCCCCGGAAGGAGAGAACCAAACAGATCATACTCCAGATGTGGCCCCTCAAGTGCTGAATAAAGGGGAATAATCACTTCTCTAGATTTGCTGGCACTCTCCTCCTAATGCACCCTAATATGTCATTAGCCTTCTTGGCTACAAGGACGCACTGTTGACTCATAGAATCATAGAATACTAGGACTGGAAGGGACCTCGAGAGGTCATCGAGTCCAGTCCCCTGCCCCCATGGCAGGACCAAGTACTGTCTAGACCATCCCTGATAGACATTTATCTAACCTGCTCTTAAATATCTCCAGAGATGGAGATTCCACAACCTCCCTGGGCAATTTATTCCAGTGTTTGACCACCCTGACAGTTAGGAACTTTTTCCTAATGTCCAACCCAAACCTCCCTTGCTGCAGTTTAAGCCCATTGCTTCTTGTTCTATCTCCAGAGGCCAAGATGAACAAGTTTTCTCCCTCCTTCTTATGACACCCTTTTCGATACCTGAAAACTGCTATCATGTCCCCCCTCAATCTTCTCTTTTCTAAACTAAACAAACCTAATTCCTTCAGACTTCCCTCATAGGTCATGTTCTCTAGACCGTTAATCATTCTCGTTGCTCTTCTCTGGACCCTCTCCAATTTCTCCACATCTTTCTTGAAATGCGGCCCAGAACTGGACACAGTACTCCAGCTGAGGCCTAACCAGCGCAGAGTAGAGCGGAAGAATGACTTCTCGTGTCTTGCTCACAACACACCTGTTAATGCATCCCAGAATCATGTTTGCTTTCTTTGCAACGGCATCACACTGCTGACTCATATTCAACTTGTGGTCCACTATAACCCCTAGATCCCTTTCTGCCGTACTCCTTCCTAGACAGTCACTTCCCATTCTGTATGTGTGAAACTGATTGTTCCTTCCTAAGTGGAGCACTTTGCATTTGTCTTTATTAAACTTCATCCTATTTACCTCAGACCATTTATCCAATTTGTCCAGGTCATTTTGAATTATGACCCCATCCTCCAGAGCAGTCAAAACCCCTCCCAGCTTGGTATCATCTGCAAACTTAATAAGCGTACTTTCTATACCAATATCTAAATCGTTGATGAGGATATTGAACAGAGCCGGTCCAAAACAGACCCCTGCGGAACCCCACTTGTTATGCCTTTCCAGCAGGATTGTGAACCATTAATAACTACTTTCTGAGTATGGTTATCCAGCCAGTTATGCACCCACCTTATAGTAGCCCCATCTAAATTGTATTTACCTAGTTTATTGATAAGAATATCATGTGAGACACTATCAAACGCCTTACTAAAGTCTAGGTATACCACATCCACCGCTTCTCCTTTATCCTCATATCCAGCTTCTCATCCACTGTAATCCCCAGGTCCTTTTCTGCAGAATTGCTGCTTAGCCAGTCGGTCCCCAGCCTGTAACAATGCTTCGGATTCTTCCGTCCCAAGTACAGGACTCTGCACTTGTCCTTGTTGAATCTCATTAGATTTCTTTTGGCCCAATCCTCCCATTTGTCTAGGTCACTCTGCACCCTATCCCTGCCCTCCAGCGTATCTACCTCTCCCCTTAGCTTATCAAACCGTTGATCACTACCCACTGAGCCCGACAATCTAGCCAACTTTCTATCCACCTTACAGTCAGTTTATCCTACCCATACTTCCTTAACGTGCTGACAAGAGTATTGTGGGAGACTTAAAAGCTTTGCTAAAGTCAAGGTATATCACACCGACTGCCTTCCTCAAATTCACAGAGCCGGTTACCTCATCATAGAAGCTAATCAGGTTGGTCAGGTACAACTTGCCCTTTGTGAATCCATGTTGACTATTCCTGGTCACTTTCCTCTCTTCCAAGTGCTTCAGAATAGATGCCTTGAGGATTCCCTCCGGGATTTTTCCAGAGACTGAAGTGATGCTGACTGGTCTGTAGTTCCCTGGACTGTCCTTTTTTCCAAGATGGGCACTACATTTGCCTTTTTTCCAGCCATCTGGTACCTCTCCTGACTGCCACGAATTTTCAGAGATAATGGCCAAAGGCTCTGCAATCACATCAGCCAACTCCCTGAGCACCCTCGGGGTGCATTAAATCCGGACCCATGGATTTGTGTATGTCTAGCTTTTCAAAACAGCTCTTAACCTGTTCCTTCTTCACCGAGAGCTGCCCCCCCTTCCCATACTGCGTTGCCTAGTGCAGTAGTCTGGGAGCTGACCCGGTCTGTGAAGACAGAGGCAAAGAAAGCATTGAGGACTTCAGCTATTTCCACATCATCTGTCACTTGCTTACCTCCTTCATCCACTCAAGGCTTCCTGCTCCAGACAGGATGATACCCACAAAATGGAACAAAAGCAAGAGGTTTCACTCAGCCTGGAATGCTTTTGTTATTCCCATGTGCATTCTTCCAGCAGGAAGAGTCTGGATTTCATTAGCCTCGTTGTGCACCTGGGGGAATTGTCATTATACATTAAGAAAGCCAGGTTTGCAGGCCTGGAGAAGGGAGCTTCTACGGAGCCACATCTAAGGTCAAGCACAGACAGCCACGCTTCACGGACACCGGACTCCCCACTCCTCCAAACCTTTCCTACGGCCTCAGCTGGGAGCAGCCGCCCTGTCCAGGTGAGACCGATCTGCAAGGTCAGGGTGTTTTAGTCTCATTAGTGAGGTAGCAGCAGCGACAGTGCAAAGCCAAGTGGGGGCTCCTCCGAGGTCCATCAGGAATCGCAGCCAGACCAGCAACTCCTCCCAGGCTGGCTACCAAACAGACTTCAGCTGCTCCTCAGTGGATGTGAACGAGCGACCCAGAGGCTCAATTTTCCTGTTACCAACAACCCCTGAGCCAGGCAGTCCCCTATCTTCTCATCTCAGGAAACAAACACTGGGGTCCTGCCATTGCCCCATATGCAAATATTTAGGGTTGCCAGATAGTTCCTCAAAATATCCCGAAGATGGTGGGGAAAAAAAACTGGTTGAGCACCAAAAAAAAAAAAGGTGCGGGGGGAGGGGGAGAGGAGGAAGGATATTCCCTGCCGGCCTTGCATCAAAAAACCCCAGAAAATACCGGTATTTTCTGGGGGTTTTTTTAATCGGACAGAAGATGCAATTACTGGACTATCCGGGTGAAAACCGGATACCTGGCAACCCTACAAATATCTTCCAGGCTATGGCTAGATTGCAGTTTTATCGGAAAAAGATACGCAAACTGTGAACTGCAATTTGTGTATCTTTTTCCTTTTTTTTTTTTTTTTCCGGATGAGGCTTTTCCAAAATTTGACCCGTCTACACGTAGCCAAATTTCGGAAAAAGCTCCTCTTTCGGAACATCCCTTATTCCTCATACAGTGAGAAATATGGGGAGGGCAAAAGAACGCATCCACTTTTTTGGAAACTGTTCCAAAAAAGCGGACGTGTTCCTTGGGCGCGGCATAGCTTTTCCAGGATACATTCCAGAAAAGGTCCCAGACTTTTCCCGGCCTCCAGATGGGCCAAATTCAGGGATGATGTAAAACGCAGTGGAATGTTAAACAATTGGGGCTCAAATTATTCTCTTGGGGCACGTCTACACAGCAGGGCTAAAGCCGAAATCAGCGATGCAACTTGGGCTACATTAGTTGCGTAGCTGAAGTCAAAATAGCTTATTTTGAGTTTTGGCGCTATCTACACAGCAGGAAGTCCGAGAAAGAGCACTCTTCTGCCAACTTCCCTTACTCCTCGTGAAACAAGGGTTACAGGAGTCAGAGTAAGAAATCCTCCAGCTCAACATTATTTTGACATGAAATCGAAATCACAGCTTGTAGTGTGGATGCGGACGATGTTATTTCGGAATCACGTCCGTTGGTCCGAAATAACGCTGCTGTGTAGACGTGGCCTTGCTTACATGGGAAGTCAATGGGAGCCGAACGCACGTATCTGAGAGAAGATCTGAGCTTCAGGCTGGTCAGAAAACCAGCATCAGGAGCCATTATAGGGTGATGGGTCCCAATCATGCATTCCGTGGGGGACAGGGGGATGCAGAACAAGGGTAACTCCCACCCATTTGGCACCCCGCAGGGACCAGTTTCAGGTTTGATATAAAGAGCCACACTGAAGTGAAAAGAACCTGTTTTGCTCTGATGCACACTGCCATGGCTGCTGAGATACCGCTGCTGGAGTCAATGAAATTACACCAGATTAAGAGTAGAACTAGAACCTGGCCTGGCCTGGCACTTGCACCACAGTTTTGCCTAGGAATGCTAGATTTTCTCTGTTAGATGCTTTACTTGCTATGCAACATTCCACCGAATTTTTTTTCCACGCACGCGCAGAATAAATTTTGTTATGTGCGCTGCGTCACGTGTGGGTGTGCACCACCCGTAAAACACATGGTGCTGGCTGTGGGTGCTGTGTCAATCAGCTGGGTGGCATTTGAATCTTTCCTGGGTGGCCATCCAAACACTCAGCGTACAGGGAACACTGCTCCTGGGTGCCCCTTCCCACCACCATGGTCGTAGGTTTCCATTTGCCTCTCAGTGAGTGTGCAAAGTGAGTGTGATAGGGAGAAGGCACAGGAATGGTGAGTATTCAAGAGATTTTCACGTAGCAATAACCAGATTTGGCCCAGATGTCTAAGCCCGTCTCCAACAGCATCTCAAACTAGATACTTCTGAAGAAAATGGAAAAATCCTTGAAACAGTAATTATGGATTAATCTACCTATGGGGCACCTTCTTCCTAACCCCCATCCTCTAGTGTTTGGCTTATGCCTTTGGCTTCCATCTAATTGAAAATGGTTTCCTTCTATTACACATCACATCCTGCCTTGGAGACTGGAGATGTTACTATTTATATAAGTATCAAATTCTTTTTCAACTCATAAGGTCGCAGTTTCAATTTTATCATGTAGCAGTGAGTTCCACAGATTAATGGGGTGCTATGAGAGCATAAAATTCCTTTTATTATTTATTAACGTGTTGCTTTTTGATTTAATCGGCTGTCACCTTGGTATTAGGGGACGGGGAAAACAGGAGCACCTGCATAATGATGCTTCTCTAAAACACTCATTTTGCACACCCGTTTTACGTCCGTGCTTATTCTTTGTTACAACCCTTTGTTGACTAATGTACAATTTACACCCTTATTTAAATGATGGCTGAATTTGTCTCACAGATTTCAAAGACGTTGCATCCACTCACTCCAAACAGCCAGGGGCGAAATTCGAATCTCTCGATTTATCGCCTTCTCCGAATTAATGCAGCTTGTGTATTTAGTATGGACAGCCAACAAGCCTCCGTCAAGAGCATTTCACCTACCCGTGGATTTATAAGCTTTCTTGTTCCATAAAAAAACCTTTCATACATGTGCATCCAAATGGATGTGTTAAGCAAGCAGTAGGGGACGCTGTGGGAAAGCGAAACCCAGCAGCTGTACCTGCAAGCCCGTGATTGCCACAAAGCATCGATAAAAGTCAAGGTTACTCTGCAAATCTTCTCTCGTGGCAAAGTTTGTTATTTCCGTTGCTAGGGGAAACATCCAGAGAACTGAGTGGCTGGAACATGCCAAATATGGATGGAAAGCCGTTCAAACAGCAGCAGATACTCTTGGGATCTTGTCCCACGCTCATCTCCACAGAGAGGAAAACCACAGCAATTGACGCTGACAACTTTTCAAAAAAGAAAAAAAAAAAAAAAGAGCACCCCCGCCCCATCTGTCTGATTCTGTCTCGCACGCATTTCATTTTATCCGATCGACTGGCTCACACAGTACGGCCAACCCCAAGCCTTCAACAACCAGGAGCAAACCAGGAAATAAATAATCCGCCAGAGAGTTCTGAAAACCTGACATGCACAAATGCAGGCCTCTTTGTTGGCTGTGTGGGTATAAACTCTCCTTACCCGCTTGTAACCCCTGCCACAAGGGAGCTGCCATTTTCCCACTTCCCCCGCATCCGTCCTGTTCCCTTGTCATTAACTTTTCTCCTTGTCCAGCCCATTAACTGCAGAGCACAGAAGGGGGGCATTTCCCTAGGAGACAGTCTTTGGCTTCTGTCTAATAGAAATAGTGAGAAGTTAGGTGCGACCTCCATTTTGTATACCAAGCTGGTATGGAATGTCGGCCATCTTGGCTGCAGGTGGGTTTCCATTGAAAGTAATGGGAGATGGCAGCCAACTGGAATTAGCAAGTCATAAAGCCAGGAACCAGAAATTATGGGAGACGTGAATCCAAATCTTGCCGGGCTCACAAGAACATCACCAGAGCTGGCAAGCCAGGCGACTTGTCTGCCAACGGCTTAACGCTTCCTGTAAAGATAGAGGCCAAGATTCCCAACAGCCACTAGCAATTTTGGGTAGCTCAGTTTCTCAGTGCCCAATTGGAGGTTCCTTAAAAGGGCCTTATTTTTGGAGGGTGGCTCTTTTGCTAGAAACCGCAGCAGCCTTAGCTTGAGAAAAATCTCTTTGTGTGAGAACATAAGCAAAGTGAATCGGAGCTGGGTTCTGAGCCTTTAGCCTGCAAGCTTTTCTCGACAGCTGCATGGGCTAAAAAGTTAGGATTTTTTTTTCTTACGATAGCTGAAATTCTCATGTAAGCACCCGATTCCATGCGCTGGATTTCTGACATAGTAATTAACCACAGGAAAAGCGTGTGGATCGTAAATAGGGTTGCCAGACGGTCTCCCAAAAAAATACCAGACATGCGGTATTTTTTGGTCGAGCAAAAAAACCAAAACAAAAAAAGAATGCGGGATAATAAGCGGCGATCGCAGCATTTAGAAGGCTAACATCCCTGCTGCAACTGAGTGTTTGGAGACGGGGCCGCATTCAGCCATCAGCCCTGGGAGCCTGTGATTGTGCAGAAGCCTGGCGGGGGTAGGAAAAGTTGCTGGGAGTGATAAAGAGGCAGCAGTGTGGGGTGGCAGCAGCCCCTGTCTAAGGTGGTCTGAACTCCTGGACTCGGCACGAGCTGGACCTGAGCCAGGCTGCTTGCCTGCCCGGCTCCTAATACACTTAAAATGCAGAGCTGCGGCAGGAGTAGGTTGTGGACCCGGTGTGGGCCAGATCTGAGCTGGGCTGCTGGCCAGCCAGCTAAAAAAGTTACTGGAAAGGGGGGGGGAGGGAAATGCGTGTGGTCTATAGCATTAACCTATAAGCTTTTGCTTATCAGTTAATCGGTTAATCAACTACACTATTACATCCCTAGCCCATACTAGTCAACCTATTGTGTGCAAACCCAAATATACCACAACATACACCTGCTGAGTGTCCCCAGTGCCAACTAAAGCCAATGTGGGCAGCAGAATTGAGTGCTTCCAAAAATCAGGCCCTGGATGGAATGCAGGGGAGGCAGTTTGGTCTAGCTCTATAGGGCCCTGGGCTAATTGTCAGAAGAGCTGGGGTCTGTTCCCAGATGGGCTACAGACCTGACATCTCCACCCCATCCCTTCTTTCCTTTACCTGCCTTGGGGTGCAGAGACTGACACTAGGAATCTGCACCAAAGCTAACACAATAAGGCTTCATCTCCTCGGGAAGAAGGGGGCATTTTGATGTGATTGCCGTACAAATAACTCCCAATAAGGCATGAGTGAGCTAATGCAACCACTAAACGCTCAACCTTTTGTATTTCCTGACTTTATGTTGTTTAACCAGATAATTAGAGCGCATTAAAATAGCATGTTTGATTTAGTATATTGAGGTGCACTGAAAAGAACCTACATGCTTTCCCATATTTAAAAAAATGGATTCTAGTTTAAGACAGGAGAGGGCTGTAGGAAAACCCATGGAGTCTCCAGCATCAATGATGCACTGAAGACATAAAGCAACATCATAAATACAATAATACAATAAGAATACAATGAATAGTAATAGAAAATTTAAAAAATTAGGAAAATCCTGCACAGAACGACAGGGTGCATTTTTCCAAGTGAAATCAGAAGAATAAGACCCCTATTTCGCGAGCGTTAATTGGTCGTGCAATAAAAAGGCCTATGGATTCGCGTGGCATTTTATTGAACCCCTTTGTCCTGCCACAGACACTCTGGAGGCGGTAAGGAAGATATGCACATGTGGAAACAGCTGGAAACTTGGCACAGGAGCTCAGCATTATTATTGCGCACTGTTGGCAAGGTTTGCACCTCTGTCTCCCCCCGGCTGGACTCCGTGTGTTAAAGGATGATAAAGGGGCAAAGGTGGTTTGAATTTCAAGATTTTGGCCATAAGGGGACATTTTCAGCTCTCATGGATCAGAAGGGAGCCATTTTCGGTAAGTAGGGGTAAAAGATAACTTTAAGATCCTGGATACGTCTGCTGGCTTGGCATTTAGAAGGCTAACATCCCTGCTGCAACCGAGTGTTTGGAATAGCAGGTGCTAAAGGCATTTGGGATGTCAGCGGGATGGCTACATGCTGTATTGTGGAAAAGGAAGCCTAACTAATAAAAAAAGCATGTCTTAGCACCATAGCACCTTCCACAGCGCCTTCCACCTCAAGGACATTTGCAAACATCACTGAACTCTCCACCCCAGTGCGCATTATTGCCATTATACTGGTAAGAAACTGAAGCAGGGGGAGGTTAAATGACTTGGCAAAGGACACAGAGTAGCTCTGAGGCAAAGACAAGAATAAATCCCAGTACTCCTAACTCCCAGTTCTTTTCCTTGGGCATATGATTATCTTTCCTATTATTCCCAGATTAGGTTGATTCAAAAGGGAACATTACTGTCTCTCAAACCCCAGCTTACGGTGCAGTAATGTCCCATATGGGCCCCACTAAACTTCCAAGCAGTCGTATGCCAAAGTGCACTCTTAGACACCCATTGTGTGGTGCCATTGTCCCCTCTCTTCCCCGGACATCACTGCACCGCAAGCTGGTGCATTGTAGATTCACAGGCTGGCTCATCACACAGTAATTTGCCATGTAGACAAGCCCTACCATACATAAAGGGAGAAGAATGGAGAAATAAGAAACAACCCCCCCAGCACCAACGGTGTTGCCTCCAGTTTTTGGCAGCTTAACCAGCACATCAGATCCTACACAGGACTGTGTTTTCATGCACTATCCCTTCACACCATTCCCAACAGCGCTGACCATGCAAGCGAGGGAGGCTGAAACATTTAACCATACGCAGCCAATCACAGCTTGCCCCACCATTCCGATATTCCAGGGCATGATACATTATAGTACGAACAAGAGGAGAGGCTTTACAAACCAGGATCCATACAGCAATTGCTTTGTTATGACTAGATTATGTGCTAGCACCAACAGGGTGCTCAGCATTTTCCAAACCAGCCTGCTCTGAAGCGTTTACAACTCAAAGGCAACACACTGTCCTATTTTCACGGTAAAAACCCAACAGGCCCATCCCAACTCTCCAACTTCTGACTGTTCTTCATTAAGAACAGCTAGGACTGCTGCCCAAAGCAAGCATCCGTATTGTGAACAACTGGATTTGGTTACATCTAGGCTATCCTAGACCTATAAAAAAAACTGACCCACTTTGAAACACAAAATACACATGTGATGTTGTTGTCTGGTGAATCCACCATGCAAGCTGCCACAACACTGAGTATATCTTTTGGATCATAATATCCCAACACAGCTTAATTCACAGAATCCTAGGGTTGGAAGAGACCTAAGGAGTCATCAAATCCAACCCCCTGCTAAAAAGCAGGGCCAATCCCAACTCAATCATCCCAGCCAGGGCTTTGTCAAGCCAGGACTTAAAAACCTCTAGGGATGGAGAGTCCACCCGCTCCCTAGAGAACCCCGTTCAGTGCTTCCCCACCTGCCTAGGAAAATGTTTTTTCCTAATATCCAACCTAGACCTCCCCCACTGCAACTTGAGACCATTGGTCCTTGTTCTGCCATCTGCCACCACTGAGAACAGCCTCTCTCCATCCTCTTTGAACATAAGAACAGCCATACCAGGTCAGACCAATGGTCCATCCAGCCCTGAATCCTGTTTGCTGACAGTGGCCAATACCAGGTGCTCCAGAGAAAGGGGACACAACAGGTAATCCTCATGTGATCCCTCCCGTCACCTGCCTCTGGAGAAACAGAGGCCAGACACACCATTCCTACCCATAATGGCTAATAGCCATTGATGGACCTACCCTCCATGAATCTATCTAGCTCTTTTTTGAACCCTGTTAAAATCCTAGCCTTCACCACATCCTTGTGGCAAGGAGTTCCACAGATTGACTGTGAGCTGAATGAAGATTTGGAACCCTCTTCCCCCTTCATGGAATTGGAGGCTTCTATCAAATCCCCCCTCACTCTTCTCTTCTGTAGCCTAAATAAGCCCAAATCCCTCAGCCTCTCTTCATAAGACATGTGCTCCAGCCCACTGATTCGATAACGCCCACTCCTTATATGTGCAATCTCACGCTGAAGTATCAATTTATTCTTTCCACGTAGCAATGACGTTTTGACCTAAAACATGTAGCATTCCATTGGGCCAGATCTTGGCTTAAGTTGGCTTCAGTAGCATGAGGCCAACTTACACCAGCCGAGGTTCTGACTTGCCAGAACAATTCTAAGCAACGGAAACAGGAACACCAGCTACTTTGACCAAAGGGATATATCCTCTTGTCCAGTCCCCAAACAAAGGTCTCATTGGTAGCAAGCATCTCTTCATTTCACACCATTCAGCCTTGACCGTATTGCCTTTGGCCAAAACCAAAGAGGGGGAAAAGCAGATGTTCTCCCATCAACATGATGGCACAGTCCATGGCCTTACCCTTCCCTCTTTGGGAAAGCCAACGTTACAGCTGGTGGTTGGCTTGAATACACCTTTTCCTCTTTGAATGCACGGACTCGGATTGTACCTGGTTCCTGTTGCTACCTCATCCTCTCCTCCCCAATGTCTCCATGGAAATGGCAGCCAGACCCTGACTCAGTTTCTTTCTAAAGTCACATGGTGGTCTAGAAATTATTGCACAGTTGCAATATTCTTTCCTCAGCAGATGGAGAATCTGTTGAGGCAAGTACTTCGGCATGTGAGTAGCTTTACTCCTGTGAGTAGCTCCAAAAAAAGGAAATTGGCCCTGCTCGGAAAGGTAAAACGACTCCTATGTGCATAAATGCTTGTGGGATTCAGGCCCAAAATATTCTTGAGACATTTATTGAGTCTCGCATAACTCATACATACTCATGGCCACGTTATCAGCCGGAAGACGTTACAAAGGGAATCCCAGTCTGAGCGGCAGCTAAAAACGAAATGAAAAAGAAAATCCCACTCATGTCTACAAGTCATTGCCCCTGGCGGATTGTAGGAGATTTTTCTCTTCTGCAGACAGGAAGAAGAGACGCAGACACGTTCCTGGATTGGTTACATCCCTGCCAACACTAAATGGAGAACATTAATTCAGAGCTACAGCACCCACGGGATGCCGAGACATTCAAAACAAGGAAGGGATTTAGAAACCAAATGAAAAGGGATATTGTATTTAGATAATAAAATTAAGATCATAAAAGCGATTTCCTGGAAAGTAATGTCACATTCTATTATATGCAATTAAAGCGGGACGAGGACAGTCATTAAGTGGCAGCCAACTAATAAATTGCGCTGCAGAGTTAGAAGCCCCCGAACAAAATCCCCGAGCTTCTAACATTTCGGATATGCCAGCTATTCAAACATGTGACAAGTGAAGGCCTGTGTCAGCCATGACAGGCTTTGGGCCTACTTCTGTCAACATGCCTGTGTTTCCCTGGTGCAAATCCTGCAGTTATGCTTCATAATGGAAAGTTTCTCAGGAAGCCCCATGTGAAAGAAGGTGCCATATGTCAAATGCGATGAGGTGCAAAGAGGAACCTGTCACAGGCAGCACAAAGGGATGGTAAATTTCTTCCCCCAAACCTCACTCGCTTTTCTGCAGCTTGTCAGGCGCTGGATCTCTCAGTTTCTTAACTGACCACCTTCAATAAAGTGCAAAGCCAGCTCTCAGCCCTGCTGCTCTAAACGTCATTGGGCAGACTTGGAGCATTGGACAAAAATAAAATAAAAGGAGTAAACGATAATTCAGAGATAGGAGGAGCCTGGTTTTATTTGAGCAAACCCAGTTTGAATTCCAAAACTTTTTTCCTGGAATACAAGCCCCTAATTCCTCATCCCCTTCCCATTCCCACGCTATCTACCTAGGGCGATCTAATGAAAAAAACAACAGCAACAACCAAGCCCAACCTTTTCCTAGCTAAACTTTTTTGTATTAAGGGCAGAAAAAACACCCCTCTCTCCAAGAGGTAGTCTAGGACATGTGGGTGCTCTGTACGGGTACGTCTAGACTACTCCCCTCTGTCGACAGAGAGATGTAGATTAGGCACGTTGAAATTGCTAATGAAGTGGGGATTTGAATATCTCGCACTTTCATTAGCAGGGCTCAATGACCGTGGTGAAAACCCACTCGCCAGCCCCGCACCACGCATGCGAAAGACCCGCACTGCGCATGCACGCACCGCTGGTAGACATGGCGACCAGCTGAAATCTACTCGCCATGGGTGAGTAGATAAGCAGTTTTGTCAAGCCCTGTTCATTGGCATAAACACAGCTGCCACTTTTTTTTTCGAAACGGAGCTTTTTCAAAAAAAACCCCGGCAGTCTAGACTAAAATGAGGTTTACAGGATCTTTCGAAAAAGGGTAGTATTTTCGAAAGATCCGCATCTAGACTGCCGTTATTTTTCCGAAAAAAGCTCAGTTTCGGAAAAATGTGGCGGCCATGTTTATGCTAATGAAGCACAAGATATGTAATCCCCCCTTCATTGGCAATTTCAACATGCCTAATCTACATCTCTCTGTAGACAGAGAGGTGTAGTCTAGACACAGCCAGTATGTTATATATATTGTAGGTTATTTTTAAAGATAGTTGCTTAAGGTTAGGCCCTTCAATCCAGTTAGGCACCTAAACAAAGGTAGGTCTACACCAGGGTTCCCTGTAAGAAAGATTCTAATGTTGCCCAACTGATCAGCAGAGCACTCCCACGTAGGTTTGTGTTTTTCTTTGTGGTGCACATTCAAACATGCTTTGGTGTACATAACAAAATTTATTTTGTGCATAGATGGATAAGATTAGTTGGAACACAGTGACTATCCTAGCACAGCTACATTTTCATAGCCTGAAGTGCAGACGTAACGGATGATGACAATTTTTTTTTCTCCTTGTGGTCTAGGAACACCACCTCCCTTAGGGTATGTCTACACTACCCTCCTAGTTCGAACTAGGAGAGTAATGTAGGCATACCGCACTTGCAAATGAAGTCCAGGATTTGAATTTCCCGGGCTTCATTTGCATAAGCGGGGAGCCGCCATTTTTAAAACCCCGCTGGTTCGAACCCCGTGCAGCGCGGCTACACGGGGCACGAACTAGGGAGTTCGAACTAGGCTTCCTAGTTCGAACTACCGTTACTCCTCATTTCACGAGGAGTAACGGTAGTTCAAACTAGGAAGCCTAGTTCGAACTACCTAGTTCGTGCCCCGTGTAGCCGCGCTGCACGGGGTTCGAACCAGCGGGGTTTTAAAAATGGCGGCTCCCCGCTTATGCAAATGAAGCCCGGGAAATTCAAATCCCGGACTTCATTTGCAAGTGCGGTATGCCTACATTACCCCGCTAGTTCGAACTAGCGGGGTAGTGTAGACATACCCTTAGTGCAATTAGCTATGTCCTCTAAAGCTCTCTTCCAGGGCTTCCAACAACACAGCTGTGTCTGCACTGGAGACTATGTCAGCATAGCTGCATCTCTCAGGGATTTTTTTTTCAACCCCCTGACCAACACGATTATGCGGCCGTAACATTGCAGCATACACCAGTCAGAAGTGGTCTTGTTTTCAGAGGCGCTGAAAACCAGAACTTCATTTGTTCAGAGCAGGGAATCTGGAGCCAGGGTCAGGGCTACGTCCCAGGCAGTCTGAAAGAATTGGGGTTATCTGCTCAGCATCCCGACTGAAGAAACGAAGATCAGTCTAGGGCCAGGCCAGGTCAAAACCACAGTATCAGAGTTTATTACCCAATTGAGCATGTGAGGCAAGAAGAGGGGCAGGCTGGGCTAAGCTCTTGTACCAAGGTCAGTAATGCTTTGAAGCCAATGACAGTAAACCAAGATCAGGGTCAGAAGTCAGGGCAAGACTGAGAGTCTGGAATTCAGGCACGTCACGGCAAGGAAGAGTTGGAGGCAGAAGCAGACCAGAGCTCTGCATTGCTCAGACAACCCCCAACAATGGCCTCCGGGTTTATATGGAGACTGCCAGCCAATCAGGGAATCACAAAGGTCTGTCATTCATGTCCCATAGGGTGGGACTTCCTCCAGGTCTTAACCTCTCAGTACTTTTTTGTGGCAGCACTTCCTAGCCCCCTCGTGGCAATAAGGAAGCAGAGCCTACAATCCCCAGTTCTAAGCCGGGAGGTTCTTAGAGCCAGAGCCTCTGGGTTTTACATTCACCTTTCACTTTGCTGTGGGCATTTAGTGCCTTTGAAAACCAGACCACTGATTTAAGTACCTCGCAATATATATTCAGGTACCTAACTTTGGACATCCACAGATGACACTGCTGACCGCTGCATTGACATTATTGGTGATGACTTACCCTCCCTTCCTTCCTTCCTTCCTGTATGTCTAGACTACAGAGCTTTTCTGGGATATCGGAGGTATCCCGGAAAAACTCTGCTGCGTCCAAAGAATCCGCCTGCTTTTCTGAAAAAAAATTTGGAAAAGCAGACGCATTTTTCCGGCAGGAAGAAAGGATGTTCTGAAAGAGGGTTTTCTTCAGATTTTTCTTTCTAGTATAGACACAGCTTCTTTCTTTCTTTCTTTCTTTCTTTCTTTCTTTCTTTCTTTCTTTCTTTCTTTCTTTCTTTCTTTCTTTCTTTCTTTCTTTCTTTCTTTCTTTCTTTCTTTCAGAATCTGAACCCACTTCATGCAGACTATTTTCCCAAGGCTTCACTCAGAAGGAAGGATGCTAAGAAGCGGGTAATTGACTAATCGTGTCATTGATACAACTTGTACAGACGACACGATTAGGCGATAAGGCGAGGCACTCAGAAGGAGCTACCCCTGCTGCGACTCTGCAGTTTAAATGCAGTAGGAGCTGGGCGTGTGGGTCCTACTACATTTAAACTGCAGCACCACAGCAGGGGTAGGTCCAGACTGGTGTGCCTCTGCCTCTCCTGCCTCTTTCCCTGCAACACGGAGACGGTGCTGGGGGAAAGTGGCTTTTAAGCCGCCGCCTGCTTTCCCACCTTTGCTGCCTCTTATCCAGAGGCAGCAGTGGCAGGCAGGGGGGAGGAGGAGGAAAGTCGCTTACATCCCTCCTCAGAACACATGCAATGTAGCTGGACAATTCTAGAAAGGTTAAGGAGCTGCAGCAGGAGCTGAAATGGAAAACGTTGGGCAATTTCCAGCATCTTCCACTGGGCACTTCAATGTACCCAGAGTTCAGAACAGAGCGGAAGTGAGAGGGCAAAACCTGTGGAGAGCAAATATGGTCTCCTGGCAACGGCAGCGATGTTAGGGTTCTGTGCTCAGCCATTTGAGACTGGGGAAATGGGGGAATGTGTGAAAGTTGCCATTTTAGTCGACATGGAGGGGAGGAGTCATCCAGGGACTCCCAGAGCTAAAAGCAGAAGTCTCCACAGTCTGAGCTAACGAGCCAGCCTTGGTAGCTGGGGATAGTAATAAACTTACACCTTCTGTGAATCACGTGTGGCTAGGGTTGCCAGATGGTTTCACCAAAAATACCAGACTCAGGGGGAAAAAAAGTGCCCGGAAAATGTTGTCAAGCAAAAAAAAAAAAAAAAGCACCAGGCCGCCAAAATGCAGTCGTGGCCCCTTTAATTGCCGGGCCCTGCCCCTGCCATGTGTCTGTCAGCCGCCAAGCTGGAGAAAAAGCAGAAAATACCGGATATTTTATATATCCAGTATTTTCTAAATTTCTTTACCGGGCAGAAGGTGCAAATACTGGACTTTCCAGTACAGTACTGGACACCTGGCAACCCTAAGTGTGGCAGGAGGTTAAGGGGGGAAGGGGAGCGCTGTGTGCAGACACGAGCACACAGCATCAAGTAGTCATTTACACACCAGGGCATTTTCCTACTGCCAGTGGGGGAGGGGGAAGGACATGAGGTTTAATTAGTGGAGGTGTAATTAATGGACGTGTGCTTAGAGGGCTTTGAATGCCCAAATACAACTGTAACTCCAAGTGTGACAACATAAGAGACACACCTTGGGGACCTCTTGTTGAATTAAAAGGAAAAAAAGATGCAAATAGGCCTGCATTAATTCTTTCTTCTGCTCCTCCCCAAGCTGTTTGGATTGATCTCTGTCACTCGACATGCCAGGTCTGTGTGTGTGATCATGCCAGATCTAACGGGTGTGTGACAGTGCCAATCAACACTATCATTGCCAACACCTGCATACAATGCACCAGTATTTACCCCGGCCTCACTTGTTTTCAAACCTGAGAACACTGAGGCTGTGTCTACACTGGCATGAATTTCCGGAAATGCTTAAAACGGAATACTATTCCATTTTCAGTTTTTCCGGAAAAGGAGCGTCTACATTGGCAGGCTGCTTTTCCGGAAAAGCCCTTTTTCCAGAAAAGCGTCTGTGGCCAATGTAGACGCGCTTTTCCGGAAAAGAGCCCCGATCGCCATTTTTGCGATCGGTGCTTTTGTCCGGAAATGACTACTTGGCTGTCTACACTGGCCCTTTTCCGGAACAGTGTTCCAGAATAAGGACTTATGCCCGAGCGGGAGCAGAATAGTTTTTCTGGAATAGCGGCTGATTTTGTACAGTAGAGCATTGTTGCTTTTCCGGAAATTCAAGGGCCAGTGTAGACAGCTCGCAGCTTATTCCAGAAAAGCGGCTGATTTTCCGAAATAAGTGGCCCAGTGTAGACACAGCCTTAGTGTATTAAAGCCTCAGGGAAATTCCTATCTTGGAAAGGAACTGACGTTCCCTCACCTCAGCACTGTTTCTTGCTTCAGCAAAACTCCCCATTATGCTCGGGAGTGAGCGGGTTGATTCTCTCTCGATGTCCACAGCCCTTCCAAAATACAATGAGATTTCAACCAAGCACTTCCACTCAACCTACTGCAACTTTATTTCAACCTATGCACCGGCTTGACTTTTAACCTTTGCCATCTTCCTGCCACGAGATAAGCGTGCCTAATGCCGATTACGTGAAATTCCAGCCCAAAAGCAGAACCTGAAGGCTATATATAAAACCATCATCAAAGAGAGCTGCTTACATCATTGCAGTAGAACAAGGCTACTCAACACACGGCCTGTATGTTTGCAGCGTGCAGGTGGGAGCCAAAACAAAAATGTAGTGAGTATAACTCTTCTGCTGATATGCATTTCCATAGTTAAATTCCTGGACTGTCATTGCTCATTAAAAGTACTGTCATATGGGTGGAAATCAGGTAGATGTTCCATTTTATTAAGATCAGCAGAACTGACTGACTTAAATGGGGCCTGCGTGTTGTGTAGTCTTGCCTTAATCTTTGTATGTCTGCCCATCAGTGTGAAAGACGCTATTTGCATATATTTGCATATATATTTGCATGTATATGCAACCACGCTTAAGTTGCGGCATGTGCTGTATCATTGTGGACCCTGAGGCTTCCAAAGTTGAGTAGCCCTGCTGTAGAATCTAAAAGGCATCTAAATGAAAATTCCACGAAGATAGAAAATGGAAGGGAGGAAGCAGGTGGAGGAGAGACAAGAAGATGATGGAAAAGGCCTATAACAACATTTTCTGGGCCGGTTCATGTTAGGTAAGTGTTCCCAAGCTTAGATTTTGCAACGTATGTTGTAAATATTAATGGGAATATAAATAACACTTGGAAGAAAAGACTAAAAAGACTCAAGAAAAAGGGTCAAGAAAGAAAAGAGTAAAAAGACTCAGTTCTAGGCACCACGTTTCAAGAAAGATGTGGAGAAACTGGAGAAGGTCCAGAGAAGAGCAACAAGAATGATTAAAGGTCTAGAGAACATGAGCTATGAGGGAAGAGTGAAAGAATTGGGTTTGTTTAGTTGGGAAAGGAGAAGACTAAGAGGGAACATGATGGCGGTTTTTAGGTATCCAAAGAGGTGTCACAAGGAGGAGGGAGAAAAATTGTTCTCCTTGGCTTCTGAGGCTAGGACAAGAAGCAATGGGCTTAAACTGCAGCCAGGGAGATTTAGGTTGGACATGAGGAAAAACTTCCTGTCAGGATGGTGAAACGCTGGAATAAATTGCCTAGGGAGGTTGTGGAATCTCCATCATTGGAGACATGTAAGAGCAGGTTGGACAGACATCTATCAGGGATGGTCTAGATGGCGCTAGGTCCTGCCGTGAGGGCAGGGGACTGGACTCGATGACCTCTCGAGGTCCCTTCCAGTTCTAGTGTTCTAGGATTCTATGATTCTAAGATCCCATACTGCAATTTTCCACAGTGGTACAATAATACCACCTGTTCGCAGGTGATATGGGGGCGGGGGGCTGGGTGGTGAGATACTGGGAGGAATTCTGAAGTTCTTACTCAGCAAAACTCCCCATTAAACCAGATGCCTGGATTGGAACTCAGGGAGAAACACAAGGTTTAGTCCAAAGGGTTGGCAGAAAGAAGGCCCTAGAGTCTCGCCGTGAGAGCAGGATGGCAAAACTGGGTTCCAGCCTTTCACATTCATTGTATGACTTTGGGCAACTCATGTAACTTCTCTGTTCCTCAGTTTCCCCATTTTTATAGTAAGAGTAATGATGCTTGCCTATCTTAGTATCACTCTGGGAGATCTTTAGGCGAAAATCACCATATACATTCAAATAGTTAGCAATTATTATCGCTGAGAAATAAAACGTTTCCCTAAAAGTGAGCCACCCGCACCCCTGAGCTTAAACCTCTGTTCAACCACATTTATTTTTCCATTTAATTTTAAAAAGCGATCTCTTATTGACACGTACATACATTCCTTGAGGGATGGACACACAATATTTTGGTTGGAGGTGCTTCTCTTCCAGTCATAAAAACAACTATTGAGTGACTTTAGCAGTATGTGTTGTTAATTTATTCTAATTCACCAGAAACAAGCTGGAAAGCTATTTTTAAATAAACCAGGGTTTCAAATATTTGTTTTCCCATGTGAGTATGCAATAAATCCACAGTAGTTACTGTATATTCTTTGTAATCCCTGGACTGCTCACTTAGTCAGGCCATTAAAAACCTTATCATGTTGTCCTAAGAGCAGAGCTTACTTATCCTGATAAAACTCCAAAACTGGACAGTCACATTTTACCAAACTACATTCCCCCTGCAGTTCATCCTTCTTTACTGCCCTAAAGTGCTATGACGCGTTCCTGTGAGCTGTAGTGTTCCACTGCAGAGGTGGGTGCATTTCAGTGATGGGAGAAATGTTCTCTGCAAGGATACTATCTGCAAATTATATGAGGGCTCTTTGGAATGAAAAGGCAAAATATGATGCAATGTTAGCAATCAGAAATAACAAAAATGGAGAATGTTTTCAAAATGAAACGTAATGGAAACAAATAATAGTTTACTCAGGAAACATTGGCCTCTTTGTGCTTCCTTGGAACAGTTTACAAGTGTGGACAGGTATGATTATCACCACTGTATGAATGGGGAAAATGGGGTGCACAGAGGTTAAATGACTTGCCCAAGTCCACTCTATAAGTCAGTAGCAGAGATGTTAGACCCTAATATCCCTGACTCCACGCCCACTCTGCTACTGCACTGGCCCATGTTACCTCTATTGGTCAACAAATTATTAATCCAAAGTGGTCATTCTCCCCCTGTTTGCGAGCCATTAGAAAATACCAACAGGTACCTGTTTGTCTTGCTATGTAAATGTGGTCTGTTGATTAGCACAGTGGACAGGGAGATAGAAGAGCTGGGTCCCATCCTTGGCTCCACCACTAACTCCCTCTGTGAGTTTGGCAGAGTCACTCAACTACTGTGCCTCAGTTTCCCCATCTAAAAAATTGGAGATAGCTCTCTACACAGGACTATTGCTACTTTTGAGATCCGTAGCTTAAAGCCCCTCTATCTAAGAGCAAGGTGTTACCCTATTTCTGTAATGTAACCATCACCAACTACAACACCAGATGAAACAAGCGGGGGGTGGGGGGGAGGGAGAATGTCTATTCCAGGGGGCAGAGCAGTTTCAAATGGTTTGTTCCCTGGCTTTCCGTTGTTCTTTCTAGGCCACAGAACTCACAAACCTCAGTTCATTGAAGGTACGCACCTGGAACGCAGCAAACCACATGAGCCAGTCCAGACGGTAGTGGTACGGTGTGATAAGGCACGGCCTTCTCTTCAACCCCCCAGGCTTACATTTAAATTCATACTCCTCCCAAACCGCAGTGGGATCATTGGGGTCCAGGCTAGACGTGCCTTGGAAGATGACCTCGGTTCTCTCCTTCGTGATGCTGTGAGAAATAATCATTGCATTGTTATTTCCTCAGGCTGTGCCAAATCTTAGCTACTGGCAAGTATAGTACGTACTCCAGTAGCCTCATGTTTCTTTTAACCTGCCTTTGGCCTTTTTGGCTACGGGGAAATGCGGCAGCAGCTTAACAGTCTATGTGAGTTACTTCTAAGGCCCCCGCCCGTACCATCGTATTGGAGCATTTCACCATCTTCAGCGTGTTTACCCTCCCCAGGCCCTGGGGATGTAGGGCTGTGCTACGACCCCCATTGTACGGGTGGGGAATTGAGGCAGTAGGAGACTAAGACCTGCCCGAAGTCTCACAAGGCCGGGCCATCAAGCGCCAGCAATGCCCCTCTGCCAAAGATACTGGCCAAACCAGACAGCAGAGGCGTAGCAACGGTGTTACGTGCCCGGGGGCAAAGGCAAAATTTGCTTCCCCTCCGGCCGGGGCCCCGAACCTGGCACAGGTCTGAGCCCAACCCTGGGGGAAGAAGGGGAGCTTGTACTGCGTTTCCCCGTCCCCCCCCCAGTTTGGAGCCGGGTCCCCACAAGCACTCACCTGCCGGCGGAGACGGAGGAGGGTTGGGCTGGGGGCAGAGGCAGGGAGGAAGCTCCAGGCACTGGCTGTGGGTGGAGGAGGAGCAGGCGAGCCGAGGGATGACAGGGGGAGTGGAGACGGACTAAATTGGTACCTCCCTAGTGTGGCGCCCGGGGGCAACTGCCCCCCATCCCTCCCTCGCTACACCCCTGCTGGACAGTCTCCGAGCCAAAGGATAAATGGGCAGAAGTCAGACATCAGAAATGGGAATGCACAGTAGGGGAACATTTTAACCTGCCTGGTTGCTCAGTCATGGATGTAAAAGTAGCCATCCTTCTACAATCAGATTTCACCAGCCAATGACAGAGAGAGAGCGGAACTGGCATTTATCTACAAATTTAACAGTTTCCCTGCGCTTGAACAAAAACATTAGCTGGGTATCCCATTATAAAACCAGCCTTCCCTATTTTTAACACCCCACTAACATCAAAAGCTAAGGATGGGACACTTCTAACCCACTCAATTAGCCTCATTCTCATCGGCACTACAATCAACAGGTACATTTTTCTCCTCTCTCTCTCTCCTTTTTCTGTTATACATTCTGTGCTCCCCCCTTTTTTCCCCCCTCACTCCAGCTCATCTGAAGAAGTGGGTTTTGCCCACGAAAGCTCATGGCTCTATACATATATATTTGTTAGTCTCTAAGGTGCGTTAGGATTATTCATTTCTAACGTTATAGACACACACGGTGACCCCCTCCAAGGCAGAGCAGGGAATCCAATCCCAGTCCAACTGTACGATAAGATTCTCTGCCCTCCTTCATTTCCAGTATATCCCTTTAGCTCAGCCAGTCAGTCAGCCTAAGCGCAGCACGTGTTGCGGTGTGAAAGGCTTCGCTTTGTGACCGCATGACTCGTGTGGCCTAGCGGAGACGTGGTCAATCACAAACGTGATCCAGATTTTCACAATGCCCCAGGAGCAAAAATGCACACGTGCCATCTGCATGTGTGGCTGCCCGAGGGTATTTGCACGTGCCATTCCATGTGCCGCTGTGACAGATGCGCGCACAAATTATCCGCGCGCATTCTGCCAATCTTGCTGGTGGCCTCCAGCAAGAGAGACCCCAGCTGCGGGGTCAGCCGAGAGGCTCCCAGCTAGGACGAGCGCAGCACAGCCCTTCTGCAGCCGGCCTCCTTGAGCTGCTGGCCACGGAGCATGAGCCTCGGCTGGGGCCACGGGCAGGATACACACATGGCGTGTCCAGCCTTAGCTGGTTAGGTCTGCTCTGGAATGTGGCAGCCAGCTGACATGCACAACCCACCCCCTAGGGAGTATCCCCGAACAGATGATTCATGGGGCACCTTTAGCAGCTGTCTGTGCGTGCCCAAGCATTTCGACAGTCTGGTAGGAGCAGGAATCTCACGGAGCCACTGGCGGCAGCAGGGAAAGACGCCCTGTGAGCCATTGCAATTGAAGCCAAGAGAAACAGAAAAGGAAAACAAGCTTGCTGTACCCTAATCAGACCTATAAAAACCACCCCCTCCCCATGGCTCTGCTCAGTCTTACGATCCACGCGGCAAGGCAATCGGACAATGCAGAGCACAAGCCCAGAGCCATAAAAAGAGACCTCTAGTGAGGCACCCATGTCAAATCCATTCCGCAAGGTCATTCCCTCCCCCACCAAAGACCTGCCAGTGACGCTGCTTAACAAAGGAACACCCTGTTTGCCATGGTGCATGCAACACAGCATAATTCCATCACTCAAACTGGTCCTACATCCCTCTCGGTCCTGCAACCGCCCACCCACGACACCGAAAGCTCGGACAAGCAATTCCCTTCCCCTTAGCTTATTGTCAGTGACAGGCGCTTGCAACTAACAGACCTCCATTCACCTCGACTTCTAATTGTTACCTCCGTGTAATAGATTTCTGGGCTCTTCAGCCAAGTTACGTACTCTCCCCTAAGCTGAGTTATGAGCCGTGGCTAGCTGCCCAATGGTTAGAAACACACTGTAAATCAGGGACACCAAATTACTAATAAAAGTATGTTCCTACTGTGTGATTCAAAATATGTCAAGTTTCACATAATCGTATATTCATTATGAGCTGCAATCCTCTCTTTATTGGTTTACATAGGCTGGAATTACAAACATGTTACAGCAGCATTTCATCACATGCTGTTTCGGTTCTGGTAACTGTTGAAGCACAAACCCTAGACTGCAGCGGAAAAAGAAAAAAAAAAAACCCTGCAGCCCAAACACAACCAACTCCCGCAACTCCAGGACGCCGCCAGCGTCAGAGGTGTGAGGATTAAAACGACTTTGTCCTCTTCCAACTTTCCCCCCGCAACAGGACTTGCACACGGTGCACAAAACACACCTGTGCTCCAAAGTGCAGAAGGTGGAGTCTGTTCTTTCAAGTCCCACCTGTTCTAAGCTTCCCTTTCCGCAGAGGTTGAATAGAAATTTCAGCTTGTTTCAAAGGTGGGGAAAGAAAGATCATTTCAAAGGCACGTCGGGCAGCTTTACTGCTCACAGCATGACGTGGCTTTGACAAAGACTTCAAGGTTACGTTTTGGTAACAAGGATGGGACATACCTGGGTACTTACACGGGGTACCTGCTCAGCCAGTATCCTCCTTTTATAATGCCTCTTTGATAACAATTGGCTAGCCATCTGGGTCTGATCCTCCGCCCACTGAAACCGTTCCCATTCTTTGGCTCCGGCCTCTAGAGCAACTTTTTGGGGCTTAACAGCCCTTTGTAAATGTTTATGGCCTGGCGTGACCCAGTCTGTAGTCTGGGGATGCAAGTTCTGAGGTGATTTCAGTCAGATCCTGTCCCACCCCTCCAGGGGAGGTTGTGTTGTGTCTGGTACTCACCCTAAAATGGTGGCTTCCATGCTTTGAGTCTGGCTGGGCTCAGCTCTCCGCTCCAGGCCTTACATCCTCCCGCTTCCCCTGGACTGGACTAAATCTGAGCAAACGGAAGCGTGACCTAGCTTCAGGGTCCTTCACTCAAATTTGGCCTACCTGGACTCCCATCAGCATCACAGCTGGGCCCAGCCTGAGTGGTGCTGGGTGCCTGGAGCAAGGAGATGAGCCCAGCCCGTCCCCTGGGACAGGAGCTGCTGCCCCACAACACTTGGAAATATTCTGGTGCCCCACGGGTGGAGAAACCCTGCTCTAGAGAACATCTCGAGGCAAGCGCCACAAGGCCCCACAGCAGGCAGAAGCGGAGGTCAATCACAGAATCCTAGAGCTGGAAGAGACCTCAGGAGTCATCGAGTCTAGCCCCTGCCCAAAGCAGAACCAACCCCAACTCAATCATCCCAGCCAGGGCGTTGTCAAGCCGAGACTTAAAAAACTCTAGGGAGGGAGATTCCACCCCCTTCCCAGGGAACCCAGCCCAGTGCTTCTCCACCTGCCTAGGGAAATAGTTTTCCTAATATTCAACCTAGACCTGCCACACTGCAATGTAAGACCTTTGCTCCTTGTTCTGTCACCTGCCACCACTGAAAACAGCCTCTTGCCATCCTCTTCGGACCCCCTCTTCAGGTAGCTGAAGGCTGTTCTCCAATCCCCCCTCATTCTTCTCTTCTGCAGATTAAATAACCCCCATCCTTCAGCTTCTCCATGTAGGTCATGTGCTCCAGCCTAAAATGACTCTGGTGGGATTTGAACCCACAACCTTTGAAGCATAGGCCAAGCTCAAACTAACTACCACTGCTTTCCATTGTACCACGGAGCCCCACCCATCAATCACACTCTGCTCTCCAATATCCTGCCCCAGGTCACAACCCAAACCCATGCACTTCCGTCCTCTGCCTTAGGTCACAACCCCCCTCCCAGACCCCGCACCCCTCCTCCCGGGCAGAATCCTCTCCTCCACCCATACCCCCTCCAGGACCCGGCCCTCCCTTCTGCGCCCCAGGCTCCTGCCCCAGATCACAATCCCCTCCTTTATACAAACTCCCTCCCAGACCCCACACCCCCTCGCACACCCCAGTCCCTTACTCTGAGCTCCCGTCTGCACCCAACCTCCATCCCAGACCCTGCACTTCCTCCAGTAACATCACAGAAGACGCAGCCCTTGAACACTTACCAAATCCGTGGGAGTAGCCCCCCACCCAAAATGATTGCCCACCTCTGCCCTAGCAGATGGAAACCGGCTGGCTTTGTGGCAACCGCAGAGGGGTAGGGCAGGAGACCCTCACACAGCATGTGCAGTCTTTGGTATTATAACAGCGCGGATTCTGAGGCTAGGTTAATACACATGCCCTGCCTTGAAGGCCTGGTGATCTGAACAGATGAGACAGAGCAAGGGGAGAAGGAAGGGGTGGAAAATAGGGGCTGGCCTGCCAGGGGCAGTTTCTTGCCATTTCAACCAGAAAGGACATTGTCTCAACGACTTGATTACCTGCATCCTGCTTCAAAGACCTTTTCAGACCATACTTGAAAGAGAATCCTCTGAACTGTCATTCATGCTTAAATTCGACACTTTACACTTAGGTTTAAACAAAGACATTAATTATCTTACCCATTACAAAGATAGCTTCCCCAATTATCACCTCTAATATCATTAGCTCACAGACATTTACCTTCCTCCCCCCATCCCCCTTCTGTTCTGAAATTTGATTTGTCCTTTTCATATGTGTTCATTTTTTTTAATTGTATTCTTTGGTATATATGGTTGTGACAATTTTCTTCCACTATTTGATCTGAGGAAGTGGGTCTGGCCCACGAAAGCTCATCCCGTAATAAACCATCTTGTTAGTCTTTAAAGTGCTACATAGTCCTGTTTTTTGTTCCAGCTACACCAGACTAACGCGGCTACATTTCTATCACCCTTAAAGGGGCAGGCGACCTTTTATTTTTTCCCCCCTATTGACCTCCCCCCCCCAACAAAGAATCCTTGGTGTTCCTCATAAAAAAAATATTATTGTTTTATTATTGTTTGGTGTTCCTTGGTCTTAAAAAGTTTAAGAAACACTGGGTTAGACTCTGCTCCTCCCAGTGTTAGATAGCAGAACAGGTTCAATGTGGTTGAATGCAGCAACAAATATTTAGTCTGAGTGGACATCTGCAACCAAACAGCCTAATGCCGAACCCTGTAGATAGTATCACGCAGCAGGCTCCTTTTCAGGGCTGACTTTTCTCCTCCCAGAGCAGACAGGCAAGGCCGGTTTGTGGAGGAGAGCTTCCCAACTCAAGGAATGAACATGATCGCAAGAGGGAGGAAAAAAAAAAGTCACCCTGAATATGATCCATATGAAACCTCACCTTCTCTGGATATAGGATCATGTTTTAATACCCCAGATAGTTTTCCTCTTAAGAACAGTTATAGATTTAAAAAATGAAGATATCGTCAAATAAATGATAATGTGGTCGGGAAGGTTTTTCTGATCGCTCTTTCAAGAACTCTCTTTTTTCTCATCCCCAAACAACAGCCACTCCGAACCTATCAGCTTTCAGAAGGATTTAAAAAAGTGATAAGACACAAAGGGCACATCTAAACTACGTTCTAATTTTGAAAGAGGATATGCAAATTCCAGAAGAATTTGCCTATCTTCTTCTGATTGCTTTTTCGAAAGTGGGTCTTTCGAAAGTGAAAGTAGTCTGGATGCATTTTTTTCAGGAAAAAGCCCCTTTTTCGAAGAAAAAAAACAAACAAAAACACTTCTAAAAAAAGGTTTATGTGGTTTTTCGAAAAAGGATTTTTTCCTGAAAAAAACCGTGTCCAGACTACTTCCACTTTCAAAAGATACGCTTTCGAAAAAGCGATTGGAAGAAGATATGCATATTCCTGCGGATATGCAAATTCCCGCAGAATTTGCATAACCTTTCGAAATTAGAATGTAGTCTAGACGTGCCCAAAGACTGTCTGTCTGTCTGTCTGTTTCCTCATGTTGATAGACTAGACTAGACTAGACTACACTAGACTAGACTAGACTAGAATAGCTCTGGGACAAGACAAATGATTAGTACCTTCCAAAAGCGCCGTATGTGTTTACTATCCTGAGCGGGTTGAAGGAGGTGTTCATGACTTGTCTGGAATTAAGCAGGTTGAGAATGACGGGAATACTCAGGTAGGCGATCAGGAGTCCAAAGGAGACATTCACCACTTTGCGGACGTAGCAGCCTGGGGAGGACACAAACAGAGCCAGGAAGGAAGTGACTTCACTGTCAGTACAACACTATTTCAAAATAACTAGCGCTATCCCAAAATAACTTAGTCCGCGTCTACACAGCAGGCAGTTATTTCGCAATAGTGTCAAAATACTGTCAAGCTGGAGGACTTCTTACTCCCATTCCTGTGACCCTCATTGTACGAGGAATAAGGGAAGTCAGAGGAAGAGGGCTCTGTTTCTAAATGTGTGCTGCGTAGACGCTCCCTATTTCGAAATAAGCAACGCCACTGACGTAGCTCAAGAGGCGTAGCTGATTTCGAGTTAAGCCCCGCAGTGTAGGTGCCCCCTGTCTGAAGTTCCTCATTGTCAGTTTAGATCTTACTCCCTCCCCCAAACCTTTCCTGTCCCCTGCCAGGCAATTTCAGGGTGTGTCTAGACTACATGCCTCTGTCGACGGAGGCATGTAGATTAGACAGATCGGCAAAGGGAAATGAAGCCACGATTAAAATAATCGCGGCTTCATTTAAATTTAAATGGCTGCCCCGCTCTGCAGACAAACAGCTGATCAGCTGTTTATTGGCTGATCGGGGCAGTCTGGACGCGCCATGCTCACAAGGAAGCCTTTCTTGATCGGTGCAGGTATGCCTCGTGAAATCAGGTTTACCTGCGCCGATCAAGAAAGGCTTCCTTGTAAGCGCGGCGCGTCCAGACTGCCCCGATCAGCCGACAAACAGCTGATCAGCTGTTTGTCTGCAGAGCGGGGCAGCCATTTAAATTTAAATGAAGCCCCGATTATTTTAATCGCGGCTTCATTTCCCTTTTTCGAATACACAAATCTACATGCCTCCGTCAACGGAGGCATGTAGTTTAGACGTACCGTCAGAGGGCTGCTACCAGCAGGTGTCAGCTCCCTTTCAAGCTCAAGTGGGT
This sequence comes from Pelodiscus sinensis, assembly GCF_049634645.1. Classification (NCBI taxonomy): domain Eukaryota; kingdom Metazoa; phylum Chordata; order Testudines; family Trionychidae; genus Pelodiscus; species Pelodiscus sinensis. Next base: position 36,550,829 of record NC_134726.1, on the reverse strand, counting down.
GAATTCTTACTCATGCTCAAACAAACCCGTGCCAGTAAGCCATGTTGTATCTCTCCAAAGATCTGCCTTTCTCTAAATACTCTGAGAAGGGGCTAAAAAGAAAAATGTCTGCAATGTCAGAGCAATTACAGCTTAGCGTTGGAAAAACCCACCGATGGCATTTAGACATTGTTCAAAATTGCCCCTCTTGTTTTCCATGGACGCTCTCCTGCTGATCTTAAACCTTCTCTGTTCCCCGACACGTTCCTAACACCAGCCTTTTCTTTGTCCTCTTTCACCGCTGGTGCAAGAAACACGTGTTCTCTGCCGCTCTTACCCCTGGAATTGGCTTTTCTGCGTCTTCCTGCCTCTGACACAAAAACTTCCTTTGCTTCTCATCTTTTTCCTGGCTAATGCGTCTATACGTGTCCCTCCCCTTTGGCTATTATTTCAACTTCAGAGCTGCATTATTTGACACTGTGGAGTGCTTTGGGATATGGCTTGCATGAAGAACTCTGCAAACCAGACTGGTGCGATACAGGATAAAATGCAGCATTTCAGGCTACAGAGAATCTAAAGTTATTACAATCGGGCAAAGCAGCAAAGGCTTCTGATGGTTTTTTTGTGTGCTGATGATTGTTTTCAATTTAATGTGGAGAAGGAGAGGACTCAAAGCAAATGCACGCAGCTTTCCTCTTATCTCTGCAGGAGCGGGATGTTTATTTAAACCTCTCACATAGTATGAATAATTGTTTAGTCTGGGAATATTTTTGGAGAATCATTTGAGTCGGAAGGGCGCTCAGGGTGGGTTATCTAACCCAGTCCCCGGCATCGCAGCAGGGTTGCCTCTGTGATGCAGCAAAGCAATACAGAAGTCGCCTGGGGAGGTTTGTTTGTCTTTCGACTGGCCCGAGGCTTCTAGCCTGCAAGGGAAAAAAAATCAGAGACGAACACCAAAGTGCAAAGTTTTACTGCCAGTCTCGGTGCCTCTCTAGGGTCACCCTTTTGTCTGAGTGCTAAGTTGGGGCTTGATTCTGCATCTCTCGACTCCTCAGACTCCTCTGACATTAAAGGGGTGAGTGAGGGTTTGCCCTTCCCTGATCAGCTGCACCCTGGACACCCACAGAACTGTGCACCATAACCAGAGTCTGCAAGGTGCACCTATCTGACCTTTCCAGGCAGTGACAGAAGAACTCATGGGGAGAATGGCACCCGAAAGGAGCCAAACTGGAGGAAGAGGTGCAGGATCTGCTAAAGAGTTTAGTGGGACTTGGATCCGATGCACAGATAGCAAGCAGCAGCTCCTAAAAGGTATTTAGGCACCTAAGTCCCATTGATATCAACCAGCGTTGGTGCCTTAGGAATCTGGCCCCATGGGACAAGCCCCATTAATCTTTGCATGAGCCAAAGGGCCACGCTCTGTTCTTCTGACTCTTGGGATTCACGGTCCTCTAGAACTTCTGCTTCATGGCACTCCTGTCCCAGGCTACGATTCAGCAATCCAGTATTATCCAGCATGTGCCTAGGTGCTTTCTGGAACGGGGTGGATTTAAGCCGGGTCTGAGACCCAGGCTTGTAGCAAGTATGGGAGGGTTCTTCTGTCTGGAGCATCGTCCAGATGACTGCAGGCCATCAACCTAAGTCACGCAACTTCAGCTACATGGATCACTAGCATGTTTCCCTGGCATTGCTCGGGTCCTTAAGGAAGGGCTCCGGGTAGGGGGCTGGGAATGTAGGAGTCAGGTTTGGGGTGTGTGTGTGTGTGTGAGGAGAACCTTTGGCAGGGGACTCTATGTGCATGGGGGGAGGGGAAGGAGGCTGCAGGTCCCTCCCCCTGCTCCGAAATTTGTACCAGGACTGCTTGCTCTTCTCTTACCTGTCCCAGCCAGGGAGCGAGAGCAAAGTGTGCAGTTCATCTGCCCCCTGCACTCCCCAGCCACAGTGAGGAAAGGAGCAAACTGTGCACTTTCCCCTTGTTCCCTAACAAAGGGGAACAGCCAACAATGTCCTCATACAAATCGGGGCGGGGGGGAGGGCAGCTTCAGTCCATCCAGGCTGTCCGTACAGGGCACCTGGGGGGTGGGAGACTTGGGGATGGGGCAGTCCTGGATGGGGTGGGACGCACCCCCTGTCAACCCCTTTCACCTGCCCAATGATTGGTTCTTTTTTGCTTGGTTTTCTGAGATGCAATTCCATTCCAGGCTTATCCTGTTTTCCTGACACAACCAAACAATTATGTTGCTTTAAGTTAGGGCGAGAGGAAGCTGTGTACAGAATTTGGTGGTCCTGTCTCTCACCGTTTAGGAGTTCTTGAACAGACAAACAGACAAACTCCTCTCCAATATATAGTAGATGTATCTGAAGTTGACCTAATTATGTCTGCTTATGGCGGTATCTTCACTGTGTTAAGTCGGCACCTGACACCCTCCCATCGACTCCACTTACTCTTCTCATTTTGGTGGAGTATCGGAGTAGACAGGAGAGGTCGATCCAATCTATCATGAAGGCATGCCCTAGGTAACCTTTCGCTTGTGGTCTGTGGGAACCTGTCTGAGAGTGTCGGGGGAAAGGCTGGGAAGGTGGGTTAAAAGAGGATCTCTCTCATTCTCCAAGTGATCCAAGATTGGGACACTGAACAACCACTTTTCCGTCTTGTCTCCAACAAACCAGAAACAGGTTTACTCAGAGTGACCGAAAATCCCAACTCCACATGAGCTCTCTCGCGCCACTTCGATCACTGCATTCACCAGCCTTGCTGGAAAGCTCTTTGGATTTCAAATGCTGCTGCTAAAGAGATTTCTAGTAAAATATTTAAAATAAATACATAGTAAAATGTCATTGCATTTTCTAGCAGGACTGAAACCAAACACTTCAGTTTAACAAACAGCTTAATTGGGGGAGGGTAGGGGATCGGACTTGCTTCAAAAGAACGTTTTATCTTGTAAACATTCTTTTGTCTTTCTGATGGACGGTTGGTATATTTAAAAATGAGCATCTGCAACTGATGTTGATACTATGTGCAATGTGTTGCTTACATGTCACTTATACAAATACTAGAAAGAGCTTTACATTTGTTACCCAGCCCCTGTAAAGAAATCCCCCTTCTCGCTATGCTGTCAGTTCTCGTTGGGGATATTATTGTATTTTTTTTTAATCTTAGCAGTGTACCTTAGCCTCATGCTTCGTTGGTTTTTTTTTTCAGGTTAACAAAACTTCTTCTATTTACATTTTCATGCTAGACCTGTTGGCCAAACTATATGCCCAGGGCAATTTGACAGCCAAGTTCTTGATGCTCAAACAAAGCTAGTGTTCTTAAAATCTAAGAGCACCACTCCTTAAAAATTATGCATTTGTAAGAGTGACTTTTTTTGCCCTTCCCCCTCTATTACGTTTATAGTGTCAGTGGCAAATGCTGGAAATTGGAAAGTGTGATCCATGTAAAACACGTTTTTCATGTTTAAATGTTAAAAAATACTGGTGAAACTCTAGTCCCCTTGCAATCAACGAGAGTTTTGTCCTTGACCTCAGTGAAGCCAAGTTTTCAACGTATCTGTGGCTTAATTTTAATACCTCTGAATCCTTTCCTCATGCTGAATAGTACCTTAAAGCAGCGGTTTTCAAACAACGGGGCACGACCCAGGACTGGGTGGGTGGGACGTTGGGCCCTGAGTCTCATTGCTGCAGGGGGATCAGGTGACCAGTGGGAGGGGCTAAGGCAGCTTCCTGCCTATCCAGGCATCACAGACTGAGCCAGAAGTAGTCGGAAGCAGTCGTGGCTCCTAGGTGGAGGGCAGAATGCACAGGGCTCCGTGCACTGCCCCTTCCCTGAGCACTAGCTCTGCACTCCCATTGGCCGGGAGCCTGCTGCTGGCTGCTTCTGGGGCGCAGCCTGGTCTGCGGTGCCAGGAGAGGCAGGAAGCTGCCTTAGCGCCCCCACTGCACTGCTGACTGGGGTCCACTCAAGGTCAGCCCTGCCTGTCTTTGTTGTGACCCCCCCGCCAAAGCCAAAGCCCCCTCCTACAGCCCAAAGCTCTTCTCCTCAGCCCCACTCCGGGGCCCGCACGCTAGTCACATTCTGTTGGGTCGCGGCATCAACAATTTTCTTCAACTGGGTTATGAGAAAAAAAAAAAAGCTTGAAAACCGCTGCCTTCAAATACCCCTCAAGTCAATGGAGCGGGTGCCATCTGCCATGAACAAAGATGCTCACCCAAAGTCACCAGCAGGCCAGCGGCTGAGCTTGGAGGACCAGTGCTAAGCGCACCAGGTGGATAAGTTCGGAGACATGCTAAGGGAGGGCCCTTCAGGGTATCTCAGAAACTTGATGGCTCCTGGCTACGGATCTATAAATGGGCTTGTTTTTCCTACACACGCGTCTGTAGAAGGGGCTGCGAGTCTCCGCAAGGTCACTGGATGCTAGGACCTCTCTTGGTCCTCGCTCTTGCACACTGAGGGTTAGGAAAAGTTGAAACTGGACGCCTACCGTATCTCAAAGGAAGCCTCTGTCCTGCTGCCTGTTCGGCTTGTATCTTCAACACTTGGTCCTTCACACGTCCCTCTTTGGAGCTGAACAGGAATCCCACACAGCGGTCATCAAAACAGGCAACGCTAGGCACGATCGTTAACCAGTTGAGGAAGCTCAGGTTCCCACTGATAATTAAGACCACCTAGAGTAGGAAAGAATGAAAGCACCGGGCAGTTGCGAGTACAGGTAGGGAAATGACTGGGAAACATGTCGTCTGGTTAGGTTTCTGAGCAACAGGGCCCCAGCCTTACTACAACAGCATTTGTCTATAGGAGGAAAGGAAACTCTCTCTGCACAACAGTTTGTTCCCTGGAAACAAGGTTTGGTAGCGTGGTGATTACAGCTGACTGGTTTGGAAGTGTACGGCTGTAACAAACCATCTGGGAGTGTGAACAGGCCCTGCCAACCTGCAGAGAAACCTGTGTGGCCAGTGGCCATCCTTAGGTGACAACCTCAACTCTCAAATATCATTTCACTTCTGATGTGGGTGGATCTCAAAAATAGGGCCAGACAGCCCTGCGTCAAAGGGGCTTCCAGCTGCTCCAGCTCATGGAAACATTGAGCAAATCAATTTTTTAAAATTACTTGACAAATATCGATAAACATTCGCGCCCTGTACCTTCTGTGCTGCTGAGGGGGTTTCCCTTGCACTACTTCCTGGCTTTGGGGGACCGTTCATATCTGATTTTAACAGGGGACCCTAATACACATTGTCACTGCCTGATAGTTGCAATCCTACAGTGTGTGTGTGTGTGTGTGTGTGTGTGTGTGTGTGTGTGTGTGTGTCAGGCAGGGGGAGTGTTATAAAAAAGAGTTAGCTAGAAGTATGGCACATCAGACAGGAAAGAAATGGCTGAATTTCCTCCAGCTGCCGTCATGGAGGAGGAACTGAGGCGGCTGTGGATGGCAATTCTGTCCAATGCCTTGGGCGCTCAATGTCTGGTGACACAAAGGGGTACTCATCATAGAATCACAGAACACTAGAACTGGAAGAGACCTCGAGAGGTCATCCAGTCCAGTCCCCTGCCCTCACGGCAGAACCCAGCACCATCTAGACCAGGGGTGGCCAACCCCCGGCTCTTTGCTCAAAGAAATGTGGTTCTTGCTGGTTCTAAGCCGTGCACTCGGACTGCTCACAGCCGGCTGCTCTGCACACGTGCCCCAGTGCCTGGAGGGAGAAGTGCGTGGTGGTGGTGGCGGTGGCTCTGGTGAGACCCAAGCATTAGGTTAGAGTGTGGGGGGGGGGAGGGGAGAAGGGGGAGGATTGCCTGGCTCTGGGGGAGGGGAGGTGCATTGAGTTAGAGCAGGGAGGTTAGAAGTGCCTGGCTCTGGTGGAGGGGTGGGTGCATTGGGTTAGAGCGGGCGGCTGGGGGCGCCTGGCTCTGGGGGAGGGGGAAGGCAATGGGTTAGAGCGGGTGGCCGGGGGTGCCTGGTTCTGGGGGAGGGGGAAGGCAATGGGTTAGAGAGGGAGGGGGCGGGGGGAGCGAGGGCTGAAGCACCTTCAACTCAAAGTCTTCATGGATGCAGAATAAGGCAGCCAACACAGACGTCATTGTTAAATTCCAGGGCAAAAAAAGAATCAGCATGTACCTGGTTTACACTGTTTCTTTAAAGAAAATTCAAAGGCAATTGTTTCCCAGGCTGAAGCAATTATTCTGAGATCTGAGTCTCTCCCTTATTGTTTTTGAACCTCTCATATTGGCAGTCTGGGACAGACCTGAATTTTTAGAATGATAAAAAAGCCAAAATCTTCATAATTAAAAAAAAATGAGGAAGCCATACCAGAGACCAACAAGCTGGAGTGAAACAGGCACTTGAAATTGTGCTGATTTACTTCTCAGTTCAGTTTAATTTTAAAAAACTCACAGGACATCATAGGACAGTCGTTTTACATTTAAAATACATGGTGGGGATGCTTATAGTTAGTGTGAGAATATTACTGTATTTTTAAAGGGTTGGTGTTTTTTTAATTTGATGTTTGTTCCTTGTCAAGTTCTCTGAAGATCTATGGACTGGCCATGAATTTTTTAAGTGACTAGAGATTTTTGTTATTGGTTTTTGTCTGAAATATCTTGTAATGTTATTTTTATCACTGCATTTTGTGTTCTCTCTCTCTTTCTCTCTCTATGTATATATAAAATACGTGGCTCTTTGCACTCTATCCACAGCTATTTTGGCTCTTCGTCTCTAACTGGTTGGCCACCCCAATCTAAACTGTCACTGACAGATGCTGGTCTAACCTGCTCTTGAATATCTCCAGTGATGGAGATTCCATAACCACCCTAGGCAATTTATTCCAGTGTTTCACCACCCTGACAGGAATTTTTTCCTAATGTCCAACTTAAACCTCCCCCTTGCTGCAAGTTAAGCCCATTGCTTCTTGTCCTATCATCAAAGGTCAAGAAGAACAATTTCTCTCCCTCCTCCTCTTCCCTCATAGCTCATGTTTGCTAGACCTTTGATCATTTTTGTTGCTCTTCTCTGGACCTTCTCCAATTTCTCCACATCTTTCTTGAAATGTGGTGTCCAGAACTGGACACAATACTCCAACTGAGGCCTAATCAGCAAAGAGTAGAGCTGAAGAATGACTTCTCGTGTCTTGCTCACAACACTCCTGTTAATGCAGCCCAGACTCATGTGTGCTTTTTTTTACAACAGTTTCACACTGTTCACTCATATTTAGCCTGTGGTCCACTATGACCCCAAGATCCCTTTTTGCAGTACTCCTTCCTACACAGTTGCTTCCCATTATATGTGAGAAACTGACTGTTCCTTCCTAAGTGGAGCACTTTGCATTTCTCCTTATTAAACTTCATCCTATTTACCTTAGACCATTTCTCCAGTTTGTCCAGGTCATTTTGAATTTTGACTCTATCCTCCAAAGCTCTTGCAACCCCTCCCAGCTTGGTTTCATCTGCAAACTTAATAATCATATTCTCATTATCAATTAGTTAGATATTAGCAAAGACATGGAACAGAACCGATCCCAAAAGAGACACCTGCAGAACCCCACTTGTTATGCCCTTCTAGCATGACTGTGAACCGTTAATAACTACTCTCTGAGAACGGTTATCCAGCCAGTTGTGCGCCCATCTTATAGTAGCCCTATCTAGGTTATATTTCCCTGGTTTATTGATAAGAAGGGCATACGAGACCTAACAAATGCTTTACTAACTAGGTATACAACGTCCACCACATCCCCCTTATCCACAAGGCTTGATATCCTATCAAAGAAATCTATCAGATTGGTTTAACATGCTTTGTTGTTTACAAATCCATGCTGGCTGTTCCCTATCACCTTATTATCTTCCAGATGTTGGCAGATGAATTCCTTAATTACCTGCTCCATTATCTTTCCTGGCACAGAAGTTAAACTGACTGGTCTGAAGTTTCCTGGGTTGTTCCTATTTCCCATTTTATATATGGGCACTAGATTTGTCCTTTTCCAGTCTTCTGGAATCTCTCCTGACTTCCTTGACTTTTCAAAGATGATAGCTAATGGCTCAGATACCTCCTCTATCAGCTCCTTGAGTATTCTAAGATGCATTTCATCAGGCTCTGGTGACTTGAACATATCTAACTTCTCTAAGCAATTCTTAACTTGTTCTTTTCCTATTTTAACTTCTAAACCCACCTCATTTCCACTGGCATTCACTATGTTAGGCATCCAGGCACCACCAAGCCTTCTTGGTGAAAATCAAAACAAAGACATCGTTAAGCACCTCTGCCATTTCCATTTTTTCGTTATTTCTGCCTCTTCACTGAGCAATGGGCCTACCCTGCTGTTAGTCTTTCTCTGGCTTCTAATACATGGGGGCTGTGTCTAGACTGGCCAGTTTTTCCGGAAAATCAGCCGCTTTTCTGGAAAAACTTGCCAGCTGTCTACACTGGCCGCTTGAATTTCCGCAAAAGCCCTGACTTCCTCCTGTAAGAAATCAGTGCTTTTTGCGGAAATACTATGCTGCTCCCGTTCGGGCAAAAGTCCCTTTTGCGCAAAACTTTTGGGCAAAAGGGCCAGTGTAGGCAGCTGAGATTTGTTTTCCGCAAAAAAAGCCCTGATCGCGAAAATGGCAATTGGGGCTTTTTTGCGGAAAAGCACATCTAGATTGGCCACGGACGATTTTTTCTGAAAATGCTTTTAACGAAAAACTTTTCTGTTAAAAGCATTTCTGGAAAATCGTGCTAGTCTAGACGTAGCTGGGTAGAGTGTTTTCTTGTTACCTTTTATATCTCTAGTTAGATTGAACTTTTTGTGGCTTTGCCTTTCTAAGCTTACCCCTACATACCTCAGTTATTTGCCTATATTCATCCTTTGTAATTTGACCTAGTTGCCACTTTTTCATTTTGACATCATTTAAGATCTCTTGGTTAAATCCAGGTGGTCTCTTGTCATACCTTCTATCTTTCCTATGGAGTGGAATAGTTTGCTCTTGGGCCCTTAATAATGTCCCTCTGAAAAACTGTCAACTGTCTTGAATGGTGTTTCCTCTTAATCTTCCTTCCCATAGACCTTACCTACCACCTCTCTGAGCTTACCAAAATCTGCCCTCCTGAAATCCACTGTCTTTATTTTGCTGTTCTCTTGCTACCATTCCTTAGAATCATGAACTCCATGATTTCATGATCACTTTCACCCAAGCTGCCTTCCGCTTGAAAATTCTCAACCCATTCCTCACGATTTATTAAAATCAAATCTAGAAAAGCTCATACAGCCACTTCCCCGGCAACAGTCCAAGCTTTGCACACAGCTCGAGAAGCAACCGCCTCAAAGAACTACAACCTCTGCTACGAAGCCTCTTTTTCTTCTTGCGGTGACCATCAGTGTTCCCTCTAAGATGCTCGGCAGTACAGCTTCACAGGTGATTAATCAGCCCTACCCAGTCAGTTTGTTCCATGCAGCTCAGAGCCCTGAGTCTCTGACTGGGCAGGACTGATTAATCACTGGGAAGTTGTGAGCTGTGAGTAGCTTAGAGGGAACGTTGGTAGTCACCGCAAGAAGAAAAAGAGGCTACTTACCAGAGGTTGTAGTTCTTTGAGGCAGTTGCCTCTAGAGCTGTGCGGGTAGGGGAAACACCCCTGGAGGGCATACCGTACTTCCATACCAAGTATATCCCATAGTAAGTGCTTGATGCTGGCGTAGATGGACATTGGCTCTGATCCACTCTGGCAATGCCCATGTATTTGCCTCAAGACCATCCAAATGGGCATTCTCATTACCCATCACTCCTCACCATAAAAGAAAAAGGGTTAAGAGGGCCAAACATTCAGCCTGCGTGTGATGTTGCACTGAAGTCAACAATGCTATGCATGTTTACCTCAGCTGGAGATTTGGCCCGTTTACCTTAAAGGACACTACAACGCAATCCAGACTCTAACCCCATTGGAAGATGCCGTTCAGTGCATTGCTTCCCTCTCCTACACAAAACACGTGTTTCTCAGCCTAGAGCAGTAAACATATGTAATTGTTCCATGCTCCTGCACAAGAGTTACACCCTGCCAACCCAGCCTTGCTGACACAATCTCACACCAGACACAAGAGTTGACACTACAATGTTGCTCCAATGCCAGCATAACAACATGATAAATGGAGCCAATCACAGCACAGTTGCCATTAAGACACATCTGGGTTTTCATGGGACTGATTGCCTGGCTGAAACGCCCAGCCAGTTCATCAAAACTGGAAACATTATAAATGATTTAGCATGTCGGCATCACACACTTTATAGGACTCCACTCAAAAAAGAGCAGATGATGCATATTTAAAACTGTTTGAGTGTTGAGACGGATTTGGATTCTTGTCCCGTTAGTCATGCTCCTTAGGATTTACCCTTTTTATGCTAATTAACTAGCTGAGTCTAGAACCAAAAACCCCCAAACAAAACCAAAAACTCAGCCCCAGCATCTAACCCGTAAAAAACAAAGGTTATAATGTTGACTTCATGACTCACGTGTTGAAAAATAATGCCCTCCAATGTACTAAAGTCACTTGATTTACCAGACTTGAAATCAGCTCACGAGAATTTTCCCACACCCTCTAGCTGGCTGAAAAGTAAACCTTTGATTGGTACTGTATTAACTAGCTGAGTCTTGAACCAAAAACCCCCAAACAAAACCAAAAACTCAGCCCCAGCATCTTACCCGTAAAAAAAACAAAGGTTATAATGTTGACTTCATGACTCACGTGTTGAAAAATAATGCCCTCCAATGTACTAAAGTCACTTGATTTACCAGACTTGAAATCAGCTCACGAGAATTTTCCCACACCCTCTAGCTGGCTGAAAAGTAAACCTTTGATTGGTACTGTTACTTTTAAGCACATTTCTCTATTCATGCAGCCATGCTCGATCTTCCTGTGAATTATTTACGTGCTATTTTACAGCATGATTTGCACAGTGGCCAAAGCATGCTTTCGAGAGCCTGGTAGACCGAGGTTGCATCACATCACCACCACAACTCTAAAAATGGGAGTAGCTATAAAAACAATGAGGAGTCCTGTGACACCATAGAGACTAACCAAAATATATAGAATCATGAGCTTTTGTGGGTAAAACCCACTTCCTCAGGTGAATTGGAGTGAAATAACAGAAATCAAGAGAGATATATAACAGCTGAAGAAATACCTGTCAATTGTAGGACTCGTATTAATGAGGCTAATTAGGTGGGCTGGATATGGAAGTATCTAGTGTTGGGGTATGTAAAAATTAATAGATCTGAAATGACTACATGAGTGGTTCGGGGAACAGCCATAGCATTACTCTTTAAACATGTTTTTTTCCGTTTGTTTTGTAGTTTGGGAAGATAGATTAAGGGTCCGGTCAAAACCAGTATTATCCTTTCTGATGTATAAACATGTTCTCTCTCTTTGTTCTTGTAGCTTAGGAAACCAGATAAGTATGGAGTTGCTCTATTTTGCTATGTCTCTTGCTTATCCTCATTGGCTATGCATAACACGTTTAGGGTCAAATTCCTTGTAATCTCTTTAACCTGTTAGTTTGTAGCATAGGAAACTGTTGATTTAATTAGAAATTATGTAAATAGTAATTAGGGGTGGGTATCACTGTATTAATTATTTGCTTATTAATATTTATTTTATGGGAGTTAACATTACTAAATAAGGTTTTAGGAAAAGTAGTGATAGACGTGTGAATTAACATACTAAAATAGATAAAAGGGTGTGATTGGCACCAGGTTGTTGCCATTTGGACGTTGTGTTGAATGTCCGAGTAAACACACGTGGGCGACAAAGCAGTTCTGTTTACCCCATCTGCTCCTGGGTCACCTGTTTCTTCTCTAACATCTAGTGATACTGAATGTATTCTCTTTGAAGTTTCTTTCACACTGCCCTGCCAACATCTCAACTCGCCTGGAGATGGATTATTTTGGGGGTGAGAAGTTCTGTTTTCAAGGCCCATTTAATCCTTAGCTCCTCCTGAAAGTATTAGCAAGGATTCCAGTTAGTGCCAATGATGAAGGTATATTCAGTGACAAGGAGTGTGAGCATGTTAGATGGATTCTAGGGCATCATCAGACGAGAAAAGCTATCAACATGGGCTAGATTTGAACTGTAGACTGAGAGATCATTATTATTACTAAACCAGGCTCTCCTTGTACCTAACAGGTCCAACTGACATGGGGGATCTTATACAGATGCTACAGATCTTACAAAGGAAATACACAGGACAAAGGATGGGAGAAATTGACAATTATCTCCATTTTACATAGGTCAGGTCTACACTAAAGGGGAAGCTCAAATTAAGATATGCACCTCCAGCTATGTTAATTACGTAGCTGAAGTTGATGTACCTTGATTCGAGTTTTCTTGCTGGCCCCACAGTGGGAGGTCAATGGGAGCAAAAGCTCCCATCAGCTTCCCTTACGCCTTGCAGGAGCACCAGTGCAGATGGAGGCGCCCTCTGAGTTCGATTTAGTGGGTCTTTACTAGACCTGCTAAATCAAACTCCGGAAGATCAATCATGGCAGCATCAATCGTCCCTGTAATGAAGACATGTTGTTAGACACAAGATGATTAAGGGCTCACCCAGGTCACCTAGGCAGTTTGTATCAGGGCCTGAAACTAGATCTTCTGAGTACCAATCCAGCATCTTCACCAAAAGACCATCTCAATTAGAATTATAGGAATATCCTATCACTAGCCTCCAGATTTTCCCCATGCAGTATCCTCAAGTGTGCTCATCCAATTTGGCTTTTTTCTTTCGCAGACAAGTTCTCATGTTTTGCATACTCAATCTCCTGTTGGGACTGTTCTTTCTAAAGTCACAGGAGGTCTCCAAAAATGCTGTTTCACCATCAAAACATTCATAAAACATGTATTTTTTGGTCTGAGGCTTTTCAGCTGATGTTCTATTAAAATAATTTAACTGTAGGCATTAAAACAAAAACAAAATCATGTCATTTGTTTGTCTCTGAATTTGGCACAGTTCTGGTAAGTCCATATTTGCACGTTGCAATGTTGGAAAATGCTGGCAGGATACTGAAGGAGTCCTGCCACAGAATTCTAAAGGGGCAAGCCACACTCAGTGAAAGTACATCTTAAAAGTCTGAACTGCTATTTGGTAAACAAAATTACTTCACTTAGCCCAGGCTGGATAATTACGCAGAATTATTTTAAAAAATAAACACTTGATTCTGAATGACCCACACATGCAAATTCCTGGGATGTAACATGAAGTACTCAAAGCAGCAAAAACACACGCAGTTCTCATTCTGATCCAGGAGTAGCTGAGTTTAAAGTTCAATACAAATTAATTAGCTTGTATTCATTAATGTCTTTCTCACGTAGCGACTTTGTAAGGAAACCATGTTCTCGGATTTTATTTGATTTTCCTTGCACTACTGTGGTAATATTAAGAAAATAATTCTCTGGTTTGCCAGTTTGACACAGGATCACTTTACAGCTTTATAAGTAACAACTGGGTGGTCTGTTGCATGTATTTTTCTTTCAGTAGTGATTCACCTCTCTTTATTGCTTGGAAGTCAGAAGCAAAGATATCTGATTTCCACCAGCCCTCAAAAATCAGGGGATTCAAAAATAATATAAGTTTGGCTGGTTTTGGTCTGTGGGTGGAATCATGAACCTGACAAATTTTGTAACATGAGTTATTCATGTTGAATTTTACGGATCACAAATGAGTATTTGATTAATATAAAGCATCAATGGACAAATTCAATAAATGGTTAATATTATTCTCTTCCCAAGGGACACAAATACAAATGAACTGGCCTTAAAAAACAACAACAACCCCCCCTCCCCAATCCAACAATTCCACTTGAAAGTCAATTGAGTGAAGACTGAAACTGTCATTTCTTCTAATTCTATAACCGTTGACTTTGCTTGTGGTCCACTTCTAGAAAGAGGTTATGTTATGTGACAGGTAGGTGTGGCCAAGACCGAGAAAAGCACTATACAGATTTTATTCTAACTATGAGCAGAAATGTCCATTCGTCAGACATGCAAAGAATGGCACTTCAATATGCACCCTCCATAACAATCAATACTCCTTTTACACTTTTTAAAGGCTGATAAATACTATGCACAACTTTTAGTAAAAAACAGCAAATGGCTTCCACTCCTTACCCACTTCTATACTGATGTCCTATGCCATCTTTAGCCTGGATTTTGTATTTGACTTGTACTTACAAAGTGTCCACCTCTGTTTTGCGGGACAATATTGAAATGCACACTTATAACAAACAGATGGTACCAGCTCTCGTGGTGATTTTTTTTTTATTAAAGCACAGTATTAATCATGGTAATTGGGTAGGAGCTTTAAGGTTATAAAACTATAGCATGTCTAATGAGCGAGCTCCTTATAAGAGGAACTGAGGTTTTTAATCTAATAATGTCAGTTTTATGGATTATGACTGGAGTTTTATGAAGTGTGATATGAAATACTGTGGATTCATGGCTCTCACCGGATTAATTTGGAAAAGTAGTTTTCCTGGTTCTAGGCCCAAAAACAATTATTCCTTATATTTCTGTCCCCTGCACTGTTACCAAACCCCTCCGTCCGAAAATGGCTATCTACCCCTATAATTCTTTTACAGGTTACACTTTATTGGGCTGTTGTTTTTTTTTTAACGTCTCAGATTGCTGTAAACATACAGTAAGTACCAGAAGCTAATATTCTTTGTAACAGACGGTATATTTGTCCAGCAAGCACAGCAACAATAGCTTGTCATTAATTAAACGTGGTCTGGGGATGGCTGTGAATTTTGGCTCATGAGGATGCGGTCACTCATTCGTACCAGAGCTTATATATAGATATTTTGTAACTTAGACAGATCGTGAGGTGCAAGTATAATTTTTAAGAGACAGAGCACAAATTATATTTATCAACGGGGGGAAAAAAATCCACATTCTTCTCTTGCCTAATATTAATGACAAATTGCTGCCTGCTTTGCTTCAGCAAAAGGCCTGCAAATGAAGAGACTGTCTCATCTGTGCATTGGCAGGATATAACCTAGCTCTGAGATAGCACTTTTCATCCACAGACCCCCTATGCCGCACAGATCAATGCAATCTGGCTACTGAACCAATCAGGAACCCCTCCCCTTGAAAGATCCTGGGAGGGTTCTTAGGTCTTAGGGATGGTTCCTCAGCTGACTTCAAATGTCACGACGGGGAAGGAAGCAGATTCCTTAGGCACGGCCCCAGCCTCACAAGGCTTTATAGATCAGTGCCAAGCCACAGCACACACAGGAGCCAGGAGGCAGCCAGCGTACTCCTCAGAGAAATGGCTCATTGCACTTCCTGCAGCTATCACAGGCCGACAGCTGCATGTTGTTTCAGCTGAAGCTTCAGAATGGTCATTCTCGAGCGCCTAACTCCCTGGCTTTTCACTATCTCAGTAACTCACTGCCAGATTCCCAAGGTCACCACCAGTGCTGCTTGTAAGTTGAGCACGTGGGCGGCCACCGAGGAGAGATTCAGGTGCCATTCAGCTGATTGGAAGAGGCAGCATGTGTTTCTACTGGTGGTGCACATCTACATATGCCTTGGTGCGCAGAACAAAATTTATTCTGCCCATGGATGAAAAAAAAGCAGAGGAAACATTGGTCATGAGAGAGGTGTTATGCACTGATGAGACAAGGCAGCTGTTGGATCCCAGGCTGCATCTGGGAGTTCCAAGGTATTGCCAAAACATGCCACCTCTTGGAGAAGAGGTAGGTGAATTCTTCTTGCCCTGGGTGAAGAAGAAAGCAGCCCTCCACCTCACCAACCTCAAGGTACTTCCCCATCTTACTAGCATCAGCTGTAGCTTGTCGGCATGGACCTTTGGCCAGCTCATGCTTTGTTGTGTGTTCGGGATATTAGATATGAAAGGAGCCGGTAAACACCAAAGATAAACTAGATCTCTAACTTTATGAGACACAAAAAAGTAAAGGAAAGCAATGCTGAGGTACATAAATCCATTCTAATACATGGGCTAGGTAGCACAGACAATATACCAACACCTACACCTAGGACAATACACAACTTTTAATTTTACAGATATAAGCACACGTGCTTATTTCTATAACTCACATACAGTTCCACCGTTAGCAACTTACAATTGTCAGACGGAAGGTAGTGGCCTCTTTCTTTCCCCATGCATAGAGGTGTCCACAATGCATTTGTCAGTAGGAACAGGTATCAACTTCTTAATTGCAGTGAGTAAGGTAATGGGGACTCCTTACCGCATCCCTTCCACCAATTATGTTTTCTACACCTATATTTATACTCAACTTGGTTGTTCTAATCATGTCTACCAACCGATTACGTATTGTGTAAGGTACCTATTGTGCTCATATTTGGAGTACAGCTTGCCACGCAGGATATTGCTAAAACTATATGCGTACAGGCAGTCCCCGGGTTACGTACAAGATAGGGACTGTAGGTTTGTTCTTAAGTTGAATTTGTATGTAAGTCGGAACTGGTATATATTGTAGGGGAAACTCTAGCCAAACTTTTCTCCAGAGCTCAGTTTTATTCTCCCACACGTCACTTCCCTCAGTCCTTTATTCTCAAGCTGAGGTGTCTGCTGAGAAAAGCCGCTCCGAGTCTCCCTGGTCTGCTGGGGGGGGGGGCTAGCTTCGTGTCTCCCTGGTCTGCTGGGGGGAAGCAGCTAGTACGGGGTTGCCTCACCCCGTTTGTAAGTTGGGATCTGATATAAGTCGGATCCATGTACCCCGGGGACTGGCTGTAGTTAACAATTTCATGGCTGTACTCTGTAATTTTTGCTTATCAGAACAGAAGTACCAGTACAGGGTTGCTTGCCATGTGTTTTTGATGTGGTCTCGCTGTACCAGGCTTAATCCACATTGTTAAGGCGCCCTTCCAAGCCTGCACCAGACTTGAGACAGGCCTGGGTTTTGCTTTCCCTACACTCTTCTACTCCCAAGTCTCTGCGTGCGGCAGGGAAACCAGACACAACGAGCCAGCCGGTGAAGAAGATGGCGGGTGAAACCCTGGCTCCACTGATGTCAATGGGAAAATGTCCATTGCCTTCCTTAGAGGCAGGATGTCACACGGAGAGCTGTGTCCTAATGGTATTACCGCCCAGACTCTGCTCCGATCTCCCTCTGCCCCCCGACTGAGTGTGGGAGGAGCACCTGGAGAAGGGCTCACAGAGGGGGCAGTCTGTGTACAGCCCCTAGAGGAGAGCAGCTGCCCAGTCAGGAAGCTGGGTCATTCTCCAGCATTAGGAAATTCACCCCTAGTGAAACCAGGGCTGTCTTCTTGTCAAACCCAGGCTGGAAGCCAGAGTGAAGCTCTCAAAAGAAACGAGGGAACAAAGTTGTTTTACCAACAGCCACCATAGGTGCAGGACCTAGGGTGTGGCTGATGCTGCGACACCCCCTGGTTTGGAGAGGTTTCTACTGCAGAGAGAGGTGCCAATTTGGTTCAAAGGGCCTGAGCACCCCCATGATATGAATTATTCCACTGCCCCTGACCACCACGGTTCTCACCTTCTCTTCCATGCCTCTTCGTGGGCTGGCCTGCGCAGTTGCTACCCTCTCCCCGTTGACACCCTTTCTGGAGAGCCACTGCTCATGTGTGTCACGGAGCGTGGGGAGCCACCAGCCCTGCACCCCCATCCACAGCCAGCCGTGGCTCTCAGCCAGCAAGTGGCCTCTTTCTTTGTCCACGCATAGAGGCCTGGTGAGACCACATCTGGAGTACTGTGTCAAGTTCTGGGCCCCCTACTAGAAAGGATGTGGACGCATTGGAGAGGGTCCAGTGGAGGGTGACCAAAATGATGAGGGGGCTGGAGCACATGACCTATGAGGAGAGACCAAGGGACCTGGGTTTATTTAGTCTGCAGAAGCGAAGAGCGAGGGGGGATTTGAGAGCAGCCTTCAACTTCCTGCGGGGGGTCCAAAGAGTCTGGAGAGAGGCTGTTCAGTGGTGATGGATGGCAGAACGAGGAGCAATGGTCTCAAGATACAGCGGGGGCGTTCTAGGTTGGATATTAGGAAAAACGATTTCCCTAGCAGGGTGGGGAAGCACTGGGATGGGTTCCCTGGGGAGGGGGTGGAATCTCCATCCCTAGAAGTTTTTAAGTCTCGGCTTGACAAAGCCCTGGCTGGGTTGATTGAGTTGGGATTGGTCCTGCCTTGGGCAGGGGGCTGGACTTGATACCTCCTGAGGTCTCTTCCAACCCTGGGATTCTAAGCAGAACAGAAGGTTTATTGGTTCACAGGGGGCACAGATTTGTTAGCACAGGAACCAGGAGCAGGGAGTACAATCCATTTTAGGGACGGGGGGCCCAGGACCAGGGCTCTGGGCTGCCTCCCAACCTCCCAAATCAGCTAGACACCCTCAGAGTCATACCCAAAACTCCTATCCTCAGCCGTGCACCAGTGCAGTTCCCAGGAAAATTGAGGCAGTGCATGCATGCGCGCGTCCCCCCCGCACACACAGAGTTAGAACAGAGCAGCACAGGATAGTAGGAATCACATACAACATAACAAGCCAACTGAGCAACACAACGTCACACAATGACACCCACAAGAAACGGTCTGAATCAAATGTCCTATAAGTTCAGTCCATTTTATCGGAAGGGGTAAAAAACCTCCCGTGTTCCAACATAGGCTGCTTTAGCCAGAGCCAGAAAACAGTGTCCCTAGCCTCTGGTTGTCAGAGGCTGGAAATGGGTGACAGGGGAGGGATCACTTGATGGTTACCTGTTCTGTTCACTCCCTCTGAGACACCTGGAACTGGCCACTGTTGGTAAACAGGACACTGGGCTAAATGGACCTTTGGTCTGACCCAGTATGGCTGTTCTTGTGTCTTATTGGCTTAGCGGGGGTTATTGCTGTTTTTTCCCTGGTCCACAGCGCCTTATCGCCTTCTCCTTGCATCCCGTTTGAGATTTGTTCATCAGCTTCTTGTGGCAGGGGACATATAATTTATATGCATTGAGAATGGTCTCCACGCTCTTTGTATGCTATCTCAACAAGAGCAGTAAGTGTAGAGGCCTTTGGCCAGGACAAGTTGGGAAGGGGCAGTTCGGGGCAAACTTTGGCCTTCCCCTAATTCCTTCTTTCACTTTTCCTTTTGTTAAACAGTTAACGTTCCTCCTTTGAAATCTCCAGCTCCTCCTCCAAAGAATCCCATCCCACTGCGGCAATCTGAAATTCATAACATCATGAGTCGGCCCTTCCTGCAAAAAGATAGGAAGGACAAGCCTTGAAAGCCAAATTTGATTTTAATGTGCCTCCAGTTACTTGCGGACCATGAAAATATAGCCTCCCACAAAGAAAAACAGACTAAGATTCCCCCATCTGGTTTCAGTTTGAAAAATACTTATATATGTAGTTTTTTCCCAAAAGTTGTTGTAGGCACAGTCAAGAAATTCCCATTAAATGACAACAGCACGGCTATTTAATTTTCCCCTATTATTCATTTAATCTCTTGTTCACTTTTTTGACTTTCTATCTTCATGCGGATTTAATCTCTATTTTGCAGAACTATTTAGTGCACAGTAACACATTGGAAAGTAATTACCTCTCTCTGCTTGTTCTGTTTTGTACCGCAGATAAGTGTGTTTTGTGAACCCCAAAGAAATTCAGAAAGTTATCAGAACTGCCAGGAGAGAGAGAGAGAAAAAAAGGGCTAAATAGGTCACCCAGATAAGGGTTGAAAGAGGGATGCTGGCTTAAATCCAGTTTACGTTCTTGCATGGAATGAGTTTGATGATCTCAGTTTAATCTCCGTCACAAAAGCAACTCACAACACTTTTACACAATATGCTTTTGCTGCCATAGCTCAAAAAATCCTACTCAGCCAGAGAAAGGTTGAGTCCAAAGGTTGACTCCTCTCTGACTTAGAGTTTATATCAGGGGGTTTTCAAACTCTGGATCACGGCTTGTAAGGACAAGTGGCCAGCTGGCTGTGAAACATCTTTTTTACTTGTGCCTCCGGGGGTACAAGTGATCACTGCTCCCATTGGCTGCAGATCTCTGTTCCTAGCCAATGGGAGTAGCGGGAAGCGGTGCAGACTGGGACACAGATGTAGGTAAATAACGTGTCTTGCAGCCAGCTAATGGCTTCCCCTTACCAAGAGTTTGAAAACCCTGTGCTGCTACCACGGTGTACTCAGAAGTATTCTACCAGAAGGAAGTGTCTCTCCTATATTCACAGGGCAAGATAAATGCATCTCAATGACCTTCTCACTAGCAAGGCAAAGAAACAATTTAAAATTCTGTTCTCCTCTGTATGATAACAATAGCATTTGTTTATTTGCTCTCTCCAAAGAACTTAGCAGTTATTTCCTCATTCCCTCTCCACTCCACTTTTGAAAGGATTTGAAGTAGGGCTCCTGGGTTCTCTTGCTAGCTCTCAAGGTCTGTCTACACTGCAACTAAACACCTACAGCCGGCTTGTGCCATCTGACTCAAATTCATGAGATTCAGGCCAACGGGCTGTTTAATTGTTGTGTAGCTCTTCGGGCTCATCTATCTCAATTAACCAGTTTTCCAAAATGGACCCAAGAGCACTCATCAATCTCATATGGGGTATCATGAGATGGAGATACCACAAATAATCAGTCATAATTAAAGTAGAGCTGTGTAGAGGACTCCTTTACATACTGGCTTGTATAGCCAAGAACAAGGAAAACAGTAGTTTCCAAGAGTAAATGCTGAAGAACAACAAAGAGAACTTAACTTAATGTAACTATTCATCCTTTGAAGTAGGATGAGTTCAATGCTAAAGGAGTTAAAGATGGTCTCTCGGCCTTTATTCACAACATGCCACATGAATTTACACGGAATGTTTTTATGTCAGGAAATTGTATACATTTAACTCAATTACCGTGACTTTGGGATCGGTTGCTCGCTTTGGGTCTGAAATACAAGTCGCCTCCTACTACTGCCCTTTGCCTTGCAGAAGGAAGACACGTCTCCAGATTAGTGGCTTTGACTGCTTTGTTACGCAACCACCGCTGGGGGCTGATGGATCCATAGACTCTTTTGCTAAAAGCTAGTGTTCCCAGTTAATGTGTTTCAGGCAAAATAACAGCTGACGGACCAACATAAAATGAACAAATAATGATTCGGAAAGATGCAATTTATCACTGCTCTGCTCTGGACTATCAACAACTTTCTAGCATTGGTGACAAAGTTACGTCCTAAGGAGAAAGCCGTCACAAAGATATTTAATAGCAAACGCTTTCAGCACAACTTCTGAGACCTTTTTATTTATTTAGCTACTGACCATGGGCTGCTTCTTTGGACCAGTAAATCTCAATGGGCATTTCTGTAGCATCTTAAACAGTCTCCTCAGCTATTTCAAAGGAAGGCCCTGTTTCTGACTCCTTCACTTGTACGGAAGAGTAATGCATTCCTGGGAATGGACCTGTTCAGTTTTTGGACAGGAGGTTCCTCTGGGGATATCCCCAGGGGCTGCAGAAAGTGAGAATGGTGACACAGGCTTTGTCTATACCGGCAATTGAGCGACAAAACTTTTGTTGTTCCCGGGTGTTTAGCACCCTCCTCTTCCGAGTGACAAAAGCTTTGCTGCAGCAAATACTAGGTCTTGTCTATACTGGCACATTTTGTCACCAAAAAATGCCTTCTGACAACAAAACAGTGAGAGAGTACACACTGCACTGTGACTTTTGTAAGGAAAAACACCCAGCATTGGCAACAAAAAACTTCCAGCCCTGCAAGACTTTTGTCTTTTCCCCTCCCTTTATTGTCGACAAAGAGCCAATGTGGACTCTGTTTGTTTGTTTTGTCCAGAGAACTGGCTTCCGCCAGAATCCCACGATGCCCGCCCCGATGGCTCTGCTTAGTGTTTTGTGATTTCTGCTGCCCTGCAGGCATGCACCCCCTCCCCCCTTTCAAAGCTCCGCTAAGTATCTGACAGATGAGTGAGCTGCTCTGTTTGGGGGGCAAAGAACAAATCATTGGAATGCTCCTGTCTTCCATGTTAGGAACCCAGTGGAAGCCAGCCTTCTGCTGCCAAGGGAGGGCTGGAGAGACTGGTGTACTGCTCTGACATTTCTCAGCACGGAGAGCTCCCAGAGCTACAAGGGAATCCCAAGAAGCCCAGGGATCAGCTCTGTCTTCCCACCACACTGCCCTGTGGGGTGCTTACCCACAATGCTTTGCTCTAGCTGTTGACCGGTCGCTAGCAATGTGGCCATGACATTTTGACAATGGGAGGAAAAAAGTGGTTTTTGCTTTTGGTGACTTTGGCACGTCGACACCATTTTCATTGCCAAACATTCCCAGTATAGACATAGCTCTAGTGTAAACAGAGCTTTGTCGGCAGGAGTGCTTTCTTGCGGACAAAGCAAATGCTGCTCATTGGAGGTGGAAATATTTCTGTCAGCAAAAGTGCTGACAAAGTATTTGCACTGCCTGACTGCTAGCGACACAGCTGTGTTGCTAAAAAGCCATATAGTATAGATACACCAAGTCGATGAGGGGTAGAGCAGAAAGAGGTGGAAGCATTTCAGACCCAAAGCAAATCACACTTGGTTTGCACCAGCATGAGATCAGAATCAGGCCCTGAGACAGTACTGAAAAAAGTACGTAATTAGGGGGTCCTGTGTGGTCTTTGACATGAGATGTAAGACCAAGGCCCATATTACTCATGGTCATAAAAGATATCATGGAGGGTGGGAGTTAGCCACATTCACCTGTCCAAACTACAATCGAGGTAACTGCATTTGGCACACCTATGCCGTTTCAAATGGATAGGAGACCCTTCCCACTCTCTCTCCCAGGCATCGTACAGCACTGAGGAATGCTGGTGGACAGCTGCTACATCCCACCCCATCGATCAGTGCATTTCAGCGTTGGATGAACAGCTTTGCGTGTATGTAGTCTGCAAAGCACTTTGGGATCCAGCTAGATTAAAAAAAAGCGCCATATAAAAATCAGACAATTCTTGCTATAAACCACTCCTGGCTTTCTCATCGGGCACAATGCAAAGTTTAAGACCTCGTATTACGAGTTACCCAGAGGCTGGGTTCAGCCCACAGTGGGAGCAACTGTTTGTTCTGATTAGCTCATTTAATCAACAAAGTTCAAGAGCATGTTTCATTTTTTCCATCTCGACTAACAATCCAAGCTTTCCGCTACCCAGCTCGGTCCTGACCATTTAAACAAAAAGCTTTTAAAGCCAATGTCGATGTAATGCTTCATTCCGAAAAAGGAACGATCTGGAGAATCATCTCAGTTAAAATCCAGGACAAGTGCTCTGTTTCATTGGCATCTCCCAGTGTGGGAGATGCATCTTGCCGTCGGGGGTGCACCGCCTAGGCGGAATTCCCTATCAGAGAGCTGGTCCGAAAAATTTAGATGAAATGTTTTTCTCGTCAGAATTTTCTGGTCTGTTGAAATAAAAAAATGTTTTGTGGGACCTCACTGATCTTGACAAAACTCTGCTGGAGAGCAGGCAAGATTCCGCCAGAACCCTGCCTGTCAGGTGAGGCTCAAAACCCATGTGGCCTCCTACCACTCATCTGCCCAGCCTTCATCAGCCTCCTTGGAGTGTTGACGGAGAGTTGAGAGCTTGGAAGTCTCCACTCCCTGGATCCAAGTTCATGAGTAGTCCAGGCTCCCAGGGTCCCTGGATCCAGGGAAGCCCACCATGACAAGAACAGTGCAACGTAGATTCCGCGAGCAAAGGCCGAAGAACAGTTTTCCAACCAAGAGAACTTAATGTTACCTCCTCACTTTGATTGAGGATGAGTTCAATGATCCTTCGTTCGGGCTCTCAGGAGAGCTGGGATTTTATTTTGTGTAGAATTTCAACATTTTAGATGTGCCTTCCAAATGGGAATGAAAATCTCAAACCCTTGGTGAAATGGGATGACCCTGTCTCCACCAAGCTCCACCTAAGAGTCTTTCTTTCTGCCCTAGCAGCTGCAATCAAATCAGTCTATAGATTGAAGTAAAACCCTCTGGTTAAGCTTCGACATTTTCACTCATGGTCTCCTGAAATATTGGGAAACAGACAACAGCTCATGCGGACTTCAACTTGCCTGCAATCCAAGACGAGAACACAGATAAAACAGAACTGTAGCTTCTGTCATCTGGGAGGGTGGCTCAGGGCCAACCAGAAGCAAGTGAGAAACAAAGTGAACTGATATTGCCATCTCGTTTCTATTAGATGGAGTTACACAATTGGGTGTAATTGAAAGTCTCGGCTCCCAGTGGGCATTGACCCAAAAGCTCAATTTCCTCTCTCTGCCAGATAAGGCCGAGAAATCCATTTAAGTTGGAGATGGGGACAGGGCTAAGTGACTCATGCTACTGCTGTACTTGCTCTGCCCACTAACTGATAAAGAGCACAATTAAATTTCCCTTGCCACTGGCTTCTTAATCTTAATGAAACCAGCTTTTGTTTGACGGTCATTCCCTGCAATGCATTATGTTAGAGTTGGAAACTATGGAAATGTAAGTGAAACCACCCTGGAGAAAAAAACTGAGTAGCCAAAGTTTTGCTGATTTCTTTCTCCTTTTCTCATCTTCCTATTTTTGCCATCTTCTCCGACTATGAGACGTTTTGTCAAGTTGTGGAAGGAGGAAAAGAATACTGAAAAAGGATAGAGTCCCAACTTCTAACTTCCTCAGACTGTATTCACAGGACTACTGGATTGGTTTTTACTTTAACCAAACAGATTTATCCAGCCCAAGTATTGAATTTATCTATTTCCAAACAAGAGGCCATTCATTAATTCACAAGACCAGACCAGAGAGTACAATTTGTATCATGTCCCTGTGTACATCTCATTTCTCTTTGGGTGTTCTCCTGAGTAGGAAACTAAATGAATCAGTACAGAACACTACCACTAGGTTTTTCCTATAAAAGAGCATTCATTACAGCACACGACACCACTCACTGAATGTCTTCGTGCAATTAAAAAAAATGAACCACGTATTACAGTAACACTTATCCTAAATATCTCATAATTCCATGCAGAAGTGAGCATTTGGTGTAAGCATATAGGAAATGTGTCAAAATTAAGCTTCATTTGTTCTGTCTTGGTGCAAGCGAGGGAGGTACCTATATACTCCAAATGCTCACTTCTGCATGGGGTTACGGTTTATTTAGCATAAGTGAATAGGATTACGGTTTGGGCCAGTTTAGGCAATATCACTGTTATAGTATTTGTGCTTCATGGT
Organism: Pelodiscus sinensis; assembly: GCF_049634645.1. NCBI lineage: Eukaryota > Metazoa > Chordata > Testudines > Trionychidae > Pelodiscus > Pelodiscus sinensis. The sequence continues at coordinate 36,525,681 of NC_134726.1, read as the reverse complement.
GCTTAAACACATCCTTTACACATACATATGCTAGCCACATATATTAGTCAAAACATACAAGAATATTCTCTTTTCACAGATGAATTCCTTTATATCTAACATCACCCCTGCCTTTTTCCTCACCCCAAACACAACATCTTAATGAAACCTGAAAGGAGGGATGTTGCATTAAGGTCTGATTTATAACTTTGGAAAACTTCTAATGGCCACGCTGAATTTTAATTTAATTGATGTAGGATCGACATTTGTAACCAGAACTTGCCGATGGTCTGTGATTACACGAGGTGACAGGAAGCACTTAGAGAGAGCTGTCCTCCATGCAAACCACAAGGCACAAGATCAGTTGACTTGCCTGCATTATGAAGACACACAAATTCAGCCCATAAGAAGCCATCTGAGTACTGCTCAAAGTTTAACCCAAAATATTTCCTTGTAGATGTACACAGCAGGTGTGACATCTTTGTGCATAACAGGACTATGATTGCGGCTCCTAGAGACATCTGTAATACAAGTTATTAACAATAACGGGATGAAGACTATCACTCGTACACCACCACAAACATATGATAGAAACTTGGGAAAAGCAGTCAAGATTGAGGACCTATATCAGACCACAGGCCATTTTCCAAGGCAGAAGGATACCAGGTTTCCCCAAAATATCAAGTCTTAGCTCTTGTTTTCAAGTAAAGCCAGCCGGGGATGAAAGGTGTACAAGGGACGGTGCCATGGAGCATTGACCCACAAAACCGAGGAAGTGGGAAGGGGGAGTGTTGTTTTTTTGCTTGCTGGAAGATTCCCCTTTTGGGTTGAAACCCTCATGTCGGAAAGGGCCAATCCCATTCCATAATCTAAACTCAGTCACAGACAAACATCATCAGTAGGGGAAAGGAAATTTGGGCTTTTCAGTCCCTCCAGTTCATAAGCAAAATATTTGCTTCTGCAGCTGCTTGCGAACCGACAGACTGCTAGTAGAGTGCCTTGGCTCAGAACTTTATTGCAAGTCTCACACTGTTGGGTGTTCTTGAAGTTCCCGCTTCTGGGGTACTGTGAGAAACCTAGCTGGGGGACAGACAGACACACAGACATATAAACAGACAAACTCTCTGAAATATATATTTCAGAATGACCCCCTGTGGTCATTCTGCAGTATAACTGTCCCTCCTATCAGACCCCTCCCTTTCCATTTTATGAGAAACAATCACATTCCAGGCCATTGTCCTGGCACAACCAAACCCTTATGTTATGATAAGAGGAAGCTGCTCTTACTGTTTAGGAGGAGTTCTTGAACAAACGGATTCACAGACAGACAGATGCACATTGCCAAAATATATAGTAAGACGACGACTATTTCTTAAGTTCATGATTTTGTGGGGGGCCATGGTTTTTGAACTCTTGGGGATTGAAGAACTGCTGTTGCACCAGCATGGAGCGTTGCTGGAACCAATGCAGCAAGACAGAGGTTAAGTTAGTACCAGTGACATCAGCACAAAAGCATCTATGAAGCAGGATTTTTAAAAATCATTTTATGGCTTTGTTTTCAAACAAAGAACGAGGCAGTTTTCAGCCCTAAAAAGCAAGCAGCTAAACTTCAGTTTTTAATTGTTTAACTTACATCTTCTGACCATAAAATAACCTGTCTGTGCTTTGCACTGCCAGCTCTTAATTAGGTCTGTTAATTAATCAAGTGCTCGTAAGACACCTACTCCACAGGCTCCTGGTTTGAAAACTGAAAAGGAGAGAGATTGGTTAGTAACTGCAACATGTCTTTCCTGAACAGTTTGACAGCTTGTAAAAGTATAATGAGGCAGGCCAAAAAAAAAAAAAAAAAAAAAAAATTTCAAGAGCAACTAGGAAAAGACTCAAAAACTAATAGAAAAAAATGTTGAAGGACATTAGAAGTGGGAAACCTGCCAAACAATCAGTGGGGTCATCGGATAATCAAGATGCTAAGGGAACACACAAGGAAGGCAAAGTCATGGTGGAGAAGCTGAATTCATTCACTGCATCCGTCTTCAATGACGAGGATGTGAGGGAGAATCCCACACATTTGGTGGCAAATCTGAGGGACTGTCCCAGACTGAGGTGTCAGTACAGGAGGCTGTTAAAGTAAGTTGGTTAATTAAACTGACTGAAACCATGGTAAACAAGAGAATGATCAAATACAGAGATTAACATGATTTATTTGGGAAGCGTCAATGTGGTTTGTAAAGGGAATTCATGCCTCCGCAATTGACTAGAATTCTTTGACGGGGTCAACAAATATGCACACTAGGACAATCCACTGCACATAGAGTACATGGACTTTCAGAAAGCCTCTGAGGAGGTCCCTCACCAAAGGCTCTAAAGCAGACTAAGCAGTCGTAGATAGGAGAGAAGATCCCCCTATGGATCGGTAACTAGTTAAAATTCAGGAAACAAAGGGTAGGAATAAATGGTCAGTTTTCACAATGGAGAGAGGTAAGTAGTGGTGACCCCCAGGGATCTATACTGAGACAAGTGCTACACAACATATTCATAAATGATCTGGGAAAAGGGATAAACAGTGAGGTGACAAGGTTTCCAGATGATACAAAATTATTCAGGGCGGTTAAGTGTAAAGCAGACTATGAAGTGTTCTAAAGGGATCCCTCAAAATCGGGCACCGGGGCCACAAAATTGCAGATGAAATTCAATGCTGATAAATGCAAAGGCATGCACATTTGAAATCATAATCCCAAATACACATATAAAATAATGGGGTCCAAATTAGCAGTTACCAAGTCAAGAAAGAGATGGTGTCATAGTGAAGAGTTTTCTAAAAACATCCGTTTAGGGATTAAGGACAGTCAAAAATGCTAAAGGAACATTTGGAATCACTAGGAAGGGGATAGATAATACAGTAAATGTCATCATGACACTAGAGAAATCCATGCTACACCCACAAATGGAATACTGGCATTCTGGTTGCCCCATCGCAAAAGAAGATACATGAGAAACGGAAAAGGTACAAAGAAAGGCAACAAAAATGATTAACAGATTGGAACAGCTTCCATATTAGGAGAGATCAAAGAAACTGGGATGGTTCATCTTGGGAAATACATCATTAAGGGGGAAGACAACAGAAGTCTATAAAATCAGGAACAGTGCGGAGAAAGTGAATAAGCGACTGTTATTTACTCCACACAACAGAAGAACCAAGGGTTGCCCAATTAAATTAACAGGTATCAGGTTTCAAACAAACAAAAGGAGGTACTTCATCACAAAGTCAACACATGGAACTCACTGCCAGGAGATGCTATGAAGGCCAAAACTACATCTGGGTTAAAAAAAAGAAAGGAATTAGATGCATTCATGGAGGATAAATCCACCAATGGCTATTAGCCAAAATGGTCAGGGAGGCAACCCCCAAGAAGCAAGTGTCCCTAAGCTTCTGACTGTCAGATGCTGGGACTAGATGACAAGAATTATTACAGGTTGGACCTCTCTAGTCTGGCGTCCTCAGGACCTGACTGGTTCCGAACCAGAGAATTTTCCAGTTCACGGCAGCAGCATTACCAACCTTTCCACCGCTTATTGGGTTGTTAGACGACATGTAGGGTTAATTGGAGCTAAATAACAGCACAAAACACTTAGAGCCAGGACTGGTGGCTGTAAATAAATTTTATGGGACTGCGGGAAACTTGGCCACACCCATGAAAAGTGGACATCCGGCTAACTCAAATAATTCAGAACAACAGATGTTTCCAGACCAGTGTGTTCTGAACTAGAGAGGTTCGACCTGTACTTGATAATTGTCTTCTTTCCTTTTGAAACATCTGGCATTGGCCACTGTTGGAAAACAGGATATTGGGCTAGATGGACCATTTTCCTGACCCAGTATGGCCCTTCTTATGTTCTTCCATTCCAACTGGGACCTAATTTGAACTGAACATGTAGAAAATAGCATTGCATCCTAGGGAAAAAAAATAACAACGAATGTAATAATCTCTTCTGCAAGCATGTATTTAGGGTGGGAGCTACAAGCGAGTACATGTCTAGTCAAACTGTCCATGAGTATTCTGTTGCAGATTTTTATTTCTCCTCTCTGCTATGGTCTGCTGCATATTCAGATATTAAGACATCATAAGAAGCATTCCAGAGCTGCAATTAATCACTGACTGTCAAGAGTTTTCCATAAGGTGCAAATGTAGAGTTATAAAACTGTCAAAACAGAAAAAGTTACATCGGCTGGTTGCACCGCTGACTCGAGATTCTGAAGGCATAGAGACAAACTCTGGTGGCCAAGTTGGCCTGTGGGACCTTTGGAACAGCAGGGGCAGAAGTTGCAAACAAAATACACTTCAGAGGCTATGTGAAGGAAAAGGGAACATAAGAAGCAACTTTGTGCAGGAAAAACTAGTTTTGAACAGCGATCGGCTGCAGCTTTGAGTGATCGGCTGTAACTAGGAGTGATTGGCTGTAGCCTGGAATGATTGGCTGTAGCTTGGAGTGATTGGCTGTAGCTTGGGGTATGGTATTAATGCAATTAGCATGCTCAGAGTGGAGGTATCTGGAGCCTCATCCAAAGCTCAGTGGGAAGAGCCTTTGATGTGCTACAAAGCAGACGCTTGGCTAAATAGGGAGGGAATTTGAAAAGATGGCGCTAGCCTGTGATAAGCAGTGGACAGCAGCGTCAGGCTTGTGAAAAACCTTCATGAGCCCGTGTTTCATATATCTTCATTGTGGATGAGGAGAGCCTATTTCTATATTGCTAAGCCAGTCCCAGGAATTCACCAGGAGACAGCAGTTGATTTTTAAAAATCTACTCTGCTCAAAAGTACAATCAAAGGAGATTTATTGCAATGGCAAAGTCATAGCTCTTCTGCCAGACGCAGCAACCGGGGAGGGGGAATCCATCGCTGGCCATAGCACTGACACTAGTCTTGTCCAAAAAGTACAATCATGTTTGGTAAACCAATGTCCACAAGCCAAAGGTTCTGAGTAATAAAAGCATAATGGGAGTTTTCTGTTGACTTCAGAAGACCACAATGTCACCTCAAATCCCTAGGCTACATCTGGGGTAGAGATCTACCCTCCACAAATCTCGGTTGGTTTTACCCATGTGCTGGACAAACTGAAAACGACACTTCATTTACTGCGTTCCTTTGATTTCAAGCTTTCACTTTATGTCTCCTTCCACTTACTGATGGAAAATTTTCCCCCTGGTAATGGATTTCTCTGTCCAGTAGAAGTGGAGCTGTGGGAATAAATGATTTTGAAGTTTGCTGCCAGTTCTGAAAAATTGGTAAAATAAAATAAAAAAACAAACAAACCAAACCACCCCTACCTATTGGGTCAATCGAAAGTTTTTTTTTAATGCATGATGATTTGAGAAGTCAAAAAAGCGTCATGTCATTTCCACTTTTTAAAATGATTCAATTAAAAAAATTAAATAGAAGTACATTTGGAAACCGAACTCAATTTGAACAGAAAAATCAAAATGTTTCAGCAGAGGCTGTGAAAATGATCTTTTTTTTCTCTTCAGAATCTTCCTCTCCCCCAAAACTGTTTTTTGGCAAAACTATGGATTTATAAAAAATCAACACAAGTCCTCAAAATATTTTGGTCATTCTCAACGTGCATATTTCAGCCAAACATTTTGTCTGGCTCCAAATAGAAACAGCTTGTTTGAGTGCTGTCCCATTGAGGGACAATCTAATCTCTGGCTATGTCTACACTGCGGAGCTTTTCCAGGGCTATCGGAGGTATCCTGGAAAAGCTCTACCGCCTCCAAGGAACGCATCCGCTTTTTTGGAACAGTTTCCGAAAAAATGGACATATTCTTTCGGCATCTCTGTATTTCTCACTGTATAAAGAAGAAGGGATGTTCAAAAGAGGGGGCGTTTCCAAAATTTGGCCCCGTTAGACGGGCTACATTTTGGAAAAACCTTTTCTGAAAAAAAAAGCAGAAAAAGACACGCAAATTGCGATTTGCAATTTGTGTATCTTTTTCCAATTTAACTCTGCAGTCTAGACATAGCCTCTGTTGTAAGGACAGGGTAAGCCAATATATGTTTATTAAAGAAGCGCAGGAGAATTAAGAAGAGAGTACCTCCGTGATCAGAACATGAGAAACATACGACAGGAAAGTCCCTGCCTCGAAAGCTTGCAATCTAAGTAGACAAGGCAGACACAAGACAGGGGAAAGGAATGGAATAGACTGAGAGCTGCCAACGTCCTGACGGTTCTGCAATTTGGGGCAGAAGCATGTTGTTATAGAAATCCTTTTGGGGGTATTAGGGCAGGAGGACATCAGCTAGATGGAAAGACAAAGAAAGGGAGTGTGCTGGTGACCCCGTGGGAATGGTGAAATACAACGGCCAGAACAGCGGAGGGAAATGAGCAGAGCAAAAGCTGCAAACAGCACAGCCGTCTGAAGATGTCAGACCCGTCAGACCGAGTGTTTGAACTGTTTTCTGCTGCGGCTGGATTCAGTCCCTAGCTGGCTGCTCCTAGCAGTCTCTCCCCCAAAGGCCACAGAGATGGGGGGGAGAAAGGCCGCCCCATGGAAATACATGTTCTCAATGGATTTAGCTTCTTTCGGGGGCATACACGTGAGACGGTTTCTATTTCCTCTAATGTATTTCTTACGCGCTAATATCTCGAAACACGTTTTGCTCCACGACTTCATCATGAATATCTGAAACTGGAGCTGCACGGTGCAGCTGCGCTTGGTCAGAGGTCGTCTGGAATTGTTTCTGTTCCCTGATTAGTTAAATGCTTAAATATTTTGGGCAAAAGCCCCTCGCGCATGCATATTTTACATTTACTTTCCACAAGCAACCAGCAACCCTGAAATTCACGTTTTTTTCCAGACCATTTTGCTAGCAAAGCTTGCGGAACCCTAAGAGCGGCAGAAAAGGAAATACAACGGGGGAAAATGCATCAGGAACAAATTCACAAGACCCAGGGGCATGTGCCCTGTTCTTGCCAGGAACCTGAAGCTCATGGTGAGGGTATCTATGTTAGGGGATACAGCTAGGCACAAACAACACGGGCCTTCCAGTTCGGGGAGGCGTACCATCTAATGGGGAGAACATAACATTGTTCCTCGTATCTTCTCTGGCCAACGACCTCTTGGCCCTGCACCCAGCTCCCTTGCCCCTCCAGAGCTTGGGGAGGGGCTCTGTCCTCCTCTCACTGTGCGTCTGACCTGGCGTATTCGGCTGCTTTCCCTGGCAGCTGGGACTGGGCGGGAAGTGGAGGGAAGCCGCTTCCCACATAGCTGAAGCCGGCCGCTGCCTCTGTGCAGCGCAGCAGCTCCCTTGCTCCACACCCAGTCCTGAATGTCGAGGACAGGGGCTGAATAAGCCAGGGACCCCCTCCTCCCTGGCATGGTTCTGGCTCACAGGGAGCAGGAGAGGCCTCAGTACTGCACAGAGCAATGACTCAGAGCGGCCCGCCTGAGAGCCAGGGCCAGGAAGAACACAGGCTCCCTCCCTCCCCCACCAGTTCAAGCAGAAATCTGGGGAGGGGGCATTTCAACCCGCATGCTTGGAATGCCCCCCTTGCATCACCTATGACAGAAAGCATACTGGACTACTTTTAATCAGCAAGGCGCTGGAATCTACCTGATCTGCAAACATGGGCTCTGGATTATGACTCCCTTCCAGAGTGATTCAGATCCAAGTTTTTGGTGGGACCAATGACACAAACAGCAACTGGCTGCGAAAGCTGGATCTAGACCCCTGGAATTGACCCGTATTTGGATCTCTGGTTTTGTTTCAAACCCAACTTTTCTGTCACACTAACAATCCAGGGCACAATCATATCCACAGGCAACGGGGAAAGTCAGTGTCTCATCGGATCAGCTTGACACATGGGTGGAAAATACTGACAGCTTCTCTGATTTATATCTTTCTGCAGCTACTTTTTTTTTTGCCTCATTAAAGCACATCATTTTAATAACGCTAAGCAACATCTGCAGTAAAATATTTAACTTGGGTTGCCTACTCACAGTCCCTGGAAGCCAAGGCTGGGTGGGTTTCAAACTCTGGGATGACCTGGATTTTTCCACCAGACCAATCCTTTTCAGCACGTTCTGAAGCTAATACATATACCAGTTCAGATTTGGTATTATTCGTCAGCGGGCTTTTGCAAGCTTAGCTGAAATAGAAATCAGTTGTGGTATGAAAATGCATCAAGGAATAAATATCCGATGCCTTACTCGAGTTGGTTCCAATTTAATTTTAATAAAGAAAATCTGGAAAAAGCCACAGGGGGAAAAAAAAATTGAATGCAAGTTTTTAAAATAGAAATTAAATACTATCTCCCTTCCAAAGGTGAAGCCTATTTACTGTCCTGATTTCACAGAGATTCTCATAAAGGTGTGTTTGGAAAGTAAATAAATCTAGCTAGTCATTGTAGCTTGACACTGAATCTTTATGTAAGTCGAAAGTGCTAAGGGCCAAATCATGTGATTGATGGCATAGACAAGACAAGGACTCCTGGAAGTGGGTGGAGATGTAGTATTAGCATACTCCACACAGGAAGGGTATGTCTACACTAGAGGACAAAGCCGAATTAAGCTACGCAACTTCAGCTACGTTCATTGCGTCGCTGAAGTCAGGGTAGCTTAACTCGGCTTTTGGTGCTGTCCACACTGCAGGAATTTGAAGGGAGCACACTCTTCCTTTGACTTCCCTTACTCCTTGTGGAAGCAGGATTACCCCTCTCAGTTTGAATTAGCTGTCTTCACCAGACCTGCTAATTGGAACCCTGGAAGATCGACAGCGGCAGCTTCGATCTTCTTCTGTAGTGTAGACGCACCTGAGATGCGCAGGACCTGGGTGCTACAAAGTTCAGCTTCATAGGTCGTCCCTGTGCCCAGGATCTCAGGAGAGTCTGGGTGCTAAGGGCAGATTGGGAAGAGGATCTGAGAAAATGAGGCAATACAGAGGCACTACAGTCCAATCGACGGTGCACCAAACTGGGACTGACGAGACTAGTTTCTGTCCTGCTCAGCTACTGACCTGCTGGATAACTTTGTACATGTCACTTCCAGGCTCCGTGCCTCAGTTTCCCCATCGATAAAATGGGGATAATGAAAGTGAGCTTCTGTGTAATGTGCACTGAGTTCTATGGATGAAAAGTGCTATGCAAGAGGGAAGTAGAATCATTATCTAATAGGCCAGGTCCACACAATGGGGAAAGGTCTGTTTAAAGTACACAATTCCAGCTATATAAAAACATAGCTGGAGTTGATGTGCCTTAAAGCCAGTTTCAGTGTTGGCCTCATAGCAGGAAGTTGACGGGAGAAATGCTCCTGTCAACTTCCCTGACTCCTCAAGAGAAACAGGAGTTCTGGTGTCGTTAGGTTGCCCTCAGCATTCGATTTAGTGGGTCTTTCCTAGACACACTAAATCAAACTGTGGAAGATTGATCACAACACAGTTGATCTTCTAGGAAGCGAAGACGTGGCCCATGCTCCTTTACCCTTACCCAGGGAGGCACTGCAGACTTACTGGAGGAAGATGCTGAGGGGTTGTGCTGCAAAATCATAGCATCAGACCCTAAAACTTTCAGCTAGTTGCTTACAAGAGGGGTGGACTCTGGGTAATACGCAATCTCTAGACTTGCAACTTACCATCCATAGCCCCTTACTCTTTAAGGAACCACATGGATTTCAGTGGCGTAAGGTAACACTTAGCAGTAGTAAAGGTCTCACCCATTTCACTTAACATGAATCCTTACCCGGTTCAGCAGAAAGCACTCTTGCACAAGTCTTTCCTTTCACTCTATCAGACAACGAGTTGAATATTATGACAAATATACGATGTAACCAGCCAACTTGCTGACACACGGCACTGCTTGGTTAAAATACGATTTGAAATGTCCAACTGGTGGACATTAAGCCTTTGTTACGTTTTCTTAGGCCAAGAGAAGGGGGGGGGGACTAGTTTTATTCACGTCCCAGATGGTAATTTAGCAATCCACATGCTGTCAGTGGCTGGGACTTAAGTAAACAGCAAATGAAATGTACTTTGGACAAAATCAGAGATGCTTAAGAAAACATGGAAAGTGTTAAATAACACGTTTTTATGCTGCCGTCGGCAGCAGTTTCTTTTCATAGCCCTTGCTTGTAATTTAGGTTATAACGGGAAAGAGGTATAAATTATTAAATGATCAAAAATGGAACCCTGGAAACCATTTCTCCCCAGAATAGTTCTTATAGACAGGGCCAGATTACATCTGTGAACTGCTGCTGGGGCGGGGAGGGATTTGCAGAGCTTAAGAGGAACGAGGAGATTCATTGGGTGGACCATATCATATAGCACTCATTATACTCACATCGACACATACATTTGATGTGTATATACATATGTGAAATACAGTTCTACTAGAAGCTGATTAAAATCACGTTCTTGTATCTGATTACCACCGATGATGAATTCTTTTTTAAAACTCAGCTCTCCTGCTTCATACGGCAAGATTCTTCAGTTTTGTTTAAAGGACAGGCAGATACACATACACAGCAGTTTAACTAACGGATGGTTGTCCCAAAATGTGCATCGGATAGGGACACACACTAGCGATGTAATAGCGAGTCGATTAACCGATAAGCAAACTACACGCATTTTCCTCCCCCTCTGCCAGTAAATTTTTTTAGCAGACTGGCCAGCAGTCTGGCTCACTCCTGGTTTGTGCCATGTCTAGGATCTACCCCTGCTGCAGCTCTGCATTGAAAGTGTAATAGGAGTCTGGTGGGCAGGCAGCTCATCTTAGTTCCGGCTTGAGCTGGGACCAGGAGCTCAGACTGACCAGCCTCTACCCGCGAGACAGGGGCTGCTGCCTCTATCAGAGACAACAGTGAGGGGCGACAGGCAGCCGGTCCACAAAGGAAGCTGGTTTTTAAACTGCTCCCGTCTGGCACCCCACGCTGCTGCCTCTGATGCAGAGGCAGCAGCACAGAGTGGCAGGGGGCTCCTCAGGAGTGGGGCCAGATTGCACGGGCTTCTGGCCCCACCCCTTGGGACTACAGAACAGTCGGCTAACCTATAAGAATTCATGAGGTTAATCGACTATTCAATTAACCGATATTTAACATCCCTAACACACACATGTGGGCCTTTTGAAATATCCCAGCCACAGAGAAGTGAACAAAGCGGATCTTCCTGGTAGTTTGACTTCTTTTCCCACTGTAGATTTGCTCATGTCAGAAGGGACCACATGAAACTGACATCTCATGGGATGCCAGAAAGGAAATGTAAAATGCCACCCACTTGCAAGGTCACAGCTGTCATGGGATTCCGGTTCATGCCACTGTGCTGATCATATGAGAGGCCCCGTGGAAGACTAATAAAAAAATAAATGAAAATGTTCCGTGAAGAGCTGCATTGCTGCTGGTATGAGTAGCACAGGCTGAAATTAGCCTTTGGATTAACAAAATCACATCGGCAGCTGCAAGGTTATGGAGAAAGAATGTGCTTTTGGAAAGGCTGGAGCTGGACGTGGGGTTTTCTGGCTTAGAACCGTTTACCGAGACAGGAGAATATATTCACTCCTTATGGGGGTAAATCTCTGTGCACTGTGGCTACCCTCTACACTACGAGCTTTTGCGGCAGAAAATATACTAATGAGGGACTCATTAGCATAAGTCATGATCTCATTTGCATATTTTCCGCCAATCCTTTTTTGTGCTAGGGGTTTTTGTGCAAACACAAGCAGTGGGGACGTTTCCTTTTTGCGCAAAACCCAGTTTTTGCGCAAGATTCTGATGCCTCAAAAACAGGAGGTATACCGATCTTGTGCAAAAAGGGTTTTTTGCACAAAAAAGAAATGTCCACACTGCTTGTTTTTGCTCAACCCCAACCCCCAGCGCAAAAACGGATAGGCAGAAAATATGCAAATGAGATGGTAACTTATGCTAATGAGTCCCTCATTTGAATATTTTCTGCCGCAAAAACTCATAGTGTAGACGTAGCCTGAGATAAGAATGTTGCCCCATGCTAGAAAAAGCCATTCTATTAATGCTGGTTCTGGGGCTGATCTTAAATCTACCTGCTGTTAACCTGCACATCAAAGGCACCAAGCAAGCAGCTGAGGTAAAATCCCGATATTGCCTGGGTCTTCATTTCATGTCATCTCACCAGACAAAATTAAATAGTGAGACCTTAGAGCAGGGGTGAGGAACCTCTTTTGGGTCAGGGGCTACTGACCCACAGAAAAAAAGAGTCAGGGCTGCAAATAAGGAATAAAAAACCAACCAACCCAACAAAACCACCTCACGGACATGGCCCCTGACCTTTCCTCCCATTCCTCTCTCACACCAGAGCCAAAGGGGGGCACGGGCTAGTAGATTTTGTGTGGGGGGGAAGCCTTCAGGTGGCACTTTACTGCACCTGCCAGGAGGAAGGGGAAGCAGCAGCATGTGGAGCTGTTTCTGCTCTGCACCAGGTGGAGTCTGTGGGTCAGATCTGGCTCTGGCTTGCCTGACTCCGGCCCATGAGATTTGGGGCTCTTCCCCCTACAGTGCGGAGCTGGTGCGCCAGCCACATGGCGGGTGGGGGGAATTGTAGGATGGGGTGGAGGTCTGGAGGACCAGTGTGGGCTCCCCAATACTGGAGGAAGAGCCCCAAGCCTCATGGGCCGGAGTCAGGCAAGTTGGGGGCCAAGTCCAGCCTCCGGGCCTTAGGTTCCCCACCCCTGTCTTAAAGGCACTTGGTGATAGTGAACATGGAACGGAGGGGGAAGAGATGTGTTTGCACAGCACCCGATCTTGGCTGGGACACCTGGGTGCTACCACAATTGACATGTTAACTCAGGTTGGAGGCCCAGAGAGGTTGCGTATATGCATGCTGTAACATGTGTAGGTCTACGTGCAATGGGTTATTCAAACCTCCAGGCTAGAAGGCCTGGACTTTGGTGGGTTAAGAACCTTGAGATTACATAGTTGGGACCTACACTGCATCTGGTGGCTTAAGATTTTCTAGCAAAATATATATATTTTTTGACAGCACGGAGGAGCCTTTAAGGCTTTTGAGAACCACAATGTTCACAAGCGAGTGCCAGAGGCAGAGGGGCGGGTCCAACCCTGTTTACAAGCAATCGGCCCCTTCGCAACAAAATTACATGACGGCGCACGGGAAGCGCCAGAAGACATTCATCGCCCACTTGAAACGGACCGTTGAAACCCCTGCTTCTGACAGATGCCTGAGCTGCTCCGACATGACTGAGGGAAGTGTAATGAAGCGGCAAATTATAGCTCTGCCCAGAATTTTCCACCCAAGATGCCACATAGGTATTTCACAGCCTCTGCCCATAGGCATTTGTGGTGGGAGCAGTTCCCTTCTGGCGTCTTGTGGCGGCACTACTGTTGCCATGGCGCTGGTGGTCCCCTTCTCTGGACCAGAGCTCAGTCACACTACGACACTGGGACTGGGGGTACAGATGACAGATTATATTTAAATCCAACAAAGGGTATTTAGCTCCGTGCGTATCAGGCTCTGGAGCGGGCTTGGTGCTGCTTCCTCTGAAAAAAATGTTTCCACGTCTGTTACAGAAAGAAACCACACTGGGCCTGGAGTCACTGGGATACAACTTGTCTATTTACCCGCCCGTCACAAGACCGTGAGCTTCTAGGAGCAGGGACAGGCCTCTTGGAGCATTTGGAAAGCTCCTAGCACAGCAAAGGGCAAGGCAGGCTACTGAGTGGACCGTGTGACTGGCCCTCCTTCCCCTCATTGGGCTGCAAGATTGTTCCAACCAAGATGGCCTCCGAGTAGCTTGCGTCCCTAGAATTTGTGGGCGGTGCTGACTGAATCATAGCAGCGTGTTGACTGGCTGCCAAGGGAACGCGCAGCTCTCACACTCCATGTTGTGTGCAATCAGCCCACACCTTGCTTCACAGGCCCTGGCTTTAAGCATGCGTCACTTTAATACCACCGGTAGGAATAAATCTAGGAGGATGGAAACGGGCAGAAGATGGCAGCCCTGTGCATAGGAAACGGTAGACAAAACGTCTTGTGGGCCACGCTTAGAACCCCGATGGGCCACAGGCTGCCTGCCGCTGTCCTAGCACATTGTGGAGGCTACCGCTAATACACAACAATGCTAACCATCAGAGCTGCTCTAGGCTTGTCATTATAAAACATTGTTCTCTGAAAATCGTCCTTTTTCTGAAACGAAAAAAGGTTTGTAGACGAAAAGAATTGACAGACGGGGTTGGTTTTTAATATTTCCCTTCTTCCCTGCCACTGGAAAAGAGAGAGAAAAGGGCAAGCAGATGGAAAATGAGAAGACGGTTGTGGGCCACGACCGACTTTTCATCACCAAAGCACATGAAGAATCAGGGAGAGAAATAGTCTTGTCAATAGCACAGATGGTACCCATACCGGACTGGGCCTTCCATTTTCAGTGCTTTATCCATGTCCGGCCATAGAGACATTTGTCGAGTTGCCATATGTGACCGAACCATTCACCTACCAGCACATTCCCATCACTTACTGCTCAAGCAGACAAAGAGCAAGATACCAAATGGGTCTTATCACAGTATTGGACATGTGTGGAGTATTTCATTTGGCACTCACTAGAGCTTGAATAATCTTTTCCTTTATGATTAATATTAAACAAGTCATATTCCTTATGGAGTTTCCTAGCCATGTCTGTTTATATTTTGCTCTGCATCATAGTGATATTTTGGGATTCTCTCTCTCTCTCACACACACTTTTTAAAAAACCTTTCCTGCATTTCCCTGCATTTTAGAAAGGAAGTGTCTTGTTTGGTAGCCATGACAACATCTTCTGACTATGCTGGTTCCACCACAAGCTGCCTTTGATTTCTCTTTCTCCTTCTAGGCTTGGAATAGAAAATTTTCTCAAAATAAATAAAATCTTAAATGTTAAGGGCCAACTTCTGTACTGTCTCCCCCTCTTCCCTTCCCCGACACTCCCATAGTCTTCAGCCAGGTCTTGCAGTGTGTCAGGGCGCTCAGAATACATTCCTGATCCTGCGCCCACTCCACTTGCTTCAAGTAAAGGACTGTGAGTAGCTGTCAGAGGGACGGTTTATAGTGGATAACGAGAAGCATGTATGCAAGATTTTCCAGGATTGGGGTCTAAATTTTGAAGAGGTAAAGCTTGTGTCAGATTTTGTTTCTAGTTCGGCAGTGGTTTTCAACCTGGAGCTCACAGACTACATTTACAAAGGAGGTCCAAAGGAGTCCGCATTGTCATTGGCAACATTTTAGGGGCCTGCTGAGAACCCCTGTAGTAGCGTATCGGTCATTACACGCTAGGCGATCTCGAAATGATTCTGGTGCTCTAGTGATAATATTCAGATGTCGCATTGCTCAGTGGGGTGTCTGGGGAAAAAAACCCTATCCATGAAATGCTGAATTTAAATCGTTAAAATAGGAAATGGGTTTGATCATGCAACTCGACTGTGTTTTGGGATGACTATGGAAGGCGAAACTTGCCCGTCCACTGCGGAACGAATGCCACATTCCGTACCTCATGGTACAACGAGGTCACAGAACAAGAAGGGAAAGGAACACAGCGAGACGTTTTCCAAGAGGGATGTTAGATACGTCATTCTGCCGCTCTACTCTGCACTAGTTAGGCCTCAGCTGGAGTACTGTGTCCAGTTCTGGGCGCCACATTTCAAGAAAGATGTGGAGAAATTGGAAAGGGTACAGAGAAGAGCGACAAGAATGATTAAAGGTTTAGAGAACATGACCTATGAAGCCAGGCTTCATGAACTGGGCTTGTTTAGTTTGGAAAAAAGAAGATTAAGGGGGGACATGATAGCGGTTTTCAAATATCTAAAAGGGTGTCACAAGGAGGAAGGAGAAAATTTGTTCCTCTTGGTTTCTGAGGACAGGACAAGGAGTAATGGGCTTAAAGTGCAGCAGGGGAGGTTTAGATTGGACATTAGGAAAAAATTCCTAACTGTCAGGGTGGTCAAATATTGGAATAAATTGCCAAGGGAGGTGGTGGAATCTCCCTCTCTGGAGATATTTAAGAACAGGTTAGATAGACATCTGTCAGGGATGGTGTAGACGGAGCTTGGTCCTGCCTTGAGGGCGGGGGGCTGGACTCGATGACCTCTCGAGGTCCCTTCCAGTCCTATTATTCTATGATTCTATGATGCTGTCAGCAGAGATGGGATGAACATGCAATATTCAGGATCCGGGTTAGGGTGGGCTTATGGTCAAATAAAGGCTACAGGAATCTGATGCAGACTCAAAAGCCAAGTTCTGATCTCCCTTCCTTCCAAACTGGAAAGGATTTCACAGTCAAGGCCCCAGGCATGGCTCATCCTAGTTGTAAGTGAACAAAACCACTGTGACTAGAACAGTTCCAGTGGCTTTATGTCAGAGAGCACATCGCAAGCCTAGCCCCGGGAGTAGAACGGAGCTTTACTGCAGAGCTTGGGTCAGTGTTTCAGATGAAAACTCCTTTGAACCAGAAGCCACAAGGGCTTCACAACTGAGAGATCACCCAAGTTCCTGCGTGGACGCCTGATGATTTTCGGCACCTCTCTCTGGGCTCCTTTTCAAGTCCGAAACCCGTTCTTCTCTGAGGTTACAATTGGCAAGGGCCTCTCTTCGCCGACCTGATGGATTCTGAACAGTCTGCTTAGCAGCTGTCTCTTTCCTTCCTGTCTGAGAACAAGGCCCATCAGCAGGGTAAGTAGGTTGCAGGACTCTCGATTTTGGGTTAGCAGGAGGAAGCTCATGAAATTCTGCCTATGGATCAGGCTGACCAAAAGTTCAGTGCACTGTAAAGCGCTACTGATGCAACGAGAAAGCAAATAAAGGCGACTATGCTACTATACCCCTTGGAGGGTATGTCTACACATCATTTTAATTTTGGGAGAAGGATGTAAGTAGCCCTGTGCATTTGCATACTTCCTCGGGTTTTTTTCAGAAGATGCTCTTCTGGTATTTACCTGCATCTACACGCGGCCGAATTTCGAAATAAACCCGTTTCAAAAGACCCCGGTAAACCTAATTGTAGGAGGAATAAGGGGTCTTTTGAAATAGGCGTTTATTTAGAAATTCAGCCATGTGTAGATACGGGTAAATACCAGAAGAGCGTCTTCTGAAAAAAACCCCCAGAAGTATGCAAATGCGCAGCGCTATTTGCATCCTTCTCCCGAAATAAAAATGGTATGTAGACATGCCTGGAGGGTCTTTTTTCCCCCCCACCAAAGTATCCAACATATTTTAATATTAGAGGATGTTGTCTCCCTGGATTTGAGAAGGAATCTATGCATTAAAAAAAAAAAAAATCAGGACATGTATTTCAGCCCTCTCTCATGAGCACAGTGAATCATGTTGTGTCATATAGCTGTGCTTAGCCATTGCAAAAGACATCTACAATTATTCCATGGTGCATTTTATTTAAAGCACTCAAAATCCTAATTATACACAAGGCCAACCACATTAAAAGCAACAGCGAAATAAGAGGCGGTACCGGGCAGGGGGGAAGAAAAAAGATAGGATGTCAACAGAGGAAGGTGAAGTTGGAATACAACAGGCCCTTTGGGAGCCAAGGAGATGTTGAGTCCAGATGTTCCGAGGTCGATGTAACATGACTCCAAGAAGGAAGAGGATGTGATTCTTAAAACTCCCTGTGGTGTTTTAATTTACTGCCGTTTTGCAGAGGACGCATGTGGCGATCACAGGTGGAGTTTTAGACTGACCATACACATGGAGATGGGGCAGAGAAGAAAAGTCATTTGACTGCAGAACTGGACGATCCTCGGGAAGTTGGTGGGTCCAACCCCTCCCACACTCTGTATCTTGTTAGCTGGGATCTAGAGCAAAAGCCTCCACTGAGGATGGCATGGTACCTTCTTGCTTATTGCAACTGGCATTGGGAATTGACGACTGCGCGATTTCCAGTGATGGGTATAAAACTCCCTTTAATCACTTAAACGTTACATTTAAATGGCTCCCTGCCCATGAGCCGGGTACAGCTGGAACACTCCAACTTGAAGCCCAGCATGCTGGGCTCAACCGGGCTGCAGCAGTCTCCTGTCTCCTTTGGCAGGGGGCTGCTCTAGCCCAGCCAGGCTGCTGGTTAACCAGTAACCATCACCCAGTAAGAGTGATACTTACGGGTTACTCGGTGACCTCCCTACTTGCATTATAGGCAATAAGGCTGATCAGTTTTTAAAGCTGAGGGGGAATACCGCACCTAAGGCAACATCTAAAGCTGAAGTTTCTACTTCCAGTTCCATCTTTTCAGCTTCAGAGCCAAAGCAAAGCAAGCACTACCGTGCGTTTGGACTCTTAGGCCTGGCCATTCCTACTTGGGAAAAATTCCCTTGGGCCATTGGCAGCCTCACATCTTCCCACTAAATTAGGAAAACGACGGTGGTTTTGAGGTATGCTAACAATGACCTCCTCTAGTCCTGATCCTTTTACATTTGCCATGCTTCCTTGCTGAGGTTCTGGTCCCCAGCAACGATCAAAGTTTGGCTGGGGGAACTGGCAGATCTGCTTCTGCTGTTACACACTACTGTAGACACAGGGACCTGGGTTGGCCCTCCATGGTTGGTTCTGCAATGAATATAACTTGGTGCAGTAAAGAACAACGAACATCCTGTATCATGTGTACACAGATACTCTAGTAAACCAATCAAGCAACATCATTTGTTTTTTTAAATCATTTACATTTTGTTGGATCTTGCTTTGCATTTCCTCTCTTCCCCCAACTTTCTCATTCTCCCTACAAGAGTCTCTTAGCAGCATGAGTTGCCTGGCACTTTTGGAGTAACACTATCACCCTGATCTTCATGTTAGGGTACGTCTAGACTACATGCCTCTGTCGCCAGAGGCATGTAGATTAGGCTACCAAGCATAGGAAAATGAA
Source organism: Pelodiscus sinensis (assembly GCF_049634645.1). Taxonomy (NCBI): domain Eukaryota; kingdom Metazoa; phylum Chordata; order Testudines; family Trionychidae; genus Pelodiscus; species Pelodiscus sinensis. The sequence goes on along the minus strand of NC_134726.1, from coordinate 36,506,841 downwards.
GCGGCGATTTAAATAATCGCCGCTTCATTTAAATTTACATGGCTGCCGCGCTGAGCCGATCAGCTGTTTGTCGGCTCGGCGCGGTAGTCTGGACGCGCGGGTGTCAACATCAAAGGCATTTGTCGACCACCCAGGTGTGCCTCCTGGGATGAGGTTTACCTGGGTGGTCGACAAATGCCTTCGATGTCGACACCCGCGCGTCCAGACTACCGTGCTGAGCCGACAAACAGCTGATCGGCTCAGCGTGGCAGCCATGTAAATTTAAATGAAGCGGCAATTATTTAAATCGCCGCTTCATTTTCCTATGCCTGGTAGGCTAATCTACATGCCTCTGGAGACAGAGGCATGTAGTGTAGACGTACCCTTGGGGTGTTTGGGGACACTGGTTCCGCCCCGTCACTATCACGCCACTTTCTCTTGTATCTTATTTTGCTCTTGAGCGATTCAGGAAGAAGGGCCTGAATTTGCTTAATTTTAACCTCTTCCAAAAAGAGGCTGCCCCAAGGAAAGGCAGCTCATTTGGAACCGATTAAAGGAAATACCTTTCAACGCAAAATATACGTAAGCTGTGGAACTCGACACAGGAATAGCATGTTAAGAGTCAGGGAATGTGACACAGCTCCTACTCAACCTACGTGGGTCCTGCGCTTTCCGGTGGATTTGCTTGCCTCAGAGGCTCACGGCAGCCCTCGATTTAGGCACCACACCGAGGGCATCAGCTTGCTGTTTACTGAGCTCTTCTCAGCATTGGCCAGCTTGAGGTATAGAGGGAAACCAAACTCCACAGTCCCGGTGAACATTCCAAATGATGCAGGGCTGGGTAAACCCCGTTTTTTTCCTTGGCCAGTCCTTTCCCCGGGTGGAAATGGCGAAGTGGGTGGCGGAGGGAACCCGGGCCCACCCTCTACAGGTTCCAGCCCGGGATCCTATAAAAACAGCGGCCTGTAAATGTCTCCAACACCAGCTGCATGACAGCTAAAAAAGCCCTGGGTTACTTCTCTAGCACCTTCCTTCCCTTGGGCTCTTCCTCCTGGTACCTGCTTGTGCTTGCTCCTCCAAGATCCTCCGCAAGGCTCCCGCTATCCTCAACTCCCCACGCACTAATTGCTGAGAAGCTATTTTTAACCAGTCTCAACAGGTTCTTTAATTGGCCAGGTGTTCCCTCTAGCCTTGGCTTACTTGACTCGGGAAGCCCACTTAATCAGCTCCAGGTGCTTAACTGCCCTGATTGATTCTGGCAAGTTCCCACTGGTTCTGGACTAGCCCCTGCTAGTTTACCCTGGGAAGAAAGATTTACTCAATCTAAGGCTAATATACTTCTCTTCCATCACTCTCTTGTACTCCTCTGGCCTGACCCTTTCACACTAAGTTAAAACAAGGGACACAAAATAGCATCTGCAGCTCCACTAGTTAGGATAAACGTGACAAAGATCATGATAAAGCGGCGAGGAGTCCTGTGGCACCTTATAGACTAACTGAAGTGTTGGAGCATAAGCTTTCGTGGGCAAAGCCCCACTTTGTCAGATGCATGTAGTGGAAATTTCCAGAGGCAGGTATAAATATGCAGGCCAGGATCAGGCTGGAGATGACGAGGTGGATCCAATCAAGGAGGATGAGGCCCACTTCTAGCAGCTGATCTGGAGGTGTGAATTCCAAGAGAGGAGAAGCTGCTTTTGTAGTTAGCAATCCATTCACAGCCTTTGTTTAATCCAGAGTTGATTGTGTCAAACTTGAAGATGAACTGTAGCTCAGCAGTTTCTCTTTGAAGTCTGGTCCTGAAGTTTTTTTGCTGCAGGTTGGCTACCTTTAGATCTGCAACTGTGTGTCCAGGAAGACTGAAGTGTTCCCCTACAGGTTTTTGTATGTTGCCATTCCTAATATCTGATTTGTGTCCATTGATTCTTTTACGTAGGGACTGTCCAGTTTGGCCAATGTATATAGCAGTGGGGCATTGTTGGCACATGATGGCATATATTACGTTAGTAGATGTGCAGGAGAATGAACCAGGGACAGTATGGCTGATCTGGTTAGGTCCTGTGATGGTGTTGCTGGTGTATATATGTGGGCAGAGTTGGCACCGAGGTTTGTTGCATGGATTGGTTCCTGAGTTAAGAGTTATTATGGTGCGGTGTGTAGTTGCTGGTGAGAATATGCTTCAGGTTGGCGGGTTGTCTGTGGGCAAGGACTGGCCTACCTCCCAAGGCCTGTGAAAGTGAGGGATCATTGTCCAGGATGGGTTGTAGATCACTAATGATGCGTTGGAGAGGTTTTAGCTGAGGACTGTAGGTGATGGCCAGTGGTGTTTTGCTGGTTTCTTTCTTGGGCTTGTCCCGTAGCAGGAGGCTTCTAGGTACACGTCTGGCTCTGTCAATCTGTCTCCTCACTTCCTCGTGTGGGTATCTTAGTTTACAGAACGCTTGTTGAAGATCTTGTAGGTGTAGGTCTCTGTCTGAGGGGTTGGAGCATATGCGGTTGTGCCTCAGTGCTTGGCTGTAAACAATGGATCGTGTGGTGTGTCTGGAAGGGAAGCTGGAGGCATGCAGGTAAGCATAGCGGTCGGTAGGCTTTCGGTATAGGGTGGTATTGATGTGACCGTCACTTATTTGCACCATGGTGTCCAGGAAATGGACCTCCCGTGTAGACTGGTCCACGCTGAGGTTGATTGTGGGGTGGAAGCTGTTGAAATCATGGTGAAATTCTTCCAGAGTCTCCTTCCCATGGGTCCAGATGATGAAGATGTCATCGATGTAGCGTAGGTAGAGAAGGGGTATAAGTGGACGAGAGCTGAGGAAGCGTTGTTCCAGGTCAGCCATAAAAATGTTGGCGTATTGTGGGGCCATGCTGGTGTCCATAGCAGTGCCACTGGTCTGGAGGTAAAAGATCATGATGTGCTTCAGAAAACAATGAGTCCAGGCTGGAGAGGAGGAGAAATGTTTCATAACAATGGATATAATAGGGTGAGCTGTGGGTTGTTGTGGGTTGTAGGTTTTTTATTCAACTAGACTTCGGGCTGCCTGTGTGACAGTCCTACAAGAGGGAATATCTTGAGTTCACAGCTCTACATAGTGAGCGCAGCTGTGTTCTGGTGATGCTAGTAGAGCTCTTAAGGACTAGTCGACTATCCAATAAGCAAATGCTTATCAGATAGTTGATAGGATAGTCGACTAGTTGCTTCCCTCCCTTGCTGCCTCTATCAGATTGAAACAAAAGGGGGGGGCAAAGAGGGAGTACTTCAAAGCAGTAGCACCGCATGGACCTGGGTTCCTGGGCTCCATGCAGCACTGCCGCTTTGAAATGCCACTGCGGCGTTTCAAAGGGGCAGCGCTGCACGGAGCCCAGATCAGCTCAGCAGAATCAGCTCGGAGTCCAGAATCAACACGGCAGCGTTTCAAAGGGGCAGTGCTGCCCTATCGACTAACTGATGCAAAAATGCATCGCCTATTCGATTAGTGAATTACACAATACTTAACATCCTTAGTAGCTGGTACTCAAGACAAATACTGTCCTAGAAGGAACCCTTGGTCTGTGTTAGCATGCTGGCTCTTCTCTTCCTGTGACGGAATCACCCAACAGGAATGCGGGGTGAGGTGTGTGTGCTTTCTGAGGGCAACTCATTACCTTTCAGCTTCCTGGGCTTGATTGTCTGATGTTTATGGTTCACTTAATCCTGCAGGGAGAAGAGCACAGCAGACTTCAGCACTCGCTGGAGTCGCACTGCAAAAACCCCAGGCTACGTCTACACTGCAGGCTTCTTGCGCAAGAATGGCTGTTCTTGCGCAAAAACATGTGGCGTGTCTACACTGCACTCGCCTTCTTGCGCAAGTAAATTTACAGTAAAGCATCAGAACAGAGGGCTTCTTGCGCAAGAGTTATTCCTCTCCCCATGAAGAGTAAATCCTCTTGCGCAAGAGCTCTTGTGCAAGAAGGCAGTGTGAACGGGCACCAGGGGTTTCTTGCACAAGAAACCCCTATGGCTAAAACGGCCATCAGCAGGGCTTGACAAACAGCGGTGAAAGCAGCTCGCCAGCCCCGCACTGTGCATGCGCACACCTCCGGTAAACGGGGTGCGTGGCTGAAACTTACTCGCCACGGGCGAGTAGATTCTATAGTTTGTTGAGCCCTGGCCATCAGAGCTTTCTTGCTCAAGAGAGCGTCCACACTGCCATGGGCGCTCTTGCGCAAAAGCACATCTCTTGTGCAAAAGCACATGGCAGTGTGGACGCGCTCTTGTGCAAGACCTTTTGCGCAAGAACTCTTGCACAAAACAGTTCTTGCGCAATGAGCCTGCCGTGTAGACTTAGCCCCAGAGATCTATTCCATCAGTGATATGAAATCATTCATTGAACACGATCCTCTTCTCTCGCCATCCAAAGGGATGGCCCGTTGCTCCCAAACAGGGTAGCTCAGCATCCCAGGTTTCAAATCCGGGAATAATGGCTGGGGAACAATCCACAAACGAGACAGAAAAGCATCTGTTTACAGAGAGAGATGTTTCTCTAAAATATCTCACCCCGTCCCGGACTTCCACCATTTGCTGACTTGTACAGCAATACAAATATTTTTTGTCTCTAGTCCTAGCAGCATGAAACCAGCCTCCTAGCCCGGACTCTAAGTGAGACTTGTCATAACCTGGGACTAAACATATCCAAGCTGCTTTTAAGGATTTATTGTTTATATTCTGAAGATTCCTGCTTCACTCTCCCCAATGCCCTGTTGCACACCCTTCCATTCACAATCTACCACCACAGGAGTAGAATCCTCTGCACGCAGATGTTTTGCCCAGCATTATTATCCACTTAACAGCTGCATGTGTAATGGGAGAGTAGGGTTTTCAGGTTTTTAGAAGATTCAGATCTTTGCAGTTGATTTTTTTTCCAGCTAACAAAGTAGAAGAGGCCCAGCCAGGCTTCTGGACTTGACTTTTTAATCTCTCCTCCTGCCAGTGCCACTCAAATGAAGTACAGCTGGTGATGGGCAGGGAATACTGACTTAGGCTGCTGTGCTTCTGGGTCTATGAAGAACCGATATTGCGCTGTGGGTTTCTGTACGGTTGAAAGTGGTCTCTGATGAAGGCAGGGTGTGAATTGAAAGCACTCTAGCTCTTTCTGAATAATTCCATGTGTGGACACTCTTACTCTGGAATCAGGAATAACTTCACATGTAGACAGCCGTCAATTTACACTTCGATTCATAGAATCAGAGGGTTGGAAGAGACTTCAGCAGTCATCGAGTCCAACTTGCTGCCCAAAGCAGGACCAACTCCAACTCCATCATCCCAGCCAGGGCTTTGTCAAGCCAGGACTTAAAAACCTCTAGGGATGGAGGTTCCACCCCCTCCCTAGGGAACCATCCCAGTGCTTCCCCACCCTCCTAGGGAAATCATTTTTCCTAATATGCAGCCAAGACCTACCCCTCTGCAACTTGAGACCATTGCTCCTTGTTCTGCCATCTGCCACCACTGAGAACAGCCTCTCTCCAGCCTCTTCGGAGGCCCCCTTCAGGGAACTGAAGTTTGCTATCAAATCCCTCCTCACTCTTCTCTTCAGTCGACTAGATAAGCCCAGATCCGTCAGCTTTCTCTCATAGGTCATGTGCTTCAGCCCCCTAATCATTTTGTTGCCCTTCGCTGGATGGTCTCCAATGCATCCACATCCTTTCTGTCACTGGGGGCCCAGAACTGCAATACTCCAGATGTGGCCTCACCAGTGCCGAATAAAGAGGAATAATCACTTCTCTAAACTTGCTGGCAATGCTCCTCCTAAGACCTAATGCATCCTAATAGGCCGTTAGCCTTCTTGGCTACAAGGGCACATTGTTTCCTCATATCTAGCTTCTCATCCACTGCAATCCCCAGGTGTTTAAACTACTGCAAGTGAGCCCTTTAGGGGAAGCAAAAGAGTTGCAGTCTAGTGACATGAACATAGGGCTGTGAACGAGGTACTCCTGGGTTCAAATCCAAAGTTGTCTGTGTGAGTGTCTCATGGTGTGCCCATGGGCAAATCCCTTAACCTCTAACTTAGTTTTTGCAGCTATAAAATGGAAGGTGGTGGGATTAATATTTGCAAAGTGCTCCGCACATGAAAATCAGTATGTAAGTATTATGCGCTGCTATTATTATTAAGCCTCATTAACAAGTAGGAGGTCTGACAATCACATTTTTGTCCCAGATGCATGCAGGTGACTCCTACATAAACTGATCTGTGCATGTATTCCAGGGCAAAAATCACTCACTTCAACTAACAGGGGAAACAAACCAGAACTGCTGTAAGGTCTCCATTCACTAACCGCCAAATTCTCTGAATCACCACTTCTAGTTCTGGGAAGCCCAGTTTTAAATAGGAAGATGAAAGCAATGAACGATACAGGTTTCCTGCAATTTCCAACAGTTGCATCACCAACAAGATAATGTATCTACTGGTGGCAGGGGAATCAGGCTACTACAGCTGTGTAAACTCAGCGTGGGCTGACGCACCTAACGCAGCGTGCTCATCCCATTGCTTCCAAATCAAAATAAAATATCTTGGGAGGCCGCCTTGTTGTTGGGAAACATGAAACCAAACAAGGTGGCCCAAGGAGAATAATGGAATTATTTTCATTGAAGAAAGACACTATAAAATTATCCTTTATCACTGCTCTTTGAGCAGCATGGATAGCATCTCTTACGGTTTGTCTATACACAGCAGAAGTTACACCAGTATAAGTGAAATCAGTTTAGTTAAAGTTGTGTGCCCAGACTCTCACACGTCAGTCTAAAATGGATTCTGTTCATTTAGCTTGTGCCTTCGAATTTGCAAATGTGTTTACAGATGCGCACTACACAGATAAAGGGAAAGCGGAGGATGTGAAATACCTTGACGTTAGCCAAGCTTTTGATATGGTTTCCCACAGTAGTCTTTGCCAGCAAGTTAAAGAAGTATGGCTTGGATGAACAGACTATCAAGTGGATGGAAAGTTAGCCAGATTGTCAGGCTCAACAGGCAGTGATGAGCAACTTGATATCTAGTTGGCAGCCACTAACAAGGAAGTCGCTTCAGGGGTCGGTCCTGAGACTGATTTTGTCCAACATCTTAACTAATATCTGGATGAGGGGATGGATTGCACCCTCAGCAAGTCTGTAGCTGACACTAAGCTAGGGGAAGAGGTAGATACGCTGGAAAGCAAGGCGAAGACCCAGAGTGATTTTGACAAATTGGAGGATTAGACCAAAAGAAATCTGATGAGGTTCAACAAGGACACGTGCAGAGTCCTCTCCTTGGGATGGAAGAATCCCAAGCACTGCTATAGGCTGGGGACGACGGGCTAAGCAGCAGTTCTGCAGAAAAGGACATGGGGGTTATAGTGGAGGAGAAGCTGCATGTGTGTCAACAGTGTGCCCTGGGAACCAAGAAGGATAATGGGATACTGGGCTGTATAAGTAGGAACATTGCCAGTAGATTGAGGTAAGGGACTATTCCCCTTTATTCGGCAGTGGTAAGGACACACCTGGAGTTTGGTGTCCAGTTTGAGGCCCCCATTGTAGAAAGGATGTGATCAAATTGGAGAGAGTCCAGCAGAGGGCAATGAAAATGACTAGAGGCCAGGGACACATGACTTATGAGAAGACACTGGAGGGAACTGGGCTTATTTAGTCTGAAGAAGAAAGAGTGAGGGAGGATATGACAGCGACCTTCAACTACCTGAAGAGGGGTTCCCGAGAAGGTGGAGCCCAGGGCTACCAACAGAGGGGTAAAAGGGACAGCTAGCCCAGGGCCTGGTGGTTTGAAAGGGCCCGGCAGCAACAGCAGCAGGAGCTCTAAGCCCTTTAAATTGCTACCAGAGCCTGTGACAAGGTGTGCTCTCCAACCCCACCCCTTATATCCAAGGCCCTGCCCCTTCTGGGGGCCCAGAGCTGGCCCGGTGAAGACTTTCATCAGCCCTGATGGAACCAGGTTATTCTCAGTGGTGGCAGATGGCAGAACGAGGAGCAATGGGCTCACGTTGCCGTGGGGGGGAGGTCTAGGGGTTAGATATTAGGAGAAACAGTTTCCCATGGCGGGTGGGGAAGCGCTGGGATGGGTTCCCTAAGGAGAGGTGGAATCTCCATCCCTAGAGGCTTGTAAGGCCAGGTTTGAGAAAGCCCTGACAGGGATGATTTACTTGGGGTTGGTCTGGATGACTTTCCAGGCCTCTTTCGACCCTAGTCTTCTATGAGATAAGCTAGGCTTAATCCACAAATGCAAGGTTACGCACAAAGCGGTCTTAGTTTAATTAAAATCAATAAATATGAATTTTTGTGCTAGACTACAAAGGTAAGTTGGCAAAAGATACGCACATTGCTAATCGCAATCTGTGTATCTTTTTCCGCTTTTCTGTTGGAAGAGACTTTTCCAAAATTTGGTGCGTCTACACTGTGCCAAATTTTGGAAAAGCCTGCTCTTTTGACACATCCCGTCTTCCTCATGGAACGAGGTTTACAGGGATGGAGAAAGAGCGCATCTGCTTTTTCGGGGTAAAATATTCGGGAAAGTGGACGCATTGCTTTTCCGAGATACCGGAGCCTAGGTTTTAGCAAGGATCTAGCTGAAGGCCTGGGGACGGATCAACCACCTTATAGCATCATGGTCTTCAACACTGATGCTCTGAGTTACATCAGTGAAGAAGTTATCTCCTGATTTGTTATTCCAGGCTCATTTATTTGGTGTTCTGCAGCAGAAAGCTCGGCAGTACTGGAATCAATCCACAGCTGTTGTTAATTGTCATAGAGCAGTAATGAAAATGAAATAATGCTCTGCATTTTCAGTATGTAGCACCCTTTGCGAAGGATTACAGTTCACGTCCTCCTGCTGGCAAGGCAGATAAGCAGAGTTGCCTCCATTTTTTACATTGGGAAACTGGGTTGCAGACAGGCTCGGAGTTAGATTCGCAAGAGAGCTCAGCTCCTATTTGGCACCAAAGCCTGCCACCAGATTTTCCTAAGAGTTCTCAGCCCTCAAGTTTTCAAACCCTACTTTGCCTGTCCACACCCATAAACCGATGGACGGGACAAGCACTATAGTTGTAATGCAAATGCACTGTAAGCTTCAACAGACTTCTTGGCATTGATTCAGTTAGGGAAAGGATTAACAGCAGGAATTGAGGAACTACCTCCCTGCTGAAGCTGGGAAAGTTTTCATGAGTCATTGAATAAGCAGTGAAATCCTCTTTTAAAAATAAAATAAAATAAAATAAAATAAAATAAAATAAAAACAACCCTCAAACTTGTCTTCTGCTACTTTCTTCTTGCAGACACATTTTGTTTTCACACATCTAAACAAGTCACTAATAAGGAATTTACTTTCAAAAATGTATTATAGCCTTTCAAAAAACACATTTCTAACAGGCCATCTGTTACCAGCGGTGGTAATGGTGGTGGTATATAAGAACATAAGAAGAACATAAGAACGGCCGTACTGGGTCAGACCAAAGGTCCTTCTAGCTCAGTATCCTGTCTACCGACAGTGGCCAGCACCAGGTGCTCCAGAGATGGTGGACCGAAGACAATGATCGAGCGATTTGTCTCCTGCCATCTCTCTCCAGCCTCTGACAAACAGAGGCCAAGGACACCATTTTATCCCCTGGCTAATAGCCTTTTATGGACCTAACCTCCATGAAATTATCTAGCTTCTCTTTAAACTCTGTTATAGTCCTAGCCTTCACAGCCTCCTCTGGCAAGGAGTTCCACAGGTTGACTACACGCTGTGTGAAGAAGAACTTTCTTTTATTCGTTTTAAACCTGCTACCCATTAATTTCATTTGGTGTGTATGTGTGTATTAAAGATAACACGCACACACACACTCTTATTTAAAAGGGCGCCGCCAAGGAAATTTGGGCCCCAAAATTTGGACTTAAAAATGAATATGGCTACTATTAGCGACATACTGTTTAAAAAAATCAGTGTAAATACCAGAAAAGAGCATAATGAATTACAGCAGTTAAAAGCTGACCCTAGACAAATGTTGACTTGAAATAAGATGCACAATTGTAGCAGTAACGGTAATTACCCATTGGAACAACTTACAAGGAGACATGGAGGTGAATTCTCCATCATTTTAAATCTTACAAGCAAGATTGGCCATATTATTATAAGCTATGCTACAGCTCACACAGAAGTTATGGGCTTTAAGCAAAAATTATTTGGTAAGATTTGCTGGCTTGTGCTCTACAGGAGGTCAAACTCGATGGTTACAAACGGTTCCTTCTAGCCTTACAATGTATCAGTCATTGTAAAGGAACAATTATTGAGGTAAATATCTCATTGGTATACATTTGGAATAATGCCATTGCCTTCAGCAGCGTTACTTAGATTTACACCTATGAGAGAGAAGAATCTGGCTCTGATTGGACAGTTTGTTTTTAATATTTCCCTGGAGCGTTTCGAACCAAAACACAACAGCCTTCTGCTAGCACGTCATTCCCACAAAGTGAAGCTAAACAGAAGTGAGTTCAGTGCTGCTATCGCTCACATTTTTATTTCGAATCTTACAATGTTTCGCATTTCTCGTCGAGCCCCAGCTCCCGGAATCTCGTGAATACAAGTGAACCACAGATTTTTTTTTTAATTCCTGTTGTTGTTACAGAGAAACAACTTGGAAAATCAGAGGTTAAAAAAGAAGCCAATCCTGCCCTCCCTCACAATATCCCAAAACAAACAACGTCCTCCCCCCGTCTCCCCCAGAATGCAGAAACCTAAACACTACACTGCACGTACAATATCCCCAGGGAATACACAAACCACACATGACTGACGTTAGCCATGTGGTGTAAAGAACAACTGGAAGATGCTAAGGTACTGTGGAGATAAGGGTATCAGAATCAATATAGCATGGGATAGAATAAAAAGTGTGATTTGGGTGAACCCTAAGGACCTGAAAACCAGAAAACACATACTAAAAACTCACAAGGCATTTATTTATTTATATCTCATGATTTTGGGGGCCTGACTTGTCATTTCTTAACACACGTGGCTGGCAATATGTGCTAATGCTAACCAGGCAGTCTGCTTTCATTGGCTAAACTCAAGGAAATGCAAAAAAGTCAACAGCCACTGCAAGTGATAAAAATTAACTTTGGCTTTAAAGCTGCAGTCATATTTTCACGGGCGGTTTCCTGCACACATGCAGCCCATATGGGACTCTCCCCTCGGCATTCACTCCCCTGGATCCTATTGCAGGATCAGGGCCTAAGATTTTAATTTTTTTCTCCCAAGTTTAACAATATAAAAAGCAGGCAGCAGCACAGATAAGGCCAAGGGAATTCTGGATAACTCACTTGAGACTCCGTAAAGGGGCTGGATTTTCAGAAAGTGCCAAGTACTCAACCTTTTTGAAAATGAGACTTGTTAGGCTGTTTCCAGCCGAGCCACCAACAATAGAAGCATCCAAAACCACTAGCCACTTTCGAAAAGCTTGGCCGTGAATTTTGTGTCGACGGTGTCCCGAACCGCCAGATTTCATTTTAAATAAAAAATTCCAAAACCCGGAGCTGTGGTTTTTCTCCTGTGTTTTTCTTCAAGTGCAAGCAGCATGATTGATGGTATATCCCACCAGCTCGTAAGCTACATTTCAGAAGACTGCCAGGCAGCCCTGCCTTTTGGAATCACTGACGGTCCCCGTTCCAATTAATCAAGTTCACATTCTGATTAACTGCATGATTCATGTCTCTTGTTAGGCGCATTCTGAAACAAACAAGGCTGTATTTCAAGGCAACTGGCTTGCTGGTTAAAATAAATACCTTCCAAAAGTCTATTTTCAAGTAGCTGAACCTTTTCCACCTTTACAACTAATTCAAACTTCCTTCAAATTATTTTTCTAAGTAATATAACAATTTGTTTTTCATTAGAGCTTGTCACAGCCGGGCCTCGGTTTATTTTGAGAGAAACCAGCACTCGCTAGAAACTGTTTAGTACAATTTGAATAATGCCCAAAGGAGTTAGTGCAGCCACAATCAAAATAGAGTTTATAGTGCTGGGTAGGGGTGACACTTTATTTAATGATTTAAAAAAAAAAAAAACCTCTGAATCAGAAGCTAATTAAATGAACTCCTATGGCTAACAGTAAGCATTTCTAAGTCACTCCGACTACTGCAAAATGAAAGAACTGAACTTATTGCTAACTAATGCCAGACACCAGTGTCGGACTAGTGCTTTTTACCCACTTCAGGGTGGTATGAGCTGATATTTGTGCATCTGGTATGGAAGCCTTTCCTTGTAATAGTTATCAGGCTGTAGGTGAAATCCACTACAAAAATGCAGAAAGAGTTTGGATGCTGTCTGTTTAAATGGAATTGCTTTTGATCAAGTTGGTATTTAATGCAAAATGGCTTAAACGTAAACCAAGTTCCACACTAACTTCTTTGACTTCAAGTAGTTTTGTTTTGAATCGGAATTCATCTACAAATTTGACACTGTAACCTTGGTCTGGAATAAAGACTTCAACTGATTAAAGCACTACAAAGTCAATTTCCTCTACCTTTAACAACCGTGTTTTCAAATCAAAAGCTAGGAATGAGACATGTCCAGCCCACTTACCCAGTCTCATTAACATGGGTCCTACTTCTTTTGCTGTGATATATATATATATATATTTTGGATTCTGTTATTTCCACTCCAACTCATCTGATGAAGTGGCCTTAGCCATGAAAGCTATATATTTTGGTTAGTCTCTAAGCCTTGGCCTATACTAGGACTTTATTTTGAAATACCCTCCCCTCTCCTGTCGAATTTATAAGCAGCGTGTCCACACTAGCAAGCCAAGTCCACACTACCCGTTATTTCGAAATAACAGTCCTTTTAATTTGAAAACTGAACTGCTTTTCATCAGGAATAACACTACTTCCGAAATTGTTATTTCAAAATAATTCTAGTGTGGACACTCCAGTATCATTATTTTGAAATAACGACTCCCCAGAGTAATTTGAACGAATTATTCCGCAGTGCTTCCCGGGGCTCTAAATCCGAGGTAGCACGTCCACATTAACGGAGCCTACATTGGACTAATGTCGAGACTTCCCCATAGTGAAGACACATTATTTTGAATTTGTTAAATCAGGAGTTAAGTCAAATTTAGTAATTTCGAAATAGTTTCCTAGTACAGACGTGGCCTAAGGTGCCACAGGATGACTCGTTGTTTTTAAAGTTACAAAGTAACACAGCAAGCCCTCCAAGACTTTTTGTGTTTTAGTCGACAAAGTCAGTGCCAGAACTGTGTCAGGGATAAGTCCCGGAAATTTAAGAGCATGCTACGGGATCTTTCTCAATGCAGAGTCAGACAAGATCGAAATGGGTGCCCGTCTTGAGTTCTGGCAACCATGTCCCACCACTGGGTAACCTAGCGTTATTACTGACTCAGCAACCGCCTACAGAATATTGGAGTTTTGTTTTAGTAGCTCAATCCCAGCCTTAATCCCCCCCCCCCCCCCCCCACACACACAGACTCACAAAATATCTCTGACCCAGGGTCCAAATTCTGAGCAACACTGAGAGGCCTTATTTATCCTGGTGAATTGGGCTGCAAGTCAGTTTTCTATAGAAATGTTTGCTCTCCTCTTCACCCCTACAGGGAAACTCATGATGAAAGCCCCACCCCTTATTGTTATTTTATAAAAAACTATTCTCTTCCCCCATCCACCCATTTTTCTCAAACATTTTTCACTAGGAAATGATCATTCACTTCTAGCTCGACTGCTGAGCACCTACTGAAATGTTCCCAATAGGCTACATGGAGCTACTCCCATGAGTTAAGTGGTCCCTGGTGGGGGTAAAAGGCTCCATTACTATAAATAAATCTGGAATAATTCTAGAGTTACAAATTGTAAATCTGGAGTTACCCCATCGTAAATGAGATTAGAATCCAATCCCAGGGCATTGGTTCCAGAATTACAATCTGAGCTTCCTTTTAAGGCCTCACGCACAACAATCTGTCCCTGGTGTAACCTCAGATACTCCTGGTTTGCACCAGCAGGAGCGAGAGAAAAATCTAGTTGAACATTTTGAATTTTTGACGAGTGAAAACAAATGTTGGATTCAGGTTCTCTCTATAGAAGAGGGGCTGTTGGAGGCTGTTTAATTATTCTTTCCCTTTTCTCTTGGCTGTTGCTGTGATCTCTGCTGGCTCCGAAGTTAGCAACACAATACGTTGCAGATGTGACATTGCAACAGGATGACTTAATGTGTGTGTATGTGGCTGGACAGCCCGCTTGTCCCTGCCTTCTCATATGCCAAGGAAGAGATCACGGGTGTGCGAGGTGAGCAGCGGGGTGATGTGAGCACTGAAAAAGGTCAAAATGTGCCTTTTATTTTCTGCACATAAATCTGAAGAAAATGAAATTGAAAAAAAAATCACACCAAAAACATCTCTTTTCATCAACATTTCTTTGGTTTGTGCCAAATAAAAAGTGAATTTTCTATGTTTTGCAAAGATCTGAAATTTTTTTTGACAAAATCAGACATTCTTGTGAAAATTTCCATCCACTTAAAAAGACGTTTTGTGTTGAAACTAATGTGTGACGAAAGCCTGATCAGCTCTAACTTAGACACGCCAAGAGCAGATAACAATTAGGGTGGCTGAATGACTTGTTCGCAGAGTTAAGCCTCTAAAGCAGGGGTGGGGAACCTTAGGCCGCCTGCTTGCCTGGATCCAGCCCCTGAGGCTCAGGGCTCCCTCCCCCCTAGCATCGGGGAGCCAGCGCCTCCTGTGGTACTGGGGCACACAGACTCTACTTACCTGGGCCCCCATAGGCTCTGGTGTGTGAGGGGAATGTCTTTCTCCTCCTCAGTCAGGGCCACGTCAGTGAGGGTGAGGTTTTTTGAGGGGTTTTTGTGTGTGGCTTCTCACTTGTGTGCAGCCCCTGACTGATTATTCTCTGGATCAGCAGCCCCTGACACAAAAAAGGTTCCCCGCCTCTGTTCTAAACTAAGATATGCAGTGTATCCAAATGTCTAGGTCCTGTTTTTGAGGCAGGGCCCTCCTTGCTCACAAACCCTTCAATGAATTTTGCTACCTCACAGGGAGCATGTTCTTTGGAGAAGTCACACTAATCTCTGGAGTCAATTTTGATTCTTAGCATTCCCCTTCTTTCATAAGGTCAGAGATGTTGACGGTTCCTTGAGGAATTTAAGAACTAAGAACTAGGGGTCACCAAATGAAAATAATAAGTAGCAGGTTTAAAACAAACAAAAGGAAGTTTTTCTTCACGTAGTGCACAGTCAACCTGCGGAACTCCTTGCCAGAAGATGTTGTGAAATCCAGGACTTTAACAGGGTTCAAAAAAGAACTAGATAAATTTATGGGGGACAGGTCCATCAATACTTATTAGCCACCATGGGTAGGAATGGTGTCCCTAGTCTCTGATTGTCAAGGGCTGGAAACGGGTGATAGGAGAGGGATCACTTGATCATTCCTTGTTGTGTTCATTCCCCCTGGGGCCTCTGGCATTAGTTACTTTCGGAAGACAGAATATTGGGTTAAATGGACCTTTGGCTGCACCAGTCTGGCTGTTCTTCTGAGGACAGTCTGGGAAATGTTTTTTCTAGGTACTCCGAATTAGAACAAATATTGGCTGCTGAGGCTTTAATCGTTGCCCTTCACAAGGCTTAGTTTGCAGTGTAGCTTCTCCTTTATGTACATGGCCCTTTCCCCAGTGAGGCCCATCCAACTCCCATAGTGGGTAAGGGACCAGCTTTCTTGGGAAGGAGGGTCGACACACGATGCTTCCAAGGAATCGTCGGCCACTCAACGGATCGATCACTTTCTGTTCTTTAAAGCACTTGAATTTCTTTCAAGTGAAGGCCCCAGTCTGATCTCAAACCAGCGTGCCCAAGGGTCACTGCTTTGAAGTCAGTGTCGCTAGACAGTGTGTGACTGTGGTTAGGGTTGAGTCCTCAGGGAGTTAGCTACCCAAATCCCATTCCCCACATCCCTGAGGCCGCTTTGAAAATCCCAGCCTGTCTCACTACTGCTATGTTTCTGAGAAC
The DNA here is from genome assembly GCF_049634645.1 of Pelodiscus sinensis. NCBI lineage: Eukaryota > Metazoa > Chordata > Testudines > Trionychidae > Pelodiscus > Pelodiscus sinensis. The sequence continues at coordinate 36,490,852 of NC_134726.1, read as the reverse complement.
TCGGTCCCAGAAGTTAATTATCTGCCCTGATTTTCCAACATGTCCCTTTGCCCAACTTTCCCTTTATTATTATTATGATTATTTTTGTTCTCTTGGGAGGCTTCCCATTGGCATCACTGAACACCACCCTGCTATAACCCTCCTCCTCTGGCAGCTGAAACCTGCTGGCATTGCTCTCGAATGCGACGCTACCTGCCAGTGCACCAGGCAAGGTGGCTTTTCCTTTACGTCTTGGCTTTCCTCTCACTTCCCCTCATGAACTCGGTTGCCAAATGGTGTAATTTTACAGCCTGGCTCCAAGAGCCAAGAAATACGTTTGCTGGTAGAAGCCGTGCTTTGGACATTGTCAGAAACATGCAACCTCAGGGTTTTGGGAGCCAGCTGCACCGAAAAGCAAGACACCCACAAAGTAGCTTGGATGTGTTTTTCTCCCCCCTCTCAGATTTCCATGGACCGCCACACATTGCTGTGGGTGGTTGGGAGCCAGGCATGTGAACACACATAGAGGAGAGAGAAACTCAAGGGAAAGGGAATGGAGGGGAACAATGCGCGAGACATGGGCGGCAGCATGACTTCCTTGATAGGGAAATTGAACACAATCAGTAGAAACAGATGCTGGCTCTGCCACTGCCCTCTTGTGCAACCATGATGATGTCACTTCTCCCTTTCCCCCGTGTTTCTCCTCCCCATCCACTGCCTTGGCGGGTCTTGTCTATTTAGATTGTAAAGGACTCTCTCACTATGTGAAGTTAAGTACGCCTTGGCTCTGATCTGTGTCTCCAGATGCTACTAAAATATTCCTGCTCGGAAGACGAACACCAACAAACATGACTTTCGGTCTGACTTTTCCTGAATTTGCGTGTAGAACCAGCTAAGCACTATCTTCCAATACAACGGGCAAGAACCACTTACCAAAGCCATTGTCAAAACATATGAGCCAACCGCCTTTAGCTGAAGGCTGCAGAGTTGACCAAGAATGGTGTGAACTTCTGTCCGTCTGATTCACCTTTCACTGTGGTTTCTGATGCCAAACGTAGATTTGCCAAAAGTTTGGGTTACAGAATTTCCTCAAGTTGTACTACTTCGAACACATCGGACAAGTGGTGGGTTTGAAAAGGGGCATGCCCACCAGAAACAGGACTAGTGTTAATGTTTATAATACAGTAGCTGTCTATAAATCCCAACTGGGCTATTTTTCATAGATTCTAAGGTCAGACAGGATCATCTCGTCTTAACACAGCCTGTAGAACATCCCCTGAATAATTCCTAGATCTGGTGTTTTCGAAAAACATTCCATCTTGATTTAAAATTTGTCACCACAGCAGAATCTGCTCTGATTCTTGGTAAATTGTTACAATAAAAATTTACACCTTTTAAAAATTTACACCTTATTTCCAGTCTGAATTGTCTAAATTTCCAGCCGTCAGATCGGGCTGTATCTTTCTCTGCTGGACTGAAGAGCTCTTCCCCCCCAACCCCCCTTCTGTTCTGAAATTTGATTTGTCCTTTTCATATGTGTTCATTTTTTTAATTGTATCCTTTGGTATATACGGTTGTGACAATTTTCTTCCACTATTTGATCTGAGGAAGTGGGTCTGGCCCATGAAAGCTCATCATCTAATAAACCATCTTGTTAGTCTTTAAAGTGCTACACAGTCCTGTTTTTTATTAAATATTTGTTCCCCATGTAGGTATAGACTGTTAAGTCACCCCTTAACCTTCTCTTTGTTAAGTTTTCCAACCAGTTGTGCACCCACTTTAGAGTTGGTTCATCTAGGTCAGTGGCTCTCAACCTTTCCAGACCATGGTGCCCCTTTCAGCCGTCTAATTTGTCTTGTGTACCCACAAGTCTGGCCTCACTTAAAAGCTTCTCACAAAAATCAGACATAAAAATACAAAAGTGTCACAGCACAATTTCTGACAAATTGCTGGCCTTCTCCGTTTGACCACATAATTGTAAAATCAATCAACTGAAATATAAACATTGTACTTACATTTCAGGATAGAGTATATAGAGCAGTACAGACAAGCCATCATCTGTATGAAATTTTAGTTTGCACCGACTTCACCAGTGCTTTTTAGGTAGCCTGTTACAAAACGAGGCAAATATCTAGATGAGTTGATATAGCCCCTGGAAAATTTCTGAGCACCTCACTCCATGTACTGGTCTAGGCTACATTTCCCTAATTTGTTTATGAAATAGTCACCTGAAATCGTATCATAAGCTTTATTCAAGTCAAGGTATATCACATCTACTTCTTCCTCCCCTACTCCCAAGGATTGTTACCATATCAAAACAGGCTATTAGGTTGTGATGTGATTTGTTCTTGAAAAAATCCATGTTGACCACTACCGCAATTTAGCGAATATAACCAACAGGTTATATTCATTTTTACAAACCCTGCAGTCCCCCCGCGGGGTATACTCGGGTGCGGGGTATACAACATTTTTTTACACACCGCCCAGTTCCTGCTCAGCCTCCAGCCTCCGGGCGGTGAGCGCTCCCCCGCCTGGTTACTGCGCAGCCTCCAGCCTCCGGGCGGGGGAGCGCTCAACGACCGGTTCCTGCACAGCTGGATGAGCGCTCTCCCTACCCCTTCCTATGGCTGTGGAGGAACCGGGCGGTGAGTGCTCACCACCCGGACGCTGGAGACTGCGCAGGAACTAGGCGATAAGCACTCACTCTCCTGGAGGCTGGCGGCTGCGCAGGAACCGGGTGGTGAGTGACTGGTTAATTCCCACCCCCTTTCCCCGCACCATAAATATACCCCCGGCACAGCCTTGTGTACCCCACGGGTTATACTCATGTGCGGGGTATTCAAGATTTTTTTAACTCAAAAAGAAAAAACCGTGGGGTATATTCGGGTGCGGGGTATACTCACCACCTTATTAACTTCTAAAAGCTTACAAATGGATTGATTATTCACTCCATTAGTGTTCTGGGTTCTGAAGTTAAGCTGACTGGTCTATAACTCATGGTGAAGCCTATATCTATAGATCTACATCTATTCATCTTGAGTATCTCTCTATAAGGCGTGTTTTCTCATTGTTTCATCATTTGGTTGGCTCGTTGCTGTCCACTGTCCACTGTGTCCACATCCTTCTTGAATTGTGTGCACCAGAATAGGGCACAGGATTTCACCAATGGTTGTACCAGGGTCAGACGCAGAGATAAAATACCTGGTCTATTCCCACTTGAGAGTCTCACGTTTATGCACTGGAGGATTGCCTCAGTTACTATGGTCATGTTTTCACTAGGAAACTATTTCAAAATTAGTAAATTTGCCTTATCTCCCAATTTAACAAAATCAAACTAGCGTGTCCACACTATGGAGAAGCCTCAAAATTAGTCCAAGGCAGGCTCCGTTAATGTGGACTCGCTACCTCAGACTAAGAGGCCCAGGAAGCACTGGGGCGTCAGTTCGAATTACTCTGAGGAGTAATTATTTTGAAATAGCAGCACCAGAGCATCCACAGTACTGTTATTTCAAAATAACTATTTCAGAATTAGCGTTATTCCTGATGAAAAGCAGGAGTACAGATTTAAAATAAAGCCGCCAGTTATTTCAATCTTGGGCTTGGTAGTGTGAACGTTCTGCTTATAAATTCAACCTAAGGGGGGTTATTTCGGAATAAAGTCCTAGTGTAGACCAGGCTAAGGGAGCTCATATTCAGCTGTTTATACCCCACCATTCCCCAAAAATATTTTTTCAGAGCCACTTTATCACAGAGTATATTTCCCAGGATCAGTCTCTACTCCTGTAAGCATGGCCTATCCTTCTTGTTCCTAGATGTACATATTTACATTAATAAATATGTAGTCTAAACAGAGAAGACAGAGGCTGGGAAAGGCACAGCAATGGAAAGTGACTTGCCAAAGTTCATACAGGAGGTCAACAGCAAAGATGGGAATAGAAGGGAGGTCTCCTGATGGCCAGTCCAGTGCCCTATCCACTGTGCCACGCTACCTCCAAGGGATGTTTCTTTTGTTCCATGTGAAGTGCCCAAGTGAATAAGGTACAGACTCCGAACAGCAGACTCAGAGGCTACGTCTACACTGGCCCCTTTTTTGGAAGGGGCATGCTAATTTTGAAAGTGGGAATAGGGAAATCCGCGGGGGATTTAAATATCCCCCACGGATTTAAATAAACATGTCCGCCGCTTTTTTTCCGGCTTGGGGAAAAACCGGAAAAAAAGCATCTAGACTGGCCCGATCCTCCAGAATAAAGCCCTATTCCGGAGGATCTCTTATTCCTACTTTGAATAGGGCTTTATTCCGGAGGATCGGGCCAGTCTAGACGCTTTTTTTCTGGCTTTTCCCCAAGCCAGGAAAAAAGCGGCGGACGTGTTTATTTAAATCCCCTGCGGATTTCCCTATTCCCACTTTCAAAATTAGCATGCCCCTTCCGAAAAAGGGGCCAGTGTAGACGTAGCCAGAATGTTCATGTGGATCCAGAAAGAGCAAAAATAAATGTATGTGAAAAGCTCTGCATCTTTAGTCAGCCCCGGAAACGTTCTACAGAGTCAATGTACATCAGGTTAAACAAACTCAGGCCTCTTCTGAGAACGCTGTGGCTCAAGATGGACATTTTGCACCAGGCTTCTTTTAAAGAGCAATAGTACAGGACTGTGCCGAGACCAGTCTGAATTATAAGCCTCCGCTTTATTTTTATTCTTGGCAGAGACGATCTGCAGCAGTGTGGCTCGGCACGTCAAGTCTGGCACCTGCTCACAATAAATCCGTAACGACGTTGAAGAGTTCACCATATTATTTTGTTTTATTTCTGGTTTGGATTTGAATTTCTCTGTTCCATAAATGCGAGAACCAAAGTGTTTTCAAACAACAGCGTGCACATACCTGGCATTATTATTGGCGCCCCTTCTTTTGCGATTTCATCCCGAATGCAAAGCAGCCCACACAACATTAGCACCTGATAGTATTTGCATGCCAGCTGAGATGGTCAAAATAAGGTATCCTGCATGTGTGCTCGGTTAATGCACTTGTGTTGGGTCTTAGAAACCTGAAAAGTTCTGATGTCAAATCCTGCCAGAAGCTGAAGAGGGAAGCAGACCTCCTAGCCTCATCTTAATTTCCTTTTCCGCCCAGCAGAGAACGGGAACCCACTCTGATAATCTGCATAAGCTAGCTCCCAGGCCCGGAGCTGCCTGACTGGAGGAACATTGGCAGGAAGAATGCCAGCCCAGAACTGGAACCCTGGAGGATGTGGATTGAGGAGCAGTGCTGCAGGCATGTGGAGACCGGCACTGCAGTGGTAGGGGATGCTGCAGGGCAGGAAAGAAGTGAAAAGTGTGGATGGTATCTACCCATCGTATGCCTGGGTGCCACCGATACCAAATTCCTACCCGAACTGCCACAGCTGCGCTATGATCTCGGTGGGAACAAACACGCGACATTTGGGCCATGAGAGAGGGTCTATGATGCTGCTCTGGAGCCCGCTGCAGAGCGAACGCCTGGCAAGGAACACGTGTCACAAATGCTGCGTGCAAAACGACTCCGCTAGGTATGAACACAGTCCCACATCCCACTCCTTCCTCCCCATGGAAAACCTGGTACGGGCCCTCTCAGGCTGGAATGATCTGGGCCCCATTAAGCTTCGAATCCACCACAATCTCTTCAAGAGTTAAAGCCTCTTGTCTCTGAGTTTTTGGTTTTCAGCAGCAATCAACCAAGGGGGCAGAACGGTCTGTTTTTTTCAATCCTCCCCAGCATCAGGGAATCATGGACACACACGAGACGTGGCCAGCTGTCGTGGGACACGCCTGCCAAGTGGTGGAAGAGACTCTTCCAGCAGAGGCACCTGGCCCCTTGGCAGACACTGTGAGCAGCTGCGTTTGCAGTGCGAGAGCCGCATCTGAGCCTGCCAGGGGGGTGAACTGCTGACGGGGCTGCTCTTAAATCTTGGGCGATGGTTTTTTTTTTTTTCTGGACTCACCTTTGATCCTGGGCAAAGAGGCTCTGGGCACCATTATCTGACTGCAACTATCTCCGTGTGCAGATGCCTGCAAGGCGTTCCACCCAGAGCTGTAAACCTCAACGCCTTTTTCTTGGCAAGCGGGTGTTTCCTCATGACGGGTAATGATTTTTCTAATGGGAGCCTGCCAGCATTGATCTCACTCATCACTTGCTTTGTGAAATGAGGTCTGTTTACACGAAGAAGTTCCTGACAAATAAAGCTGCCTTATTGGGGAGTGCAGTTCAGGACAGTCAGAGGGGCCTTAAAATCATGGGTACCTTAAAACCACTTTGCTGCCATTTCTCCCTGTCTGGACGCTCCCAGCCGGCATACACGAGGCGTCGGCATGAAGAGCAACTCTGTCTCCAGCAGCCTGCCACAGCCACACCTTAGCCACGTCCTGGTCTCCACCAGTTTCAGTTCCTCCTGGCCAACTGACCTCACCACACCCTCACGTCCCAAGTTTCCCCCAAACCATCTGCCCTGAAACATCCAGACCTCTTCTAGAACATTCTAGGCCTCTCCTAGAACATTCCAAGGAGTAATAACGACGAGAAGAAAGCCTGCTGTTTTAACTGACGATAGCCATCATGCCAAGGCAGACGCGGTACTGGGTTGGTTTGGAATAAAAGTAAAACAAGTCTGCGTAATCCCAAAGAGAGGCTCTAAGGGAGCTCAGGTGTCAGGGAGAAACACAGAAATGGTTACAAGCAAATAAAACTCAAAAACGCTTTCCAGGGTCTAAGACTTAATAAAACTACAGTCTCGGCCTAAAGTACGAGTCTGCCCACACTTCCATCCCTCAAGATGGCTGACTACTCCCTCCTCAAAATCTCCTACAAAGTCCTTTGTCTTCTGAGGCAAGTGCTGATGTGGGGTTCTTTGCCCGTGTCTTTCATGACCCACTAAACTCCTGAAATGTGTCCTTCTCCAAGACCAGTGGTCCTACTATGTGGAAAAATGCCATGGCAGCTGCTGGAGAAGGTTCCATGCTGGTTTCCAACCTCTGGGGCTTTGTACCATGCAATCTGACCTGTCCCTGTAACCCCTGATATGCCAATGAATGACCACCTCCCTGTGATCACTGAACCTGCATGGGGGTGCTGGCCTTTCCTTGGGCTGGAAAAAGCCTGTCCCTAGATTGTCTAATTCAAACACATTTCAGTCCCATATTTCCTTCGCATTTTCAGCCCTTTGCGCTTTTTCCATATACGCACAATGCAGGAACAGTACAGACTGGTGGGTTGTTTTGGCTTTCTAATGAGTACTCCCACAGCACCGGCTAGAGACGGGTTACGGCATACGTGAATCAGGGTCCACTGAACTGGTCAGGCAAGAGGAAACTCACGACTTGACACCAGGGAGCCCCTTGTCTCTGGCACTGGGATGTTCACAGGAATTACATCCCTACGTAGGCACCAGCCAGAGAGTGAAATTTGGGCAGCGTTCCAGGGACATTAGTCAAGGTGGAGGGGCCCAAAATTGACTCTCTTTGCTCCAGAAAACACACTCAAGGCAGGAACAACAAACCCAACAGGGAAAAAAAGAACAAGACAAACACATTACCATCTGCAACAACAAGGCTGAAGCATTCTTAAAACTGTAGCTCTCTGGCTGGCTGGCTCACACTAATCAAGATGGCAGCTGGGTCAAGTTCTCTGAGCCGATAGGACAGGCTGGTGTCTAGGACAGGCTACCCAACTGTGGAAGCCCCGGGGGCCACAAGGATACTCACAGCACATGCCGAGGGCTGCAACTGAAGTGTGGTTGCATATACATGCAAATATATGCAAATAGCTTCTTTCACACTGACGGGCATGAATACAAAGATTAAGGCAAAACTACACAACACGCAGGCTCCATTTAAGTCAGTTTTGCTGATCTTAATAAAATGCAACATTTACCTGATTTCCACCCACATGACAGCACTTTGAATGAGCAATGACAGTCCAGGAATGTAACCACTAAAACGCATATCAACAGAAGACCATTATATTGACTATTATATTGACAACCCAAACCACGTTGCAGGCCACAAACAAATGGATGTTAAGTAGCCCTGATCTAGCACATACAATTCCCATCAATTTCAACCTCCCTGCCTTGCTCACACAAACAGAGCCATGACGAGGAATGGTTGGTGCTGCATCTATGTATGCATTTCCATTTTAAAAAAGATAATCAAAGACGGAGCGTAGGTTAAGACTGACGTAACCCCTGGTTTCAGAAGGGAAGAAAACTCTTGGTGAGAGTGAGGTGGATATTTTGAAAGAAAGAAGCATTTTTAGTGGGAGGGGTGAGAGATGAGGATTACATATGGGACTGGCCAACGCTGTCAATTTCTCTTTAAATGCAGTTTATAGAACACAACAAATATTTGAACAACAGAGGAAGAAAAATGAACCGATTACGTATTTACATTTACAGGAAAGACTGCATGTTTCGTTCATGTTCAGACAGATCGGCTGCATAGCTTTCCCACCCATGGGTTGCCTCTAGGCATGCTTTGTATTATAAAAGTTAAATGCCCAACACAACTGGACTGCAGCTCTGAGACGAGTCATACTTTGGGAGTGTCGTCCTCAGTTCTGTCGGGCTCACAGGCGCCTTACAAGTTGGCAACAATGGAAGCCTCTTCCCTAGACCTTTGCATTACCGCGTGAAAGAGTCAGAAGAATAATTCAGGTGGTTTCTGGGGAGGGGGTGACTCCGGACAAAGCAATATTCTCCAGGCCTGTTGGAATCTGGAAAAATACACTCAGCCTAGCCACCATGACTCCAATAACAATTATAAAATGTCCAATAAACCTGGCATGTAATGTCAATTCAAATCTTGAAAAACAGAATTAAGTGGTATATCAACATTAAACTTTATGGCTTCCTTTGCAGAGCAGAAGTATTGTCAATAAAAGTCATTCTGAATGAAGAAAAGGGCAGTAAATATTAAATAAACAGGTTTTTGTTGAAATGCTATAAAGGCTCCAGAGTTGCTTATTACACTGAGATCCTTTTCCCCCTCGCAGACGCCCCTTGTGATAGAAATAGGTCGGTAATTGCAAACTATCAATAAAGTGCCAATTAAAGGGCGGTTGGATGGACACACTTATATTATGTCATTACGAGCCTTTATTTTACGTACCTTGCTTTCTCAGATCCCAGTGGCTCCCCCTTTTAAATTCTGTAGCATACAATGGCTGCATTGCCCATTAGCGGGTCCTCTGAGAAGTTGCTAGCTCTGTTCGTCAGATGTTGGAAATGGGCAACAGGGGAGGGATCCCTTGATGATTCCCTGTTCTGTTTATTCCCCCTGGGGCCTCTGGCAAAAGACAGGACACTGGGCTAGACAGACCATTGGTCTGACCCAGTGCGGCCGTTCTGATGGTCTTACGTTTTTCGGCCCGGTCGGGAAGGCTGAATTAAGACCGTTTGTCTCTAGGTTTGATTCTGGCTGTTGAGTGGGCAGCATTTGTTTCCTTTGCTACAATGCTCAGCATTCGCTGTACGTGTAAGAGGGCCCCAAAAACACAGCAAGCCAGAGAAAGCAAATAGATAATGCAGAGCTATTTGTGCTTCTTTCTGGTTCATGAGGGGTAGCTGGAAGGATGGAGTTGAATGGCAAAATGGTGTTTTCTCAGACTGGTGCGAAACACTGAGATCTTGGCAGCCAATCTTGATAACCAGACAAAACTGACCTGGCTCAGAGTTTTGTTACACGCACAAAACACCGTTTAGGTTTGACGATGAGCCTGAAACTGAATGTATCCGTGATGACCTGGGCTTCTACAGCAGATGCACAAATCTCACCGCTCTGCGTATGGTTCCAGTGCAAAGTGATTGTTTATGGCATGTGAATGTTTAAGCCAGGGGTGGCCAACCCATTTAACAAAGAGAGCCAAAACAGCAGAGGACAAAATGTGAAGAGCTGCACCAGAATTGTCAAGGGGGGGGGAAAAAAGCCCCCCAGAACAGAATTGTCGAGTAAAAACAAAAGACTTAAAAAGAAAAAAAAATTTAAAAGGAGGCTGCCCCTTTAAGACAGCAGCCATCTTGGACACCATTTTTAAAACCCTGCAGCTCCGACCTGGCAAGCACAGGGAATCCGGGGGGGGGGGGGGGGGGGGGAGAGGGCAGGAGAAGAGCCAGTGGGGGACAGGGGCTGTTGGGGGGGGCACAGGAGCAGCTTCGCAAACCACACTGTTGGGGGGCAATCGTCACATGTGGCTCGCAAGCCACGGGTTGGCCACGGCTGGTTTAACCAGTTAAGGTTAACCGGTGGGGACTGGAGCAGTTCCCTGCCTGCCCACAGCCTGCAGGGCACCCTGGCCTTCGAAAGCAGGGGCTGCTCCGACCCGGCTAGGCTAGAGCAGTCCTTCCTCTCCTTCCCACCCAGCCCTCCTTTAACCAGTTAACCTGTTCACCAACTAAATGTGATTTTACAGCTCTGCTACCTCATGGTTGAATTTTAACAAGCCAATCTAGTGCTAGTACCTGAATATTTAGGTGATCTCACATATGAAGGAGTTAAGCACAATCCATTACCTACGCAGACCTGGTTTTCTAGCAATGCTCTGTAGTGTTCACCACAACAGGAAAAGGGGCCGCCCTTATCGGATTTACCTAGGCAGTTATCGGAAAATGTCTTGTTTTCAAGCAAATAAGGTCTATAGATCAACTACATTTCTATAGATCCACTGGGCCCTTACACTGTAAAACTAGAAGAGTGGAGCAGAAGAGCACCTGTGCACCAATGCATGTGGTATTCATTTCTCCAAACGCTGTGACATGCTCAGGTTCTGAAGGAACAGGCACCTTAGAAATGCCACAGCGATGGGGAAATTATTCTGTCGAGCACACTGAAGAACACACAGTTGCCGCCACAGAAGATCTTATGTAACCACATAAATCGAGCCGATGCTACCGTGACGCACAAAGGTTAACACCGAGAGATGGGATTCCAAAGGGTTGCCTTGAGGCTTGTATATTTGCACAGCACATGTGACAGGATACCGCTCTTAAATAATAATCCACATGTGGGTAAAAGAGAGGAGACACAGCGAACAATTTCCTTAGCCTCCTAAGGCATCATCATTTTTACAACAATCACGCTTCTCCTCCAGAAACACTGACTAGTTCCGTATGGGTGTACTGCCGGGTACAGCGTGTAGGATGACCTGTGCGTGGGCACTACGTTCTGACAGATCAAAGACTCTCACCTGGATAGGATTTATTTTTTTCAAGTGAGAGGCTCGGATTGTCCCAGGACAGAGACAATCACACCAATTTCTAACCCATTGCACCACGTCCCGGCTTTGGTTCCCACTTGCCGCTGAATGGAGCGCCCAAGAGAGACTTCACAACGCATCAAATGGCATCAGAAATGCACCACGAGGTGTGAAAGGAGAGCAAACAGGCCACATGTGCTGTGGTACTTGCTATAGGGTGTGATTGGGGAGGTGGGGCATTTCATCACAGACCCAGAACTCCCCTGCTTTCATGTCAGTCTTTTAAAACCCAATCAGCATTTTTCTGATTTACCCAGGCAGTTTATACCTGTGGTGGCTCTTTGGGGTTCTACGTGTGTCCCCAGAGACATTTCGTTTACCGTTGCCCACGCACAGGGTTGCCAGACTCCACTGGTTTCCATCCGTGTAGGTTGTTTTTTTTTCCCCGACTGGTATTACTGAAGTGACACACGTGTACAGCCAGGGCACGTGAAGGGAGGTGCGTGTTGATTGCACACAACAACTGAGAGAGCAATGCAGGACTCTGCAGCCAGAGCGTGGCTAACGTTCAAACGGCACACCCCACCAATTCTAGATATGCAACCCCAGTTAAAACACTACCCTATCCTGGGAGACTCTGGGTTACCTTGGTTACATAAGAATGGCCATAGTGAGTCAGACCAAAGATTCATCCAGCCCAGTGTCCTGTCTGCCGACAGTGGCCAATGCCAGGTGTCCCAGGGTATGTCTACACTACCCCACTAGTTCGAACTAGCGGGGTAATGTAGGCATACCGCACTTGCAAATGAAGCCTGGGATTTGAATTTCCCGGGCTTCATTTGCATAAGCGGGGAGCCGCCATTTTTAAAACCCCGCTGGTTCGAACCCCGTGCAGCGCGGCTACACGGGGCACGAACTAGGTAGTTCGAACTAGGCTTCCTAGTTCGAACTACCGTTACTCCTCGTGAAATTTACAAGTGCGGTATGCCTACATTACCCCGCTAGTTCGAACTAGCGGGGTAGTGTAGACATACCCCCAGAGGGAGTAAATCGAACAGGTAATGATCAAGCGATCTCTCTCCTGCCATCCATCTCCACCCTCTGACAAACAGAGGCGAGGGACACCATTCCTTACCCATCCTGGCTAATAGCCATTAATGGACTTAACCTCCAGGAATGTATCTAGTTCTCTTTTAAACCCTGTTACAGTCCTAGCCCTCACAACCTCCTCAGGCAAGGAGTTCCACAGATTAACTATGCGCTGTGTGAAGAAGAACTTCCTTTTATTTGTTTTAAATAACAATTTAACTGGTTACGACAATCTTGTAGTCTACTTTGATGACAGAGATCCACTCAAGTGGCCCACTCACTAGTTTAGGCTGCCCATAGCTGATTTATATGTTGTTCTCCAGTTTACCTATCACATGTATTTACTACAGATATAAAGGGTTAACTGGTTACCCGGTAAGCATTCGCCTTAATGGCATGCTTGACCATTTAACTGGCCCCCAGCCCCGCTGGAGCAGCAGGCTTTCAGGCCACTTAATTAGTTAAACATACAATTTAACTGGTTAGCATTTTCAACAAGATTTTACACCCCTACTAGTCCCAAAAGCTCTAATAGCTTCAGTATACGAGCTTCCCCCTGCTGAAGAGACATTGAACAAAAGACCTGGGACCAATCCTATTCAACTTATTTGTAAATGATCTGGAGAAAGGGGTAAACAGGGAGGAGGCAAAATTTGCAGGTGATGCTCGACTGCGCAAGATACAGAGAACACACAGAAACCTGTTGAAGAGCACTTTAACCTGCCCGGGCCCCCCAAACCCCAGCCCCCTTGCCTGTCCCACCGCCACGTGGGACTCCCTCCAGTGCTTGGGGCCAGTCTGCTTCAAGCCAGACTGATGTGCCCTCAGGCCAACTGAGGGGCGGGCTACAGGGGAGGACCTGGATGCTGCAGCCCAATGGGCGGCACCTTGGACCCACTGGTGGCGAAGGAGATTATGGGGGCTGTAGTCGCAGACGGGGCCTGTGCACCAGCTGTGTTCTGCACATGCTCAGCCTGCCCCCTCCCCGGCGCCTCCCCTGCCAGACGCTTCACGCTCAGTTTCAAATTCCGGCAGGTGTGGAAGCAGCTGGCACCCACGGGGTCCTAGCGCCGTCCTTCCCTCTGCTGTCCAGCTGGCACCCGTGGGGTTCTAGGATTCCTAGCACCGTCCTTCCCTCCACTGCTAAACTGATGCCTCTCTAGTGTGACTATTCATTGCTTTTAAGTTTTTCCAGTTACAGACTAACTCAGCTACCCCTATGATGCTCAAGATAGTTAAGACCAAAGCAGACCATGAAGAACTTCAAAAAGATCTCACTAAATTAAGTGATTGGGCAACAAAATGGCAAATGAAATGTAGTGTTGCTAAATGTAAAGTAATTCACATTGGAAAAAATAATCCCAACTATACATACAAAATGATGGGGACTAAGTTAGCTACAAATACTGAAGAGAGAGATCTTGGAGTCACTGTGGATAGTTCTCTGAAAACATCCACTCAGTGTGAAGCAGCAGTCAAAAAAGCAAATAGGATATTAGGAATTATTAAAAAAGGGCTGGAGAATAAGACAGAGAATATCTTATTGACTCTACATAAAACCATGGGACGCCCACATCTTGAATGCTGCATACAGATGTGGTCGCCTCATTTCAAAAAAGATATATTGGCATTGGAAAAGGTTCAGAAAAAGGCAACAAAAATGATTACGGGTTTGGAACGGGTCCCATATGAAGAGAGATTAAAAAGACTTGGACTTTTCAATTTAGAAAAGAGGAGACTAAAGGGGGATATGATCGAGGTCTATAAAATCATGACCGGCATGGAAAAAGTGAATAATGAAAAATTAATTACTTGTTCCATAATATAAGAACTAGAGGTCACCAAATGAAATGAATAGGCAGCAGGTTTAAAACAAACAGAAGGAAGTTTTTCTTCACTCAGTGCATAGTCAACCTATGGAACTCCTTGCCAGAAGATATGAAGGCCAGGACTTTAACAGGGTTCAAAAAGAGCAGGATAAATTCATGGAGGTTAGGTCCATTAATTGCTATTAGCCAGGATGGGTAGGAATGGTGTCCCTAGCCTCTGTTTGTCTGGAAATGGATGACAGGGGAGGGGGTAACACGATGATTATCTGTTCTGTTCACTCCCTCTGGGGCATCTGGCATTGACCACTGTCAGCAGTCAGGATACTGGGCTAGATGCACTTTTGGTCTGACCCGGTGTGGCCGTTCTTATTTAACAATCAAAAGTTGCACCTGAGATTCAGAATGGCTGCAGTTTAATTAAGAAGCAATTTACTTTGAGGGAAAAGACTTGGAGAGGAATTAGCAAAGGAACAGTCTAGGATTTTCCACTTTTGAGTTTTTCATGGATTGCCTTGTTACATTAAACATTTTAACTTTAAAATATGGACCATTTTAAAATTCAAAGTAAAGTCATAAAATCTGGCCGCGCAGAAAAACGAAACCAACATTGAAGAGGCTACATTTTCCCATCCATATTTGTCAATGTTCTTCAGAGAATAGAAATGTTTGAAAAAAAAATTAAATGTTTTCATAAAAAGATCGATTTTTGATAAATAGTGAAATTTCATCCAACACTACCAACTCCGTCAGCTGGAGCTATGACCCAACTGTAGCGATTATTTTAATCCCTCTATTAATGTTGGTCTCTCGGCTCACAACAATGCTAATTGTGATGTAGATAAATCGGCAGGGATGCCTTCATGCATCAGACCAGACATGCCCCCAGCAGCTTTGCAAAGAGGTATCAGCCACTGATTTTGAATAACCATCAACTTGGGCTGGATTTCAACGAGTGACCTAACCTGAACCATCCGGTGCCTCTGCCCTAGATGTTAATGTATTTCCTGAGACCTTATACAGTCATGCTGCAAGATGTATAAAAATAGGAGGTGGCTTCCAGAGTCTTCCAAATGTTCCAGCAACCACTCACGAAGCTGCGATGCTAATCAGGCCAAAGTAGGAATGTCTTACCTGGAAGAGAATCTGTAGCACGCCGTGAATGATGCACATGCGCCGTCCCATGAAGATAAAAAACGGCACCACCAGCTCAATGAAGTGATTGCATAAGGTCTCAAACTGGTGAAACCACCATGGGGACCGATGCATGTAATAGGCAAGTGGGTTGGGTACAGGCTGGGTCTGAAAGAGAGAAGAAAAAGTGTCACGGGGCAGTAGACTTCCTCTGCATCCACTACCCCTACTAACAGAGCCAGTGGAACCTATTGTATTGAAACATTCTACGAGAAAACGATTTCCTCCTGCCACCACCTCAATGCCATTTTTAGAAGACCATTTCCCTCGCATTCTTACTTTGGCATTTTCTTGCTGTGAAACCAAAATCTGGGGACACTTTTTTTCTTCCAAAACCCCGAATCCTTTACAGATTTAGGTTCCATTTTTTTTCCCAGCAAAAAAAATTAGCCATTTTCACAAGAAGCCTCCCCACAGACAAAACTGGAGTTATCTGATCAGCTCTAATTCTGTAGACGCTGTGTGATTGCAAGGGATGAAAAATACTGATTAATCAGCTAACCAGCTAAACCATCTGTAGAAGAAACAGCTGGCAGCCCCTAAGGTGGGGGGGGGGGGGAGGAGAGGAAGGGCAGGCAGCAACTTCTACTCCCATTCCCCCATGCAGGCTCCCAACTCTTGCGGGACTGGAGCATCCCTCCACCCATGGTGGGTTGTGAGCAGGGGGCGGCTCCCAAGTACCAGTTAACCGGTATCCAGTTAGCAGGACAGTCACTATGGGAAAGAATGAATGGACACAAATCAGATATCCAAAAAGGCTGGTTGGAGAACACTTTAACCCGTTTGGGCACGCATGAATGGATTTCCAAGTCACCGGGTTGTTTCAGGCCAATTCCACAAGCCAAATACACAGGGAAGGGTTGGAACGTAACTTCATTTACAAGTTTAATTCTTATCAGAATGGAATGAACAGAGACATCAGCTGGCTCCCACTTTACCTTCCACATCCTAATGACTTAACCAACCAACCAACCAATGGAGGTGCGAATTGTTCTTATCAGCCTCTTGTAACTTAAACAATCTATCCTATACAGACTAACTCATCCGAAGAATCTATTCGCTATCTGTTTTCTCCTTCCTCCCCATCTTCCCCCCTGTCCCTTCCCTTATTTATTCTTGGATCTGGACTTTGAATACTCCAGTCATCTGAAGAAGTGGGTTTTGCCCATCTCCATGTTTTGTTGGTCTTTAAGGTGCTATTAGACTATTTGTTGCTTTTTAAGTTTTTCCAGTTACAGACTAACTCAGCTACCCCCTCTGAAACCAGTATCTAGTAACCCATTCACATCCCTAGCGGTTACTTAATGCTTCTCCCTTATAAATCCTCCTCCTCAACAGAGATCAAAACAAGTGGTAAGTAGCATAAAAGAGGCGATACAGCTAGAAGAACACAGGGAAAGAGAAAGGTGTTGCATTCCTGGGGTGTGTCTAGACTACATGCCTCCTTCGACGGAGGCATGTAGATTAGCCAGATCGGAAGAGGGAAATGAAGCCGCGATTAAAATAATCGCGGCTTCATTTAAATTTAAATGGCTGCCCCGATCTGCCGATCAGCTGTTTGTCGGCAGATCGGGGGAGTCTGGACGCGATGCCCCGACAAAGAAGCCTTTCTTCATCGACACAGGTAAACCTGGTTTCACGAGGCTTACCTGTGTCGATGAAGAAAGGCTTCTTTGTCGGGGCATCGCGTCCAGACTCCCCCGATCTGCCGACAAACAGCTGATCGGCAGATCGGGGCAGCCATTTAAATTTAAATGAAGCCGCGATTATTTTAATCGCGGCTTCATTTCCCTCTTCCGATCTGGCTAATCTACATGCCTCCGTCGACGGAGGCATGGAGTCTGGACACAGCCCTGGAGATTACATCTCCTATTCAATCACAGAACCAGGAAAGAAAAGGAAGTCAGGGCTTCTGATTCACAGAGGTGGGCTCCATTTCAGCATGTTTACATTCTAACTAAATGACTCCAAATGTGTGATGTCAATTTAAGATGCTAGTGTTTGCACCACATTATTTGTATAGCATCCTGATGTTTTCTGACACCGGGAACTTTTCCATGCAGTGCAATAAACCTGCTTCTTCCATCACTCAGACGAAAACAAACTCGTGGCAGCGAATAACCTCCCCAGATAAAAATGCTCCATTAAAAAAAAAAGTAGCTAAGAATTCGCCTTTGCATGTCTAGCAAACGTTCATATTTATTAGCCTTGTTTGAAAATCCTGACAGCAAAAACAATAGCTGAAAATCACTGTTTTAATTGAAGGAGACACAACACATCTTCAAATTATTTGTAGCAAAATCCAAACGACAAACAAGGGAAAATATTGTACTATGCATGACAATGGAGTCCGCGCTCCTGGCCAAATCCCACAACTATTGTAATTCCCTATTAGCAAAGCTGGAATTAATAAAGCTGTTGCTTTATCTGGGTCTAAGGCTGTTGTAACCCGCCCCCACCCCGCCCCAGGACAAAAGACCGCATCCTTCCTTCCTTTAACACTAGGACAGGATGGAGCAATCCAAGGGGTCAAGGAACTCTGCCAAGGCCAATACGACTAGGGGGTTGAAGGTTATGGTATTCATACATCCTGGTTCTGCAGGATGATCAGTTTGAAATGCCATTGGGGGCCCCTTTCCCCTCCTCCCCGTCACTTGGGAGCTGTTTTAAATTAATCTGGATGTTTGAGTCTTCACAAGCAATCCCCACTACTACAGAGAGATTCATCAAAGGTTGTTTTCTTTATTCCACCTTGACTCCAAAACTGCTGGGCAATATTTTTCCGTTTGGAAAGGAGAGCAAGTGTGTGTGGATTATGTAATCAAAGCCAAACTGGATATGGTGTCAGCTTTACAGGGTGTAATTATACCCAGCAACATGGGGGGAAGGGACAAGTGGGTTGAAGGCCTGCAAATTATTTATTTATTGAAAATAATTTTACTGCACCTCTCTAAAATATTTGAGGTGGCTTACAAAATATTTTTAAAAGACAACAAAATATTTTTAAAGGACTATATAAAAGTAAAATACAGAACCCCAAGGGGGGGGGGCAGAAAACCTGTTAAAACACCTCAAGACACACACCTAAACACCAATACAAGCACGGGTAAAATGGCGGCATTGGCCTGGCGCCAAAACA
This sequence comes from Pelodiscus sinensis, assembly GCF_049634645.1. NCBI lineage: Eukaryota > Metazoa > Chordata > Testudines > Trionychidae > Pelodiscus > Pelodiscus sinensis. Next base: position 36,472,407 of record NC_134726.1, on the reverse strand, counting down.
GTACCAACGTTGTTGCCTGGTGACTGTCCGGGGGAGAGAATTCCATAGCCTAGGGGCAAAGGCTGAGAAGGCCCTGGTCCATGTAGATGTCAACCTTCTCTCCATAAACGGAGGAACACAGAGCAGAGCCTCCTCAGCGGACCTCAATCCCCGGGTGGGTTTGTATGGGAGGAGACGGTCCTTTAATTCTGAAATTAAAACAACAAAGTGAGGTAAAGATGAGACACACCCACCCGCACCCCTCTTCTATTTTATCTTGCAGTCGGTGTGCTGTGAAGACATGCCCACATCTCTTAGCTACCTCACTTTTGGGAAGAACCAGAAGTGAAGATAACTAGACCCTTGAGAAAGGCAGCGACTGTGGGGCACAACAAACCCAGGTGTTGAGAAACATGTTCCCATGGGATTGCCGGACCGCAGAGGTTCTGTTCAGAGAGGCATCCACACTTTCCTACGTCTCTGAAGCTCCCCCTTCTGTATGGGAAGAAAATGGACATGGGGGAGGAGTCCCATGCAAAACTACGACTGCAAATCTCATCCATGCTACGGAGCCTTTGCTGGCCTAGTTCTGCTGGCATCATGAAAGCGTTGTGAATACTAGAAAAGGGAGGTCTGCCAGCATAGGCACGGTAGCTCTCAGAACGACATCGGTTAGGCCAATAAAAGCACTCTTCTGTTGGTACAGTTGTGCTGACTCTGAGATTTTGCCGGTATAGCTGTCTCTGTTAGGGGGCGGGATTTTTTTTCTCCACACTCCTTACTGACACAGCTATGCTGGGAAACCTTTGTAAGCTTTTGGGATATCCGAGTTAGTCTGTACAGGTAAACTGAAAAAATAACAAATAGTCTGGTAGCATTTTATAAGCTAACAAAACATGTATGGTATCATGAGCTTTCGTGGGCACAGCCCACTTATTCAGATGACTGGAGTGTTGGATGTTTAGGACCAAAATAAATAGGGAAGATGGGGGGGAAGGTGGAAGAAGGGAAAATTGGGAAGGGGGGCGGGACAAGAAAAGGCAGTGGGCAAAAAATATTTTCAAGGGAAAGCGGAGCTGGAAAGCAATAGGGAAAACAAATAGTCTATAAGCACCTAAAGACTAGAGAGCCAAAGAGGGCAGATAAGAACCATTAATTAGCAAACAACAAAGAGTCAGGAAACACTTAAAGACTGATGAAACATCTAGATGGTATCATGAGATTCTTCAAAGACAAAGAACCATTGTCACCTTCATTGTTTGATAGGTAGGCAGACCAAGCCTGAGTCCTTGCTTAAAAAAGACATTTGTATGTGTGTGAAGACAAGCCAGAAAATGCAAATGGATTTTTTGATCTTTATCCCAGATCCTCATCAGACTCAGGAAAGCTCTACGCTACTGGAAAAAGTCAACCTAGGATACACAACTCCATCTAGAAGAATAGCATAGCTGGAGTCGACTTCAGCAGAATTTCTGCAGCATACCCACTGCGGGAAGTCAACGGAAGAAACTCTCCCGTCGACTTCCCTTACTCCTCACAACCTTGTAGAGTTCCGGGATCAATGAGTTCCGGGTTGATTTAATGGGGCCTAACTAGACATGATAAATCAAACCACAAAAGATCAATCTCTGGAATGTCCATCTCGGGGTAAGTGCAGACCTGACCTACGTGGTGAGCAGCCATATTAGTTATCAATAATCGTCATCCCAAAGTACAAAGCAGAGAAAAAAAGACGAGATGGAGCTCCGCAATTTGTCATGGAGTCAGTAACACAGTTCATGCTAGCACAGTGCCTTTTTCCTTCCTGTTTCTCAGTATCTACATGCACATGTTGGTAGAGGAGAAGATGTACAATAGACGAGAGGAGTCAAATAAGTCCCCGACCCAAGAGCTCAACATTCTAACACGGCAGCAACTCCACCACAGAGAACACATGGCTCCCTGGAGGATTTGTTGAGGGAGGGAAAGAAGTGTTTTTGATGGGAAACGGTTTTAGGCATATGGAGCCTATCAAGGCATTATCAATAATGTAACCTTCCTCTCCTACACTGTAGCCACCTTTCAAAACCATAAATCTTGTGTAAGTCAACTATGGGAAGTAACAGGAAAGTGTGTGTGCGTTCACACACACACGTGTGTGTGAGAGAGAGAGAAAGAGAGATTAGTTAAAAAATAGGTGAGGAGAAGAGGGGGAGCAAAAGAAGTGAAAAGCCCAAAGGAGCGTGTGCTGTGTGTGTGTTCTTTCGGAATGCATTCCATATGGTTGTGAAGCACGGGTGTAGCGCTTTGTAGCTTTCCCAGTGAGAAACAAGTATTTACTCAGGAGAGGGTGTTGAGGCTAAAGAAGAGGTCCAGAGCAAATCTGAGAGACAGAGTTGCCCCCAGCAACCCTGACACACAGGCACCTGTGGCACTGGGAAAGCTCTCCCTGTTTTCCTTTTGTGTTCAAGTCAACAGCTGCCCATAGAAACATGGAGTGGCTTCCCCTCCACTCCTTCACCCTACCTCCAGCATCCCATTCCACCTGAGGAATACCCACATTGGCACTGTCAAAGCCGGGGGAAAGGTGCATGGAGCATCTGCTGGCATTTAAGAGGAAAAAACCTACCGAGCCATATAATTCTGGCATGCCGAGTGCTTTCCTAGCGCAATTGTTTCCTATGAAAACATCTCTGCTGTGTCATGAAGAGGCGTCCGTGTCAAACCCATCGGAAGAGGGAAACAGTCCATCTTTTTAATGAGTTTAGTTTGGGGGTGTTAGTAAACCTCCAGCTCCACTCCTTTGCTGAGTCATAACCTTGTGCCTCCTAGAAAGCTTCCAAGAAGTTCTACGTGGGAGAACTGCACAAGGGATAGGGTTTGTGATCCACTTCAGTATCTGCAGCAGCCGTTTATGAATCAAATTAACCAGCTGCAAGACAAACTTACAGCTGACACGGAGAGGAATAAGTCTTGGAATAAGTGACAATGGTAGATAATCCCACAAAATGCTTTTAAAGTTGTTTGCAACAACATGGTTGTGTGGGTCAACCTATCAGTGATTATAATAAATCTATGGCCCTGCTTCGCTCCTCCGCAAGTAAGAAAAAACACCACACCCGTGTTTCTATATTGAAACACCACACACACACCACATATACACACATTCTTTCAGATCCCAGTGCGTTAACACCTGCAGAAAATTTAACTGATTGAAAGTATTTCAGAGAAGAGAAATAAAAGTGAATAAAGGTCTGGAGGGACCTACCGATAAATAAAGATGGAAAGAAACAGGATGAATTTGGATGACTTGGATTAACGGACAAAATAACTGTGTTCACACATATGAACAGTACAAACATCACAAACACAGGAATAGTAGAGGGGGCACGAAGAGAAGTTATGGAACGAAACTAGGGAATGGTGAAACTCAGGGTACGTCTAAACTACTTTTTTTTAAAAAGAGGATACGCAAATTCTGCGGGAATTTGCATATCTTCTTCCAATCTCACTTTCGAAAGAGGATCTTTCAAAAGTGAAAGTAGTCTGGACGTGGGTTTTTTGGGAAAAAAACTCCTTTTTTGAAACCCTCCCACCCCCACGTAAACCTTGTTTTTTTTTTAAGGAAGAGTGGTTTTTTCTAAAAAGGGTTTTTTCCCGAAAAAAACCCATGTCCAAACTACTTTCACTTTCAAAAGATCCTCTTTTGAAAGCGAGATCGGAAGAAGATATGCAAATTCTCATGGAATTTGCATATCCTTTTTCGAAAACAGAACGTAGTCTAGACATAGCCTCAGGCTGAGAATCACAGGAAAAAGTTTTTTCTGGCCCTCTCCCCCGGCATTACAGTACTTTTGTTTTCAGGTGTTGTGTATTCTCTTGGGGCGGGATGACAGTCTGTAACGCCAGCTGAAGACAATCGCTGTTTCCTTCCCTTGCCTTCTATAGAATTTCCCTTTGTCCAATACCACCACACCCTTGTGGGAATATACAAAATTCAAGATGGATTCCACCATCGGGTTACACGACCACATATCTTTTGTAGCATGTCTGCAGGAAGACAATTCTCCCCCACTCAGTAGTTTCTTGTTAATGGCCTATTAGCTGTGTATCTAGCCTCTTCACTGTTGTTCCTGATGGGCTGAAAATAGGTTTTTCTCAACACATTGGTAATAAATCTACGGTCAATATACAGATACAAAAATGGCACCTGCACACATGTAGAAAATGCACATTCAAGGGAATACAAGCTTTCCGGTGATCAAGTAACATGCAGTATTTTGCATAAAGCATATTCAAGTCAGGTATAGTCCTATTCCTAAGCATGTTTCCATAAAGAACACAGAGTGCAACCTCAGAGACTACAGCAAACACCTAGCTACCTAAATAATCAAAAGAATCTTTCACAACTATCATTTGTTAAACTTGTGAGCTAAACAGTATCATTTCCACACAACATCCTTTCTAAGGATCACACTGCAGGTATGTCTCAGGTGCATCCGATCTGCATATCTGTATGGAGGTTTTTACTATGATGTGCACCACTGAGAAACTGGGGGGGGGGGGGGGGAGGGAGAGGAGGGAATGCTCCCAGAAAGCCCCTTTCACATGCCTGGTGATTCTGTCTCTTTTCTAAGTGGTTTTCTGAAAAGCAATCTCATTCCAGGCACATCCCATTTTCCTGGTGCACCTAAACCCTGACCTTGCTTTAAGTTCTGATAAGAGGAAGCTGTCTACTGAATTTGGTGGTCCTTTTACCATTTAGGAGGAATTCTTGAACAAAGAAACAAACAAACAGTCCAACAAACTCAAATATTCGAGATATAACAATTTGTTTTTATATTGAGACACCACACATACACCACATATACAGGCAGTCCCCGAGTTACACGGATCCAACTTATGTCAGATCCGTACTTACGAATGGGGCTTTTCTCGCCCCGGAGGACACGGGCGGCGGGACTGCCCAGACGCGCCGCGGTCCCGCCGCCCACGTCCTCCGCGGTGAGAAAAGCCGCTCCGTGTCTCCCTGGTCTGCTGGGGGGGGGGGCGGGGGTCCCCAGCAGACTAGGGAGACGCGGAGAAAAGCCGTGGAGGATGCGGGCGGCGGGACTGCGACGCGCCTCGGCGGTCCCGCCACACGCGTCCCCCTGGTCTGCTGGGGGGGGGGGCGCAGTAGCTGCACCCCCCCCCCAGCAGACCAGGCTTTTCTCGCCGATGCCTGGGGTAGAGCAGCTGGGGCGCTGCCAGGTTGGTCCCGCAGCGCCACTCCTCGGCGCTACTGGACCAACCTGGCAGCACCCCAGCTGCTCTGCCCCAGGCATCCTGATTCAGCCGCTGCTGGTCAGTTTCAGCAGCGGCTGAATCAGGACGCCTGGGGCAGAGCAGCTGGGAAGCTGCTGGGTTGGTCCAGTAGCACCGAGGAGCAGCGCTACTGGACCAACCCGGCAGCCCCCCAGCTGCTCTACCCCAGGCATCCCCAAGTCAGCTGCTGCTGAAACTGACCAGCGGCTGACTACAGGAAGCCCGAGGCAAAGTTGCTCTGCTCCAGGCTTCCTGGAATCAGCCGCTGATCAGTTTCAGCAGCAGCTGACTTGGGGACACCTGGAGTAGAGCAGCTGGGGTGCTGCCAGGTTGGTCCCCACAGCGCCAAGGTGTGGCGCTGCAGGGACCTACCCGGCAGCGCCCCAGCTACTCTGTCCCAGGCGTCCAGATTCAGCCGCTGTTGAAACTGATCAGCGGCTGATTCCAGGAAGCCCGGGGCAGAGCAACTTTGCCTCAGGCTTCCTGTAGTCAGCCGCTGGTCAGTTTCAGCAGCGGCTGAATCTGAACGCCAGTTCCGACTTACATACAAATTCAACTTAAGAACAAACCTACAGTCCCTACCTTGTACGTAACCCGGGGACTGCCTGTATAAACATTCTTTCAGACCTCGGTGATTCCAGTTTTTAAACATTCTGACAGGAAGTTTTTTCTAATGTCCATCCTAAACCTCCCTTGCCACAATTTAAGTCTATTGCTTCTTGTCCTATCATCAGAAGTCAAGGAGAACAATTTTTCTCCCCCTCCTTGTAACAGCCTTTTAGGTATTTGAAAATCGCTATCTTGTCCCGTCTCAGTCTTCTCTTTCCAAACTAAACAAACCCAGCTCTTTCATTCTTCCCTCATAAGTCATGTCTTCTAGACCTTTAATCATTCTTGTTGCTCTTCTCTGGACCTGCTCCAATTTCTCCACATGTTTCCTGAAATGCGGTGCCCAGAATGAGACATAATACTCCAACTGAGGCCTAATCAGCGCAGATTTTGTATCAGGTATGTGACATACAAGTGCAGCAACCTTCGCTGTTGCACAACTTGATGGTTTGGTGTGGAGGATCAACACATGGACTGGGATTTTCCAAAGAAATGCAACGGGAATTGGGTGCCTGTCTTTTAGGCTCCTTTTGAAAATTCCAGCTTTAACACACACACACACACACACACACACACACACACACACACACACACACACACACACTATATTGTATGTAAGAACAAAGATAGATAAATAACCCCTCAGAAAACTTCCAATTATAATTAACGCCAGCCAATTAAATATAAAATCATATCCAAAATAAAAATGTTGTGTCTACTTTAAACTGCAGAGCTCTAACATGAGAGTGGTTCAGAGGGGGGTGATTCTTTAGTAATGAAACATCAAAATAATTAAGTCCTGGTAGGACTATTAATAAAAAGAAAGTTAGCTACAAGTTAACTGGCTGGGCAGGGCTTTCCTTGTCCAGTCAATAGTAATATTCAGCGAACAGAAAAACATACTGGAATTTGCCTGCTTTAAGACAGCAACACAAGCCAAGGAGATGTGTGTTTGACTCGGTGCCAGCACAACCATAAAATGTTGGCAATTTACTAGAGACGTAGAGCCGCGCCACTGTCCCAAAGGACCTAAATAAACTTCAGATGTAGAGCATATATTTTTACTTTATATGTATAAAAAAAATCTGCTGGTTCATTTTTAACCCCTGTCCACGGCCTTCTGCATGGAGAGGGTTTTCAAAGGAGAAACAGGTCTCTCCTCCATGCCCAGCCAGGCTTGGAAACAAACATTAAAAGCAAGAAAAAAACCAGAGAAATGCTTCGTGCCTGGGCATTGGGTTTCTTACAGAACGATGGCTACAAATGGTAGAGGAGAAAGGGAGAAATTCTCCCATGAAACATGCATCTGTGGTCTAAAATATCCCAGAGGATTTGCATTCAAGTTCCCAAAGAAAAGTCATTTACGTAGGTGAAAGCTTTCCATATGGGACATTTATTTACCCAGTCAAACTCTGCTCAAGATGAGACAGCCCCAATTTACACCAGTGTAAATGAGAAGAAAGAGAGAGATGTCCATTGGTTTATAGTTTACCAGAGGTATGTGTAAGTGGCAGATTTTGGATTCCAGCAAATTAGATGGGGGAAGAAAGCAGATCTATAACTGAACTGTTTACTTTTCCAGACAGCACCCTTGCGCATGGTCAAAACTTTCCTGCCCAACTAATAAAGACCACATTTCCATGGTCCACAGCATACCTGTTTATTGACATTATTCCTACATAGCAAGCCCTGGGGCGGCCTGCCGTACATAGAATTAATTGTAGATGTATTACAGATTCACTTATTCATCTTGTACATTCTTGGAGGAGCACAGAGCTAAAATTACGGCCGAAACGGCCGAGCCATTTGGGCTATTTATTTGTTCAGAGCTGCTTTCCAATAACCAGCAGAGCTTGCAACAGACATCTCGACTCTGATGGCCTAAGGACTTGGGGAAGTTATAGGATCTTGTTGCAGTTGGCTGTTTGAAGGGGAAAATGTCTGTTATTAATGGCATCAGCAAAATGCCACATTGGCTCCGCGAGAATGGGTCAGAGCCTGATTTCAGTTACACCCAGCAGAAATGGGACTAATAGAGTTACATGAAAAAAGCAACAAATGGTCTGGTAGCACTTTATAGACTAACAAAACACGTAGGTGGTATCATGAGCTTTCGTGGGCACAGCCCACTTCTTCAGATGACCGGAGTTCTGAGTTTAGGATGTGCAGACCCAAAATGAGGTTGTCTGAAAGCAGAATTGGCAACCACCGCTCCCTCTGGATACAAGGGGGAACATTCATCAAATAAGGGGAAGCTTGAAGCCATTGCACATCACGGTAACAAGCCACGTGTCCCCTCCCTGGTGTGGATATGGGGGCTCTCAAGATGACATGATGTTTAGGACCTGATCCTGAGAAGTCTTGAAAGCTCAGTAGGGATAAAGAATGCATGGCATTTCGCAAGTTCTACGGTTCATTTTAGGAAGGAGACCTTTTCGATCTCTATTTTATTTCTATTAGCCTATGTGACACATGACCGGAATAGGTTAAGCATCCTGCAGGATAAATTATTCAAATTCAGCCTTTATGGCGAGGGAGGTTGTGGAGTCTCCATCTCAAGAGATATCTACGAGAAGGTTGGATAGACGTCTATCAGGGATGATCTAAAGTAGTGTTTCTCAATCTTTTTTTTAAAAGTACCCCCTTTTACCAAAAAACTACTCCCAGTACCTACAGTTTTCAGACACACAAAACTTTTTTCTACCATTGCAACACATTGGTTTAAACAACTTAATCATAGCTGGGCAGGCGATAAAATTTTTGGGTGTAAGAAGTACAAAAATAATAAAGCGCTGTAAAACATCACACAAAAAATCAGTTTTCTCCAAATTTCAGTTGAGTTGATGTACTCCCCAGACTTCTCTTGAGTACCCCGAGGGTATCTGTACCACTGGTTGAGAAACACTGATCTAGACAGTGCTTGGTCCTGCCATGAAGGCAGGGGACTGGACTTAATGGCCTCTCAGGGTCCCTTCCAGTTCTACTGTTCTACGTTTCTATGATTTATGGACAAACTGGTAGATAAAGTTTGTGTTCTGATGCGTTTACACTGATTGTTCCAGGTTAACAATGTAGCCAAATGGTTCCTATTCACACCACATTCCTCTCTTTTTGAACTATGCAGCAAATCAGGTGTGAATGACGGAGAATTGTTTGATGTTACTCTGTGTAGCTAGCTACCAATGGTGCTTAGGAAATAAGTCTTGAGGTTTTCCTATTGTTCAACTAAAGGCTCTGAATGGTACAGAGAAACCTGGGGTGATATAAAGACCCTTGGGACCTGATCTTTTTTATCTGATTAAACTTCATCCAAGGAAATCTGAGTTACAAGACTGAGATTTCCAAGCATGCTTGGACTCAACTCTGAATATGGATATTGGACTATAACCTATGGACTAATTCTGTAAGAATTCTTCGCAACTAGAAAGCTTATCATCTCTACTCGGAATCTGATCTCAGAACTGCTCTCATGTCTGTACGTGGGCTGTAAGCATGTATTTGGGGTAGGATCTGAACTATTCATTAACCTGGCAGCTAATGTGTCTGATTCATTGGGATTGGTAGAAATTGCTGATATGATGAACAAAATCATCAGTGATCCTCATCATACAGTGCGCCCTTGTAGCCGAGAAAGCTAACGGCATATTAGGGTGCATTAGTACGAGCACTGCCAGCAGAAGTTATTATTCCCCTTTATTCGGCACTGGTGAGGCCACATCTGAAGTACTGCGTCCAGTTCTGCCCACCCCTCCATTACAGAAAGGATGTGGACACATTGGAGAGAGTCCAGCAGAGGGCAACAAAATAATTAGGGGGCTGGAGCACACGACATATGAGGGGAGTTTGAGGGATTTTGGCTTATTTAGTCTGCATAAAAGAAGAGTGAGGGGGGATTTGATCGTGGCCTTCAACTCCCTGAAGGGGGGTTCCAAAGAGGCTGGAGAGAGGTTGTTCTCAGTGGTGGCAGATGGCAGAATGAGGAGCAATGGTCTCAAGTTGCAGTGGGGGAGGTCTAGGTTGGATAGTAGGAAAAATGATTTCCCTAGGAGGATGGTGAAGCACTGGAAAGGGTTGCCTAGGGAGGTGGTGGAATCTCCATCCTTGATGGTTTTTAAAATCCATCTTCACAGAGCCCTGGCTGCGTTGATTGAGTTGGGGTTGGTCCTGCTTTGGGCAGAGGGTTGGACTTGAAAACTTCCTGAGGTCTCTTCGAACCACAGAATTCTATTTTTGACTTGGGTGCCTTGGTAGAGGCCTAAGGCTGGGTTGCTTTAAGGAAACTGTGTTGTTGGCTTCTGGGTAACCAGTAAAGTACCAGAGAAGCTGTTTTGTGCTGGGCTGGTAAAGCTAAGCACTGGAATAACCACCAGCTTTGGGGAATGGCTCCCCCATTCTTTGCAGATCAACCTACTTGAGTGACCTCAGTTGGCTCCCCTGGGATCCTAGTATAAATAACCACTCTCAACATGGCCCCTACGCTAGATTGGGAATAATATCCTTCCTGACCCAGGTATACTGAATCCGGGGCCTCCTGATTTGGGTGATGTTGAGAGAAAGAGAGCCACTTTCATGGTACCTTCCTTTCACCATCCCCCGCTTTCTCTACAAAGTTCCCTTAAGGGAGCTTCAGCTTTGACTGACACTGGGAGATCCAGGGGTCCAACCAGATGGAGATTAGGGATGTAAAATCCCGTTTAATCAGTTAAACGTTACGTTTCACCAGTTAACAGCTTGAATGGGGGCAGGCACGGACTGGTCGGGCTGGAGCACCACTGCTCCGTCCAGGTCAGACCCACCGTCGGCTGAAGTGCCCCCACACCCTAATGGATGTGGAGTTCAGAAGGAGCCAAGTACCATGGCATGACCACTCAGTGGCCTCGAACACATCTGTGCAGACATCCAAGGGAGAATGGGTGTATCGAAGGATAACATTACCTCATGTAGAGCTCCCTCTCTGGCAGCAATTGTCCAGCCACAAAGGAGGCAGCCAATAGTAGCACACAGCCCTGAGAGAACTTGGCTTCTGGTTGGGGAGCAGCTGAGGCAGGAAGTCGGCCTTTGCGTCCACACTTCTGGGAACTGCCCCAGGCCTCCCTCCCCCCTGGATTTCCATAATCCATGGACACATCCAGTGTTCCCAAATACCCCTCCTTTCTGGACAGCTGCACGGTCAACAACATCCACCAATCTATCCTTTGGCAGGCAACATCATTCTGCAGCTCTCTTTCACTTCCTCCTTTCTGTCCTGCTTCCATTGCCTCCGCGAATTGGCCAACAGAAGTCCCTGTCTGAGTTAAGTTGCTTTTCCTTTCTCTTGAGTTCCCCCACCCTCTCCCCTTCCATGGGCTTTCACATGACATGCCCGCATAGGCGCTGCCAATGACAACTCATAGCCTTTCAGCCTGTTTCCGCCCTCAAACCCGGCCTCAAATGCAGGCACCTCCGTCGTGCCTTCAGACAGAGCCGAACATTCGTTGCCAAAAATCAAGCTACCCACGTTAGTATTTTTTGCTCTGAGACATCTCTTACATTGGGATTTGCTCCCTGTGTTGCCCCTTCTTTTGTTTGCAATAGTGACAATAACATGCGGAATGGACTGTGATATGTCCTAACAACAAAGCTCACATTCCTCAGCAGAATACAAGGCAAAATGATACCCCAATATTTTAAATTGCCAATTATGGGCATATTGCAAATATGATCCTTTAACTGGTTGCTGTTATGACGCTCTATTAAAGAAGACAAGCTTTTCCACACAGAGTAAGCCCTTGCAAAAGCACTGAAAACATTTAAAACCAACCAGCCATGATATATTTATTATATTTTTATATATATAATTTCATGAAAAGGAACGTACTGAGTGGAAACTCCATTTAAAATGTGATCCCAGATGGTGGCAAAGCTCTGAAATTGCAAGGCAACATGTAAAGAAAGATTAACGACCTAAAACAGGCACAAATTTATGAGGTGAAAGCCCCCGTAATCCTAGAGAAAAACGATACCAAACGTTAGACTAGACAGCTAGAAAATACCTCTGCTCAGTTCATATGGACTTTGCTATTTTACATTTTGCTTTAATATATGTCACGCTGGGGTTCGCTTATTCTTTTCTGCTACAAGACAGCGGGATCACTTTGGTACAAGAGTGAGCAGATAGATTTGCTGGCTCCCACCCGGCGCCCCCTTATCTAGCAACAAACGGTTGATATAAGCAGTTATTCTATTCCAGCATCTTTCAAATGGGACATGCCCCTCGATGTTTCCCATAGGTAAATAATGATAGATGGACAGACGTCAGGGTTTCAAGGCACCGGTGTCAAGAATCCGGACTCACCATAAAGCATCAGGGTATGATTAAGTGAAACAGACTGCCTAATGCTAAAGGATCACAGGGAAGTTTCAATTGTCTATACCGGACAATTTCAAAGCAGTGATGGCCTGTAAGTTATCCAACATCCATCCAGAGGCAGTCTGGTCTGACCACACGGCTACTAGAGCCAGCAATGCAGGAGTCCTTAGTTCCAGTTCTTACCTGCATTGCTGCTGAGCCTTAGGGGCTGGATCCAGGCAAGTGGAGGGCCATGCATTGCCGCTGTGCCCTTGGGCAAATCACTTAACCTCTCTGCTTTCATTTACATCAGCAGAGGAGCCGTGAAATGGGATGGATAAAACAGAAGCTCTCTCATAGGTGGTGATGTGAAAATTTGGGGGGGCGGAGGACATGTAAGTGAGAACTGTCACCATTCAGCAACACATTTGAAATCCACGGTGCTTCATGGCTCAGTTGAATGCTTTGCAGAACTGGAGCCAAATCATTTACAAATTTAAAAAGAAAAAAATCATCCAATGAGAAGCCAGCTCCATTTTTAAAGGTGCAGGTTGCACCTCCAAAATCAGGGAGACTCTGGACCAGCAACATCTGTGGGCCTGGATGTTACTGGCCAGAGAGTCCCGGCAGCTGGCAATAGGGCTCACTGGGAGCCCAGTGGTAGGAAAGCTGACAGGTTGGCTGCAGCAAGGCCAGTGCTGGGGGAGGAGGGGAGGGGCGGGGGCGCTGGCAGCCGGGAAGCCCTGGGCCGGACCAGCTGTGGATCGGCTGCAGCAGGGCCAGTAATGGGGGCCCAGTGGTAGCTGGGAAGCCCTAGGCTGGGCTGGCTGCAGAGGGGGTGGTGAAAGCTGGAAAACCCGGGGCCGGATCAGTTGCAAAGGAGCCCCATTCCTTTCCCGGGGAGCCAGGAAGCTGCAGCCAAGAGCCTTGGCCAGGCGGGAAGGTGCAACCCCAACGGAGGGGGGGGAAGGCAGTGGCATGATGGGGTGGAGCCCACAGTGGGGCAGACAGCCAGGCGGGGAGATTTGACCTCCCCTGATCTGGCAAACTCTGAATCGGGAGCACACCGGTCCCCAGGGTGGCGGACCAGGGAGGTCCCACCTGTACAAACAACTTTTTATTAACCTGACTGTTCTTCGGGGGGCTGCCGCTCTCAGCGTCAAAGGCAGCAGCTCAGCCGAGAGCGCCTGACATCGCGCTGAGTCGGTGCGTAGTGCGCGCAACAGAGGACAGAGAGCGACGAAGTCGCTGCGACCGAACGCTGCCGCAGGATCGCTGACTCCTGCTTCGAAAAGAAACATTTCTGCTTCCTCTCAAAAATGATCGAGCAGCAAACCAACATCTCGCCGGAGCAATTTTCCCTTCCCAAAGGAGTCAGTGATTTTACTATCAAAAGGGTCGCCGCAGCGTGACGTGTCATTTAAAAATCTTGTTTATATTTCAACAAGGCGTGAGGAACTTTTCTTGGGTCTGGGGCCGCTGACCTACAGCAAAATAATCAGTCAGGGACCGCACACACGTGAGGGGGAAAAAAAACTGATGTGGCCCCTGACTGAGGAAAAAGATACTCCCCACATTCCCCTCACACACCAGAGCCTAGGGGGCCGCAGCAGGGGGCTGGAGCACCGGTGTGTGCTCCCCATTGCTGGGTGAAGTCCTAAGTCTTGGGGCCTGGACCAAGACAAGGCATATCTGGCCCCCGGGACTTAGGTTCCCCACCCCTCATTGAAACACTAGAAAAATTTGAAAAAAGGGATTAGACTTCTACAGACAGCTAAAGCTCAGCCCTACAAAAAGACAGAGATGGGCAGAGGAGGAAGAGGGTGGGAAAATCCTTGCCCGATGTGAAAGAACGCCAAAACGACCTCAAATTCAATGCGCAGAAAACACATAACCCAGCCAGTACAGAGTGCCAATGATTTCAAAGCACACCATGTTGCAAGTCTCCATGTACCACTCTGATACAGCTAAAGGCCTGATCAAACCAAACAAGTGTAGTAAAAGGTAATACAAGTGCTAAGAAACATAGTCTTCAGCTGCCCGCTGCCCCCGAGACGGGAACACGACTCACGTGGGGGAACTTGGCAGCCGACAGCCTCACTTTGTTCTCAGTTTGTTAAACGGAGTTCCTGATTTATTTTTAACCTTTATACCCTCATCAGAAGGTTTCCAGTTCTCTTTTTTCCAGTAGTGGAAAGGCTGTAAAATGCCTGACACGATGAAAACTCAAAATGTAAACACAGTTGGAGGAGAGGAAAAGGGGAAAGTTAAGGGTCGCATACTGTGAGGTGCTGAGTTGACTCCCTTTGACTTCAGCAAGAGCAAAGGGTGCCCAGAATCCCTGCGGGATGAGAGGTTAATTTTAAAAGACACACACGCAAAGAGGCCAGAGGCACAATTGCTGACTGTGCTGAAGCATCTCATAAAAATCGCCCAAGCACCGGGCTGCATTGGTGTAAAGGTGATGCTAGAAATAATTTTACCAGATTCACAACAACAGATGCCAGTGGGAAAAGAACTGAACGCAAAAGGCCCATACTTATCCATTAAGATTACAATTTGTTTGCAGAGGATTTTATTGTGTTGAAACGTTGCAAATGGGCTAGTGGAACCTCATCTCAGCTGCACAGACTCTATGTGATCACAGCTGGTCTGCAAACCCACCTTATATCTGAGGCCATGTCTACTCTATACGGAAGACTAATGCTACCGCGGTCGATCTTCTGGGATTTGATTTAGCGGGTCTAGTGAAGTTCCACTAAATCAAACTCAGATGGAGCCGGTACTCCTGCACCTCACGAGGAGTAAGAGAAGTCAACCATTGTGAGGACGGCACGGAAACTCAATTTAAGGTACATCAACTTCAACTACGTAATTAATGTAGCAAGAGATGCATATCTTAATTCGACCTTCCACTGTAGTGTAGACCAGGCCTGAGAGAGGCTCCAACTAAACCCCTAGATCCACATACACACGGACTCTGGAAAAGACTGGAACCGAACTTGGTTCAGACCCATCTTCTTACATATTATGAAGAAGAGAAGATGTTCAGCAAGAAGTCAGTTGTGGATGCTCTCAAAGGGACAAGATTTTCAGAGGGCAGGTGTACAACACTCTGTGAAATTCAGGTCTGAAACTGAGAACCCAATATCAGCATGCAGTGTTCCCCATAAGCTGAGCACTTCAAAAGCCGCCCAGATGCTTAGCAGAGCACTCACAACGGGCAGCATGTGTTTCTGTGAGTGGTGTGCACCTGCACATGCCTTGGTGCGCATAACAACATTTATTCTGCAAATGGATGGGAAAAAACGGGAGGAAACATTGATCACAAGGGCTTTTTTCTTAGACTCAGTTATTGAAAAACAAAATTACTTGTCCCCTAATTTTCAGATTACTACAATACTTGTTTCATAGTCCGAAACCCGCCTTTTCCATAATATGGATGCCTCTTCAAGCGTATGAACTTATCTACATGGTGCGTGAGTGGACTGCAGGCCAAGCTGTGACACTATAGCGTACAACTTTGCTGTGCACAAACTCGCCGGGTGGACCATGGGACACTGCACTAAAAGTTCTGTGGCAGGCTTTGACATACTGCTTTCTGACACAAATCACACTTGATTCACACCTTGGCTGGCCTGCAGTAACTCTCTGGGCAGACAAGCGCTTAGTCTGCCACTGTGGGATGGAGGTGATAGGAATTATTGTAACCTGCCAGACCTGCTTGTTAACAGCAATGGAATCTGGCATTTAATCTACCATTCGCCACACTCAAAATTTATTGCCACTACCTCCTCTCCAAAAAGCCCCACATTGCTTCACTTTTTTTAAACTCCTGTGTTAAAAGTAGACCCATATCTCCTTTGGATTTTTTTTTTTTGCATGCCCATCAGCATGATGCGTGGTACGAGGCCAAAACACACAATGCTGAAATCAGAGAGCAATTTTTCTAAGGAAAGCCCATGGCTCGTGCCTGTGTTTAGATTAGGCTGGTTTGGGACCTGGATTTTTTTTTTTAAACACACAGAAGAGTTAAAACTCACAACGAACAGTGAGCTCTTTCATTAAATGTGTTCATAAAGGGTAAATTGTGTCATTAGGAACTCGCTACCTTGTTGAACATTTAAATTCTCCAAACTGGAACGCCACTTTGCTTTAAGCCAAATCAAACTAAAAGAGGCGGGGGGAATCTTTAAACGTGTAGGCTGTATGATTTAACTTTCCAAATAAACGAACGGCACGTTGAAAATGAACATCAACCTCAATCAGCCTGTTTAAACAAACCTCCTGGTTTGAGCAGTCAACGCTACAAAGAGCATTTCCGGAAAATGAAAGAAGATGCGAGGCATTTTGGTGCTGGTTAGTTTTGAGAACCGCATGAGCAGATCTTGGAGAACAGTACGGAAAATCAATGCGAGTACATTGTAACTTTCTTAATAAAAATCACAAACTCACAGGGGACTTCAGACAAAAAGCCAACAATTTCACCTCAGGGATCTTTGCTGAAAATCCAACCCCTGTGTACAGCTACTGTCAACCACTCTGATTAGATGTTTTTAAGAGACTTGGAAGGGTGAAATGAATTGATGAGTAGCAACTCCTATCACAGAATACTAGGGCTGGAAGAGACCTCAGGAGTCATCAAGTCCACCCCCCTGCCCAAAGCAGGATCAATCCCAACTCAATCACCCCAGCCAGGGCTTTCTCAAGCTGAGACTTAAAAACTTCTAGGGATGGAGATTCTACGACCTCCCTAGGCAACCCTTTCTAGTGCTTCACCACCCTCCTAGTTGAATAGTTTTTCCTAATCCAACCTAGACCTCCCCCCACTATAACCTGAGACCATTGCTCCTCGTTCTGCCATTTGCCCCCACTGATAACAACCTCTCTCCATCCTCTTTGGAACCTCCCTTAAAGAAACTGAAGGTTGCTCTCAAATCCCCCCTTACTCGTCTCTTCTGCAGACTAAATAAGCCCAAATCCCTCAGCCTCTCCTCATAGGTCATATGTTCCAGACCCCTAATCATTTTGGTTGCCCTCCGCTGGACCCTCTCCAATGCGTCCACATCCTTTCTGTAGTGGGGGCCCCAGAATTGGACGCAGTACTCCAGATGTGGCCTTACCAGTGACAAATACAGGCAGTCCCTGGGTTACATGGATCCGACTTATATCGGATCCCTACTTACAAACGGGGTGAGGCAATCCCGCACTAGCTGCTTCCCCCCAGCAGACCAGGGAGACGCGAAGCTAGCGCGCACCCCCCCCCCCTCCCAGCAGACCAGGGAGACCTCAGCTTGAGAATAAAGGACTGAGGGAAGTGAGGTGTGGGAGAATAAAACTGAGCTCTGGAGAAATGTTTGGCTAGAGTTTCCCCTACAATATGTACCAGTTCCGACTTATATACAAATTCAACTTAAGAACAAACCTACAGACCCTATCTTGTACGTAACCCGGGGACTGCCTGTACAGGGGAATAATCACTGGATGTTTGCATGAAGAACTGCCATGTGTTCCTGGAAAATCTTTAGCTTAGAACAGACCCTGAAAGATAGGAATGGCATCTGAAATAATGCTGTACCCTATTCTAGGGGTGCAAAGGTGGACTACAGATAAGGCTCTGGACGGGGAATAAGGAAATCTGGGTTCTCTTCTGTAGCTCTCCGAGGGCTGGTAAGTACATAACAGCTATGCCAGCAAAGATGTCAGGAGTGTGAAAAAACCCACACCCCTAGCTGACCTAGTTTTGCCAGCAAAAGTCCCAGCGTAAATGTAGGCTGTGTCTACACTGGCACATTTGTCTCCAAATACTATCTTTTGGCAACAAAACAGTGAGTGGGTTTACACTGCAATGTGACTTTTGTGGGGGAAAACCACCCAGTTTTGGCGACCAAAAAGGTCCACCCCGTGAGAGACTTTTGTCTTTTCCCTTCCTTTTATTGTCGAGAAAGAGCCAGTGTGGAATCGGCTTCAGTTATATTAGCAAGAGACATTTTGCAAGCATGGTTCATGTTGCTCAGGGAAAAAGAATACATTATGCCGAGAAAAGAACCCTTGTACCTGTCCAGATATCTGGGAAAACTCCTTCTAGTGCAGTCAGTAATGCTTGTTCCTTAAAGCCAGAGCAGTAAGCCAAAATTGTTAGCTCTTACTCATTTTCTATTCAGGCCTTAAATGGGTAAAACTCCCAGACTGAGGGAAGACTCCAATATCAGGTCTTTGAGATCTGAGAAGGCTCTGGGAAATGACTTGAATAGGAAGTACAAGACATCTTTATTATTTATCAACTACAGTACAACTCCAATAGCCCAGCACCCAATTGTCCATCACTTCCAATAGTCCGGCATCAAAATGGCGGAACCGGGATGGAACCCATCAGGTCAGCCGCTCTCATGTGGGTTATAGCAGGAAGAGGAGGTATTTGGCTCTGGGGAAGGGGATGGGAGGGGAGGAGGATTGGGTTACGCACGGCGTCCCGGACAGCTCATTGAAAAACCGACCACTCAGCGCACGAGTCCCAGTGCCTGGAGGGAGACGTGCGGCTGAACTGGTGGCTCCAGGACCCGAGTATAAGGTTGGGGGGAGAGGGGGAGAAGAGGGAAAGGGATTGGGTTGGGAGTATGCAGTACCTCCTGATACTCTGGCATATCTGATAATCTGGCACCACCTAGGTCCCAAAAGTGCCGGAATATTGGAAGTCTACTGTACGACCAAAATGTGGGCAAAGACAAACAGAAAGCCCAGACCCTGCACCAAACACCATTTAATGCCCTGATTTTTCCATCTGATCCATATATGTGGAAGGGGGGAAGGTTCCTTCGATATAGATCTAATTGGAGAATTAAGCCTCATTGCAGAGAAGGTGTAATGAGTGAGAACAATAAGCAACAGGAAGGAGGAGACACATTTTGCAACCGTAAAGAAATCACATGGTAACTTAGCTTTGGTTCCCTGGGCTATGTCTACATTGCACCTCTCTTGCGCAAAAGCCTATGCAAATGAATCACGGATTAGCATATTGCCACACTTCATTTGCATAAGTAATTAGGGCCATTTTTGCGCAAGAGGCTTTTGCGCAAAAAGGAGCTGTGTAGACGGCTCCTTTCTGTGGAAAAACTCCCTCTTGAGCAAGAGCCATTCTTCCTGAAAAAAGTGAGTGCTCATGTGCACTTCAGCTTGACTTTACAGGAGATTACAGAAGTTTGAATAATTCAGAAGCCTTTGGGTATCCATCCAAAACTAAGCAAACCCACGGTTTACCTGGTACTATTTCAGATCTTCACTTCTTACCTAGATGAAGGAAGGGCTTTCAAAATGGCACGTCAGCTTTGTGCTCATGGCACAGATGGGCCTGGTCTGTGAATTCTGGATCTCAGTCAAGTTTGCTGAAAATACAGGGGATTTCCCTTTTGGAATGTTGGTTCAGTTTGTTACAGGTACAGCAACTAGCTGCACAGTTTGGATGGATTTTATGGATGCTCCGGTGGGAGGGGGGGAGAGTGTCGATCTGGGTTTTCTGTCCAGACTTGAATCTAATTTGTTAAAATCAACACTTCTATCAATAAAATTCAAAACATTGATTATGCAAATGTTTACTCATGTGAATAATCCCCATAGTTCCATTGAAGTCAATGACCTTCATGTGTATGGATTAAGGATGTTAAATTTTAACTGATTAATTGATAAGCTGATGCTTATCAGTTAGTGATACCGGTTTAACTCTTCTCTACTCCCAGGGAGGTAGCCCAGGAGTGGAGCCGGCCGGGGGAGATTTTCAGTGGTTAAACTGTTACCATTTTAATCGACTTTTAACATCCTTAGTATGGACAGTTCTTTGGAGTAAGGGACCGGTTCTGGTCCTGCAAAATATTTAAACTTCACTGAGCAGGAATGAGTTTAGGCACATACTTAGCGCTTTGTTGAACCTTAAGGCTATAGCAATACATCTATGCACAAAAGAAACCAATATGACAGCACTGACGCTCTTTGGAAGAAGGCTTTGTGAGATTGAAGCAAATTTTTAAACATATTTAAAAGTTGTTTTATGAACTATTTTATACCCTTTTGCATTTTCCCTAAAATAAAGTGTCAGTAATCACAGTCAGTGAACTAAATAAGGGTACGTC
The DNA here is from genome assembly GCF_049634645.1 of Pelodiscus sinensis. NCBI lineage: Eukaryota > Metazoa > Chordata > Testudines > Trionychidae > Pelodiscus > Pelodiscus sinensis. Next base: position 36,452,085 of record NC_134726.1, on the reverse strand, counting down.
TACACTAGCTCATTAGTTCGAGCTAGGTAGGGTAATGAGGGCAAGCAGAGTTGCAAATGAAGCCCGGGATTTAAATATCCCGGGCTTCATTTGCATGTTCCCGGGCGCCGCCATTTTTAAATCCCCCTTAGTCCGAACTCCGTGCCCGCGACTACACGCAGCACGGAGTAGGTAGTTCAAATTAAAGATCCTAATTCGAACTACCTCACGAGGAGTAATCCAACTATAGGTTTATAGAGGAGCAACCTATAGTTGATTTACCTGGCGTTGCCTGGGTCCTTAACTCAATTTAGGGTGGTTTGTTTTTGGAGGTGGGAGAGAGAAAAGGGAAAAGTACACACTTCATTTAAACAATTGTGTTTTTCAAAAATATGGTATTTATTTTTATGAAGTTAATTTTTATTTCAGATTTCTTAAAAAGGGGGTTGTTAAAATTTGTCCACTGAATTTTTCTTTAGTGATTTTTTTTTGTAATGGGAATCCCATCAAGTGTATTTTCCCTTCATCCCTATAAACTCTAATCATTCGTATGCTATATCAAAAACAGGTTATAGTCCATTCGGTTTCCAATAACACTTTCTTCTAGTTTTCAAACCTTAAGCATTGATTTAGCTGTGTCAAAACAGAACACAGCTCTACATTTCTCCATTTTATCTCTTTTCTGTAAGGTTTATTGAGAAGCAATCCTATTCTAGGTTCATTCTGTTTTTCTGGCTCATCGTGGTTCAGCCTCTTTCAACGTTCGCCCAGTTACGTCAGTTTTGCAGAATGTTCCTGATTTGGTGATGTTTGGCTTCATGAGAAGCAATCCTAGTTCAGGCACATCCCGTTTTCTTGGCACAACCAAATCCTTACGTTGCTTTCACTTCATGGTCAGAGGAAGCTGCCTACTGAACTTGGTGGTCCTAGCTCTTACTGTTTAGCAGGAGTTCTTGATTAAACAGACACACAAACTCTCTAAAACATATAGAAGATTACTGCATCTATATTAGAGGGGGGTGGCAGGGCTCTGGTTGTCAGCAGCAGCACAGAATCAAGCACAGCAACAGGGCGCTGAGACCACTGTGAAAAGTGATATTGACAAATCTCATGTTTCACAATGCCGCCCTTACTTCTGCGCTGCTGCTGGCGCTGCACTGTTTTCAGAGCTGGTTGGTGCAATGTGACTTGCCTTTGCTAACGTGTGGGAGTATAAACACAAAGAAGGGGGATCCAATCAAATAAGAGCGAGAACCATTGACCTGTATGTAATTAAAGTGGTATCACTTTTAAGTGCACACAAAAGCCAAGACTGCATGCTGGCAGTGTAACGGGGAAGTCAGGTCTATACTAGACCTGGAAAAGTCGGGTTAAGATATGCAACTCCAGCTATGTGAAATACGTAGCTGGAACTGTCTTAACTTAAGCTGAGCTTATTATCTTCTTCAGAGAGGGAGGCCAAGGAGAGCAAACACTCAGGTCGGCTTCCCTTATTCCTCGCAAATGCCAGCAGTACCAGCGCCAACTGGAGCAACCCTTAGCATTCTATTTAGTGGGTCTTCAGTAGACCTGCTAAATCAACACCAGATTAATCGATCTCTAGCACAGCAAGTGAAGATACCACCTCAGATATGAAAGTCAGCTCATATTGCCATTCACGGTCAGGCTACACTCCCACAGTACTGTACAGAAGCCTGAAAAGTAAAAGAGATTGAGATGCTTAGGCTAATTTTCTCACTGTATCTTTAACTCCTTTTGGCCTCTATGGAGCAGGGCATGAATAAAAATAACCTATTTGCATCCAAGGGAAAAAAAAGGTCAAAGCGTAACAACCTGGAAAAGAGCAAACTTCACTTTTACCCTTTTAAATCCTTCTTTATGGTAGTAATAAAACAAGAAAAACAAGTAGTTGGTCCACATATGCAGTCATAAAGCTGGCCTCTGTTAGGAATTTCTGCCGTAGTATTTTAACATTTCTCCCTATCAACAATGATGCTTAATGAAAAAGGTTAGGATGGACAAAATTCATTCCCTTGAAATTTTGAGGTTTCTCTCCAACTTCTAGTGAATTGCACCTTTTAGAAGTACTTAAACTTGCTCATACTGAGGTAATTCACAGAAAAATTAAAAAATATATACTTAGAAGGTTAAAAATAATGCGTGTTTTCAAAGATAAGCACATTTGCAATAAGGATGCATGGTGGAATTCATAGATGATTCAAACATTTCCGTTCATGCCAAGAAATGAGTCTGGACCTCTTTGTTATTAGCAAACCAAATATGTTGAGGAGGGAAGTCGACATGCTCCGGCGAGTGGAAAACGGAAAAGTGGGTTACAGCTAAGTGAAAACTTTCAGGGAAAAAGGGTTGACTTTTCGTTAAACATCCCAAACTAGTTTTTCTGAGGAAAAGTTGTTGGATTTTTTTTGGGGGGGGGGGGGGGAGTGGGGGCAACATCCCTTAGGCCCTGCTCTCGTACTTTCCAGACAGCTCTCCTATCATTTCCCTGGCACATTCAGAATGGTTAAGCAGAGCTTTAAGGGAGAAAACAACTTCAATGCAGGCAACGAAACAGTGGGTGCTTCGCTAAAGTTCACTGCCTTGCAGACACGTATTACACGCAGCTGTAATCGAACAGGGAGCCATCCAACCCCACCCCCCATCATGTTCTAGATAAGAGGCCAGGTTTTCAAATCTCACAAATCCCAACTAGAAGTCAACGGGGATCAGCTTTAAAAATCAACCTATACTTTCGCAATAAGTGTCTGGTCCTGGTCCTTTCCTGGGCTATATAAGAAACTAATAAGAGGGGAAGTACCTAACACATAAAGCTGGCCTATGTTAGGCATTTCTGCAGTCTCACTAACGCTACAGGTCAGCAATCCATCCCTTTTCAGCTAAGCACTTCAGCCCATTATACATTCCCGTTGCTTAATTTTAAGCAGAGAAAGGCTACGTCGACACTACGTGTTTTCTTGGCAAAAAATATGCTAATGAGGGATCCGTTTTTTGCTTAGGGGTTGTATAAGGATTTTGCGGAAAATGGGGATTATGCGCAAAAAGAAAACGTCCACACTGCTTGTTTTTGTGCAAAAACCCCCAGGCAAAAACAGATTGGCAGAAAATATGCAAATGAGATCAAGACTCATGCACATGAATCCCTCATTAGCATATTTTTTGCTGAGAAAACTTGCAGTGTAAACGTAGCCAAAGGGACTGGGATGTAAGCCCTTGCTTAAAGTTAAGCAAGCCCTCAAGGACTTCGCTGAAGAGGGAGGGACGTAAAGACAAAGCATTTCTGAACTGAGGCCTAAAAACTTCATTCATTGGGCAAAAAACCTATTTGTATTGTTTTGCCCTGAGGTTGGTATGAAGGACTGTTAGGCTCATGTCATTGCCTGGCTCGCTGCACTGTACATATGGCTTGTTTTCATGCTTCTCTTTAAAAAAATATACATAATGAGTCTGGTAGACAACTAAATGTGCTCCATTATCCCCTGGACACAATAATGCCCTCACGCGCCTCTCAAATTGGACAGCGGACGACTCCCCATGTTCCAGAAGAATGTCGTTTCGCGCCAGGCTTTTCTCTCTCTCTTTTTTAAATACAGCCTTTCCCCACTCCATCGCTGGGAACGAAGAACGTCCTCAGGCATGAAGTCAGAGGCTGATTAACGGGAGGACGCCCGGGCTGCCAAGACAAGGGCTGTTTTCAGGACAAGGAACACGAACAACACAACCAGATAAGGCACCTCGCTCAGTCCGGGGAGCGTTACAGCTTTGGCTTCTCAAGGTACATGCTCCCTCCCCCATTATTTCTTTGCCTTTTTATTACAGTCGCGCTCCATTTTGGCGAAGGGCTCTCGGAGAAGCCTCTAGAGAGCGCTTTCCTCTCTGTTCTGCTGCTGAAGACACAGTAGCCAAACTGCCCTGTGGTTCCCGGGCGGCGTATTTACAGAATTGGTTGAAGGGCTACATTTCTAGCATATTCCCCCCACCACTGGCACCAGACCCTAACCCCAGGAGAGGGGCACACGCCTACCCAAAACAGTGCAGCCTTTGAGGCCAACGGGCTGGACTGATACAGTCCGGAGGGGGTGGGATTGTTTGGCTTATGAAGTTAGGTTCTTGCAGCGTATTTAATATTCCCCGTCAGGCAGGCCTGTTTCTCCTTGAGTCTGCCTGTCAGTTAAGCCTTGGGATGTTTATTTTAACGGCCACTTGTGGTCGAGGTGGTGCCAGTTGTACGGCATCGGTTACGCAGCGTTACCGCTGGGGACTCGGCCCCTGTGTCCCAGAGCGCATAAGGCAGCCCGGGCCGTCCTGTTCTAATGTAAAACAACTGAGCCGTTCTAGAAATCCCTGCTTAACCCCTTCAGGGGAGAGGGCTGTTTCCCTCCCCACAGAACAGGGCCGTCTCATGGGCCTCCTGGCTCAGGCAACTTATCTTAACTGAGAGGATCAGCGCAAACACAGAGCATTAAGGAGGGAAAGAGATTTTTCTCCCCCCTCCTCTTTGTTGCCGACTATTTATAAGATGAAACGTTCCGAGCGCACAGCATTGAAAGTGGCAATCCCAGGGGTTAGCAAATGCCCACGTGGAAACGCAGAGGGAAATGGAAAGGTAAACTCCCTTGCGCAGCAACGTGAGGGGGTATGTCCATTTTTAGGGGGTGGAGTTCATTGACTGCTATTTCAGAAGATGGGAGAGGCCCAGCATTAGTATTTCTTTTGGGGTTACCAGGCTCAGGGTGCAGAAAGAAATTCTGCCCCCATGGGAAGAAGAAAACCACTACAGGATAGATCTCTCAGGTCTGGCCCCCTCGGGACCTGAGTGGTCCCGGATGAGGGATTTTGATGGACCAGGGGAGGTCATTTCTGGCCTCTTTGCTGCTGGTCTGCTTCCTGGCTCCTCTGGGCTTCCTACCCCCCTGTACAGCACAGCTGACCCATGCTGGGCTTCCTAGCTCCCAGCCCCTCACCCACCTCCAGCCCAGCTGAGCTGTGTGTGGGCCCACACCCCATTGCATTTCACAGGGCTCCTGGCTCTCTCCCTCCCACCCCAGCATGCGGGGACTCTCTGATCCTGGACCATCCATGGTCCTTCTGGACCACAGATGTTGCCAGTCCAGAGTTCCAGTTTATAGAGGTGCAACCTGTAGCTACACAAAATGCTCTTCATTCTGCCCAGTGTGAACCCCATGAAATGAGTAGGAGGCATCTTGCTTGCTAGATGGAGCTATACCGATCTCATAGAACTGGAAGGGACTTTGAGAGATCATTGAGTCCAGTCCCCTGCCCTCACTGCAGGACCAAGCACCATCCCTAACAGACTTGCCCCAGATCTCTAAATGGCCTCCCTCAGGGACTGAGCTCACAACCTTGGGTTTAGCCGGCCAATGCATAAACCACTGAGCTATGTCTCCCCCTTTATGTCTACAACTACAAACTACACAAGACCAGTGCTTCCTTGTGCTGCTGTTCCACCAGCTGGGGAAGAAGCAGGAGCGGCAGCAGGCAAAGCCGCTTCCTCCTCCCCTTGTCAGTGTTCAAATCACGGGTGTTTCCATAGGAGGACACCCAGATGACAGAGGTTCGAGTGTAGCTACATGACAAGATGCCCACAGCCACCCCAGATCCTATGCCCTTCACACCCTATTTATGAAAGGATGCCAGTGAAATCCGGTGTGATATGTCCTAGCTTAAGATCAACCTTTCCATTCCATCAAGAACTACTTTTGTGGCTGAGCGTATATGCCTTCAAGGAAATAATCATCGATTCCTCCTTACAGATCGGGTGTAAGAGCCAACACAAAGTCCTTCTTCAATGAAGTATTTCCACTTGTTCCGTACTCCTCGCTCACTTCCTACGCCAGTTTTTACAGCCATCGCAGGCAGTACAACCATGTTCGGTTCATCCTCTATTGTGGGTTTAACGAGCAGACCAAAACGATGCTAAAATATGACACGATGACCTGCAGTAAAATGATGTGTCATTTGTGACTGCCTGAGCCATCTCCAAGATGCTAACGAGCCACAGATTAAAACCCTTTAGCCCAGCCACTTCTCAAAGAAGACCCAATAATCTGTTACTGCAAAGAGGCCTCTTGGCCTAAATGGTTCATACAGATGATTCCACTGCACCTGACTGCCACCAGGGAGATGAAAATGCCTGACATGTTGCAGGATCAAGGCTTATGTTCTCCTGACATCAAGGGTAGGTTTAGACTACGCTGTAGTTTCGAAATTCCTGGGGAATTTGCATATCTTCTTCCGATCTCACTTTTGAAAGCAGGTCTTTCGAAAGTGAAAGTAGTCGGGAATCGGGTTTTTTTTCCAGAAAATCCTCCTTTTTTGAAAAACCACGTCAATCTCATTTTTTAAGGAACAGTGGTTTTTCGAAAAAGGGTTCTTTTTCTGCCGAATTTGCATATCCTCTTTCAAAACTACAGCGTAATCTAGATGGACTCTAAGAGCTATGACTGTCTATCTGAGCCACCGTGAGGGCAGGAGACTGGACTTGATGACCTCTCGAGGTCCCTTCCAGTTCTAGTGTTCTATGATCTGTCCAGCGTAAATTCCCATAATACTGTACAAGCTACTCATCATTATAGTGAAGTATAACGAACACTCAGAATGTTTCTATGCATTACTAGGTTCAAACCCGATCCCTTTTCAACCTATTTACACACCTGTCAATGGGTTCAGAAACTTCCCCATCATCTGGAGTAGCCCATCTCAATGTGACTTTCCTGGGTTTGCAGAACTGTCACTAAGATCAGAACGTGGCTCGCGTTGTTTGTTGGCCAGGAAATCAATTAGCATATAAGGGGATTCAGCTGTCCACATCTAATAAGGATATGAAACAAACCATCTATTTGAAAATAACTATTATTCTGTTGTCTCTCTTTCAAAATAATCAAAATAGAAAAATAGGAAAAAAAATAGAAAGGCTGGCAAAATTTATGGGGGAAAGAAATCTCAAGTTTTATCTCTAATCAGTAATAATACTAATTACATAGTATACAAAAAACAACAAAATAAATCAGCCAGATTCGGTATTAGGGAATCCCTCCTTTCCACACATTTTAGAAATGGCTCTACCACCTGGCCCCCAAACAATTCCCTCCCTGTGTTTTTCTCATCTACATCAATTTTTCCATAACTAATACACTACACACTTTATCAGGCCATATTGAGATATTAGAGTGGTTCAGTTTTCTTCCAACACATTGTCAGCAACAACACACATCTGGCTGCCATGAGTGAGTGAGTAATCTTCCACTCCACATCCATTCCTCCGGTTTTTACAAGTAGATCTCTATAAAGTGATGGTCCTACCAGAAAGACCAAGAGGTGAGAATGTAATTCAACCCCGACAACTGAAAATCTCCAGCATATACTGCACTTACTTCTGTAATCCATACATTCCGTGAAACCCTTCACTCTCAAAGCAATATAACAGTCTTAAAAAAAATAAAGACAACTCATTCTCTTGTAGTATGCTAGATGATTTCCACAATGCAGGTATGGGACCCCTCTACTTCTCTAATTTAAATTGGTATAAGTGCCACATTGCCAGTTTCCTCTAACAAACAAGGCATTTTGCTACTTCTAGCTAATTTCTCCATTGCTTTGGGGAATCATTACAAAATTATATATAAATATGAAGAAACAAACTAAAAACTCAAGTAAAAAAAATGAGCATCTCTGCTTTCTCACCCCTTCTCAGTGGCACGTGTTTTCATATAGTAAAGAGAGAAATTCCTACGACTTGGCTTTCTCCTATTTTGTCATGTCTTACAAACATATGAAGCAATTTCTGCCATACCAATATATAGAGAGCTCTGTGTGAATACAAAAATTGTTGTATCTGCATCTGTAGCCACAAAAATGACGCAGATAGCCGCAGATATAAGGCAGGTATCTGCAAATTTGCAGGGTTCTAGGTACAATTTTTGTATCTGCATCTGTATCCGCAAAAATGAGCCACGGATATCCACATCCCTATCCACGGGATGCAGGTATAAAGCAGACATCCGTGGATTTGCAGGACTCTACCAATATACCAAGCTATCAGAGCCAAGACTTGAGAACTTTTTGAATGATGGAAAAGATTTGTGCTTATCTCTGGTTCTTACAATAATCTCAAATCCTTCCATTGTTCTATAGAACAAAAACATATTCCAGTCTCACTTCTTCTTTTTTTTATTAGTTGTATTAGCACATCTGCATCTGGACAGATCCTCATCTGGTCTAAACTAGGGATGTCAACATGTAGTCGACTACACGCTTAACCAATAAGCCTGAGTTTATCGGTTAATTCTATTGACTACATACACTCCCTCACTTTGCTGTCTCTGTATCAAGGGCAGCAAGGGTAGGGGGAGGCAGAAGCCGGTGCCCATAAAGAGCCCTTTTTAAGCCGGCTCCCCAAAACACCGTATCCCACAGAGCTGCCTGCCCGTCCCCAACCCCATGCTGCTGCCTCTGATAATGAGGCAGCAGTGCAGATAGTGAGACGGGGCAGGTGGGAGCTGGTACACGCAGGGAGAAGGCTCCCATGGAGTCACTTACCCAGTGTGGGGGGATGGGAGCAGTCTGGTGGTGGAGGGCAGACAGAGCCAGCTGCCCCCAGACCTTGCTGCCTCCCACAGCTGGCTTCCCCCCAGCACCAGCTCGGCAGAGCTGCCTCCCCCGCCTCCCCCATGCTGCTGCCTCTATCAGAGGGTACAGGGGAGGCTGCTCTGTGGGATGCCGGTGCAGCCTGTGTGTGCTGGGGAGCTCTCCCCCCTCCCTCATGGACAGGGGCTGCTGCTGGCCTAGCTACTCTGCCTCTGTATCAGAGGCAGCAGCATGGGGTGGCTGGGGGCTTCCCGGGTTTGGGAGCACACTGGCTGCCGGCCCCACCCTAGAGACGACTGAATGATCATGGAGCTACTAAGATTTGATGCGGTTACACAATTATTAAATTCATCGATATCTAACATCCCTCGTCTTAACGAGACTACATTGCATTTCAAAGCCATTTTCAGTCGAATACCAGCGGGGCGCCCAACTTCCTTCTCCTAACCCAGGAGTGGGCAAATATGGGCCCGCGGGCTGGATCCAGTTCACTAGGGTTAGCTCCTGGAGGGCCACCACTACCTTAACCTGCACGGCCGCTCGTCTGGGCGACAGCAGCTTCCGCTGGCCGCAGATCGCCGCTCCAGGCCAATGGGAAGTGAGGGAAGTGGCGTCCCAGTCCGCACCGCTTCCTGCAGCTCCCATTGGCCGGACATGGTGATCTGTCCCCAACAGGAGCTGCAGTCGCCTTTATCTGTGGTAAACACAACAGTGGCGGCACGCCAGGGGCTAGTCCTGGGAAACCGCTGCCACTTGATAGTCCACCCCGTCCCAACCCAACTTCTGCGGCTGTTCATCCGACCTCTTTTACCCGCGTATTTTTTCTTTTTTTTCCATCCATAACTTGTAAATTGGTTTTCATCAGTACGTACACGTTCACACGTTCACTCCCCCCAAACCTTTCCCCTCACTCCTTTCAGATGCAGCTTAGCTTGGGAATGGGCGTTATGACCGCCTAGAATTCCATTTGATCTTCCTACACGTTCACCATGCTTCTTGCTCTGGTGTGGCCTGGGTTCTTAAAGTGTTCCAAAGTCTACTGGCTTGTTAACCACATGAAGCTAAACCCAAAAGACATTATTCAGCGCTAATGCCTATCATGTCAACGGGCGTTCTGATCAAGGAAGAACTAAAAGGATGATCAGAGAAAGATCTAGGGGTCAGAACTAGTTTCTACTTCTTGCTCCACTGACCTGGGGCAAACTAATCAACCCCTCCGTAACTCTGTAAAATGGGAGCAGTATCTACCGCTTTCACAGCAGTGGGGGGAGTTTTAGGCCTGATTCAGCAAAGCACTTGAGCACGCGCTGAAAGTTAAGCATGTGCCGAAATCCATCCCTATTCCACCGAGCACTGTAGCATGTGCCTAGATGATTTGCTGAACAGGGGCATCACGGAGAGGATGTTGGGAGTCCTGGATGAAAGACACAACAAATGGGGACTGGTTTAGACCAGTGTTTTTCAAACTTTATTTATAAAGTATCCCTTTTTAAAAAAAAATTGTAAGTACCCCCAGTAGCTACAGTTTTCAGACACAAAACATTTTTCTCCCATTGCAACACATTTGTTTAAACAACATAATCGTAGCCGGGCACGTGATGAAATTTTTGGGTGTAAAAAGGACAAAACTAATCAAATGTAAAACTTAAAACAAAAATTCAGTTTTCTCCAAATTCCAGTTGTGTTGATGTACCCGCCAGACTTCTCTCGGGTACCCCTAAGGATACTCGTACCATTAGTTGAGAAACACTGTTTTAGACTATCCCACTGCAATAGTTATTCTGTGATGGAGCAGGGGCAGGGACAGTGACCATCTTAAAGCAACAATTTCATGCCATGAGGACACAAACCTATCACGAACAATGTTGTTGCTTCTTGCAACCAGTGTTTCCGGTAGGCTGTGTGCTTGAGTGGCCATCCAGGTGAGATTCAAATGCTACCCTGCAGTGCTGCCAGCATGTGTTTCTACGGGTGGTGCACATCTGCACACGCCTCGGTGCACAGAACAAATTTTATTCCGCGCGTGCATGGAAAAATGAGAGGGAACACAGCCTGCAACCTTTTTTCCCCCCCAATGCATTGTTCTAACAAAAAAATTGAAAGCCATAATTTCCCAACAGGTAAGCAGTCTCTCACTGAGGCATTTCAGAGAGCAGCCACAATGCAAAGCTGTATGGACACTACAGCGATGCAAGTTCCAATGGTTCCTAATAAAAGACTGAGCCTAAGACTGCAAAGCTGCATTGGGTTCAAATTCAGGATTAATTCAACGTCCTGTTCCTTAAGAAATAAGCTGGAAATGTGCCCAGATGAGAAGGGGGAAAATAATAACCAGACCAATTGTATATTTCTCCTAGAAATTCCACGTCAGAATGTACCTAGCAAGTTACATTTTCAGGGTCCAATTTCAATAAATCAACATAGTGGGCAGAATAACAGCAGTATAAGTCTCTCCCTGTTTCCAGAATACACCCAGGTAAAATCACCGGGAAGCAAAGAACAAAATGCCCATTCTTTCTGGGGTTTGGCAATGGGACAAATTACTTTCTACACCTCTCTGTGTTGAAGGACTAGTTATTAAATACAGTGTAAGCGACCTTTCCAGCTGTACTTAAATCAAAGGTAAATAAGGCTCACAAGACTGTGTATATATATAACAGAAGCAAAAGAGCAATCTTAAAATGAAGCCTCCTTAACATATGTCGTTATCTCTCACGGATCAGCTCTTTCTGATTTGTAATGGATATCAAATAGCTTTGGCTTTCAATTATTATCTAAAAAACAACTGTCACTATGTAGGAAACAGAGGCAATCATCAAGCACTAACTTTTGTAAAGAGTTCTCAAAGATCCAAACAACTTTCCTACAGTACTTTGTGGGGTAATGAATTTTGTGTACAGATGTGGGCGCCACATCTCAAAACAGATAGCACTGGAAAAAGTTCAGAAAAGGGCAACAAAAAATATTAGGGGTTTGGAATGGCTGCCATAAGAACAAAGATTAAAAAGACAGGGACTTTTCAGCTTTGAAAAGAGGAGACTAAGGAGATATATGATAGAGGTCCATACAATCATGACTGTTGTGGAGAAAGTGAAAAAGGAAAAGTTACTTACTTGTTTCCATAACATAAGAATGAAGGGTCACCAAATGAAATGAATAGATAGCAGGTTTAAAACAAACAAAAGGAAGTTTTTCTTCATGCAAAGCACAGTCAACCTGTGGAACTCCTTGCCAGAGGATGTTGTGAAGGCCAGGACTTTAACAGCGTTCAAAAAGGAATTAGATAAATTCATGGAGGTGATGTCCGTCAATGGCTATTAACTATGATATGTAGGAATGGTGTACCTAGCCTCTGTTTGTCAGAAGATGGGAATGGGTGACAGGGATGGAATCGCTTGATGATTACCTGCCCTGTTCATTCCCTTTGGGGGCACCAAGCATCGGCCACTGTCGGCAGCCAGGACACTGGGCTAGATGGACTTTGGTCTGACCCAGTATGGCCATTCTTATATCTCTATACACAGTAATGAGAATTTTCTCTTACACACACACACACACACACACACACACACACACACACACACACACACACACACACACACACACACACACACACACACACACACACACACACACACACAATGATCATCGATTCCCATTGATTCCCATTCTGGGGAAGTGGGAGGGTGGGATTCTGGAAGTCAATGGGAATTGGGCACCTAACTGCTCTTTTTTAGTTGTTAAAATTCCCTCCCTACATGCCTAATGCCCCTTGGTACTTCTGAGAACCTCACTTGAAACATGTAGCAATGGAAGATGTTCTAGAGCCAACCACCCCTCACAGCAGAACAAAAAACTTTCCAAGTCAAAGTCTCTCATCAAGAGCATATTCCAATCAAATACAATTGTTCCTGGTAGGGTTTCCAGGTGTCTAGTTTTGAACCAGCCAGTCCAGCATTTGAGCTTTCTGTTCGGGAAACAAATTGAGAAAATATAAATGAGAAAAGAGAAATGTCCGGTATTTTCTAAATAAGATGTAATGTAGATTGTGATGTAATGTCAAGTGTGTCCGGTATTTTTGTTGAAACCTTATGGCAACCCTAGTTGCTGGTCGGTTCTGTCCATCTATACGCTCCTTTATTTTTGGAAGGGGGGAGGAGCAATGAAAGCCAATCTGCCATGCAGTGACATTTTGGAATTTCCATTCAATTCTATAGCACTTCCGCACCCTATGGACTGCCTCAAAATACTCCCGTCCCATGACTCTTTGTTATTATTAAATTATATCTGTAGCCTGCTATGGAATACACATCACAGACCGGGTCCTGACATAAAACATTTTAAAAGCGAGCGTTTCACCCACCACAGCGCTTTAAAAGCACGCAGCAGTGGGAAGAGAAAATATTTGCACTCGCGTGTTGGAGAAAACATTTTCAGTTGGTGTGTGAACTGAAATAAAATTACAAATAAGTAAATAAGGTGGGAAACCATTTTTCTGACCTATAGTGGTCACCCTTACAACAGAAGCATTTGCCAAGAGCTACCACACAAGGGTTGTCTCAGATGCCACAGGTTCCTCCTATATTTAGAAGAGCAAATAAACGCGGCAGCTAGCTCTCCGTAGCTCCGTGTGGGTCCTTGTTAAATTAGTGCTCATTGGAGATAACAAGCTATTCATTCAAAATCCATTAAACTTGCATGGATTTAGATGAAGCAGTGGACTCTTAGACCTCATCCAGCCAGGTGTTTCAGCCCGGGTCTCACTTCATTTATGTGAGTAGTTTCACTGACTTTATAAAGACAACGAGGACTCCGGGGGCATCTCAAAGACGAACAAATGTATCAGGACATAAGCTTTCCTGAGCTGCTTAAAGGCAGGCATGCATTTAAGTATCTTGCAGACTGAGGGCCATCAAACTCTCCATGAGTCAAATCCTCAACAGCAGTCAGCTTTCACTGAGGCCAAATGGGAGCCACTGATCGCTCCTCCGAATTGGGGCTGGTTCTAACAAAATCTGGGCTGGATTTTGCCCCTTACCCTTACCACTATGCCCCTTCCCACCCACCCAGAGATCACCAAGGGTAACAAAGTTAAATAGATCCTCTCCTTGCCTCAGTTCTGCTCCCCAGATGATGGTATTGGGGCTGGAACCAGTGATATCAGCTGTACTTCTGCTGGTGAGCCCGCCATGCCGGGGGAAATCTGAGCTGGCACTTGGATCTCTCTTTACTCTCTTGTGCAGTGTATGAGCAGTGCAAGGGGAGTGCCGCGGAGGATCTGACCCCTCCCCATTTTGGCCAAAGTTCTCAAGACAGCAGGTAAGGAGAGACCAAAAGACAAGGTTGGCCAACACTACCAACCAACATCCCTCATCCTCAACTAGGGATATTAAATTTAGATGAATTGGCTAATCGAATAGTTGATGCAATTTGCATTGATTATTCGATTAGTCGATAAGGGCTACACTTCAGAGGTGAAGCCGCTGCAGGGAGCATGGGTCCAGCAGGGGACTCAAGCAGTCCCCTACTAGTCCCGTGCTCCCTGCGGCGTTTCAAAGCGGCCGTGCCGCATGGGTCCAGCTGGCCCTGGGCTCCACGTGGCGCTACCGCTTTGAAGCACCCCTCCTTTTCCCCCTCCTTTGCTGCCTCTTTCTGACAGAGACAGCAATGGGGGAAGTGACTAGTTGACTAGTGTGTTGACTGTCCGATAAGCATTTGTTTGTCCGATAGTTGACTACTCGTTCACATCCCTACCCTCAACCCTATGTAGCTACCGCTATGCGGAAGGGAGGACACCGTCAACAAAACTACTTAGAAATGTGGAGTACTGGGAGAAACTCTCCCATCGACATAGGTAGCACCTTCACTGACCACTACCGTGGCACTGTAAGTGTAGATGAGCCCCCACGTCAGCAGAAATTCAGAAGAAAGGAAGACCAGCCCTGAAATGTGACCTTGGTTCCCACTGGATTCGATTTGATTTGAGAGCCCTCAACACTTCCTACGAGGCACTCAGCATCTTGTAAGAGCAGGGCCGTATTAAAGAAAGCTGAAAAGTTCTGGAAAGGAATCTCTTTAATACCACATTTTAAATGAGGATCCTGCTGTAGCCTAATAATAATGATGTCTTGCAATCTGTCATCATCTTTTCGCAGATGTGTCTGGGATATAAACACTGCTGGGTTTATATCATCACCATTTAAGATGTCTTTATTGGTCTCCCAACAATGCATCCACGATGAACCATTTTTTTCCGTTTCCTTCTACACGCTGCCAACATATGTATCATAATTACATGAATATATTTTCGCAATATAAATGTTGTTGTGGTTGACCTTATAAAACTCATTTATTTGGAGGCAATCCCACACAAGGGAAGAAGTAGACCAGAATTTTACAGTTTTAAAAGGCCCAACATTTTCAGCCAAGAGCAAAGCATCTCAAGATTTTATAGGCTGCACACATGAAAATGATTTCTAATGTTCTCGGCCTAAAGAGAACAAAAAGATGTTATATAAGTAGGCACACATCCTTCTGATCTTCGGGTGACAGAACAAAAATCAGAATATCAAATCTCGGTCCAACTACTGAATCTCGTTCTATAAACAAATGGATTCCTTTAACAGCTCTACTTGTGGCTGATGTAACTTAGGGCTTGTCTCCACTTACCAAGATTGATCCCCCAGGGTCTGATTTGGTAGGTCTAGTAAGAACTCTCTAAATCAACTGTTGATCACACCCCCAAGAACTCTAGCACTCCACAAGGTTGCAAGGAGTAAGGGAAGTCGACAGGAGAGTTTCTCCCATTCATAGAATACTAGAACTGGAAGGAACCTCGAGAGGTCATTGAGTCCAGTCCCCTGCCCTCACGGCAGGACCCAGTGCCCTCTAAACCATCCCTGATAGATGTCTATCTAACCTGCTGTTAAATATCTCCAGAGATGGAGATTCTACAATCTCCCTAGGCAATTTATTCTAATGTTTGACCACTCTGACAGTTAGGAAGTGTTTCCTAATATCCAACCTAAACCTCCCTTGCTGAAATTTAAGCCCATTGCTTCTTGTCCTATCCTCAGAGGCCAAGATGAACAAATTTTCTCCCTCCTCTTTGTGACACCTTTTTATATAGCTGAAAACTGCTATCTTGTCACCTCTTGGGTCTTCTCCTTTCCGAACTAAACAAGCCCAATTCTTTCACTCTTCCTTCATAGGTCAAGTTCTTCAGACTTTTAATCATTCTTGTTGCTCTTCTCCAATTTCTCCACATGTTTCTTGAAATATGCAACAGAGATGCCATGAAAATTCAACCTAAGGTACGATGAGTTAAGTATTTCAGGTTGACTTTCTCCCCTAGTGTACTGTAGACTGGGCCAAATGTACCTACAGATCAGTCGGTGTGGTTTCTATGCATTCATGATCATATCTGTAATGAAACAAATATATTCAGGGCCCACTTTCCAAAACCATCAACCCCCCGGCACCTCGACAAAAATGCATTTACACCTACTGTAATTACAACATGTAGTCCCTGCAACTTTGTGTGCAATTCTGATATTTTTGCAGGCCAGCTGTCATGTAAATACCTAAATAGCAATTGCTCACAACATCCAACTAGCATGCACAACGGTGCACACAAAATAGGCATGCAGTTATACCCACATAAGTGTGCTGTAGCCTTGGATGTATGCCCTTTAGAAAGTCAATATGACGGAATGCATAATCTTGTGTGACAGGGTCACAACAGAAGGCTGAAAGAAGGAATGGAGGAGAGATATATGAACCTCAAACTGAGGAGATCTCTGCTCCCAGAGTAGCAGGGAAGGGCTGGTTTAGAACCAGCTGAGGTAATCGGGGCAGTGGAACACCAGGGGCTAATTGACCAGGACTGCAGAGTCAGGCCAGCCTAGGCCAATTAGGACACCTGGGGTAATTAAGAAAACCAGTTCAGACTGGCAATAAAAGAAGCTTTGCCTGCAGCTGGGGCACGTGTGTGTGTGGCTGAGAGGATGGAGGAGGGCACCGCTGGGAGGAGAGGAAAGGAGACAACCACTGAACACTAGGAGGATCAACTGGAAAAAAGGAAGGTGCGGAGGAAGTAGGCCAGGGGTCTTGGGGATGTCTTATAGCAGGTGTCGGGGATTCACACAGGCAGCTACTATTACAGGACCCTAGGGTCCCCCCCAACACCCACCTCCCCATTTCCACTCAGGGAAAAGGACTGCAGAGTTTATTCTCCATTTTACAGTACGTTGACCAATCTTGAAAAGAGCTCAACAAGCAGCAAACTAAAGCTCTGGGGTGTGGTGCCTAAAACTGTGGGCTGCTGTGAGCCTCTGAGGCAAGCAAAATCCGACAGGAAGCGCAGGACCTATCAAGTTTTCACAGGAGCTTTGTCACACTTGGAAGAGGTAATAGCACCACACTTCAGATGGTGTTATATAAAGCAAGAAGTCAAAGGATGAGTGATAACTGTGCTGTACATGTGCTAATGACATTGAAATGTAGACTTCTAATCAATCAATATTTTGAAGGGAAGCAGCACTCTTTCAGCTAAGGGGCGAGAGCTGAACTGTATACATCCTTTGAGACCCATGCCGAGTCTCCAAGGAACGCATGGAAGAGTCAAGTTGACTTGCCAGATACTTGAAAAAGTTTTCAATAAAAACTGTCTGGGAGGGCAGAAAAAAAACCCACACCCCTCATTTTTTTCAGGTGACCTAAAGAAGCAAATGGGGACAGACGTGTGAATTTTTAACATACATGCACTGGGTGATTGCGTTATTCGGAAGACTGCACTATACTCCCACTATAGGGTAGTTTTCCGCCAAGGGAACGGGCGCCTGTCACAGGTATGTGTTTAAGCGGGCAGCTGCCTTGCTGAATAGGTCAATGTTTTCCACTCGCTCTAATCTTGGTACCTCATGTTAGCCGCATGGAATGTTATTGTAAGGAACTGGAACCCTTCACCTCCTCCCACCTTGGAATTGCTTTAACGAGCGTGGTTCCTGGTGGATATGGAAAAACTAACACAGACGGCTGCTGGAGGGAAAATGGACACACACAAACTGGGCTCCTGTCAGGAGGCATTTTGCAGTGACTGTGTAGCCAGGCACTGAGGAAAACATTCGGCCTATGAAGCAGCATGTGCAACTCTAGCATATGCCCGTGACAGGGTTGTTTAAAAGACCCTCCACACAAATACGTCCGTAATCTTCTGTGACTCTCTTTGCCACGTGGCAGTAGTTGGGTTATTGTTCCTGGAAGGATGGTCTTGAGATTAAAACAAGGCCGAAAGTCAGGAGAACAGCGTCCTGCTCCCAGCTCCCCCATGGACTCGCTTCATTTCCTTAATTAAGTCATTTAAAGGAACCCCACTGACTCAATATCTGCACTTCTGCATGGAATGCAGTTAGCTACCGTTACGACATGTAAGCCCATAGTTACTATGGGTACGCCTAGACTACAGGCTTTTGTCGACAGAAGTTTTGTCGACAGATACTCTCGATAAAGCTTCTGTCCACAAAGAACATCTAGACTCCATCCAATTCTGTCGACAAAGCAAGCCGCTTTGTCGACATGACAGTGTAGATGCAAAGGACAGTGTGGATGCAATAACGCCTTCTGTTGACAGAACTCTGTCGACAAAAGGCGTTATTTCTCGTAGAATGAGATTTACTGCCATGGACAAAACTGATGAGTTCTGTCGACGTGATGTCGACAGAACTCAGCAGCAGTGTAGATGCGGGTATAGTTCTGTCGACAAAAGTCCACTCTTGTTGACAAAACCCTATAGTCTAGACATACCCTATGACTGAGAAGACCAGGCCTGTGAGGTTTAAGGGTTAGGGAGAAGGACAATTGCTCTGTTTCCAAACCTGTTTACTTTGTTTCCCTGCACTGTATGTACAAGCAATTTCACTTCTCTCCTTGCAGGGTCAGTGCCAGTCACTGGCAACATTCCCTGTTAGCTGAGTGCTTATACGGCCCCCAAAAGAGATTCAAATGCTGCCCTGCTGATTAGCAGAGTGCTCACAGCTGGAAGCACGTGTTTCTATTGGTGGTGCACATCTGCACATGCCCGGGTGCACATCACAAAATTTATTCTACACAGGAATGGAAAAAAATTAGAGGGAACATTGGTCTTTGCTCCCAGTAAGATCTTTCGCACAGCACCAGAAGAGAACTGAAAGGAAATACGGCTACAAATTCACACATAAAAAGTGGGCAGGTGACGTATTCAACTCAGGTGGAGGGTTATTTTGGGGGTGGGGGGCAGAGGTGGGTGGAGCAGCTTGAAACTGACTAGACTTCACATCCAAGGGTGTGTCTAGACTACATGGCTCCGTCAATGGAGGCATGTAGATTAGACAGATAGGCAAAGGGAAATGAAGCCGCGATTTAAATAATCGCGGCTTCATTTAAATTTACATGGCTGCCGCGCTGAGCCGACAAACAGCTGATCAGAAAACCTCCACGCCGACCTGAAAGCCTTTTATCAACATCCCCCTTATGCCTCGTAGGATGAGGTTTACAGGGGATGTCGATAAAAGGCTTTCATGTCGGCAGGGGAACGTCCAGACTAGCGCGCTGAGCCGAAAAACAGCTGATCAGCTGTTTGTCGGCTCAGCGCAGCACCCACGCAAATTTAAATGAAGCCGCGATTATTTAAATCGCAGCTTCATTTCCCTTTGCCAAAAAAACAAATCTACATGGCTCCGTCGACGGAGCCATGTAGTTTAGACGTACCCCAAGTGTACATTTTAATCCATGTCCAAATGTCAGATGTGGACAATGCCTGAGAGGCCACAGTTTGCAAAACCCCTTAAGAGGAGCTGTCACGATACCAAACAGCACTGCAAACAATGAAAAAATCGATGCGATACCAATAGCAGGGAACTCACTTTTGGGGATTAAATCCCCCTGGGGAAAGGGAAATAATGAAATCGCATTAATCATGCTGATGAATTTATATCAATGGTAATTTGGGGAGCATGACTCCAACAGGAGTAAGCTAATCAGTGCATGCTCAAAATGGTCTCTTCTGACCTTAAAGTCTATGGCTATGTCTACACTGGCATCCCTTCCGGAAAAGAGATGCTAATGTAGCACTTTGGAATAGGCAAATCCGCGGGGGATTTAAATATCCCCCGCGGCATTTGCATTAACATGGCTGCCGCTTTTTTCTGGCTTGGGGAAAAGCCGGAGGAAAGCGCCAGTCTAGACGTGATGCTCTGGAAAATAAAGCCTTTTCCGGAAGATCTCTTATTCCTACTTTCAAGTAGGAAGAGATCCTCCGGAAAAGGCTTTATTTTCCGGAGAATCACGTCTAGACTGGCGCTTTTCTCCAGCTTTTACCCAAACCGGAAAAAAGCGGCAGCCAAGTTAATGCAAATGCCGCGGGGGATATTTAAATCCCCCGCGGATTTGCCTATTCCAAAGTGCTACATTAGCATCCCTTTTCCGGAAAGAGGTGCCAATGTAGACACAGCCTATGAGACTTTTCCATTAGCTAGACAGTTTTATTATTTACCACCTGAAGGAAGTAAAAAGAATTTACCAAGGGAAGAATTTCAGCTTGGGATGTAATGACCGGTCCTTGATCTAAACGTATGGAAACCTGGGTGGGAAGTAGAGAGGTAAAATCCTGTTTCATCAGTTAACCAGTTAAATGGTACGTTTAACATGTTCACTGGTTAAACTAGATTGTGCAGATGGTGGGCTGTTCCAGCTGAGCCAGGCCCACCACGCTGCGGGCAGGTAGGAAGCTGCTCCAGTCTAGGCCACCGGTTAAACTGGTAGCCAGTAAAGGTAATGCTTACCGGTTAACCACTGACATCCTTAGTGGGAAGTCTGGGTGGGGAGTGGGGTGGACTTTTCCTGGTTTACCAATCACCAGCAGGAGAGCAGCTCACTTAAAGATGACGACACTGATGAAATTCACACCCCTAAATTCTACCACAATCATCTGTTGTGGTTGCTTTGCCGAGCGCTGGTTCAGGAAGATTTAGAAGCAGCGTACGGCACAGCGCACAATGTCCGGGCAAAGACCCGCGAAGCAACAGGGCTTGCTACAGG
Organism: Pelodiscus sinensis; assembly: GCF_049634645.1. NCBI lineage: Eukaryota > Metazoa > Chordata > Testudines > Trionychidae > Pelodiscus > Pelodiscus sinensis. Next base: position 36,431,406 of record NC_134726.1, on the reverse strand, counting down.
TCATTCCTGGGGCTTCCTGGTAAAGATGGGAGAGAAGCTGGTCAAAGTAGATGGGGCTCGGAGCTGAGATGCAGTTGAGCGATCTAGCTGGAAGATGAATGGGAGGATCTCGAGGCCAGATATTAAAGAAGGGGAGACTTCCAAATGGCACTTCCAAGATGCTGGGCTAGCAAAGACAACGACTCTTTAAGAAGCAGCAGGTCAGGAGTAGAGCCAGGCTGCAGGATGACAGGGCCTGAGGGAGTCACAGCCCACGTCATCACTAGGGATGTAAGTGACTAGTCGATTATCCGATGAGCATAAGCTTATCAGATAGCTGAGTAGTGACTTGACTAGTCGCTCCTTCCACTTGCTGCCTCTATCAGAGAAATTCCATTGATTAGTCGATAAGCTGATTAAACACAATTTAACATTCCTAGTCATCGCTACAGGGTAGACTGATGCTGTGGCAGTTGAGCTTCCGGAGTTTGATTTACTGGGTTTAGTAAAGACTCGCTAAACCGAACACTGAGGTTACCCACATGGATGTGAGTTCTCCTCAATTCGCAAACAGTTCCATCGACATCTGTTGTGGGGACAGCACTGAAGGTCAAATTAAGGTACATCGACTCCAGCTATGCAATTAACATAATTGGAGTTGCGTATCTTAATTCGATCTTCCAGGTAAGTCTAGGCAAGGTCTGAGTCTGAGAAGACTGGTCTGTAGTATGTGATGCACTGAATGTAAGAGCACAAGAGGGACACTTTGGTCAGAGCAGGCACGGTCAAATGCAAATTTGATGGGCTTAAAGTGCAGCAAGGGAGGTTTAGATTGGACATTAGGAAAAAATTCCTAACTGTCAGGGTGGGCAAATATTGGAATAAATTGCCAAGAGAGGTGGTGGAATCTCCTTCTCTGGAGATATTTAAGAACAGGTTAGATAGACATCTGTCAGGGATGGTGTAGACGGAACTTGGTCCTGCCTTGAGGGCGGGGGGCTGGACTCGATGACCTCTCGAGGTCCCTTCCAGTCCTATGACTCTATGATTCTATGAAATCAGAGGTCGATGAGACTACCTGCTTCCAGAAGCTAGCTGAAGTGGAACCGGAGGTAGTTTGGCACTCTATGTTTGGCTGGAAGGGGCCAACAAGAATCCTCATCTGAGCAGGTCTGCCAGACTTGAAGACTCCATCCCATTCCAGAAATGGGAATGGAAGTCCAAGAACCAAAGGTTTCCCTAAGCCAGTTGGATTGAGATCAGACAAAAATCCAGGCCCAGACGTTAGTCCAGGTCTGCTAAGGAGATACTTGCACCCCTTAATGGATACAATCCAGTTCTTGCTGAGCTAATGAAGCAGTAACTTTTTCCAAAAAACAGGAAGGTCAAAAACGTCAACATGCAAACCTGCTGGACACGGATATGAAAGGCAGCTGCTTGGAGGAGAGAGCATGGAACTTGCTGACTCCCTTCTACCACTATCAGCATGGGCGGGAGGGGGACTGAGAATAGATCAAATTGCACAAAATAATCTGCAAAAGACAGACCCCAGGTCTTTGGCATCGTTCATATATTTGTTCATCGAGAAAACTTAAGAGGTCCAAAACCTAAACTCAAAGGCCTCTCAGATTGGGTCTCACACTAAACCAACATCACTCTGCAATGTGCAGGTGACCTTCCATTTAAGTATCTTGCAAGCAATATTATTTTGCTATTCACTCCAACTATTTGTTATTTGTCATGTATGTTGCAAACAATCACAAAGGAGGAGAAACCACCAAAACAATTCTCAAATTGCTGCATGCTACAAACAAAGGTTTGCACAAATGTTCACAAGATTTTCCATAACATTCTTGTGAAGAAGAAAAAATTTACAGGTTGAACCTCTCTAGTCCAGCACTCTCTGGTCCGGCAACATCTGTGGTCTGGTATGACTGTAGTTAGCCGGATGTCCACTTATCATGGGTGTGACCAAGTCTCCCGCAGTCCCATAAAGTTTGTTGACAGCCACCAGACTCGGCTCTCAGTGTTCTGTGCTGTTATTTAGCTCTAATTTATGCCTAAATATCATCTAAAGGCATGTCTACACTAGGAAATTATTTCAAAATCACTTATTTTGAAATAACTCCTGAAATAACTATTTTGAAATAGTGTGTTGTGTGCACACTACAGGGAAGCATTGAAATTAGTGCAAGGCAGGCTCCGTTAATGGGGATGCACTACCTCGACTTTAAGCCCCAGGAAGCACTGGGAAGTAATTACTTTGAATGACTCTGCAGAGTAGTTATTTCGAAATAGCAGCAGTGGAGCATCCACACTGCCGCTATTTTGAAATAAACATTATTCCTCGTGGAAAGCAGGAATCATTATTTCGAAATAACCAGCCCATTATTTTGAAATAACGGGGTTGGTAGTGTGGACACTATGCTTCTTATTTCTAAATAACTCCCTGGTATAGACCAGAACTAAGGGCCTCGTAAGCAGTAGAAGTGTTGGTATTGCTGCTAAGCAATAGTGATGTCCCATGGTTTGGTAAATACTCTGATTCGGCACCGATCAGGTCCTGAGGATTCTGGACTAGAGATATTCAACCTGTATTAAAATTAAGGACAATGAATTAAGCATGTTTTACCAAATTACCATATATTTAAATTTTGCATGAGTTTTTGCACCATTTCTCAGCTATATGTATGAGGTAGAAGAGAAAGGAAAGCTACTATAAGGTTTATTATAGATGGATTGGAGCAGTCTCTTTGCATGGGGCTAACTCACATCTCCAGACACACACATGCTCCAGCTCCTTTCTTTCTTTGATCCAGTATTTGGGGGGGGGGGGGAAGCTTGCAGTTAGGAATATGGGAAAAGACAGGTTCTTATAACCTCCCGATACCTCTCTGCAACCCCCCGATTGAGAAACTGTGGATTACAACATAGCACGAAACAGATTTTTCAGCTCTTGAAAATTATTCCCAGACGTTGTGGGGTTTGTCTAATAGGTATTTAACAACAGGGAAAGGACACTGTGTCATATGGAACATGACACGCAAATCACATATGAACATGGGGGAATGTGTCTGTTTTAGTTTTCTTCTTGTGCAGAAAACTTGGGGTGATGTTGTTCGGTAGTTTTTGTAATAATAAGATTATCTGAAAATCCGTCCTGCAAAATATAGTGAAGGGCTATACAATTTATAAATAATTATACACAAACGCAGGGAGGGAAAGAACAGCCGGGAGTGAGGCAGAAAGATGGGAGTGGGAGAGGTATAACAGTTTTTACACACAAACGCAAACATCCCTTTCTCTACCTGGCCAGATCCATATGAAGAATTCAAGCTGAGCAAGCTAAATTCCTACAGAGGGCAGCATTGTACACCTCACATCCCTAGAGTAAGGGCCACCAATCCAAAGTAACAAACCACTGTCCCAGAAATGTGACCTGCAAACTTTGGTTCGCCTTCTTTAGCCTTGAAATGATCAAGGAATAATTCTCAATAGCTTAGCAATTCAGAAACAATACTTCAAGGGGCAGAGCTCTGACACCTTCCCCCCCACAGTCCTCAACCAATAAACCACAGAGACGAGGCCAAACAAAATCCCAGACATGAAAGCAGCCAGATTTTGAAAATGGAGATCTAGAATACCCTTGCTCACGCTGAGCCAGCTGGACGTCCCTACACCTAATTGTGCCAATCCACAAAAGACTGGAAATATATCCCAGATGATCAATTAGATGATGTGTTTTTAATTTATGAAGAGGTAGAGTCATGTCTGGATGACTTGTCTTCCATGTTTGGAAAACTAACTTGAAATTGCTGATACCAAGGCAACGATAGTGGTTCTCAATACTTTGACTGAAAGATTGTTAGGGTTTCAAGTCCATTTGAGGGTGGGAGGGGAGCAATTTATTTTGATGAACATCAGGCTAGGCAAAGAATTGATACTCTGATCTCTTTTGGAACTTGTTTTACAGTCAGGCAATACAGTGGATAGTGCCTTTGGAAGTCAGCAAGGTATTTGCTTTATCTCAGCCTCTTATTTTTTTTACTTGGAGTATGACTGTGCACTGTATATGAGCGTATAAATGGATTTGTGATAAAACTACGCAATCCATCTACAATCTTTGTGATAAAAATTCCTGTAAGCTCATGATACTATGCATATATTTTTGTTAGTCTCTAAGGGTACGTCTTCTAGACTACAAACCTCTTTCGAAAGAAGCTTTTTTGAAAGAGTTCTTTAAAAAGCCTCTTTTGAAAGAGATTGTCTAGACAGCCACAAGACTTTCAAAAAAGCGATGCGCTTTTTCGAAAGAGCACCCAGGCAATCTGGACACTCTCTTTCGAAAAAGCCCTGTTTATGTTCAAGAACGCCTTTTTTTGAAAAGCTCTTTCGAAAAAAAGGGGTTCTTCCTGGTAAAAGCGGGTTTACCAATTTCAAAAAAAATCCGCTGCGTTCTTTCGATTTAATTTTGAAAGAACGTGACGGCAGTCTAGATGCAGGTGAAGTTTTTTTTCCAAAAAAGGCCACTTTAAAAAAAAAAAAAAAAAATCAGTAGTCTAGACACACACGGAGGTCTTGTCTACACTAGATTAGCCCAAATTTACTAAGTTCAACTTCTGGGCACCCAATTTTACAAATTCGAAGTTCTGTGTCCTCACTACGGGGAAGCATCGAAATTAGTGTGAGGCAGGCTCTGATAATGTGGATGTGCCACCTCAGGACCCCAGAGAGAACTGGGGAGCTAGGGGAGACTTCACGGAGGCCAATAATTAGCGGCACTGGAGCATCCACACTAATGTTATTTCGGACTTGCAAATTCAGGAATAGCGTTATTCCTCATGAAAAGCGGGATTACAGAGTTATAACGGGTAGGGTTGCCAGCTGTCCAGTTTTGAACCGGACAGTCCAGTATTTGAGCTTTCTGTTTGGGAAACAAATTGAGAAAAGAGAAATGAGAAAAGAGAAATGTCCGGTATTTTCTAAATCAGATGTAATGTTGACTGTGATGTAATGTCAAGTGTGTCTAGTATTTTTGTTGAAACCATCTGGCTTGGTAACGTGAATGCATTGCTTGATAATGTGAATGCATTGCTTAAAATTTGACAGGGAGGGAAGGGAGGGAGTGTAATTTCAAACTAAAGTCCTAGTGTAGACCAGGCCTAAGTTGCCATAGGACTATTCGCGTTTTTTTAAAAGCTGTACATTCCATGCTCAACACCATTTCAGTGGTATTAACTTTATCATCTAGAATTGCCTTGTTTCAGATGAAACAAAACAAAACCAACAACAAACCCTCTTTCTGCTAAAGCATGCCTGGGCAAAACACCCTCCATGGTCACATGCGGCCCGCCAAACCATCGGATCCGGCCCACAGATGCAGCAGGGAACCCCAGGCAGGCAGACTCCCCTCCTTGCCCCACCTCCGCAAGCTGCTCAGAAAAGCGGCCGTTGTTGTTCCACACACTGTCAGTCCAGAGAGGAGGGGAGAGTGGTGCTTCACACACTGCTCCCACCCTCAGCACAATCCCATTGGCTGGTTTCTGGCCAATGGAAGCTGCCTGTTTGAAAACAGGCAGCATGGGAAGTAAGGATGTTAAATATCGACTGACTAATCGAATAGTCGATCGGGCGATTCCTCCTTTGAAGTTTAGCAAGAGCTCTAGGGCTTTGGCTACACTTCAAAGGCAAAGGCGCTGCATGGAGCCTGGGATCTGCTAGGGACTCCAGCTGATCCTAGGCTCCATGTGGCTCTGCTGCTTTGACTTACACTGAACAGCCTGGGGCGTTTCAAAGAGGCCATGCCACGCGGAGCCCAGGATCTGACCCCAGGCTTCCAGCGGTGCTGTCACTTTGAAGTAACCCTTCCTCTCCCCCCCCCTTGCTGCCTCTTTCTAACAGGGGAAGCAAGGGGGAGGGTGGGGAAGTGACTAGTCGACTAACCTGTCGACTATCCGATAAGTATTTCCGTATCGGAGAGTCGACTGGTCCTTCACATTCCTAACGGGAAGCACCAACCCTCCCTCCCCTCCTTGGGCTCTTATTCACAGAACACATGGCCCTGCAGCCTGTGCGGGGATGGGGAAAGCTCCTTCCTGAAAAATGTGTTGGGCTGCTGGCCGGGAGTCTCACTGGTAAGTGTCCTGGCCAAAGCCTACCTCTGGCACTCCAGCTCCCTGCCCCTCCGCTCCTGCCCCCCTTATCCCACATAAGCCAAACCCTCTGCCCTCTCCTTAGTCCACCCTGCACCCTAATCCTCTGCCCTAGATCACTACCCAAACTCTACATCCCAGTCCCCGGCCCGAGGTCACAACTGCCTCCTTCACCCAAACTCCCTCCCAGATCCCACACCCCCTCCTGGACCCCCTCCTTTTATCCCAAGCTCCCTTCTGCACCCAACCACCAGCTACCAGACCCCGCTCCTCCTTCCTTAATATCCTGGCAGAGTGCAGCCCCTGGCTACTTTCCAAATACATGGAGTGCTCCCCCCCCCATCAAAAATGATTAACCACCCCATGCTACAGCTCGCCCCGAGAATTCTTGAGATTTCCTGGGAAGCTGGTCACAAAAGGGGAGTTACGTAACCTGTAATTCTCCAACATAAAATGCATGTTCTCAGAAAGACAGCAGCAGCAGCAAGTAATCTACTGCCCTGCAAGCTGCTCGTTGGCAGGAAAAGGGTTAACATGAGAAAGTTTTGCGCTTTATCGTGCACACAGCAAGAATTAGCTTCCACTCCAAAATGAAACACCATGAAACCTGTACTGCATTAAAGTTTGTGGAACTACATAATAATTTATGAACTGGACTATGGTTTACACCACAGACAAACAATCGCGAAGCAGGAGGTCTTAGGAAACGAAGGGTTAAAGGTGGTTGCATATTACCTGAACTTCCCTTCAATAACTCAACACATGACTATTAGCCTGGTTTATCTGGCTGTATTAAGAAGAGCCGATGAAAACTTTTAATCTAATTCCAAATGACTCCAGGCACTTGGTAGATATTAGTTTGTTTGTTACGAGTACTGAAACAGAAAAAAAAATAGGAGCTCTACTTCACTGTGTCTCATTAGTGCTTTAAGAAATGTGGAATTGTAGTGGGTGATTTACTAGGGGAACTATGGTTTTTACCCAAAGTGGAACAATATTTTTGCATATGCCTTCATGCAACGTTTAGTGCAAACACGCTTCGGGTCCTGGACAAACTTTGTTGCGTGAATGTGTTTGCACTAGTGTACTGTGCACCAAGTAAATTAGGGATTTGGCGTTAGAACTTTTCTTTTTTGGAACTGGAGTGCAGGCTCATTTTGTGCTCATAAGCCAGATTTCTAAACAGTTTTGTTCCTGTATCTTTCCTGATGCTGTTCGTTAGAATCAGCACACCCGGTGCTACACCTAACAACGAGCCCGGAGTGATCAGGTGTGTCAGAGAGGCGCTTTACACCTTGAAAGAGAATCTTCACAGGAGATGCTCTTTACCTTGTTGTATCAGGCTCCCCAAAATTGTGTTTGTGAGGGTGGGGTGAGGCAAGTAGCTAATACTCTACAATTTTAGTACATTTCATGCAGAAATCACAACGATTCAGAGGAGGGTAAATAAGAAATGTGTGGTCTTGCCAACCAAGTTTCTCAGCATGGCCTTTGAAAGCATTTTATTGGATGGCAGCTGAGTTTCAAAGCACTAGCATAAACAGGCCTTCCCTCTCCCCTCCCCGCTTTTAATTTTGACAATACCATAGTTACATTCGAGCAGGTTTTGAACACATGGCTACTGCTTAATTGCAGCACTGTACCTCTCTCTGTTAGGGTACGTCTAGACGATGGGTTTTTTTCAAAAGGAAATATGCAGATTCGGCACTAATTTGTATATCTTCTTCCAACTGCTTTTTTGAAAGTGGGTTTTTCGAAAGTGAAAGTAGTCTGGACATGGGGGGGGGGGAGGATTGGAAAAAAACCCTTTTTTGAAAAAAACACTTCTTAAAAAAAGGAGGTTTACATGGTTTTTCAAAAAAGGTTTTTTTCCCCGAAAAAACACACGTCCAGAATAATTTCACATTCAAAAAAGTGATCAGAAGATATGTAAATTAATGCCGAATTTCCATATCACATTTTGAAAAAAAAATAATCTAGACATAGCCTTAGAGGTCTAATCCATAAAAGCACTGATGTCAGTGGAAACAATGGATTTCAACGGGCTTCTGACATTTTTGTTCATAAACATACTGTCCCTTTAATCATGATACAAGGGATATACCTGGCAGCACGTGAGGGCAGGTGGCTTGTGAAACGACCTTCCAGCTGTAAGTATACCTTGTTCTTTTGGTTCTCTATGGTATTTCTAAGGCGGGTATCTATTAGAAAAGGTTTGATGGTGCAGTTACACTGACAGACCCCTAATGTCGACAGCTTACAATGGCAAAAGGTACTTTTGCTGGTAGAGCCAACAGCAATTCCCAGCTGAGTGGTTCCATGCTGGTAACACAGCAGCTATACTAGGACTATCACCAGCACTGAGAAACAAGTCTCTCAGACTGACCTCCAAAATGATCACACCTGCAAACGTTTCTTGTGCAGACCTAGCTCAAGGCTCCTTCATCACTTTGGCACTGAAACACCACAATTATACAAACTGCATAAAGTGCACAAAAGAAATGCTCACACGGGTTTCACTAAATGTTGAAGCGTACGAGTCATTTTACGTTTTCCATCCTTTCAGTTCGTTGCTTTCAGAAATGTATAGCGTAGCCAGTGGGAATTATTCATGTGCTTCACTGGGTGACAAGGGAAATTGGTTCTGCTATCATCATACATGGTGCCCAACATCAAATGATTTCTTCTGGAGGAGCTACAAAGTGATACCTGGCACTTAAAAGAAGAAGAAGAAAGCCAAATTCATCATGTATGGCAACTTTCAGAAAAGTTGCTATCTTTCCACAATATACATCTGCTTCACCAAAAGTTGGATAAAAAAAGTTTCATTTCTTTAGAAGCTGCATCTATGCTCCTGCTCCTATAGTAATTTAATTTACCATGCTTTTAAATAGCACTAACCATATCAGTCGTCAGCATTCAGCTCTGGGATATTGTATCATATGACTTCCAAACAAATCAATGATGAAATTAACCAAATACATCCCCATGCTGTGTAGCTCCTGCTATTTGAATACACACACACACACACAAAATTAAAAGAAAATAAACACAACTAACTTGGAAGCAAGGAAAAGAAGCCAAGTTATTTATTTAATAATACGGGCAGTCCCCGGATTACATGGATCCGACTTACATCGGATCCCTACTTACAAACGGGGTGAAGCAACCCCGCACTAGCTGCTTCTCCCCAGCAGACCAGGAAGACACGAAGCTAGCGCCGCCCCCCCCCCCCCCAGCAGACCAGGGAGACGCGAAGCTGGCGCCGCCCCCCCCCCCCCCCGCCAGCAGACCAGGGAGACGCGAAGCTGGCGCCCCCTTCCCCCCCCCCCAGCACACCAGGGAGACGTGGAGCGGCTTTTCTCAGCAGACACCTCAGCTTGAGAATAAAGGACTGAGGGAAGTGAGGTGTGGGAGAATAAAACTGAGCTCTGGAGAAATGTTTGGCTAGAGTTTCCCCTACAACAGGCATGTCCAAAGTCCGGCCCGCGGGCCAATTGCGGCCCGCGGTCGGATTTAATACGGCCCCCGCTTCTCCCGGCTCCCTGGTGCTCCTTTTAACTGGCGCGCGCAGCGCAGCGTGCCGCTTTGGGCCACGCCGCCACCGCCGCCGCAGTCCTAGACCCTGCCCTGTAGGGCACGTCCGCAGCCCCGCTCCCCCGCTTGGCTGCGGGTTTGCCCTGCCCCCGGGCCGCCGTGAGGCCAGCGTGCCCTGCGCTCTCCGACCCTGCGGGCCCTCCGCTTTGGGGCTGAGAGTGCGGGGACAGCCCCCGCTTCCTCCCCCTCTCCTGGCTCCCCGGTGCTCCTCTGAACTGGCGCGCGCTGCGCGCTGCTTCCGGCCACGCCGCCGCCGTCCATGGTGGCCACTGCGGTCCTAAAGCCTGCCGTGTAGGGCACATCCACAGCCCCGCTCCCCCGCTTGGCTGCGGGTTCGCCCTGCCCCTGTGCCGCCGTGAGGCCAGCGTGCCCTGCGCTCTCCTGTGCTGCAGTCCAGATCTCAGTTTCACCCTTCACATTAGTTTAGGCAAGTTTTTTTTTCAATTTGAGATGAATACATTGTAAAATCTCAGTTAATGTCAGTTGGTCTAAATCAGTTATAAATATATTTGGACACAACATGTATAGTTGGTGTTATGTTCCTGTTCATATTTTTTGAACTTAAAAGTTGATAATATGTAATGTACTTTACAATGTTCCTGACATATATTTCAGCTGCCTGGATTTTTTTTCATCTGGCCTTCAGATATGAAAGGCAGAGTGATTTAAAACCTGTTTAGATTTGTCATCCATGTGACGAAATGAAAAGTATGCCGTTTGCAATAAACTTTGCATAAAATAGTTAATTTGCATTTAATTTTAATGGTTCAAAGAATGTCAGGCAAAATGGTCGGCCCTCACGCATGTTCACTTCTTCAAATCTGGCCCTCTTTGAAAAAAGTTTGGACACCCCTGCCCTACAATATGTACCAGTTCCGACTTACATACAAATTCAACTTAAGAACAAATCTATAGTCCCTATCTTGTACGTAACCCGGGGACTGACTGTACTACAAGCAATGAACAGTTTAAGGCATTAACTCTCTTAAATATTGCCCAGTGAAAAGGGGGACAGGAATGCAACTGAAAAAGTTGTTTTAAAAGGACACATTTGGGCTCTTTAAGTGTTTTCCAACAGACATAAACAGTTTGGGTCCAAAGTGGAGTGCAAATATCGAGCAATCGCCAAAATCTGTCACATGAAATTTAACAAATGAAAGGCCTGCTGAGATAGCAACTGCACAGTCTCATGCTTGCTTGGTCTACACTTCAGAGTCTCCGAGGTTAGTTTACCTTTCCAATCAAATTCATCATCCCTCCCTTGACGTGCCTACCGAATAAGAAAACCCAGTTTCACTGCTCCCTGCTCATAGTCATTAAAAGAATAACAACAATAAACCCGGCTCATGTTTAAGAGAACCAGTTACAATCCTAGGTTCTTACCTTACCTACCTCTTTCTATGAGAAATGCCCTCTGCTAGGAAGACACATTAAATGGATGGAGAAATGGGACCCAAGAAGGCCCTGAAAGGAAGACCCAGTGGTGGCCAATTAAAGACATTAGGTCACCAGTTACCATGCGGTATCTGAGATATCCTGTATTCTCTACTAAGAACAGCACACACCCACCCCGGCCATACAAATTACAATGCATGGACAGAAATCTGTACTTGCCTAGAGTTCAAGTGACCTCATCTAGTGTGTTGTAGGTGGCAGGACCAGGGCCTGCATGAGGCAGCTCAAATACCAGGTTGAGTTTGAAGGGTTGGCCACTGAAGGTTTGCTACCAGGCCCCTGCCCTTGTTCTGAGCAGCGCACGCTACCGGCCACCAAATAGTGACTAAAACCGCAAGGGTAGCAACTAGTGAGGATGGGTGCCAATCCGAAGAGAGAGCACACATCACCTCAAGGCAGCTTCCTGAAATCACGGACGACACAGGAAATGTGGAAACAGGGGAACCCCCCTTTCTGCCCCTGCCACCACAAACAGATCAAGGAAATTAGAATGGGAAATGTTGGGGTAGTAAACCAAACTGACCTAGGTAATAATAATGTATGAGTTTGGGCAAAAACTAAGCGGGGAGGGGAGAAGGACCAAATTGGTGCAATTCAGAGGGACTCACAAGACAACTCACCTATCCCTTGGTCTTTTGCATCCTTTATTAGCCCCCTGCCTCATCACCGGCATCCGCCCATCCACAATCGTGCCCGCACTTTTTAGTCAGTTTGAACTCTCCCATGATCTGGCCTGGGGGAAATCACAGGCAGGAAGCAACTGAGAGAACTGGCTGAGGCGCCACGAATTTTTTAGAACAGGGACCCATAAAAATGTTAAAATATGAACCTTGATGATTAAAACAGACATCAGTCGCCGGGTGTATGTATTTTTCATTTTATAGCTGGCCTTGCCCATATCAATAAGAGTCACAAGACAAGGGAATTCTCTTCATCTGTTCTTATTCTGGGCAGGTTTGTGCTAACTGAACTCATGCGCCCCTCTTCACAGCTCCACACTAGGGCTGTGTCTACATTGGCACCCTTTTCCGGAAAAGGGATGCTAATGAGACCAGTCAGAATTGCAAATGCCCCGGGGATTTAAATTTTCCCCGCGGCATTTGCATGAACATGGCTGCCGCTTTTTTCCGGCTCTGGGCTTTGCTGGAGAAAAGCGCCAGTCTAGACAGGTATCTTTTGGAAAATAAAGCCTTTTCCGGAAGATCCTTTATTCCTGATTTTAAGTAGGAATAAGGGATCTTCTGGAAAAGGATTTATTTTCCGAAAGATACCTGTCTAGACTGGCGCTTTTCTCCGGCTAAGCCCTGAGCCGGAAAAAAGCGGCAGCCATGTTCATGCAAATTCCGCGGGGAAAATTTGAATCCCCGGGGCATTTGCAATTCCGACTGGTCTCATTAGCATCCCTTTTCCGGAAAAGGGTGCCAATGTAGACACAGCCTAGGGATGTAAGCGACTAGTCAACTAGTCAACTACTCAATAAGCTGAGGCTCATCAGGTAGTCAAGTCCCTATGCAACTAGTTGCTTCCACACACACTCCTTGCTGCCTCTGATGCAGAGGCAGCAAGGGGAGATGACCAGGAGTTGGTGCTGGGGGGAGCCAGCATAAAAGCCGGCTCCTCCCCAGCACTGTCGCCGCAGGGGGGCAGGGGAGGCAGAGGCACAGCAGGAGAAATAGCACAAGCTGGGCCTGAGCAGTCTTGGTTCGCTCTGGGTCCTAGACACCTGGCGACTCTTAACTACATTTAAAAAGCAGAGCTGCAGCGAACCCCCGTTATCGATTAATCGAGTATTACTTGAGTAGCTTCCTAGCTGGTATTTAACACCCCTATGTCACAGACCAAACATGTTTCGTTTTTGTACTAAACCCCCCTCAGTGGGAAGAAAAATCCTGCTTCAAATTAGGCTATGAAATGCAGAAGCCGAGACTGGCGAATCACATCCCCTAAAGCAGGCTAGATGAACCGCAAAGTGCAATCAAAGTGCTGGCACACCGAGCAATGTTTGTGCAAACAACGGATAGGCAACTTGTCTAAGAGAATTAGGCATGAATTGCACCATAAAAATGATACGCACAACACTGCTAGACACAAGCTGCAAACAAGGAAACACGCAGAAAAGGAAATTAAAATAAAAAAAAAAAGAGGAGGCCCCCTCCTCGAAGCAGACAAGTGCTAGAAATTCTGTGATGTCCAGTGGAGAAGTCACTACTATTACTGATTTCAGGAGGAAGCGGCTCAGATCGTAGAGAGAGGGGCAGCAGGATAAAACCCTAAGAAAAATGAATTTCACAGGACATTTGGGTGCCCCTGAATTTGCTGCATGTTGAACACCATGGTTTAAATGGACGGTGTAGCTCTCCAAACTCTGAAGCTCAGTTTTCATATCTTGGACATTCACAAGCCCAGAGGATACAATTATTTTAGTTTTTTTTTTTAAATGGTTAACACCACCACTGGAAATTTTTCCACTGATGTATGCAATTATTTAAATTCCCCAGCCCATACTGTCTCTAACCATAAAAGGGAATAATCGTCATCATTCTTCTTTACTGACTGGGGCACTAAAGCACAGAGATTAAGGGACTTTCCCAAAATGACATAGGGAACCTGCAGGAGAAAATGAAACTGAATTCACGTCTCCGGGCCCTGTCTCATTCCTGTCAGTTTCTCTCTGCCTGTTGTCTTTTGTCTCATACAGAGATTGCAAGTATTTTGTACAGCACCTCGCGCATTGAGATCTGGTTTGTGATTGGGGTACTGCAAGTTCCTATGATAATACAAATAATCTACACCAGTGTTTCTCAACCCTTTTTGATAAAGTACCCCCCCCCAGTACTTACAGTTTTCAGATACACACATTTTTTTCTACCATTGCAACACATTTGTTTAAAAAACATAATCGTAGCCAAGCAGGCAATGAAATTTTTGGGTGTAAAAAGTGCAATAATAATAAAATGCTATAAAACTTAAAACAAAAATTCAGTTTTCTCCAAATTTCAGTTGTGCTGACGTACCCTGCCAGACTTCTCTCGAGTACCCCGAAGAGTACTCATATCACTGGTTGAGAAACACTGGACTACACTACTAATATCCCCATTTTACAGATAGAAAATAAAAGTACAAGGGGATTAAGGCCTAAACGTATGTGCTTCAATCTACGTGCAGAGATGCCACTAGCCACCCAGGAGGGTTCAGGGGATGTGCTCTCTGCCCCTAGCCGTAGGCACAAGAAGAGATGGTTCACTGAGGAAAATGATGAAAAGGTGAGATTCTGGATGCAGTTTTCAGCTGCAGCTGGAGAGAAACCCGTAACTTAGTGTCTGAGTTGGGGAAGGGAAGAGGGAAAGAAAGGAGGAAAGGAAAGTTTACGATTTCACACCTGGAATAGGTTTAGGAAATGTAATGAAAACAACTCTTGATCCCCGTTACTAAACTAATACAACAGTTAGAAACTTCTGACTCTCTTTTGCTGCTCTTTTTCCTCCGCCATCAGTTTCAGGTCTAAGCAGCAAAGAAATGCATTCCGGCGAATCATGAAAGCTTAGGACCCTTCGCACGCTCCATCCATTCCTGGGCTCTGCGTGACACAGACACAACCTTTGCAAATAGCCATTCCCAGTCATTTCAGTCGCTTTCTGTGTGAGAGGGAGAGACAGACAGCCTCAAAATTAAGAACTGCAAATAAAATTAAGGGAAAAAAGTCGCTACGTGGTGCTGTAAATTGTGAAGTAAGTGGAAAATAAAGGGGGTTATTATAATAAGGGGAGAACAGGGAAGGAAGGAATTTGACAGCCTGGGGCAAAATGGAAAAAAAAAAGGCTGAAAGGGACATAATAAAAGTTGCAGGAAAGCAGGGCAGAAGGGATTCTGATGAGAATGAGGGGAGAAAGCTGAAGCAGAAAGATGACACAAGCAGTAAAGCAACAGGGAGAGCTAATATGGGCTGCCAGGCACAGCCATGACGGCATTGCATGAAGACACGGTAATGAGTGGCGGGTAGAGGAAGGATCCTGTTTTCATGCCAATGAATAATAACAGAATTTAAAACTGCAGACCGAAAATGATAGACAATCACCTTTGTTTTATGTGGCTGTAACGCCGCTGTTTTCAGTGGGCTTATGGCTAGCTAGTGCTGGTGTAACGCGGAGAAGACGCCACCGCGAGACATGCCAGAGCATGGAAAAATGATCAGAAATGCCCCTTTGGGGGAATCCTTATCAAAATTATCCTTATTTTTCCTTGCAACTAAATTTTGGCACTTTGCCGTGCGGCATGCTGTAGGAAGCAAGATATTGAAGAATAAGCCCTTCCACGCCCTCCAGAATTGATCACCATCAGAGTTACCAAAGAGAGGCAATCAAGCAAACGTAGCCCTGGGTTACTCAGGTCCGTCTTTCATCACATCCAAAGGAATTTGTGTTCACCTACACCAGGGCTAGGTCTCCCCCAACGTGTTTAGCGCAGGGGAAGAGAAGTAAAAAGGGTAACAAAGTTACACACGGCGGAGGATCATACTGTGGCATGGCAGTTCTCAAATTGTGGGTCAGGACCCCAATATGGGTCCTGACCAGTGTCCCCTGTATGCTGGGTGCTTGTGCGGCTGCTCGGGGAGACTCCAATGCCACCCGGTTGATTAGCTGAGCACCCAGAGCTAGGTTTGTGTTTCTCCCGGTGGTGCACATTTGCATATGCCTCTGTGCACATCATAAAATTCATTCTGCTCAAGGATGGAAGAAACCCGCACATGGATGGAAAAGATAAGAGAGTACATTTGTCCCAACCACCTTTGAATGGAGTCACCAGGGATGGCTTAGACTTGCTGGGACCCCGGGCTGAACCCTAAACCCCAGGACTTTAGCTGAGGGCAGTGGCATTGAGGTTCCCGGTTCCTTGCCAGTGGTTGAACCCTTTGAACATCAGCTTTAACTCCCCACCCCACTGCCCAGAGTGGTGAGGCATATGCCTTGTGTTCCCCCCCCGCCCCATGTCTGGGGGGCGGGGGTACAGCAAGCTCTGACTTCAGCCCCTCCTTATGGGGTCATGAAGTAATTTTTGTTGTCATAAGGGGGTGATAGTTCAAGTTTGAGAAACCCTGTTGGGGTGGGATGATGTGTGGGTACAGCACAGGCCTAGGAGATGTTCCCATCTCTGCTACAGACTCACTACCTGACCATGGGCATGTCTACGGTTGCCAGGTGTCTGGTATTAGACCAGACAACCCAGTACTTGCGGCATGTGTCTGGTAAAACAAAAAACAAAAAAAACCAAGACAATACTGGACATGTAAAATGTCCGGTATTTTCTGTTTCTCTCGGATGGAAGGCCGCTTGGGACATTCTTCCCCTGCCTGGTGGGTGGGAGGAGTGTGGGAGTGGGTGGAGATTTAAATGGGCCGTGACTCTTTTGTGTGTGTGTGCTTTTTTATGCTCGACCAATTTTTCCCCCGCTGTGTTCAGTATTTTTTTGTGAAACTATCTGGCAACCTTAAGCATGTCAGTTAAATTCCCTGTGTCTCACTTTTTCCATCTCTAAACGGGGATCTCAGTAGCCCATCCTGGATTCATACGGATGACGTGAAACTTACTTAATGCCTGGAAAACCTCCCATGCAAAACAACAAGAGTTAGTTGCAACATGAGAGGAGGACTGTTCAAACTTCTTCTGATCAAAGAAACCCCTCATTTTCCCTCAACGGATGGAAATATAAACAGAAACAGGAAGTGTAGATTGACCAAACCATGTCAGATTCCAGGTTACAAAATCGACTCAGTTCAGCCTCTCTCTCTCTCCCTGAAACCACATACAACCCCTAAGCAGGTAAGGAAATTGCTGCTTAATTAAAGCTACTGTAGCACCACAACTGTTTGGACACAACTGTCAAAATAAAATAAAGGACTTAATTACTAGTACCACCGAAATGAAAGGCGTATTTGAATAAACATGACTCCGCTTCAGTCAAAAGCTATTAGCATTTTACTTGATAAGAACAATCCCAGTTGACTGCAGATGTTTTTAATAAAGCAAATATTTTTTCTATTTATAATAATTAAAACCACTTTTTGTTTCTTTTGTAGAAATCCAGTATGTGTTTCTTCGAGAACTTTTCCTTCCATCCTAGCTCACGGCTATTTTCTATGCTTGGGTGAATTTGGCTATAATTATGGACACTGTCCGGAATAATTTCATAAGGGCTGGAGTGTACAGGGATAGCAAAGATAGAGGGTTATTTATTATAATGTTTATTATTAATAATGTCAAGGCTGCCTTTGCAATCAAGGCTTTCTTTAGCCAGGGAAGCTGTCTGATCCCTCTATGAATTTAAAGTTATGAATTTAAAACGTAACAGAAGGGTAATTATTTCAGTTCACCTACTTTCGTTTAGATTTTTCGGTTGGGGTTGGTCTTGCTTTGGGCAGGAGGCTCTGCCAGCCCTAAGAGTCTATGATTCTACTTTGGTTCTACACAACACCCCTAAGCCATGCAATTATTAGAGCAACTCCCTATTTAAGTAGAGAGAGGCCCGAACCCAGCCATTGACACAGCTTTTAAAGCATTTTGGACCATGCATTTGAGATAAGGAGACAGAAAGTGCTGCTGGTGACCCGCATGAGGTAACGCAAACCAACACGCCAGGGCTTCTTTACTGTGATCTGACAATAGGAACAAATTATAGGCCATGTACCAATGTCCGTGGGGGTGCAGGGTGCATCTTCTGCTACAGACATGCGGCAGGCCTCGTAGGCTGAAGAGGATGTGTTTTGCAGTGCCCTCTGCGCACAGGGTCTATGGTACACGGACTGGCAGTTGCCATCTCTTGGCTGGCGTTCTTTGGAATCCTAGAGAGAGATTTTTCTCCGTGTTGCATGGACAGTGGGCTAGGAAAATCTGCTCCGGTTTCTTTCCATCGGTGGCGTAGCCAGGGTGTTATGCGCCATGGGGCAAAGGCAAAATTTGCGCCCCCAATCATTTGTTACTACATCTATGTTATTTATTTCTAAGTCAGCAAAAATAAGAACGTAAATTTTAAAAAAAGAACAATCCCCAGCCGGACCCCTCCCGTGGCCTGTCCCACCGTCACTTGGGGCTCCCTCCAGTGCCCGGGGCTGTTCCACTTCCAGTCAGAGTGACACACCCTCTGGCCAATCGGCAGCTGCAGTTTCTCAGAAGAGCGGGCTACAGGCGAAGACTCAGACGCTGCAGCCCAATCGGCAGTGCCTCGGACCAACTGGCGGTGAAGGGGATTGTGGGAGTTAGTCGCACATGGGGCCTGTGCACCAGCTGCGTTCTGCGCATGCTCAGTCTGCACCCCCTGCCCTGTGGGCGGCCCCCGCTGGGAGCTTCGCACTCAGTTTCAATTTCCTGCAGGTGCAGAAGCAGCTGATGTCCACGGGGTCCTAGCGCTGTCCTTCCCTCCGCTGTCTGGCTGTCAATTTTGGCAGCTAAATGGTGCCCCCCGGCATGGCGCCCGGGGGCTACTGCCCCCTCGTGCTCTCCCTCACCGCACCACTGCTTTCCATAGTCCCTGCAAACCAGGATGGAACTCGGCCTTAAAGAGACAAAGTCAGCTTTGTTTTACTTAGCTGTGTTATTAAGAAAACTGCAGAGTCTTAAACAGGAGCGATTTTGATGTCATTTTCTCCACATTTTATGTCACTGCATTACCCATTTATGTCACTGCATTTTATGCCAGCAAGTCTAGGAACATCAAGGAGCAAGACGTCAGAGCATTAGGCGTTGTACACACAGAATAAAGAGGATGTCTAGGTGATTTTTCCCCCCCTCTTTCATCCGCTGTGACAAGGAAATTCACACTGATCTGTTGACAGGGTAAGTCCCTTTCACCTCCTGCTACTCACGCACTAGTACAACAGTGCCATGGCTGACTTCCAAACAGACGGGGGACATATTTTAATGGCATTTAAAAAGAAACCACCTCTTCAACTATTATTGTTATTTTCACTGAAACATTGTGAATAAGAATATATTTCATATTTAATATATTCAGCCTAAATTTTGGACCCATTTGTCAGCATCGACTTGAAGTAAATTTTCGTTTCTTTAATGTTCTGTTAAATGCTTGCTCCCATCAATTTTCCATTGAGCCTTAGTTGCACACGGAGAGTTGAATGACTACACTTGAATGAAAAATTTCAGCGAGAAGCCTGCAGCACTTAAATAGAAAACCTGCTGCTATTTACCATGTTCACTGAAGAGCGTGATCGTATTATAATTCTTGAAAATTTTACTCTTGACAGCTATTAATGCTGCATCAGTCCTTAAAGCCATTCCTATCTGTGGACAGAACTCAGCTTAAAATAATTTTCTGGTGTCTCCATTTGGTAAAAGAAATAAATCAGAGAAAGTGAGACCACACAAGGCAGACACCACGTCACATGTGTCCCTAAACTGTTTAAATGACAAGGGATAGGGAATTCATATATTTTAGTTTTGTTCTCTACGATTTGGAATTCTGTTGTTTAACCTGAAACACATGTCAGAAACCAAAACCAGCTCTTGCGTAAAATAAAAGTAGCATATTCTTTCTAAACGGTTTTCTCCATGTGAACGGCCTCAGGCTCAAACTGACCATTTAAAAGCAAAATAAACAAATAAATAAATAAATAAAGGATCAAACATGCTTTATTTCACCCTCTTACTTTTAGCAAGACATGACAATTTACTCGGTCTAAGTGAGCGAAAGAATTGTATACATCACGTGTAAGAAATCCTCCGTAGGCACAAGAGGAGAGTTAAACGTATTATCTTAAACCTGGGAATGAGAGCTATGAAATTGTTTAACATCAGATAAAACAGAAGAGGTAAATTAAGTAAATTTGCACTCATTATTTGATTTAACCATCAAAAAGTTATTCGACCAGACTACACTGGTTTTCTTATTAAAGTCTGTGTGCCAGAAGTCATGATTTCCTCATACTAAATGCTAATGAAAAATGAATGGAATTTATGGGTACTTTTGAATTTAATTAAAGCAGGGTCTTTATAGCTCTTAACTTTATTCTTGATATGAAAGCCAGCACGACAGTGGTATTTAGGGTCTGATCCAAAGCTGGCCGAACTCAATGGGAATTTCTCCACTGACTTCAATAGAATAGGCAGGTTTTCAGTAGCTTTTCAGGAGCCTGCGATTCACATCCCAAGCTTGTGACATCAAAACCCAATCAGGAAAATGACGGGCCTTTGTTCACCTCACAAAACCACTTTGGTTTGTGACAATTCTGCAGGATGGGCAGCCAATCTGGAGTGAACTGAGAACTGAAACAGCAGGTGGGCGCTATAGGTCAAGACTGAAGCATATCGGCAAAGATGCAAGATTCGTAGTGTTCCCTCTCAGCTGTGCATTTGAATAGCAGAGCGCCGGCAGCATATATTTCTACTGGTGGTGCACATCACACATGCCTCAGTGCACATAACAAAATGTATTCTGCACACGTGTAGAAAATAATTAGATGGAACATTACCTCATGCTATGTCCGAGTCTAATCCATATTAGGGATCTAACAATGTAGTTGATTAACCGATTAACCGATAAGCAAAAGCTTATCGGTTAATGTTATGGATTACATGCATTTCTCCCCTCCCACCCCGCAACAGTAAATTTTTTTGGCAAGCTGGCCACCAGCCTGGCTCGCGATGGGTCCAGGATCTATCCCTGCTGCGGCTCTGAATTAAAGTGTATCAGAAATTGTAGTTTCAGCTCACACTGGGTCTGGGAGCTCAGACCGCCCCCCAGACAGGGGCTGCTGCCATCTCATGTTGCTACCTCTTTATGAGAGGCAGCAGCGCAGGGCGACAAACAGTCGGTCCGCAAGGAGAGCTGGTTTTTAAACTGACTCCCCTCGCAGACCTGCTTCCTCCTGGAAGCCTGCACTGCTGCCTCTGATACAGAGGCAGCAGCACAGAGTGGGAAAAGGCTGGCTCTGCCCCCGGGGACTATAGAATAGTCGAGTACCCGATAAGAATTCATGAGGTTATTATTCAATTAACCGATATTTAACATCCCTAAGCCATACCGTTAGCCTCTGACTTTAATGAGTGCTGAGATTCTTTGCATCTACAGCCATCTGAGAAATACTGGAGATTGATTAAAACCTGGCAAATAAAATGGATTGGCGAAACCACCAGTCCCGGGTTATTCTCTAAAGGTCAACTTGAGTCATGCGGGGTGAGAGGAAATATACTGAAGTATTTTTGATCAATCTGAAATTAACTCTTTAAAACACAACCAGCTTTCTCACCCCAGCCTCCGATAAACATGTTTACTCTACCCCTGCCCCAATTCTTCATTTTTACCCCAACTAGCTATAACATCAGCGTTAAATCTGGTCTTGAACCAGGCACCAAACTTAAACCGCCCATCTGTCATCCCCATGCTAACATGGTTTATAGTCTTGGCCTTGGAATTTAACATCTGCAGTAACGAAGGAAACTACTGGGAAAGAGTTCAAGAATTCCCTAATCAGTGTATTAATGACTCCTGCTCCACAGAAGCAAATTAAAAAGGGCCACTCTGCTAACCAAAAAACCACATATTAAACAATGTCAGTATTAATGATAAACAGAATCAAGTGGCATTTTCCCCCCCTCCCACTTTACACATCTGTCTGCGTTCATCGATAAAAGACAACACCAGCAGTTGCTATACTTGGGAATTACTTGACACAGAAAACTCCTGCTACATTTTTCTCAGTAAGCTCATAATCTGCCCTAATGGCTGGTAAAAGATAAGAGTGCACCAGTCAACCATCAATCTTTGGAGATCATCTTAGGGACTCGGGGAGAAAAACAAGGACCCATTAGTAACACACCAAAGGCAGAATTCCATTATCTCCCATGACCGTACATCTACCTCATTGTTGTTAGATTTGCTATAACCTAACACAACCTTGCCCATAATGGGGATGTTAAAAATCTTGTATTAAAGTAACGAGGTAACCCTTGAAAATCTGAGCAGTTACATGGTGATCCCGGCTCCTGGGGAGGAAGCTTCGTGGCAGGGGCTGGTGCAGGGACTGCCACAGTGAAGCCACCTCCAGGAGCCGGCGGAGTGTAACCGAGACCATTAACCGATAAGCATCAGCTTATCAGTTAAAGGGTTAGTTGGTTACACTCTAACATCCCTTGCCCATAACAGACCAGAAATGATCATAAGCAATGACTGACGGGCTGGAGAAACTAAAATTGCTGACATCTTTTTTTCTGGTTGCCTTATACTTCACTTATGGCTGTGGTGTCCAACACGCTAGCCACTAGCCACATGTGGCTATTTGGCCACTTAAGTGTGGCTAGTTGGCTCACAAAATTATTTACTAGAGTGGCTACTGCTTCAGAACTGGTTGGACACCACAGTCTTACAGTATTAGGAAACTGTTAGAGCCCTCTGCTATACGAATGGGCGGCTCAACGGACAGGAAACATTTACCTGCCACGTTTGTGTTCAGAGCTGAATTTTAGAGGGGACGTACCCAGAGCCCCTACATAATCTACCCTAAGAGTGCATCTAGACGGCAAGGGTTTTTTTCGGGAAAAAAGCTGTTTTTCGAAAAAAAAATCTTCACTTACCGTCCACACTGCTATTGCATTTTTTCAAAAGAAAATTGAAAGGACGCAGGGGTTTTTCCGACATTGGTAAGCCTCATTCTATGAGGAAGAATGCCTTTTCCAAAGAGCTCTTTTGGAAAAAGATGTGTGTATGTGGGGAAGGGAAGTTTTTTCGGAAGAAAAGGAAAGAGGAAAAAGCACAGGTGCCCTTCTGATGGCCATTCTGTCCATAGCAATCACAGCTTACATGAAAGATAGTGTCCATTCAGTGTGGACGCTCTCTTTCAAAAAAACAGATCGCTTTTTCGATGCGCTTTTGCTGTGTGGACACTCTCTTTTGAAAGAAGCCTTTCCAGAAGATCTCTTCTGGAAAAGCTTCTTTTGAAAGAAGCCTGCAGTCTAGACGTACCCCAGGTGTGGCAGATGTCTTGGTACATTCTGGAACATGCCAGATGAGAGACAATTGGTGAGGTCTAGATACCACAGAAATGTAGCCAGGATGGATAGGAACGGTGTCCCTAGCCTGTGTGTCAGAGGCTGGGAATGGGTGACAGGAGAGGGATCACTTGATGATTCCCTGTTCTGTTCGTTCACTCTTGGCCACCATCAGCAGACAAGATGCTGGGCGAGATGGGCCTTTGGTCTGACCCAGTCTGGCTGTTCTTATGGTCTTACTGTAGACATTACAATACATTTACAGAGTTTTACAGGGCAAGGTCTCTCTTTTTGTTCTGTGTTTGTAAAGCGCTGGGGACCTGACCCACGACCAAGGCTCCTAGGAGCTATCAGTCACATACAACCGCAAAAGACAGATTACTCCACACAATATTTCTCATCCATCATATCTGACGCCAGAGCAACTTCTCATCCTTAGATCGGCAAGCGCTGCACATTCTCCTCATTTCACTGCAGGGAAATGAAGCTCAGAAAGGGGAAGCACTTTGCTCATTAGCAAGACTTTCCCTTTTTTTTTACTCCATTTTCTGGAAGCTTCTAGTTGGGATAGGCATCCTGAGTAACATTAAATAGTTATTTATCTCTTAGTGAATCTTAAGGACCCTTGGCTCACATGAATTCACAGACCTGACTTCATTCTACCCAGGAAAAAATTCTCAGCGTGATCCAAAGCCATGAACCATCTCTGGGCCCAGGAAGGAAGTCACCACATATGACACCGCAAAGCGTCCACAGCACCCTGCCCCATTCTCTCTCTGATTTACATCACGGCAGCCCACAATTTGGCATGTTGTCAGTTCTCCTTGGCAACGTGTCTCGGGGATAAAACCAAGTGCAAGTACTCAAGCTTTAATACTGCTAGCGGGGTGGACAGAAATCTATGGAGCAGCTTCAGGCAAAAAGGAGAAGAGGAGACACGCAACAGGCACTCTGAAGAATTCTCAAAAGGCCAACCCTACTTGGCAATGTAGCTGGGCCAAGTTTTCAACAATTCGCCCTACGGATCACCAGGAGGCTAAAGAAGGGAGGCGCTTCCCAATGCAGAAACAAATACCCACAATGAGAAGGTGACTTAGATTAAACTGTTAAGCTGTGAAGATCTCCCTTTCTAAGGCAGAGGTGGGAAATGGGGCAGGCAGCTGGAGATTTCATCGAGGCTGAGAAGGGAAGGTTTTCACTCTGCCTCACAACTGTAACAGCTCCACGTTTGCACAGGCGAAGAAATAAACCCTGCCCTCGGGATGTAAACAACAAAACATGTAAATGACTACAGCAATCAAATGGTATCTGCCCAGCAGACGCAGAGCCATCTCCAAAATACACATTTCAGCATTTTAAAAAAAAATAAATAACCACCATGCTACCAATTATGCGTACAAATCAGTCATGTAATTACACACTCCACATAGGAGCAAAATAGTATTTCACAAGCCAAATCTCTATTAAACTGCTATTTACATTTGATTTTATCAGCACTCTCGAAACTACGGAATACAAAATCTGAATGGTCTCCGTTAAGCTGGCTTTGCAGGATAGCTTCAATGCAGCTGTTCCCTTGTAAGTGTGGCCAGCCCTGCTCCCCCTCCCTCCCACAAAAAAAAAAAAAATCTGAGACTTTCTGAAGACAAATGGCACAACGCTGGTTTCATGGTGAATGCCAACGCAACATACTCACTGATTCTGCTAGCGGTTTATTACTAGTGATGAAATCCCTTGAGGCCTAAATTAAGTCATTTTTCTGCTACCGGATTCAGTCCAGCAGGATACAGTAGAGATTCTGAAGATCAGGTTACTTGGTAAGATAAATAACAGGAAAGTGAACTATCACGGTGCTCGCTTCTGGACTACAATGAGTGAAAGCCATTTCCAGCGACACGCTGCCTTCGTTTGCACAGAGGTTCTTTCATCCATCTTGAAACTCTTGCGGGAAATGGGTCAGCACATGAATGAAGTGCGTTGCTGACCATTCGGCGCGTGGGCCAAAGGAGAGACGACCATGGTAGTACATTGGGAGGAAGAGTAATTGAGTACAACCGGGCTAGATTCCTCACTCAGCTAGCATTCGATATTGCTGGGAAAGTACAGCTGTCGCATCCAAGTTCATCAATACCAAGCCTCTTATATATCAGCTACATTTATTGATTCATCCCATTGTCCCCACTCCAGTGCTTTATGAAGTTGCTCATTATTTGTATTCTAATAGGGTACATCATCGACGGAGCCATGTAGATTTGTTTGTTCGGCAAAGGGAAATGAAGCCGTGATTTAAATAATCGCGGTTTCATTTAAATTTAAACGGCTGCCACGCTGAGCCGACAAACAGCTGATCAGCTGTTTGTCGGCTCAGCGTGCTAGTCTGGACGCTCCCGTGCCGACATGAAAGCCCTTTATCGACCTCCCTGGTAAACCTCATCCTACGAGGCATAACGAGGAGGTCGAAAAAGGGCTTTCAGGTCGGCGCGGGAGCGTCCAGACTAGCGCGCTGAGCCGACAAACAGCTGAAAGCTGTTTGTCGGCTCAGCACGGCAGCCATGTACATTTAAATGAAGCCGCGATTATTTAAATCGCGGCTTCATTTCCCTTTGCCGATCAGCCTAATCTACATGGCTCCATCAATGGAGCCATGTAGTTTAGACACACCCATAGTGTTCACCCAAGATCAGTTCCCCATCACGCTACAAACACGCAGCAACACGCAGACGCTGTCTTCCCCTGCTCATAGTCTAAATCAGAGATGGGCAATAAACAGCCCGTGGGCCAGATGTAGTTTGCCCAGGTTAGCTTATGGCAGGCCGCCAGATGTTTTATTTCCCACATGTCTATAAGTACGGGCACTCGCAGCTCCCATTGGCTGGGGTTTGCTTTTCCTGGCCAATGGGAGCTGCAGGAAGCGATGGCTCAGCCCATGGCACTTCTTGCAGCTCCCATTGGCTGGGGTTTGCTGTTCCTGGCCAATGGGAGCTGCGGGAAGTGATGGCTCAGCCCATGGCACTTCTTGCAGCTCCCATTGGCTGGGGTTTGCTGTTCCTGGCCAATGGGAGCTCTGGGAAGCGATGGCTCAGCCCATGGTGCTTCTTGCAGCTCCAATTGGCTGGGAATGGTGAACCCTGTCCAATGGGAGCTGCACGTGGCCGCACCTGCAGAGGTGCAGGTGAATGAAGTGTTTGGGGGGCCTGCCAGGGGCTAACCCTGGTGAACCAGGTCCAGCTCAAGAAGGGCTTATTGCCCACCCAGGTCTATATAGAAAAGGGTGAGAAGGGAGCCTGGGATCATGCAGCAGCCGATCTCCCATTCCAGCCCCCTGTGTACTCAGCTACCGTGTCTCCTTAGGGACAGGCATTTTACCATTTCAATAAGCAAACACTCACCCGCAGCCACACCACAGAAACACTCTGGAACCTCCCCCGACAACAAACCCCAGTGCCCACCTTGCCCACTCTTCTATCCAAGCGACACCATCCCAGGATCTGACCACATAACCGGCCACATCAGGGGCTCATACCACGGCACATCCACGAATGTGACGTATGCCATCAAGCGCTGGCAATGCCCCTCTGCCATAGCTACCGGATGAATCAGACAGTCTCTGCACCAAAGGATAAACAGACCCAAATTAGACATCAGGAAAGGCAACACATGGAAACCCCTGTAGGGGAACATTTTGAGATCCCTGGACATTCAATAATGGATTTAAAAGTATCCTTCCTTCTACAAAAGAATTTTATCCCCCGATTACAGAGGGAGGCAGCGGAACTGGAGTTCATTTGCAAATTCAACACTCTCATGTTAGGACTGAATTAGGATCTCAACTAGTTTATGCATTACAAAGGCAATTTCCCATCTCCTATTAGCCGCATCAACGGCTGTGAATGAGCCACGTGCTTCCTGCTTAAATTAGCCTCGTTTACACAAGTACCTGCTTTATTTTGTTGTCTTTATATATATATATATATATATATATACACACACACACATCCCTGCCTCTGTAAACTCCACTCCAATTCATCTGAGGACGTGGGTATTACCAAACACTACTCCGATTCATCTGAGGAAGTGGGTTTTACCAAACGCTACTCCGATTCATCTGAGGAAGTGGGTTTTACCCACGAAAGCTGATGCCCTAATAAATCTATGAGTCTCTAGGCTGCCACAGACTCCTCGTTATTTTAAAATACGGCACTTAAAAAGGTGCCAAATGAGTTCTGAGGGAGAGACCTTCCCAGACCCAAAGCAGAGTCTGCTTCCACCAGTATCATCCAATTCTGACCCAACTTTCCTCCCTCCATCGCAGCTGCCTCGGAAAAACCAATGAGAGGAGACGAGTCTTGCAGCATGTCCTCACGGCTCAGCAAGGAAGCGAATTCCAGCCCCCTCACAGAGAAAGTCCCCCCCCCACTAGCATTCTCCCTTTCCAGCCGGGGGAGAGCTAGCTCGAGTACCCGGGTTGACTACCATCTTGGCTACCACTGGGTGAGAAGTGATCCCTCAAACAGCAGACACCCAATAAAGCCAGGGCTTTTCAGGGCCAAAATCAGCATCTTAAAAGAACGATGCTCTTCTCTGAATACACTGAAAAACTATTGTTGAATGATTCTTTCCTAACACATACCTCAACTCTTTGCTCCTCTAGCCATGCAGAGTTCTACAGGAAATTATGTGGCATCTCATTAACAAAACGTAAAGACTCTCTTACGAGCAGAATGTTCACAATCTCAGAATTCCAGCCGATACCTCGAGCCACCGACTTTTCCCTGTGGGTGGAGGAAATGTTCAGGTAACCGGAGAAGTAATTACAGTTGCATTTCAAGGCTGGGAGTTTTACTAGCCCAGAATCTTTCAATGAGAAGGATGCCTCTCTTGTTTGCTTTTGGAAAAAGAGTCGTGCTGTGCCGAAGAAACCGTCAGCGTGGGTTGCTTGAGCATTACAAAACTTTCATTGGAGGTCTGGCTTTTATTTAAACTGCAAAGCGCCGGGGATTCTACAGAACCGCAGAAAATTATTTTGAGAAAGCCCCCACTGAAGTCACGCTGCTGAAAACGCAAGCTGCTGTATTTCTAGCCGGAATAGAGACTACTGCACAAAGCGCAGAGTGCGGTTTCACTATAATCCAGGGAACTTTTGTCAGGGTTGACCCATGATTTAGCTGGACTCTCTAGGCGTTTTCTCCAGCTTAATGGATAACTTTGCTACATTGACATTGCTGTTTCTTTTACCAGAGCTCTGGCTAGATCAATTATACACTGATAAGCGCTATACTGTTTTGGAATGGTTCCAAGCAGCACTGTTTCTGCCAAGACGTATTAACTACTTGCCTGGTCAGGTTAGGCAGGAAGGATGGTACAAAAGTGTCTCCTGGCATCTTTGTGTATTTCCCACTGAGCAAGCGCAAATGTAATGTCAGCTTCTGATTAAGGTTTTCAAGCTTTGTGGTGAGCATAGAGTTGCCAGATGGTTTAAACAAAAATACCGGACACACTTGACATCACATCACAATCTACGTTACATCTTATTTAGAAAATACCGGACAGTTATGTTTTCTCATATTTTCTCAATTTGTTCCCCGAACAGAAAGCTCAAATACTGGACTGCCCAGTTCAAAACCGGACACATAGCAACCCTAGGTGAGCACAACTCCCCAATTAGGGCTAGTGACATGCTCAGATATAAAGTTGGATCCTTCCAGAATGATCAGCGTGAAAACAGCAAAGCAACGATTTTTTTAAAAACTGCAGAATTGCACTTCCTCAACACTTGTGCGGTTCGATGACATCTAAGCGGATTTTGCTGCAACTGCCTTTCTTTTTAAAAGGGCGTCTATGGACAGAATCAAAATATCAAACACTGCAGTTCATGTGATGATTTAGAAGATTTGAATGATCAGAGGTCACAGTGCAAATGGCCAAACCCCAAACTTTATCAGTCGCTAGGAGGTACGGATTAGAGGAGGACTCACAAAACTGCAATGCAAACAAAAAAAAAAACAAAAAAAAATTACACACTGAGATCTGTTTGATGAAGCTCGTATCTGACAGTTTATGTTCCATTCTCTAAATCCTATCTATCTGTGACCCCAGTGCTACACACACTTTTGCACATGTGGTCACATTGTCTATGCATGGGTAGCACACACATTGCCACATAACTACTTAAACTAAGAGAGCACCTGGAAAGGGTTTTTGCCTATAAGGAGGAACATGTTAGGGAATAATTTAAACTTCCCTGTTCTGAATTTAAATTAATTTTATGTGAGCTCTGCAGTATCTTGGAAGTCAAACTCAAGACTGATAATAGAATAAAAGCAATCAGGGAATCTAAGCCAATTCTGGCTCTTTTCCTGACTTGCTTTTGAATAGGGCAGTTTCCCCGTGACCAGTGTTCCCTATAAGCTGTGTGCTTGTGCGACCGCTCAGGAGAGATCCAAATGCCACCCAGCTGATTAGCAGAAGGCCCACAGCTAGGTGCTTGTTTGTACTGGTGGGGCACATTTGCACATACTTTGGTGCACGTAAAATTATTCCGCACATGGGTGAAAAAGATGAGCGGGAACATTGCATGTGAGTTCAAGAATTCCCTCCCTTCGGCCTCCTCTAACTGAACACTGCTTTGACTGCTAGTCAGGTCAACCCTCACAAAATGAATCTAAAGCACAAATAATAATAATCCATAATCATAATAAAACTGTCGGTAGACAAAACAAATAAACCATAACTACAAAACGGTCTGCTGCTCGTTTGGCACCATCTGCTATAAAATTAACGTTCACAACCTTGACTGGCTCTTCAACCTGGGTTGAAACGATTCTCAAAGTCGTATCCCCAAATATCTAAGGGCAGCCACTGACCCTCAGCCAATTATTTTAAGCAACAGCACACCTCCAGACATTACCATTTAAATGGGGTTCACAGAGGCCTAACTCGCAGGATAGAAATGTTTCCCCTCTGATTTCTGATGCAGGATTTGGATTGGGGTGGGGAGATTTGCTCTTTTAATCCATTCACTGAAATCAACCATGCACAAACTTTCACAGCGAGGCAGGGTGTTGTGTGTTGTTTCTGTCAAGACACAAAAAAACAAATAAAAAAACCCAGCGTGCACATTGCTGGCTTTAATTTCCTTGAGTAAACACTAAGCTGCAGCCATATTGGGGAGAGCTGGGGAAGAGTAAGCATACCTGAGAATTTAGCCTCATTATGGCTGTATGAAATATGTCTCCAATGTCAGCTCTCGCTGGGTTGACTGTTCTATTTCAACATGAATTACTACAGTTACTCAATCAAAAGTGTCAGGGCACAAGCGACTGTGGAGTTTAATTAGCCTAGTCTGCTTGCAACAACATTGCACTGAACAGTAAAATAAGATTATACTCATGCTGAGCAGATTTAGCTGAAAAGGCCCCAAAAGTATTAAAAAGGGTGGTGGAGTTTACAACTGGAACGCATTATTATCAAGTTCCCAGAGAGTACAAGTTGTGTTGACTGAGGGTGACCTGCTATTCAGTGGATTTAGTTCTCTTTAAATTAACCACGATTTTCAAAACGGGGAGAGAGTCTCAGAGTAGCAAAATCTTTTTCTAACAGCCTGGACCCACCAGAAGGAATGGACCCAGTCCTGAGAAGTGCTGAGCAGAAGACAATAAAAGCCGCAGTTGATTAGCACCTCTCAGGATTCGGCCCAGCGTTGCCCTGCATTCTCCAACTAACAACTGCTGAGGGCCTTGCCTATTCTTCACCCACATTTGAGGTGTTACTTTTAGCTCAGTTTCAAAAGCCATGAGGAAGGTGAACCCAGCAAGAAGAGGATACACAAAATCCTACTTTGAAATATCTGAGCCACCGTTCATGGGGAACATAAATAAACACTCACTTATTGATGTGTAACATGCAGAAGAGACACGTTCTGGTCTCTGATACAGTCTCGTTCAATTTCTCATTCCCCCTCTTTGGCTTGCGTGCACAATGGCAGCTTGTGGAAACAGCTGGTAGGTTAACTCACTGACAGAAAAGTCCCATTTTGAACTAGGTTTCAGATTCGGGTCGACCTCTTTCTTTGTCTTCCAGCGAATCCGGTTTTCAGATGAAGATGGGGAGCTGCCAACCCGAGTTCCACACACACGTTTTCTAAATGCTACCGCACACAATGGATTTGCACACACACAAAAAAGTCCTTGGCTGAAATTTGTCCCCCTCCCTACGAGTTTGGAATGTGCATGTGACTCTGAAATATGGCTATGTCTTGCAATTATTATTAGAAGTACTTATAAAGGCTCCAGTCTCTATAGTATGCCTTGTGGACAGAATTCTCTATAGCATTTAAAAGACTGACAGACTAATTTAGCATGCTTTCCCTTAAATTATGTGAAGCACTTTACATTCATGTACCAGCATTCTTAATACCAACACAAGGAGTTTATCCCCCAAGGGAAGAGAGAGCATAACAGTAGTCATGCATGGTGAATTATTTAGTAGTAGTACGAAAACAAAGATGAATTAAGACACATCTAAACGTCTGCCGTTCTTTCACAAGTTGACGGTGAAATGGATCTCTCGGATTCCCTTCAAAAGAGAACATAATGAGAAAAATTATCATCCCGCTTATAGGGCCAATACACAGTGAAATACTCTCAGCAGAAATGTATGAACTTGATGTTTCACAGCTATGGATGTGTTCACGAAGAGCCACACAACTTGATCGAAGCAGCCACTTAATCGTCGTGTTACTACACATCGTCATTCCGGTAGGAGGACTTAACTCCCCCAATATCACCACTTCCCCTCCCCACCTTTAATCCGTCTAGTCCTTTCTCTTGGGAGAAAAGAATGCCTGGCACTGTAATAATGGAGATGCCTATCTCCTAGAACTGGAAGGGACCTTGCAAGGTCATCGAATCCAGTCCCCTGCCTTCACAGCAGGACCAAGTACCATCCCTGACAAATTTTTGCCCCAAATCCCTAAATGGCCTCCGCAAGGACTGAACTCACAACTCTGGGTTTAGCAGGCCAATGTCAAACCACTGAGCTATCCCTCCCCCTATATGTTAGCAAAGTGGAACCCTGAGCCAGAACAGCCACTTGGTCCCATCACTCATTTCCAAATATACATTGCCCCACATGGGTTCTGAGAGCAGCATTCGAGGGGCGTGGCTGGATATTTGTCAGTACTTGATCACAGCAATAAGGTGAAAATTCTGCCCTCAACTGTGGGTAGAAGTTGAGCTTCCGTCCCAGCAGGCAGAATTCTGCCCACAGACACAAAACTAGGTTAAGACTAGGGATGTGAATGGGTAACTGTGTTTCAGAGGCAGTAATGCAATGTGCGTGTGAGGGGCTGGCTTTGAAGACGGCTCCCCATGCTTGCCGGATCCCGTGTAGTCGCCTGCCCCCTGCGTGTAACCATGTAACTGCTCAATTAATTAACTACGTGAACTTTAACATCCCTAGTTCACACAAATGTACAAAGGCAGCTATGGGATATGAGCCCTCCATTTCCAGTTCTTCACCCCTAAGCTACACCCAACCGTATCTTTTTCTATTAATGGCCATGTCTTTCCATGAATGGACCAACGACCAAAAAACAAACATGACTATTGACCTGACCAGCATTGACTGCAACGAAACATCCCTGATGAGCAGTACTGGGAAGCCCTTCCACCCAAAGAAGAAGGGATGGGGAGAAGACGGTCTGGAAACTGGAGATGGCGTAAAAGACTCTGCGTGTTACCCTCAGGTATTTCATGTGCCGATTCTGCTCGGACGGCCTCAGGCCACGATGGACAAAAGGAACCTTCTTCCCAGCAGAGAAAGCCACGCAGAACATTCACCATAGCTAATTCATTTAGAGTCCTCAATTACAAAAAGGATCTTGTGACACTGGCTTATTTGTAGCTTCTTTTTACAAAAAGAAAAAAGGCAAAAAGCAGATAACGGGCGTGACACCTTAATGACTTTACAACGGCTTTCCCTAAAGCACAGCAAACCTAGGAGTTTCCAAAACTCTGTGTTGCTTGGAAAATGCTTGGTTTTGCCGTTGAGAGCCCTAATAACTACAGTCCACTTCTAATCAAAGCAACACAGCTAACTGCTGTCTAAGAAAACCCCCTAGAAAATTGCGGAAAAGGCGCTACTTCAAACAGGAAGGCTCGGTGTGTTATTTTAAAGCTGGATTTTTCACTGCCGTGCACTAGATAACCAGCGTGGCTGGGTGGGGAAGAGAGGAAGAAACAAAGCTGCATTTCAGCAGATCTGCAAAAGGAAAACTCAATTGTTTATATCCTGCAATAGGGACAGATTTACACTCTAATGACCACGCCATCACCGGTCTAGCACAAGCTTCCCCAAAGCCACAAAATCCAAAATTTACTCTGATTGTGTCAATAGGAAATCGGGGACCTTTAAATGTGAATTGAGCACAACCCATGCAAATGTGAAACATGCTAATAAAAATGTAGGGTGCAGAAAAAAACAAGGCAAAAAGAAAAGCCTCACCCCAGGGGAAAAAGAGAAAAAAACAACCCTATGCATGCTCAGTTAACCATGTCCACATGAAATAATGTGATCATTCTTCCACCCACCTTCACCCTCCCACAAAATAACCCAGGGGGCACTAGTTCTCCCTTTCAACAGCACAATTTTATTTTACAAAAACAATGGGCATTTCTGAGTGAGAAGCATGCTACTAAGCATCCAAAGTCACCCATTTCACCCAGCAGCGTCAACACCCAGGAACAATTTTGCCAACCTAAGAACGGCCAGACTGGGTCAGACCAAAGGTCCTTCTAGTCCAGTGTCCTGTCTGCCAACAGTGGCCAATGCCAGGTGCCTCAGAGGATGTGAACAGAACAGGGCATCACCAAGTGATCCCTCTCCTGTCACCCATTCCCAGCCTCTGACAAACAGAGGCTAGGGCACCATCCCTGCCCATTCTGGCCAATAGCCATCCATGAATTTATCCAGCTCTTTTTGGAATCCTGTTAAAGTCTTGGTCTTCACCACATCCTCCGGCAAGGAGTTCCACAGGTTAACACTGCGTTGTGCGTAAAAAAACCTTCCTTTTGTTTGTTTTAAAGCTGCTACCTATTCATTTTACTTGGTGACCCCTAGTTCCTGTGTTATGCAAACAAGAAAATAACTTTTCCTTATTCACTTTCTCCATACCTGTCACTGAGACATCACAAGAACCATATTCTGAGATAAAAAGAAAATGTTGCCCAGTAGCTGCCAACAGAACTAAGGTTGCTCACTGATATGCTTACAACGGCATTCGCAAGATGAACTATAAATATGGAAGCAAAACACGGGAACCCATTTGGAAACTGATGATGATCTAATCTTACTTAATTGAGGTAATTAACAAAGAGCGAAACGCAAGAACTGTCTTTGATCTATATAGTGAAGACTAAACATTTGCAAAAAGGATGAAGGAGGGAGTTGGCTGCCACAATTCTGGCTTCCCCAGCAAAATCTACAATAAGACATCTCTATAGCTGCAGGGCTTACTGGGGACAGGATATGGTCTGCATGTGCATGCATTTGTCCTGATCCTGCAGGGATTGTGGTGGAGAAATAACTTCTGCTAGGAGTAGAAATAAACTGGCATACCGAAAGTGGGTTTGCTACCAGACATCAGAACAATCATAAATGCTGCTTTCGCAGCATGCGCATAAACCAGTTTGATAGGGCAAGTCTCAGATGATGGCCCATACTTGTCTCCTTCAATTTAAAAATCAAAAGAACATAAACTGGTGAATTCTATGGACGCTAGGAAGGGACCAATTTCCACCTCTGTCATATCAAAGCACTAATGCCACAGTCAATGTTATGCATCGCCATTGTAAAAACTACTTATACTACTTACGGACTGCATTTCTTCTCCCGTATTACCTGGGTTTTGGTTGTTTATTTCAAAGAATGTATTAATTGAACCATCTGCATGTTATGGTAGTTTTTGGAGTGCTACTAGACTAATGGTTGTCTCTCTTTTTCTCCCTGCATCCCTTCCCTTATTTATCCTTGGATCTGGACTCATTATACTCCGGGCATCTGAAGAAGTGGGTTTGGCCCACGAAAGCTCATGATACCATCTACATGTTTTGTTAGTCTTTAAAGTGCTACCGGACTATTTGTTGTTTTTTAAGTTTTTCCTGTTACAGACTAACTTGGCTACCCCCTTTGAAGTTTTGAATTACTACTGTTAGTGAAAATCTAAGATTTCCTCACCTCTCCAAAGATTCATTGTTTAGCTAGCAATAGTATACGGGCTCGGGCATAAACGAAGGCCTGTCAGCATCACCTCCATTTTAATCCTTTCAAATGAGGATTCTGAAGCTCAGCTGTAAAAATGGATTCTGCTGGCTTGCCATTTCTCTTTCAATTTTGGTCATCAGATTTGAAGGCCTTCTCCTCAGCTTTTCTCAAATAATACAATTTGGATTAAATTCACACTCACCACCCTCTTCAAGTCCCATCTCTCAGTATGATCCCTCCTCATAAGCTTTCCCTCCTGTAACACAAGAGAAGGCCTAGTCCCGTTCCATTGAAATGGATAGCAAAACTCCCAATATCATTCATGAGGGAACAGGGTTAGGCCACAAATCCGTGTCTCGCACTTCCTAAAAATGCACTTCACTCATTCCCCCTGAAACGAGGCCTCCTTCCCAAGTGGCACTGTTACAGACAGACAGCACTGCTTCTTTTTTTACACTGAATGTTACAAACAATCGGATCTTAAATGCTGTGTTGTTGACGGTGGCAAAGCTCTTTGTGGGAACGGTCAACTATCCTAAGTAATCTTGGCTGCCTGCGCACAACCCTCTCTGACTAAAATAATTCTGTAGGTGCAGAGCCGTGGTAGGGAGCATGAACCCGCACAAAGAATAAACTTACAGGGTGTCAAAAAGTTTGCAACTTCATTATTAGCTATTGCATGTTAATTGCTGCCAATGAATTGGCACTACATGAGACACGAAAGTCAAGAGAATATAGCCTAGAAGACAGTAGGGATGTGAATGGTTAACCAGTAAGCATTACTCTTATTAACTTATGCTTCTCATTTATGGTTAACAGATGGGTGAAAGCAACCCCTCCAACCCTCGTTTAATCAGTTAACTGTAACATTTGACCAGTTAACTGATTAACTGGGATTTTATACCCCAAAGAAGCCAGAGAAGGCAGGACACACTGGAAGACAAGGACGAGAGTAACTATCTGCCTTGTTCAATGTGGATTCTATTCTATATGCATTTTTTCCCTTAGTATCAAAATATCAATCATAGAGTCATAGAACTGGAAGGGACTGCTAGAGGTCATCAAGTCCCCTGCCTTCAGAACAGAACCAAGAACCATCTAGGTCATCCCTGATAGATGCCTATCTAACCTGCTCTTAAATATTTCCAGTGATGGAGATTCCGCAACCTCATTAGGCAATTTATTCCAGTGTTTAACTACCCTGACACTTGGGAAGTTTTTCCTAATGTCCAATCTAAGCCTCCCTTGCTGCAAATGTAAGCCCATGTGTATAAAAATGTACCTAAATGCCTTTGCATAAATACACATTTTTATATCTCTACAAAAAAATTGCACAGAAAAGCTGGAAACCTTCACATATTCAGGTAGTTATTACACCACTAGTCCCACTGCCTCTAGTGAGATGACTTTCATGAGTAAGGCTTACAGGATGGCAGCCCTAAATTGTATTGTATATTAGGTGCTAATCTAACAACCACATGGCTAAGTGCTCCATGGTAGCTCTCAATTATTTTTATTCAATAAAGATAAGCCCTGGTTCCTTATTGAAAAAGTAGATACCTCTGCAGCCCTCAACCAGACATCTTTAAAGATTAGTGACTCATGACATGTCGGTCGCTGTTGGCTTTTGGACCAAAGACAGCTTTAAATGAAAAATTAAAAAGGAGAGATCTTTCCTGCCACACACCAAAACCTAAAGCACATTTTTGACTGAACTTCAAAAGTTTTAACCAGCCGCTGAGCATGGGGAAACTTGGGTACAGAAGAAACTGACACTTGGCAAGTTGCGAGCTGTTCTGTCCTTGGAATTGAAAATAGACTCCATACACTCAACAGAATGCCAGTGCTGGGAGAGTTATTTCATTCTTTTGCCCTAACAGATAAAGTATTAAATTTCCTCCAAATCCCTAGCAATAAAATTAGATTCAAACGTGGGGGGCTGGGGGGAGGGGGGAGAGAAGGGCCGATGCATAATTGTTTTGTAAAACTTCTGTTTGATTGACTTGAAACAGGGCATTTTCTCTTGTATCAAAAACAGCTGGTGTGGTGTGCGCGCGCTTGCACGCACACATACACACACACACACACACACACACACACACACACACACAGACAGCTCTGTAACATTTAACATATTCCATTAAATCTGTAAATGAAACAAAACACTTTTTATACGAATAGTGATAGAGATGTAGCCGTGTTAGTCTGGGGTAGCTGAAGCAAAATGCAGGACAATGTAGCACTTTAAAGACTAACAAGATGGTTTGATCTGAGGAAGTGGGTCTGGCCCACGAAAGCTCATCATCTAATAAACCATCTTGTTAGTCTTTAAAGTGCTACATTGTCCTGCATTTTTCTTTTTATACGAGACTTTGTTCAACGGGTAATACTGAATCCTGGAGGGTTCCCCCCCCCCCCCCCCCATGAACAAATGTTAAAATAAGTGTCACTCCCACCCACCCGACATAAGAAATAAGTTGAAAACATGATAAGGTATTATATGTTATTGGTATTTTGAAGAAGAATGCAAGTAGCAAGTCACTTGGCATGAAACATAAGTATTCCACTGTAAAGTACAACTGAGTCCTGTGAGATTATGTATATTCATTTTAGGTACAGAAATATATACCAGTTCATCATCTTTTGTCTGGAAAGAGAGGTAATTAGCAACATTCTAGAATCCTAGGGTTGGAAGAGACCTCAGAAGGTCATCGAATCCAACTCCCAAACCAAAGCAGGACCAACCCCAACTAAATCAACCCAGCCAGGGCTTTGTCAGGCCGGGATTTCAAAACCTCTAGGGATGGAGATTCCACCCCCTCTCTAGGGAACCCATCCCAGCATTTCCCCACACTCCTAAGGAAATCGTTTTTCCTAATATCCAATCTAGACCTCCCCCACTTCAACTTGAGATCATTGCTCCTCATTCTGTCATCTGCCACCACCGAGAAAAGTCTCTTTCCATCCTCTTTGGAAGCCCCTACAGGAAGTTGAAGGCTGCTGTCAAATCCCACCTCACTCTTCTCTTCTGTAGACTAACTAAGTCTATGTCTAGACTACATGCCTCTGGCGACAGGCATAGGAAAATGCTGTATTGTATATTATTGTATGCCTCCTGGGATGAGGTTTACCTGGGTGGTTGACAAATGCCTTTGATGTCGACACCCGCGCGTCCAGACTACAGCGCTGAGCCGACAAACAGCTGATTAGCTGTTTGTCGGCTCAGCGCGACAGCCATGCAAATTTAAATGAAGCGGCGATTATTTAAATCGACGCTTCATTTTCCTATGCCTGGTAGCCTCATTTACATGCCTCTGTCGCCAGTGCTCAGCTTACAGGGAAACTGGTGGGAGATACCCATTGTAGGAGTAGGTTGGGCTCTGGACTTCCTTTTACAGGTTGGCAAGCAGGTGTTTGTACCATTAGCATAATCCCTCGCCTCAGGGTAGAATGAGGGCACTTTTAAGAGCATTAGGCTAATCCCCAAAAGATCTGGCACTTTCAAATGAGTCTTCAGAAAGTTCTGGAGGGCCTTATAAACGGGTAACTTCCAAGTTGCCAATGGTTTGGTTGAACTGGCTGCTAGATGGTTGATTGTGAATATGTATCACTGCAAACATGGACCAAACACATGTCTCCTGCAAGCCAGGCTTCGCCAGACAATCAGTTGACCGCAGAGAATCAGAGCGCGCGTGGGCGGACAAAACATTCGCATGTTAGTTTGCTTTTGTCCCACACCACTTTGGGTTCCAAAATTTAACCAAGCCCCTGTTTTACAGAATGACACTTCAAGAAACCAGCCCCGTCGTGTATCCTTTCAGGACGCTTTTTATAGTGCAGTTTTCCAGCCACAGCCCTGCATGGGTTGAAATGGCCAGAGTATCTCGTGCCAGAACAGTTGTCATTATATGCAACTGCGTACAACATACCCATGTGGTTGGAGGAGATGACACAGCTTATTGTATGGGAAACAGCCATCCCATATTGTGCTGTGGCCTCATTAGCGAGCCCCACGCGTCAGGCATCAGACTGGACACCTGGCTTCTGTGTCTGGCTCTGAGGCTGACTGAACATGTGGGCTGGGCTGAGTCACTCCGTGCCTCAGTTTCCCCTGTGTAAAACAGACAGGACAGGGCACTATTCATTAGCACCCAGGTCATTGATGGACCAATGAGGGAGGGACTTATGTGGCAGGCGTGCAGGCTTCTCTGGAGTCAATTAACCAGTTTCCACAGGGGCCTACTGACAGGCGGGTGGCAACCAACTGGCCAATGGGGCGACTGGTCCAGTGATTGACAGGATATTAGCAGGACGACAAGAAGGACACTCGAGCTTCCTGGGCTGAGGAGAGAAGGTCCCATGGAAGTCCCCGTCAGCTGTCACCTGTAAAAGGGTAACAACCTGGTCCGTGTGTGCAGTTAGGAGATCAAAAACCAGGTAGCGTGACACTGGGTAGCGCCAGAGGCACCCTGTGACGGGGGTAATGCTGTTTACCCACTTTTGTAAAAAGGCTGGGAGAGCTACAGAGGAGCGGTGCTAAGCTTCCGAAGGGCTGGACTCATTTGATGAGACACCTTCAAGAAGCACCCAGATGCGGCCTAAAGTACAGTGCTGGCATGGCAGAGGGCATCACCGTACAGCCGGTCCCAGAGTTAAGAACGCATCGACTTATGACCGTTCGTATTTACGACCAAGCTCCTACACATCCGGTCCCCGAGTTACAAACGAAATCTGCACTTACGAACAACGCGGCCGTACGTAAGTGAATGGAATCCGACTTACGAACAGATCGAGTTACGACCTAATGTTTGGTACAAAACTCGTTCGTAAGTCGGGGACCAGCTGTGGAAAGTGCTGTCCTGCGCTGGCAATGTAAATGGAAAGCCCTGATAACCGATTAAAGTCCCCAAAGAAACTTCTGTGGAAGGAAGGGTGTTGATCCTCGTGTCCCGGTCAAATTTCAGTGCTGGTAATTACTTTCAAGCTCCCTAAATTCATCCTGCATTGCACAGAGTATTCATACCATTGCTTATCCTAACCTCCTGCCTAGGGCGACCGCGCACGCATGAATCACGCTGTTTCTCGCTACTAGTGGCGGCATTCCAGTGGAAAGGGAAGCGATCCCTGGGGATGATGCAACTGGTCCTCCAAATGGCTCTGTATGGGCTAAGCACAGCTCCTCGGCAGAAGATGCAGGAGGATGCAGGGGCCTGCCCGTGCCCAGTTACTTGCAGAATCAGGGCCTGCGATTTTCAGAGAAGCCGAGTCAATTCACGTGCCCAACTCCCACTGGACGTAAATGGGAATTGGGTACGCAAATCTCCTAGAAGACCTTCGAAAGTGCCAACCTAAGTCTATGGAGTGTGTTCCTTGGCACTGGAGGCGCTGTTCATATACAGCGCAGGGAAACCAGCTCTCTCCCTTCTCCAGCGTGTGAACACTGGGATTGGGAAGGATGCTGCTGCCATCACCGTTCCACAGCAGAAAAAACTCCTCGCCTGCCAGCATGTATCCTCTGGTCGTACATGGCAGCGCCAGCGTCTGGCGGCAGAACGGCGGTCGTGCCGTTTTACAGCGGCTTCCCTTCAAACGACACATTTCTGGAAACAAGGAGGAAGGAGAAAGCCACTGGGCCATCTGTCCCAGTGGGACCCTAAATCCAGTTTCAGCGCAGCTGGGCCCAGTATCCACAGAAACAGCATATTCGGCAGCCTACTTAGAGAGGCCAGAGCATGCTACCCTGTGTATGTCTGCAACCCGAGCCCAGGCGGAGGGGCACGGCTCTGCAGGGAATGATGGAATGAGAAATGCAATGAACGGGAATCTTGAAGACAAATACATGACGTGTACCTAGTCGCGTGCGTCCTGGTGAATCTCAAAGCACTTCGCAGACCCTGGACAGGGCTCCTCCATCACTGAAACCCAGACATGGTCAGGACAATGGGGTGAACACACCGAAAGAGGAAGCAACTTCCAGAGTCCACCTTGCGGAAGACCGTTCGGCAGCGGTATCCGAGTCTCTCGGACGCACAAGAGACTCTGCAGAGCAGCGGTCACCAGCCAGTAGCTCGGGATCTCCTGGTCGATCTTGGAGCCTCTGATGGGGGATCCTGACTGGTTGGGCCAAGAGGCTCTCAAAGGCTGGCACTTCGGCTGCTTCTCCTCACCACTGCTGGGCACCACCTGCCCTTCGCCTTGGAGCTGCCCCTCACCCCGGGAGCCTCCTGCTTGCAGTGCAGAGCAGGGGAGGGAGATGAGGGGGCGCTGATATCAGGGTGCCCCCTCTTCCACCCTGTATTCTATCACCACAGAATGGGGGATGGGGCGGACAACAGGGCTTGGGATGGAGGGAGTTTGCT
This sequence comes from Pelodiscus sinensis, assembly GCF_049634645.1. Lineage (NCBI taxonomy): Eukaryota > Metazoa > Chordata > Testudines > Trionychidae > Pelodiscus > Pelodiscus sinensis. The sequence continues at coordinate 36,389,610 of NC_134726.1, read as the reverse complement.
GGCTGGAATAGGGCAGGAGTGAGCCTGCCTTAGCCCCACTGCACCCCCACATAGGAGCCACCTGCGGTAAGCAGTGCCCAGCTGGAGCCAGCTCCAAATCTCTGCCCCAGTCATGAACCCCAAGGCCCTGAACCCCTTGGACCCAAACACCCTTACAGAGCCTGTACCCTGAGCCCCCTCCTGCACCCCAATTCCCTGCCCCAGGCTCAGCTCAGAGCCCCCTCACACTCCAAATCCCTTAGCCCAAGACCAGAGCCTGCGCCCCAACCCTCTGCCCTGGTGCAAGGGAGAAAGGATGGGGGAAGGAGGATGGAGTAAGCAGGAGTGGGGCCTCGGAGGAGGGGCATGAAGGAGGCAGGGAAGGGGTGTCTGGCTTTGAGGTGGACCCTGGATTGCACTAGAATTGAGGTTGGAGACCCCAGCCCTCGAGTAACACATCAACTGAGGGAGCCTCTTCCACATCCTGCCAGGATGATAACGACGGCCCAAACCCAGCGGTGGAGCACAGCACTGAGGGACTCCATACGGCCAAAGGGGGAGAGCAGAGCTGACAGGCCGTGGAGCCGGCCTACGGATGGAATTAACCTCTGTGACCCTAGCGACCCCTCTCAGCAGGTGAAGGCCGCAGAATCGGCCCAAACCACAATGAGCTCCTACACACAGCTGCTGCCGGGGTCTGGGCAGAGACAGCCAATGCTGGAGGGGTTTGGAACGGTCCCATGTGAGACAAAATTAAAGAGACGGGGACTTTTCAGCTTGGAAAAGAGGAGACTAAGGGAGGATAGGCTAGAGATCTATAAAATCATGAGTAGTGTGGAGAAAGTGAATAAGGAAAAGTTATTTACTTGTTCCCATAATATAAGAACTAGGGGCCACCAAATGAAATTATTGGGCAGCAGGTTTAAAACAAATAAAAGAAAGTTCTTCTTCACACAGCACATAGTCAATCTGTGGAACTCCTTGCCTGAGGAGGCTGTGAAGGCTAGGACTATAACAGGGTTTAAAAGAGGGCTAGATAAATTCATGGAGGTTAAGTCCATTGGCTATTAGCCAGTCTGGGTAAGGAATGGTGTCTCTGGCCTCTGTTTGTCAGAGGGTGGAGATGAATGGCAGGAGAGAGATCGCTTGATCATTGCCTGTTCGATTCACTCCCTCTGAGGCACCTGGCATTAGCCACTGTCGGCAGACAGGGTACTGGGCTGGATGGACCTTTGATCTGACCCAGTACGGCCATTCTTCTGTGGCAGCAAAAAGGGGGCCACACAGGAAAGTTCCTGTTTCATCTAGAGAGGAGACGGCCGTCCCGTTGGGTCAGAGGCCTTCCAGGGCTGCATGAGCGGGGAAAAGAATTTGTGCCTCAGTGAATTATAAACAAGAGAACAAGATATCTCTCTGGAATCCTTCAGATTAGGGATGTTAAGGACTAGTCGACTATCCGATAAGCATTTGCTTGTCAGATAGTCGACAAGATAGTCAACTAGTCGCTTCCCCCCTTCTATCGGACAGAGGCAGCAAGAAGGAGCGAAGAGGGAGTACTTCAAAGCGGCAGTTCTGTGTGGCGCCCAGGATCAGCGGGGGCATCCCCAGCTGATCCCAGGCTCCGTGTAGCACTGCCCATTTGAAACGCCGTGATGGCGCTGCTCTATCGACTAATGGAATAGTTGATGCAAAAATGCATCGACTATTCAATTAGTGAATTACACGCTACTTAACATCCTTAATTCAGATGGCTTCTGAGATGCTCGTGTGTCATGTCATCAATTGATGAATGAGGGATGGACATATATGCGAGGATGCTTGGAACCTTCTGAGACTTGACTTCTCTGGCACGTGGCTCTGATTTATTTTTAAAACACGTCCCCTTCTGGAGAAGAAAAAAAGGAAACAAGCCCACGCCCTTGCAGCACAACCAGAGGGTGATGCCGAAGAGGAGACGTTACTGTTAGACGCAAACCAGTTACATGTCTAAATGAAACTGGAAAAAATGACTTCACATGGCAGCTGCCCGCAACCCCGATGTTACTCAGCTACAAGAGCGCACTGTTGTTAGCGAAAACTTTCTAGTCCTGTATGCGTCTTGGGCAGAAGCAACTGACACAACTAATACATTAAAGGAGTGTCATACCAGGTCCAAAATTTGCTACGACATGCCTCATAAAAACGAGAGTTTCTATTTTAGCACGTAGCCTGTCTGGAAGCAAAACAAAACAAAAAACTAGCAAGACCTTCCAACACCAAGATTGCAAGAATGATACCAGTGCAGCTCTTACAATGAGTAACCCTCCAGTGACAAATCAAGGATGCTGGGTTTTTTCATTTACTATCATGCGCACCGACATGAATATTTTAATTACAGAACCGAGGTTGGGAAATGCTCTAGAACAGGAAGAACTCCTGCCAGGAAGTGCACACACAACAGCTGAGTTAACAGAGGAGCACTAAACAAGCCCTTCCCCATTGGCTGATTCTCTAGTGCAAGCAGGCAGGCAAGACCATCCACAGGATTCCTTTACTTTAGAAAATAAATTGACTAATGTCCTTTAACAAATTCCTGCCTCCTCCTAAAAACTCAGTCAAGTGTTAAGAGCCAAGAGGCACCCTTGTGCTCTTGTTCCCAACAAAGTCAGAGGCAGCCCTCAGATGTTGGTGGTGGTGGATGGTAATTTGTACAGCAAGCCCCCGACTTTTTTTTTTTAAACCGTTAGGAAACCTGGGCAATTTGTCATCCGTCCGCACTGTCCCTTTAAAAAAAGAGAGCTCTCAATTATGACATCTGGCAATCTGCCCGTATGCCAGTGGTCTGAGGCTGCCCACAATCAGAGCATCTCCAAGGAACGTGATAATGGAGTCACGGGAGGGAGATACAGATGACACGGCCATTCCAGCGTAACATGGATTCGGGAAGGAGAGGTTACTGTCCTTGAAACGTCTGCCCCAAAATCCATGTGGGTATCAATTTCTCACGGTTCCATGTGCAGCCTCGGGCTTTGGAGCACATGAGAACCGGGAAAGTAAAGTGGTTGCTTTGATGTCTCCTTAAGATCTCATCGCGCAGCAAGTTTGGTAGACACATCAGCTAGATACATTAGCCAGGCAGATATAGCAATTGCATCTCCCTAGGGCCGGGGTGGGGAACCTTTTTTGCGTCAGGCGCCGCTGACCCATAGAAAAATCAGCCGGGGGCTGCCCACACATGAGAACAAACCCTCACTGATGTGACCCCCGACTGGGAAGGAGAAAGACACTCCCCACGTTCCCCTCATGCGCCAGAGCCCAGGGTGGCCCTTGCGAGTAGATTTTGGGTGCCCTAGCCCTGCAGGGAACAGAGCTGGAATTCCAGCACAGACTTTGCATTTCTGGGGCAGGGGGGAGCACCGAACCTCAGGGGCCGGATCCGGTCAAACCGGGAAGCTACCTCCGGCCCCCGGGCCTTCGTTTTCTCATCCCTGCACAGAGAGGCAGCTGAGGGAATAGCTCTGTGCAAATCAATAAGGGAACCGGGCAGCCCGGCACAACAGGAGTAATCTGCAAGTATGTGGCCTTCCTCTTTCAACTGGCCCCGGTGCAAAGGGGAGTCACAAAGGCCCCACTTACATTCGCACACACCTGGAGCAACTGAGCTTTCCCCAAAGGTGGGGTGAAGAGTAAAACCAGGGGGAGGCCCTGGGGGATCCCTCACCAGACTGACACCGGAGGTGTTTGAAGGTTCTTTCTTGCCATCACGGATGTTAACTGGGAGGTAACATCAAGATTCCTTAACGCAGGGGTGGGCAATAATTTTTGACGAAGGGCCACTCCAAGATTTTGGAAAGTGGTCGAGAGCCCACACTCTTCCAGGATATTAATGGAGAAGGTTGGGTGCAGAGGGGAGCTTGGGGTAAGGGACTGGGGTGCAGGAGGGAGACTGGAGTCTGGGAGGGAGTTTGGGTGAAGGAGGTGGTTGTGACTTAGGGCAGGGGACTGGAGTGCAGGGGTTTGGGATGTGACGGAGGGTAGGAGGGGACTGTGATCTGGGACAGGAGACTGGGGTGCCAGATCTGGAAGGGGGTATGGGTGCATAGGGGACAGAGGATTTGGGTATGTTGAGTGGAGGGGCAGAGGGCTGAGGAAGGGAGGAGTTGGTATGCCAGAGGCAGGCTGTGGCCAGGAGACCTAACAGCCGGCAGCCAAACCAGCCTGCCTGCTGGCAGAGCTAAGACTTGCAGCTCTTAAAACGTTTCCCAGCCAGCCAGATGACCTGCTTGCCTGGTCATGTGCTTCATTAAACAACACAGTGGAGGGGAGAGGGTGTGGTTCTTCTTGGCTGCCTGTTATTCAAACAAGCAGCTCCCATTGGCTGGTTTCTGGCCAGAAACCAGCCAATGGGATTGTGCTGGGGGCGGGGCAGCTCCTGAAACTTCCCCTTCTCCCCTCCAGTTTTGAAACAGAAATAGAGCCAAGCATCCGTGTTTCTGCACACTGCGTGGGGCAAGCAGGGGAGCTTGCCTGGGGCTCCCTGCTGTGTCTGTGGCCCAGATCCGGTGGCTTGGATCTGGCCCGCGGGTGGTATTTTGCCCAGGCCTGCCTTAAGGGAATTGTCCAAACAAGGTGCACTGAACTGAGATTGTGACTTGGTGGCTTACACACGTCTGAAGCAGAAGTAGATGGGGTTTATCTTACGCCTCCTGGAGCAGATTCTGCCAGGTGATTGGCCAGGCTGGACCGACCCGACCGCGAGGGCAAAGTGGTCTGTCTCCTGGTACTTGTCATGCCATCCATGCTTCTGTACCGCTGTGTGTCTACAAGTCCCGGGTGCAGAGTCCTGAACCAGATGCGGAGCAACGCCCTGCTTCATAAGAGCATGCGGCAAACCCAGAGTTCCTCCGTGTCTGCACATCGGGGCCACAGGCAGGCACAGCTGGTTTGCTGATCAAGTGGTTTCCTGTCTTTATTTTCAGCAAGGGTGAAAATATTTCCAGTATGGAGTTCCCTGACAGACAAGGTAGGGCCCAGTGTAACACGTAGATACAACAGCCCTGGGATGCGATCTAGCCTGCATCCACGCGGGAAGATGTTTTCCTGCTTGCTGGGTCTGTAGCGGGGTCCCACTCACCTCCCGTGTGCGCCCCCGTTTGGCTGAGAGCGTGTGCCTGCACTGCCCTCGGTCTTCAGACTTTTCAGCTACTCAGACCTCCAGCCGAGTCACACAGCCTGAGCTCTACCTGGTTCTCGCAGCCACCCACCCCTGACCTTCTCCCTTCCAGGTCTGGGCTGCAACTAAGCTGTCTCTAGTCCTGCAGCTTCTTATATAGTCCCTCCTGGCCCCTGATTGGCTGGTTTCTTCCTAGCCACTCGGAGGACTTCTCCATGGCTCTTTTGGACTTACGGCCTAGCCCTGTTATGTGGTCCTTGCGTGGTTTAGCTAGAAGTAGCTGGAAACTGCGATTTCTCAGCCGTCAAGATTTCTTCTAGGGGACTGAAATCCTGATCCTGTACTAGCAGACGGATGTCAGCATTGCAGACAAAATGCCTGGCAGCAGTATAGGCGTGGTCGCTTGTGAGAAGTTTGAAAAATGTCATTGCTAGAATTGATGCCCAAAGGAGACTGTTGTAGGATCTCCAAGAACTGGTGCTTTGGCTGATACGAACCCGGCAGCCTGTCAGTAACAGTCCCACAACCACGATAGTTCAATTGGTCAGAGTTGAAGACAGTTGGGAGAGTAAGTCTATATGCCGGAGTGTGTCTCATGCAGCTGGGAAATCTAGAAACACCGCAGATGTCTCCTGCCTAATCCAGAAGCCATTCTCAAAGCCTGGGTTGAGCCCAGGCATTCAATCACAGATCCTGCCCTTTGGCTTGAAGCTTACTTGATCTACGCTCAGGATAGCCCCAGAAATAAAGGCAGCTCTTTGAAGGATAAACTTGTCAAGTAACATGTTCACATAGCTGAGCAAAGAGATGGGATGAAAATGTGTTGCAAAGTTGGCAAAACGATTATTTTTGCTCTGCACCAGACCGTCGAGATATTATTCTCTTGGATACTCCAGATCAATGACTAGATGTCGCCGGCTAGTTTTTTCCCCTGGGTTCTTCAGAATTTCAGAGAAGGTGGTATCTAGCCCACAGGCTTCACTTCTTCTCAGCATTTTCATCCATTTGTGTTTCATCTATGATGAAAGGCAGGAAGGTCCCCCAAAACGTGCTAATCAATTCTAGTTCGAGCCACATTCTGCAACTGGCCAAGCACCTTCTGAGAGGTGCACAGAGAGGCCAGACTTCACCGGAATTAAGCACAGTTAGCAATTCTGCACATTTTACGGCCACAGTTCTAAGAAGCTGTAACATTTAGAAAACCTTCACTGTGCTTTTCTCCGCAAGTCAAGAGCTCTGTGTGTGTTAAATTAGCTTAATGAACGAATCGACAAGCCGATGGATTTTCCATCAACTAGTTTAGTCGAGAAGCAGGAAGCCACAGCGGGGTAAGCTCCTAGTCTAGGAGCTAACCCTGCCTTTTAAATGTATTAAGAACCTGGTGCGCAGCAGAGGGGAGACCCAGCCCGAGCCGGGAATCAGCTGTCCCCACTTGCGTTGGGTCCCCCCTGCTGTGCTTTAGCCTTTTAAATGTATTAAGATCCTGTTGGCTCTTAATACATTTAAAAAGCAGAGGCGCGTCTGGAACTAGGCGCAAGCCAGGAATCAACTGATTCCTCACGCCCAGTTCCCGCTACCCCGTCCCCCATGAAGTCAGTACCTCTCATAGAGGTAGCAAGGGGGGGAGTTACTAGTCGAGGGACTAGTCGACTATCCAATAACCTTTTGCTTATCGGATTTGTCGACTAGTCGCTTACATCCCGTGTGTGTGTGTGTGTGCGCGCGCAAGAGACTAGTCGATCAATATGGCGACATATGACCTTCGGGGTGAACTTTTTTTGAAATTTCCTAAATTCACTCCCATGCAACCTACCTATTTCAATTGGAATCCACATTTATGAAACCCAAGACTGCCATCCGTACATCCGTCACCATGAAATGTCCATTAAAATCAACTGGAGTCTTAATCATCAAATTGTGTTTGTCGTTTTTCAGTATCTGGTGAGGCTGTATGTGTTGGTCTGGTGTTTTTCTCGCCACAGAATTATAGATGCTGGAATAGCATCTCAATTGTCTTGGGGGGGGAAGACATGTATTTTATTTTTTTTAAAGTATTAATAGTAAGGTGGTAATGTCAGAAATAAGCAAAACCCAAAAATCTAAAATCCAGACTCCTTTGAATGACCATAAAAGATTCTTATTGCCTGTCAAGACCTTTTTAATGTTAAAAGTATAGGGGAAAATCTATATTATATCCTCACTGTCTGCAACATCACCTACTAACTTATAAATTCATAGACTGTAACAGACAGCCCTTTGTTCTTCCACACAGGAGGGACTGTAACCTAGCCTAACCTAAGGGGAACTATTTCTTTAGTGTACAGTGTAAATTGAACTAAAAGTGCCAAAGGAATAATAAGAAATTCCAGAGTATTCTCTTAAACCCCCCAGCCATAACGGCTCTGTTATAGGCGACATATAAGATTTCTGAAGAGGGGAAACATTAGAAATTGAAGAGAAGTCAGTAACATCTTAACTAGTAAATTAAACCCATACCACACTCAACGTCAAGAGAGGGAAACCTGCTAAAAGCCCGTATTATTGCAGTGCCCCAGAAAAATACTCAGAGAGGGACTTGGTCGCAAAACCTGGCATACGTTTCTCTAAGACATGCTCGAGGTAAATCATATGAAAATTACAACTCATCCCTGAGAGACGCAGAAAGCTGAGGAGATATTACTTAGCAAGAAGTACAATAAGACAAACCTATAAAGCTTAATCATCTTCACAGTGACTTCTGCTATCTCCACGCTTTTTCTCTGCACATTTTTACGTTACAGCAGTGATGGGCAGCCTATACTAGCGAGTGGGCTGCCGGAGAGGCCCGCCTTCATCTCAGTGGGCCGCAAGGTTGCTGTAACCAAGATGGCCTCCCAGCATAGGGTAGTTTTATATCTGCCAATTGAAACATCGCAGTATTTTGACTGGATGCAGAGGGAGCGCAGGGTTCTCACGGTCACCTCCCTTCACATGCCTTGGCTTTCCATGCATCTCAATACAGTAATACCGGTAGTAAAAAAAAACAAACCCCAAAACAAACAAACAAACAAACACAAAAACCCCAACAAATGACTCATTGTGATAGAGCGCAAACGCCCCGCCACTGGGCAGATGCCGCGGTGGGGAGCCGTGGCCGCCTAGCCACGCCTCCACGTCCCTGCAGTGCATGCTCTCTCCAGATGCCGGATGCCTTAAACACCAGCGGCATGGCAAGCCGGAGGGGAAGAGGGGGGGAAGGAAGGTCCTCCAAATCGGAGGGCGAGAGGAAGCCGGGTGCTGGGGACAACCTGTCCCCCCCCCCGCTGGGCAAGGAGCAGGAGGGGCAAACCCTAGAGGGAAGAAGACAGACCCTGCGGCCGGGGGAAGATCAGCCAGTGGCAGCCCGACAACCCGGAGAGGCGTCACCCGGGGAAGCAGCCAGAGTCCCGGGAGGAGACGATCGGGACTCGGGCACACAGTGGTGGGTGGGGGTGGTAGGAAACAGCCCAGGGTGGGCAGGAGCCCACGCAGTTGGAGAACAGAACCCCTCTCCAGCCTTTAAGGGTCGACTTTGCCGACCCCTAGGGCCCTGGGCTGGGTCCTGGAGGTGAGGGCAGGCCCGGGTCCCCCTACCCTATCCCCCGTGGGATGTTCCAGAGCTGCACCGGGTGTAGCAACCAGATAGCGATTTGCTACCCAGCCGCCCTGAGGGTGGGGCATTGGACCGGAATAAGGAACACTTGAGGGGTACTAGGGGTAGACTGGGACCCCGGAGTGGGGTGAATGGATTGGAAGGACCAGATCGGGAGCAGGTATGCCCAAAGGGGGGGCAGGCTGTCAGGGCAGAAGCATTGGCTTCCAGCGTTCCCTCCGGACGTCCCTCCTGCGGGCCAGAGCAAAAGGGTGACATAGCCCTGGGGGAGTCCCCTTCCTGCCCGGGGGGCGGGTAAGAAGGGCACCCACGCCTCCCAACACTCACACAGAAAACAACAGAATCTGGCAGCCCTGCCCATGTGCAATGGTAACCAAAATATCTCATGGGTCAGACACAGAACCCAATGGGACGCATATGGCCCGTGGGCCACAGGTTACCACCACTGTGTTATGGGTAGGGATGGAACGGGGTAACTGGTTAACCAGCTACCCCATAAGTAGCCCTTTGAGAAGGGTAGTTGGAGTAAGGAAGAATTGTTCCATTGTCCTAGCTGTGCTGACAGAGGGGATAGGACCAACTAACTGCAGCTAGGTCATCCTCAGTTTTAGGTGTAGACAGGCCCGGTGACAGAGAAGGCAAAGGGGGCAGCTGCCCCAGAGACCTGCCGTTCAGAGGGGCCTGGGTCTCCTGGCTGCTACTTCTACTACTGGGCAGTGGCTAGAGCCCCTAGCCCTTAAATCTCCGCTGGAGCCACACTCTGTGTGGCCCTGTGGGGGCCATTGTGCTCAAGGCCCCACCCCATCTGCGAGCAAGACACACCCCCTCTCCCCTTGCCTAGGGGTCTGTGGAGGCTGTTGGCTCCCCTGGAAGTAGGCCAGGCCTCAGGCACTTTACCTTGAGGCACACAATTTTTATCTTTCCGCACACACAACTACACTTTATGCCCCTCAAAAATTGCTTTCAAAAGCAAAATTGAGCTCAGGGAAATGTTGGTTAAAGTAATTCTGAAGTGTTTTATTTCTGAAGGCATATTCACGGCCTTTATAGTCTCTCTCCTTTACCTACACCTCACATCTAGATTCAACATCTCACAAACAAGAAAGCATCCAAGTTGCCACATTTGGCATTTGCAAAAAAACCCTTCGCATTTACTTACCTAACACAACACCCATGACTCTCAGGCTATGTCTACACTACAGTTTTTGAGCAAAAACAGCTGATTTTGTGCAAAAACTCGCAGCGCGTCCACACCTCAAGCGTCTTTTTGCAAAAGAAAATGTACAGTGAATCGACAGAACAGAGGGGTTTTTGCGGTGTAGGTAGTCAACTTTCTACGAAGAATAACTCCTTTTTGTGCAAGAGCTCTTGCGCAAAAAGGTGTGTGTGGACGGGAAATGGGGGGGGGGGGGTGTTTGCACAAAAACAGCCTATTGAAAGAAACACAGGTGCCCTGGTGGCCATTCTGTGAATAGCAATCAGCACTTTCTTGTGAGAGTGCGTCCATGCAGTCTGACAAAGTGGGTCTTTGCCCACGAAAGCTTATGCTCCAACACTTGGGTTAGTCTATAAGCTGCCACAGGACTCCTCGCCGCTCATGCAGTCTGGACGCTCTCATGCGCAAAAGCGCATCGCTTTTCCGATGTGCTTTTGCAATATGGACGCGCTCCTGCACAAGACGTGTTTGTGGAAGATCTCTTCTGCAAAAAGCTTCTTGCGCAAGAAGCCTGCAGTGTAGACATAGCCTCAGTTATGTCTGTTATCGGACTCCTTGTCAGGAACTCCCTCTTCTCCCCCTCCCGACACATTTAATAAATCTCTGCAGCAATTATGAAGAAAAATAGGTTTTCTACTTGAGTTATACTGCAGGGCATTACAGAAGCTATAAAATAATATAACGTAAGTCTAATATTTGAGAAAACTAAAATACCATGTTTGCTAACCCCCGACGACCTTTACATTCCCCTAAGGTAATCAGCTAATGATTGTCTTCTGCTAGCACAGTCCTGTCATGTGGTGTTTACTACTGCGTATTTGGCACAGATAATTGCAAAAGGGAGTTATAAAAAGTATTGTTAGACTCTGTTGGTGGTTAGCAACATGTACAGCATGGTTAGCATTATAAAAGAAAAAATATATACCATAATGAACAAAATACCCCAAGATGAAGGGCCGCATTAAGAGAGGAAATTACCTTTGAAAGCAATATTTACCATGGCAACCGGCTTGAAGTATTACTTACAGTTCTCCCAAAGTAAATTCTGAATTATGGCACTCTCCATGGCAAAATTTGGAGCAGTATTTAGAAGTTACTCGGTTATAACTGTGTGTGCAGATTTCTGAAAACCGAAGGGCTCCACCCATTACAGGGGCTCAGCATAACTGCCACTTAGCCCTCTCACAGACACGTGCCTCAAAGGTAGCACCAGAAAAGATCGTGTAATAATTATCCATAATTTAATGATTCATTTCGAGGCTTCTCCTCTTGAATAGAGACACGGGGGCAAGGCTAACTTAAGAAACAGGATTTTCACGGCAGGAAGGCGTTACCAGAGACTTCCTGAGCTTTACTTTAAGAACAGATGGAAACATCTTGAAAGTAGGCAACAGTAAATTACATGTTGGCATAGTACTTGCCGGAGGGATTACAACACCAAAGGAATTAGGTAGCTCAGCTCAGAAGAGGCAGTTGTCTGAGCAATGAACACTAAAAAAGTAACAGAGGTAGTTGTCAAGATAAAAGAGTGGAAGGAACCTAGAACAGTGTTTCTCAAAGTGTGGTCCATGGCCCTGCACCGGTTCTTAGAAAAAAATACTGGTCCTTAGAAAAATTATTGTGCACAATCCTATTAATTTGTGTGATGGGGTAGCAGTACCCCGCACGGCCGAGCGTGGCGGCGCGGCCCTCTTGGGAGAGAGTCCGCCGCCACGGCGTCTCTGCTGGGCATGCTCCTGGGCAGCGGGGCTAGATCCGGCGGGCGCTAGGACCCAGGAAGAAGGCCATGCGCATCGATGCAGAACACCTGGTGCTGGACGCAGCTGGGGGAGCCGGCACCAGCCAATAAAGCAGCCGGAATTGGGGCCAGGAGGGGGGACGGAACAACCCACCGGATAGGTAGGGCCAGCGACACAATTTATTTGCATATTCATCATTTGCTTAATGAATATGCAAATATTCAAATAAATGCTACCGGTCCTCCAAAAGCTTGTGAATGGGTTTACTGGTCCCCAGTATCAAAAAGATTGGGAACCACTAATCTAGAAGATATATCAACATGAACTTCCATCTCAGTAAGTAGCAAAAAATAGCTGTCTCGCCTGTAACGAAGCTGAACTTCAATTTGAAAGGCCTAGGTTTGACTGCCTCCGACAAAACTGCCCTTTGAAAACACACTACATTAGTCTTTCACTTTTGGGGGGGGAGGGGCAGGAAAAAGCAGCTTTTGCCGTTTTCTGTTTTCCTCTAGATATTTCAGGTTTGGTGTTCAAAAGGGGGAAAATTTCCATCAATTTACCAAATGAATCATTCAATGAGGGTAGAAGAACGATCAAAAGGTCTTCGGAATGGTAACCAATATGCTGAGATCTTAGGGTATGGCTCTAATAGCTGGATTGCCCTACGTTTTATATCAGTGGTGGCCAACCTGCTGCCCGAGGGCTGATAGGTCCCATCTGGGTTCTGCATGCGGCCTGTGAGACATTTTGTTTACTACTGTCAATGGGCAGGGTGGCCAGACCCCGCTGGTTTCCTTCCATGTCGTGTTTTTTCCTACCAGTTTCAGTAAAGTGACACGCACCGAAAGCAAAGGCACGTGATGTGAGGTGAGGTGTGGGCTGACTGCGCACAACGCTGACAGAGAGCCGCACGCCCCCTCGCGGCCAATCAAAGCTCTGCTACAGTTCAATTGACACCCCTCGCAAAGTCTAGGGATGCAAATGCAGTGAGCAAAGCTGCCTTATCCTGGGAGATTGTCTTGGTGAGAAAACTCTTGTGGCCCTATGAGATGACGGAGGGCTGCAGCGGCCTACTCACTAGCCTAGGTCGCCCATCGCTGATCTATTTGCACTGGGATGTTCCTTCCATCTCATAAAGTGCAGCTGCAACACTAGAAAACTCTCTGATTAACCACACACATATTCGCAGCCTACACTTGTTCACATTTGGCTACAAAAACCACACCCTCTGGCCTAAAGCAGTGCCGGACAATGTTCTAGAGCAGCCCTACTCAACATGCGGCCCACGGCCAGTTCGTTTGCAGCCCGCAGTGCAATGTGGGTTTACGCGGGGCTCAACACGTGTTCTGCAGGCGGGATCCTTTGCACAAGGCCTCCACAAAGGCGAGGCGTCTCCCATGCAGGATGAGCACTGAAAGATGCAAGCCGATGGGCTGGAGGGAACAGACGGGTGCAGGGTGTCAGCGTTTCAAGCCCCCGGGGAGGAGGTGCTGGGAGCATTGGGGCATTGTGGAAAGTACTGGCTGCTTAGCCTTGTGGGCAGAGCCTTAGAGATGCTGACTGGCTCACACTGGCCACGTTTGGGTCCGGCGCCGCAGCTCAAGGCTTAATCTTTGTATTCATGCCCGTTTGCATATATATTTACCAGTGCAATCACACTTAAGTTGCGGCCCTCAGCATGTGCTGTAAGTATCATTGTGACCCCCAGGGCTTCCAAAGTTGAGTAGCCCTGTTTTATAGTGTCTGCCACATTAAATACTGAGAGGTTGCTAAACCTGCAATTAACTCTTAAAACTGAAATATTTCACCTATTGACTCTCTTCTCGGCCACAAGGGAAACATGTGCCACTAGATTTCCGGCATCGGTTGCTTGCAAACTATTCACTGCACCATTGCAACAAGGACTGTAATTCGCCTTTTAGGCACAGTGTGGTACATTATCTCAGTTCCATAATACTATTGCCTACTACTGAGCCACACTGCTAGAGGGTTTATAAAACTACTGGTATCAGCGATAAAAGCATGCACATGTGAATGTTTGTACGAAGTGGGGGGGAGTATGTAAGAACACTGTTACAGCTGATGAAAACCTAATACACCAACAATGCTTACAAATTCTTTCATTCCCTTCCGTCCCTCTCCCCCCCTTTTCCCATGCAGTCACACGGCTCCCTTGATTACCAGCTGAACTCTTCTTATGTTCTGTCTACTTGATATGAGCTGGCTACAGCTACAGTGAGACAATGGACAAAAACTAAACAAAATCGATCACAAACAGTACTGAGCAAAACAAATACGCCTTCAAGCGCCCGCCATGCCCCTCTACCATGGATATTGGCCAAACTAGACAGTCTCTACGATAAAGGATTAGTGGACACAGATCAGATATTCAAAATGGCAACACCCAGAAACCTGGGGGGGCAACATTTTAACCTGCCTGGACACTCGTGAATGGATGAGCCATTCTTTTACAAAGTAATGTCAGGAACCATCTGCAGAGAGAGACTGGAACTTCCTTCCATATACAAATCTGACACCATCACCCAGGGACTGAACAAAGATATGAACTGGATGGGCCATTATATTCAACACCGAAATGACATCAAAAGCTAAGAATCAGATACTTAGAGCACATGCTATTAGCCTCATTTAGCACCGACACTATACTTGACAGGGTTTTTTTTCCCCCTTCTCCTCTCCCTTCTTTTTCTGCTTTAAATTTGGGGTTTCTGTGTCTTTTGCTCTGCTCATCTGAAGAAGAGTTGTGCCTGGTAATATTATACAGTAATTACGTGTTTAACTCATGCCCGCTTAACACATTTTCTCAATAGCACGATTTTTTTTAGGGAACGTTTTTCTAACAACACAACCGTACCTGAAATAACAAAAATAATCAAGTGGCAGACTACTTCGTGCAGCAATATAAATTGGTGAAAACAGTGGTAATATACATGAACAGATGAATACACGTGGTACAGAGCTCCTCTGCTCACTCACGTGTTTATTTTTGTGTTTTAACAAACCATGGCGACTTGTGTTGCTAGTTATTTAATGTTGACGTTGATGACCGAGCACCAACAAAAAATTGACTTTGTCACCGCCACCTGAAATGCAACCCCCCACCTTTTCTATTATTTTTAATGGGAAAATTGATTCACACATAGCACGTTTTCACTTAGCACAAACATTTTCAGAAACGCATCTATAGTGTTAAATGAGGAATTACTGTATATATTTTAGTGTTAGTCTCTTAGGGCATGTCTACACTAGGAAATTATTTTGAGATAACTAAAATTGACTTAACTCCCAAAATAACAAAATCGAACTAGCGTGTCCACACTATTGGGAAGCCTCCAAATTGGTCCGAAGCAGGGACTGTTAATGGGGACACACTACCTCAATTTAGAGCTCCAGGAAGCACTGGGGAGTAATTAGTTTAAATTACCCTGGGGAGTCGTTATTTCGAAATAGCAGCACAGGAGCATCCACACTACCACTATTCCAAAATCACGATTTCAAAATTAGCGCTATTCCCCGAGGAAAACAGGAGTATACAGAGTTCAAAATAACAGGCTTAGCAGTGTGGATGCTCTGCTTATTAATTCAATCTAAGCAGGATTAGTTTGAAATAAAGTCCTAGTGTAGACTAGGGTTCAGGTGCTACAGGGCCATTTGTTATTTAAGTGTTTCTAACAGGGGAAACTGGCTTGTTTTAAGCGGCAGATGAAGCCAAACGTTTCAAGCACCGAGCCTGAAGAAAAAGGAACAGAAGAACCCATATGTAAGCAAGTATCCTTCTCTAGGAAGGAGAGAGATCAATGGTGATAGACCAAGGATATCAATGGTGATATCCTTCTCTAGGAAGGAGAGAGATCAATGCATAAAAAATGCCTACTCTCTATTCATCCATCCAAAGTGTTTTTTTGGTTTTGTTATGTTTTTAAACAATGCTCCTCTCTGATTCAAACTGAAACAGGGCAAAGACAATTTGGCTAATCTCAATTATTTTATATCGATACGGGGAGGGGGAGTGGCCACGTACATCCTTTGGGCCTAGTTTATCTACTCCAGTGTTTTTCAACCTTTTTTTTAAATGAAGTACTCCTTTTTCAAAAAAAAATATATAAGTACCACCTTTAAAAAAAATTATAAGTACCACCAGGACCTACAGTTTTCAGAGACACAATTTTTTTCTACCATTGCAACAAATTTTTTTAAACAAGTTGATCGTAGCCAGGCGGGCGATGACATTTTTGGGTGTAAAAAGTACAAAAATAATAAAGCGCTGTGAAACTTAAAACAAAAAATCCATTTTTTCTAGATTTCAGTTGTGTTGACGTAACCCCCCCAGACTTCTCTCAAGTACCCGTAAGGGTGCTCGTTCCACTAGTTGAGAAACACTGATCGAGTCTGTCTATTGAGTGCAGAAACTGCAAATCTTGTGTTACATTCAAATGGATCCAACGTGACAGATTGGAATTCAGTAGCGTCTCTGCCTAGTGCAATGAATCCAGTCGAGTTTTTGCCAAACGTCTTAATTAATGCTAAAGGCAATAATAAAAAACCCCGGTAGCCTGGCTGAGAGGCAAAAGGAATAACAAGAATGCTAGAAAATTATTAATAAAGAGGTACAGGCACACTATCAAGAGAAAATCTGTTTTAGCACACAGATTCCCATAACATTTACAAAGAAAAGAGTCCACGGTTATCAACATCAGTGCTAGATTGTGCTAAAAACAACTCGTGCAGTTAAGAAAATAATGAATATGAAAAGACTGCACGGTTATTAAAATGTTTAGCCTCTTCGCCTCTCAAGGCACTTCAAGTCATCCCCTGGTAATGTGAAAACTCCCACTGATTTTATTGGGCTCCTACCTCTAGGTATTTTAGTTTGTGTTCAGGACATGTTTAATGTAGGAAATGGGCCTGAACACTTCTAACTTTGGGAAGGAAAACCTTGGATGTGGATCTAATTCCATAAAGGAATGTTATGCCTTGGGCCTATAACTAATAAATATAAAATTAACTTTTAAGCAGGAGAAAAGCTGTATTAATTCTAGCAGCTGTCACTTTTAACAGTGAGGTCGGTATTTTTTTTTTCATTACAACGTGGAATTATGTGAAAGATGATGTGTGACGGGGCACTCCCGCCCCGCACTCAGAGCGCGCAGGGGGACGCCGGGCGGACACACCGGGAGGTGGTGAGCTCGGTCAGGCCCGCCACGTCGGGCGGCATAGACGCACCGGAAGTCGGTGCGGGGAGCGTCGGGAGGCAGAGGGTGCCGACCGGCAGGGCCCAGGAGGGAGGGGCCGGCGAGGCGCGGGCTGATGAGGTCACGGGGGAAGGGCGGCTGGAAAGCGTCGCCGGGGAAGTGACGGAGAGGGGGAGCGGAGCCAGCGGGGAATTTAAACCCGGGGTCGGCACGGTGCCGGGGAAGGGGGTGAACGGAGCAGGAGGAAGGAAGAAGGAGGGAGAGGTGAGACGAGAGATCACAGGAGGGACGGGCCAGGAGGCCTGGTGGAGTAGGAAGCGGCCCAGGGCGGGGTCGTGGAGCCTGTGAGCGGGTGCGTTTTGGGGCATTTCCCCATCCGCTAGGGAGGGACCATGGGTCCCTGCCTTTAGGGCCCTGGGCCGGGGTTCGGAGAGGGGGCGGGCCCGAACCCCCCTACTCCGCTGACCGACGGATCCGGCTCGGGTGGAAGCACGAGCGTGCGCAATAAAAGGGCCATCGGCCGTGGTGGTGGCTACTTATGGTTGACTCTCTGTGATAGACTAGTTTGTAGTTGACTCTCGGTGACGAACCTGTTCACATGATGGTATAATTCTACACACACAAAAAAGACGGAGGCAGCATCTTCAAATCTTCATATCGTTCAGACAAAAGTAACATTTTTCCCTATCTGTCAAGTTTTGTGGGTTGAAAGGATTAAATTGTCGTGTTTGTCCTCTCAGATATTTGTATAATATAATATAATGTATGAAAAAATAAGCACATTTTAATCTATTCTCTTTTATTGATATAATTTTTAAAGCTTCTAATTAGAACATAAGAACGGCCATCCTGGGTCAGACCAAAGGCCCATCTAGCCTGGTATCCTGTCTTCTGATAGTGGCCAATGCCAGGTGCCCCAGAGGGAGGTGACACAACAGGGAATCATCAAGTGATCCCTCCCCTGTTGCCCATTTCCAGCCTCTGACAAACAGGCTAGGGACACCATCCTTCCCCATCCTGGCTCATAGCCATTGATGGACCTGTCCTCCATGAATGTATCTAGCTCTTTTTTTAACTCTGTTAGGCTTTGTCTACACTACACGATTTGCCTGGAAGAGGCAATGCAAATGAAGCATGGATTAGCATTTTCTTGCGCTTGCATAATCTGTTCCGAACTGGTTTTGCATAATGATCTTCCACAAAAAGGGGGTTTTGCGCAAAACGGCTATAGCCACACTGTTTGTTTTTGTGCAAAAACCCCTTGCGCAAAAACGGCTCAGAATAGATTATGCAAATGAAGTGTGAGAAAATGCTAATTCGTGCTTCATTTGCATTGCCTCTTCCAGCAAAACGTGTAGTGTAGACAAAGCCTTAAAGTCCTGGTCTTCACAACATCCTAGGGCAAGGAGTTCCACAAGTTGACTATGCACTGTGTGAAGAAAAACTTCTTTTTGTTTGCTTCAAACCCAATACCTATTGATTTCATTTGGTGACCCTTAGTTCTTATGTTATGGGAACAAGAAAATAACTTTTCATTATTCACTTTCTCCATACCTGTCATGATTTTATAGACCACTACCATATCCCCCCTTAGTTTCCTCTTTTCTAAGCTGAAAAGTTTCAGTCTTTTTCATCTCTCTTCATATGGTGCCCGTTCCAAACCCCTAATCATTTTTGTTGCCCTTTTCCGAACCTTTTCCAATGCTAATATATCCCTTTTTGAGATGAGGTGACCACATCTGTACGCAGTATTCAAGATGTGGGCGTACCATGGATTTATATAAAGGCATTAAGATATTCTCTGTCTTATTCTCTACCCCTTTTTTATTGATTCCTAACAATCTGTTTGCTTTTTGACTGCCGCTGCACACTGAGTGGATGTTTTCAGAGAACTATCCACAATGACGCCAAGATCTCTCCCTCTTGAGTGGTTATAGCTAAATTAGTCCCCATCATTTTGTAAGTATAGTTGATAATTACATATCACCATTTTTAGACTGTCCAGGAAATGTAATGTTTGCTCGCTACAGATCTGAAACTCTAACCTATACATTAAATTAATAAGAGAGAAAGGCCTCTTTTGTGCATTTGCAAACCTATAGAATTTTGCAAATAATAGTACTGGACCATGATTTATATTCCTTGATTAAAGGTCAGTTTTGCACACACAACTTTGGAGCAAAACAACACAGCACAGACGACTATTAACTCATTCATGCAAAATCATAATGCCACATTCTTTGTTCTTTATAGGCATCAGGAAGTTATGAGAGTTTGTTACAAGTAACATGCTACTTGCCAGGCAAAAAAACTACACCAAAAAATAACAAGTGGAATACTTCCAGTTAATACTGTGGGGAGAAAAATATCTGTACTATATATTATTTATGCAGCATTAAAAAAACATTGCCATCTTATTGAGGGAGAAAGATTAATTATTCCGTCTGAATTATAATGTAAGTGTAAAGTTTTAAATGATCTAGTTATTTAGATCTTCGTAGACACAGCATGCTAGTTACAAAGAAAACAACACACACAAAAAACCACCCTGGAATGTAATCACATGATCTGTTGCAAAAGGTTAAATCTTGAATTTCTAATAGTAAAAAGGAGGAATTCATCATTGTTGTGAAATGCTGCTGAGAAATGTTTTATTGTTATGTTTTTTGGGTTTGTTTGTTCGTTCCCCTGTATGGAACTAGCACCTTTTGGAGTGAATTAAGTGAAATGAATGTAAAACTGCTCAATGAGAGATTGAAAGTCTGTATGCATACCCATATAACATTACTGAAAACTGCAGACATCTGTTATGTTTTTTCCTGTATGAATATCTTAGTGAAAAGCATAAAAAAAAGTTGTAAAACAATCAAATACCATTCATGGAGCCTAGTTTCTTAATTAAACTGCTTTGTGTGTATTATTTCCTAGGTAACGATTCTGACATTTGATTCACTAAGTAAGAACAGGCTTATCATTATCTCTACTGCATGAAAATTCGCTAAACAAATGAATTCATTAATATTCAAAGACAAAGATGCAATGTTCACATACTTTTCATATGTTCTGGCCAAAACATCATTTGATATTCAAAGCAGGGGCGTATACTACTAGTCTGCAATAGGGATCTAAACGGATAACTGGTTAACCGGTTACTCAGTAAGCATCATCTTTAATGGGTGATGCTTATGGGGTAATGGTTAACTGGTACCTGGGAGCGCCCCCCCCACCACACCTGTAGCTTACTGGATTCCAGCCTGCATGAGGCTGGCAGAGCCCCCCTGCCCAACTATCCCCCTGGGATGGAGAGCTTCCTCCACCCCTGCCACAGTACAGCATTTAACAGTACATGTAACCAGTTAACCAATTAAATGGGATTTTAAATCCCTGTTCTACAAATAATTTAATTAACAGCTTACACTATAAGACAGAATAGGAGGTGAAGCTCATAATTCCTTTTCCAGAGCAAGGCAGATGCCATAGACATCAAATATTTTAAGTGCAGTTAAACTGCACTCGCTCACTAGAATCACCTTCCCAGTGTTTCGCAGAGGGTAGCATTAAGTTGCAGATATTTCCGTATCAATTTCAGGGGTAGTTTTACACGTCTCTCTGGACAGGAGCAAGGCAAATGTTAAGTGGCTGAAGATCGCTGTAATACTTGGCAGCCTAGCGGTTTTGCACCTCAGGAGTCTCCCATGCAAAGGAATTGGAATGGCTATCAATTCCAAAAAACATATCCTCTTTGGATCACAGCTGATCTAAAGCCCTTTGGAGCACACTAATTGGACGCAGCAAAACTTCGACAGCTCTGGTTTCTTCTTGTACATAGTGCAGGAAAGGAGGAGTTTCCCCAGCACAACTGGTAGGTCAAAGGGCAAAAAGCTTGATTTGGGTGGCCAAGGAATCTGACAGAGAAGAGGAGCACTCAGGAAGGAAGGTTGCTGGCTCTGACAAGTATGCCACAAAGAGACAATTCCTTTGGACAGGAAGGGGAAGATCATTCCCTTCTTTTCCTATACTCGGAGGCTACGTCTAGACTGCCGGCTTCTTTCGGAAGAGATCTTCTGAAAAAACCTCTTCCGAAAGAGCACGTCCACACAGCAAAATTGCATCGAAAAAGCAATCTGCTTTTTTCGAAAGGTAGCGTCCACACCAAATGGATGCTATCTTGCATGTAAGCTGTGATTATTATGGATAGAGTGGCCACCAAGGCACCTGTGTTTTTTCCTCTTCCCTCTTCTTCCGAAAGAACTCCCTCTTCCCCGTCCACACACGCCTTTTTGCGAAAGAGCTCTTTCGGAAAAAAGCTTCTCCCTTGTAGAAAGAGATTTATCAATGTCGGAAAACCCCCTCTGTTCTTTCTTTCGAAAAAACATGATGGCACTGGGGATGTAATGCAAGTTTTTCGGAAAAGCAGCCATTTTTCTGACAAAACTCTGTAGTGTAGACATAGCCTGAGAGAAACATAGAGGGAGAAAAAGAAAAATGTACAGAAATTAAACCCTGTGCAAGGTGATAAATAATTGGCCTAGTTACCCATGTAAGCCTGCGGGCATCATTGCACGGTGGAGTACTTAATAGGCTTTTCCCGGGAAACAGAACGTCTTAATCAGAGCTTGTCAGAATTCTAAAGTTTAGATAGCACACTTGAGCTGCAATACAAGGCGATGAAAAGCAGGCTGTAAAAGATCATTTCACGAAGATGGAAGAAATGCTTATCGTGAAGGGAACTGACAATTCTGCATGATAAAAAACCGCCCTATACCAGAGAAGTGCACCTACTGATAGAGTATCTCTTTCTCTCTCGCAAACACGCACTCATTAGAGAATATGAGCACAATTTGCTAGCCCTGATATAACACACAGAACCCACATATTAGAAGCACGGGGATACAATGACATTCTGGGTCTAAGTACCATACTGTGGCAGGTTTCAGAGGTAACCGTGTTAGTCTGTTTCGGCAAAAACAAGGAGTCCAGTGGCACCTTAACGACTATCAATTTTATTATGCCGTATGCTTTCACGATTTGCAACTCACTTCATCAGATGCATGAGGTGAAAGAAATCAATGATGAAAATTACTATGGAGCTGCTCATGCTCCCACGGACGTCAATGGAACCCTTAAATGTAATGGGTTAGAGCATGATACCCTTCAATGAAACGTGGCCACAATAACTTCAGTGGGATTATCTGTGGCATAAAATCCTATTCAGCATGAGGACGGGCACAACAGTCTGTACCGATGAGTGCAGGATCATGCTCTGTGAAAGGGGACTTTTTATCAGCTAAGTCATCCATGTGTAAAATCTGAGCCCCCATTTTCACATCTGCCGTGCCAACACACAGCGCATGCTCCACACAAGCACTTCAACCAATCATGCTTCTTTCCTGTAAAATGGCAGTAGCTTCCTATGAGGTGATTTCCTGCTGTATCAAAATAAATGAGGCAACACTGAATGATTTACATACCCACATAATAACACTCGTGGCATTTATGAATTCTCCTATCCTGCTGCAAACAGATACACGTTGGGTTGGACGGAAAACACCAGCTGAAGTGTTTTTAGATTAAAAAATGTTAGCCCACCCTGGAAGACACCCTGATTCCACATCTGCATCACACTGAGAACTACACCTTGCTCTCAGCTCCACAGACAAAATCCCTACCCTTAGGCCAGGTCCATGCTACCTAAGGTTGGGTGAAGGTACACACTTCTAGCTATGTAAAAACATAGCTGGAGTCGATGTTCCTTAAGCTGAGCTTCGGCATTGTCCTCACAGCAGGAAGCTGATGGAAGAAACATTCTGTCAACTTCCCGTACTCCTCGCAAGGAGCAGGAGTACTGGTATCCCCAGGGGCACCATCAGTGTTCGATTTAGTGGGTCTTTACTAGACCCGCTAAATCAAACGCCGGAAGATGAACTGCCGCAGCCTCAATCTTTCTGCAAGTGGAGACATGGACTAAACCTAACATCCCTTGGCCAACCTACTTTGGCAAATGATCAGATGCTACGGTGATGAGCAGCAACACAGAGCTGTAAGGCCCTGATCTTGCAATGACTGCAATGCAACTACTCACAATGTATAATGTAAAACACCTACTGAAATCTCTACAGAATAAGGTCCCAGGACAGACAGTAAACATCTTCTCATCATCTACTCTTCTCACTCATCCACTTTCATCATTTGAGCCTCCTTTGGGAGACATTTACTTTCGAATGAAACAACACGCGATGGGAAAGCAAACTGTAGCAATGTATGAAACAAAATACAGGACTATGTAGCAATGTATGTAAAGCAGCAGAGAGGATACAGGGAGTTAATCTTGCTCCCTTCTGAGGCACCTTTGAAGTGCCCAATAAATTACCTTGACACAAAGCAACCCCAAAAAATAAATATTGTCTTGTTTGCCACAGGTATAACAAACACAGCCAAGTTGTTACAGCAGAGCCAAGATTTGCTCACTACCGTTTTATTTATTTACCAACCGTTAAAGCAGATTCCACTCCACTGTAAAGGCATAAAGGTGGCTCCGGCAACCCAATAAGACTGGGAGGAGAAGCCCATTTTTTGTGCTCGGGAACCCTGGGGGATGTTAAACTTCTGAGCTTCAGCAAGCGGGAATACTGGATCCTCTCGGGCACATTTCCTGGGTACCAACATCCCACCTGCTCTGTCCCAGAAATGGAGTTCCTCAGACCACCGGACATGGGTGCCCTGGACCACTACTGACCCAATAAACACCAAACACTTAAACCCATGCTCAGAGAAGAGCCACATGGTGCACTCAGCCCACAAGCCTGGGACTGCAGCAGAGAGCCTGCCTCAGGTTCCTGCAGAGCTGCTGGCTGGGAGCTACACCTAGGTAAGCGCATCCCAGCCAGAGCCTGCCTCTGACACACACACACACACCCCGCACCTGCCCCAGGCCACCATCAAAATCCTCTGTGTCCCCTCTCTCCACCTCCTTCAGGTCACAACTCCCTCCCAGAATCTGCACCCCCTTCGAGAGCCCCACTTGCAGGCCAGAATCCTCTCCTGCACCCATATCCCCACCTGAACCCTGCACCCCAACTCACAACCCCCTTCTTCATTCTAATTCCTTCTCAGACCCCACACTCCCTCCTGCACCCAAGTCCCCTAAACCAAGCTCCCTTCTGCACCCAACCTCCATCCCTACTCCATAGAAAGGCAGCCCTTGACCAATTGTCAAAATCTTGGCGTGCCCCCCCATTAAAAATTATTGCCACCCCGGTACAGATCATACCAAACAACACATGTGTATACCTTTCCATCTCACCCTTCCCTTGCGAGTCTTTGGTGAACCATCTGAGTCAATGAAGACAGGCAGTTGGGTGGTGTGTCTCAACCTCAACCGTCTCCATCTGTCACCTTGCTCTCTCCTGTCCCTTGCGTTCTCTTCCTATATGGCCCCTTTTTCCAGGTATTTCTTGATTTAAACCCCTCTTGGTCATGTGAGCTCTTTCGTTCCACTTCTGGAAAATTTCCACTGACCCTACGGTTCCCCCCCTGCCCTTCAAGGAATGAGTTAAACTGGATTCCCATGGCTTGAGCTGCTGTATGGCATAAGCCTTAGGAGATCGAAGTACCACTCTTCTTCTGGCTGTCCCTGTGATCTTAAAACAATGTCTATTTGTACGGGAAACACGCGTGGCCCTCAGGCACAGGGCTCCTTGCCTCGGAAGCACTTGCTCTGCAGATTTTTGATTTGCCAAGTCCTCCAAAGGGTGCTGGATGGAAACTGCCTAGAAGAGCTCACAATCTAGGCTCCAGAGCTCCCAGCTCTTGTGTGTAGATAAACCTCTGACCAGGCCATCCTTAGGGCTTATGGGGCCCTAAGCAGAACTTCAGACCGAGTGCCCCTATGCCCAATGGGGGGCACTGGGGTGGGTGATTTTTTAGAGATGTGACTTTATAATCTTCAACAACACTAATGAACAGGGGAGGCCTGTGAGCCTAGGCGAGCTAGGCAGTTGCCTATGGTGCTGCTACCCCGGGCGCCCGATGATGACATCACGGGGCACCTCCAGCGCCCTGTGATGACATCATGGCCATTGACAGCCATGCAGGCAGGGGCGGCGATTGCACCGCCCTGCCTAGGGCACCAGCTGCTGCAGCCGGCCTCGAGCCGCTTCTGCTAATGAAATATTTTTAAAGAAAATTTTAAACCGAGGCCCTGTCGACTAACCCAGTGTTTCTCAACCAGTGGTACGAGTACCCTTAGAGGTACTCGAGAGACGTCAGGGGGTACGTCAACACAACGGAAATTTGGAGAAAACTGAATTTTTATTTAGATTTTACAAGGTTTTATTATTTTTGTACTTTTTACACCCAAAAATGTCATTGTCTGCCTGGCTTTGATTAAGCTGTTGAAACAAATGTGTTGCAATGGTAGAAAAAAAATTGCGTGTCTGAAAACTGTAGGTACTGGGGGTACTTACAATTTTTTTAAAGGGTTACTTTATAAAAAAAGGTTGAGAAACGCTGGACTAATTCAGAAATGGACAGGACAGACCTGGGGGGTTGGCAAATGCCTGCCAAATGGTTTCATTCCCACTTGAATGGCTCTCTCCCAGGTTCCGTGTCCTGACAATAGGCTTGGCCAGCTTTGTCACCCTTAAACTAACTAGAACCTCTCTGAAGGGAGACGCACCAGGCTGCAGCAGCCACAGAACAGAGACAGGAAGAGGCAGGTGGGTGGACATTAGGACCCAGCGGTGCCCCAGACTTTTGGGTGGTCCACACCACTGCGTATTCTGTATTCTGTGTATTCTATGAACGGTCCTGAGCCCCGCATCTGCATGGAGCAGCTTGCTGACTGGGGCCTGAGTTTCAGACATGACTTGACAGAGGAGGCCGCTGCAGTAACGGAAGGGTTGGGGTGAGCACAGAGTTATGCGCCATTTGGTGAGCTAATCTCCACAGGCAAATGAACTAGACAGACCTTAGGAATTTGAATTTTAATACATGGCATAGAAGATACAAACGGAGTCGTTTACTATCCTACTTGAACCTCTTTAATGCAGCAATGCTGGATTAAAGTCACTTTTTACCGTTTTTTTCCCTCTTTTTTGAAACGATCACGTCACGTGAACACTCTAATCATTCCAAAGATATTACAGTGGCGGGAAAGGTTTCATTGGGCCGCTTGCAAAAATGGATCGGTGGAGCCAATAAACTTTTATTCAATACAAATATATGCCATCTCAGTGTTGTTACATTTCAATGTGGACACACTGCATTATCTCTTGATACTACTATCTTTGTTTAGATAACATGATCTAGGCTACATTTCAAATGATTATCAACTAATGGAATGTTTGAAATTAGCTACACTCTTTGGGAGGTCCATAAAATTTTAATAGACTGAGAAGGGGGCCATGTGCTCAAAAAGTTTGGGAATTAAGGTTGCCAGGTGACCGGTATTGACCTGGACAATCCGGTATTTTTTTATTTTTTTTCCACGGCCAGGAGACGAAAATCCCAGGTGCTTACCTGGTTCTGCAGAGGAGCTGTCTGGCCCGGAGCAGGGAGACAAGATGGCAGACGGCTGCGGGTAGCCTGTTAGGGCCAAAAAGGCTCAAAAGCGTTTCTTAAGGGGACCACGATTTTTTTTTTCCTTTTTAAAAACCAACTCTCGGGGCCCCTTTTTCTTTTTTTTGCTCAACAACTTTGGTCTCCCCTTTTTTTTTTCCCCTCAACAGAATTTTTTCCCCAGTGTTTTTTTTTTTGGGGGGGGGGGGGGGGGAGTGTTCCATATTTTTGGTTAAACGATTTGACAACCCTTTTGGGAACCACTGATATTATATTTTACTTCTCAAGATCTCTTCAGAGGAAAGGCCTGTCCAAAGAGATGCAATATTAATGTTTCACTCCATGTCATTTCTACTTTTATGTTTATTCAGTTTTAACAAGGTAACCACCAGGATTTTGCCTGTGAGACAGCAGGTGCAGTCATGGTTTAATATTTATTATTACAATTATTACTAGGGACTGCTTCTTCCCAAGCCAAAGTCTAGCTTTGTGCTTTCAACTCAAAGAGTAATCAACTGAGAGGAAATGATCAAGTCCCCTATTAATTATTACAATGGGCCAATGAGGAGCCCCTTGAAATTATGTTTATAATAAACTGTTTAATTATAGTTGCCTCCAAAAGGGACGAGACGTACAGAGCCATGATTTATCTCTATTCAGAGATTCATGGAGCGCTATCATCGGCAAAACCCAGAAGAGAGAAATATGAAGAAAACCTTTACGTTGGTGGTCTGAATTTATTTCACATTATATTCAATACAGAGGACTTATCCAAAACTAGACTGGACGTCCTTATGATGGAAGGCTACTTCATTCCACAGGGGAAAAAACTGCTTAGCAAGTAGAATTATAAATTTAAATTTATAAATTAATGGAGATTGCCTATCTCCTAGAACTGGAAGGGACCTTAAAAGGTCATCGAGTCCAGTCCCCTGCCTTCACAGCAGGACCAAGTACCATCCCTGAAATTTTTTTGTCCCAAATGGCCTCTGTAAGGATTGAACTCACAACCCTGGGTTTAGCAGGCCAATGCTCAAACCACTGAGCTATCCCTCCCCCAACAGAAATTCAGATGATTAACTTTGTCCCTACCATAGATGCCAGGGCACCTGCCGTAGAAGACTGGCCAGTCCTTAAATTCTGCTATATCTATTTCTCTTTCCCCATTTCTGACTAGTTGGAGGCTCCGAAATTGGTCATCTTTACTTCCTTCCCGGCATGTTCCTCAATACACACCTTTCCCATGCTCATAAAACGACAGTCGTACAAAGCGCCCCCTTCCATCTGCAAAACTGACAAATCTCATGGGTCCCTGAAACTTTCATAAGCTATGATCTTATTTCCAGAGTATTGGACAGGGACAAGGATGATATGGGGCTCTCTGTTTTTTGCGCCTGTTTAACAAGCTGGCCAACAGGATCAAATCCACTTATGGTTGGGGTAGAGAGTTGATTAAGTGGCTGCGAAGTGGGTTGTAAGGATTAACCTGATTAGTAGTGAAAAGGGGAGGGAGGGAGAAAAGAGGAGAAAAAATATTCAAGGCAAGCGAGGAGGGTCCTGGGTGGTCTGTAAGCTGGTCCGAGACAGAGGGAGAGTGTAATGAAAAGATGAAATCCAATCATTGTACAGGAAGCTTTCACAAGGCTTAAAACAAATCCTTAAGAAAACAGAAAAGAATCCAGGAAGAGGAGTTGTATTACTGCTGAAAACGGTATTGGCATATTACCAATGCATTTATTCTGCGTGACTGACAGTTACACTTCTGATCTCCGCAGCAGAGGGAGAATAATTCCTTCCTACGCTGCAAACCTCTAAGGACTTGTAAAGGAAGTTCCCTGTAGGACTTTCACGCCAAAGTTTTGCTAGTTCCCCCATTTCAGTTTAGTTTTGCTAGAAAGAAATTGAATGAACTGAAAACGGGTTTTCTAATGAAAAGTGTTAGGCAACCTTGATCGCAGGTGCCTTCAAGTACAATATACAAATCTTAGACAAAAGTTAGATTAAAACTAATGAGGTTTATATTAGGATATAAATTCAGCAGAGGAGCAAGGGCATAGAAAGGAAGCTGTCTCAAAGCTGAACCGAAAAGCTTCGGGGGAAAAATAATTCAGAGTTAAAAAAAGCTGATGCTAAATTAGAAGGCATTTGAGGAATATTTGCTACACCTTGAAATCCCCCTTCCACTTCGCTTAACTTTCATTCAAGGCCTTGAATGAGAAAACAACTGACGCACATGCTTAACTTTTAGAATACTGTATGTTTAAGTCCTATTTCCTTCAATAGACTTTCAATCCTAAATCCAGGCCAAAGACATGCATCATAAAGATCTCAGCCTATTTACAGTGCCATGAATTTTTATTCCTAAGAATAAATCCCCTTCCACATTGTAACTTACACTGATACACAATTTCTTCAAACTGGAAAAAGCCTGGGGGTGTGTCTAGACTACAGAGTTTTTTCGACAAAAGTGGACTTTTGTCAACAAAACTATACCTGTATCTACACTGCCGCTGAGTTCTGTTGACATAATGTCGACACAACTCAGCAGTTTTGTCGACGGCTGTAAACCTCATTCTATGAGGAATAACACCTTTTGTCGACAGATTTCTGTC
Organism: Pelodiscus sinensis; assembly: GCF_049634645.1. NCBI lineage: Eukaryota > Metazoa > Chordata > Testudines > Trionychidae > Pelodiscus > Pelodiscus sinensis. The sequence continues at coordinate 36,360,510 of NC_134726.1, read as the reverse complement.
GACAGACGGCGTTATTGCATCTACACTGTCCTTTGCGTCGACAAAGCGGCTTGCTTTGTCAACAGAACTGGATGTAGTCTAGACACTCTCTGTCAACAGAAGCTTTGTCGACAGTATCTGTTGACAAAACTTCTGTCGACAAAAGCCTGTAGTCTAGACGTAGCCTGGCAGACAAATCTTGGGCTTCCATTTTATTATTTGTGAGTAAATAGATAAGGAATAAATATGTACCAAGGCATAATTGGAATGAAAGAAACAAAGGGAAAGTTAGCATCATTCTTCCCAGATAATCAGGTACATTGTGTGGCGCTGGAAGGCTAAGTAACCTGACTAAGGTCACACAGGTTCGTAAATGCCTCGCTCGGCTCCTCTGAGTAATCCTACTGAAGGCCCAGAGGAAAAGAGTCCTATCACAGGTAATGCTTAAGCATGTGCTGAAGTCCTGTTGAAATCAACAAAGCTTGAGTAGACACTGAGTACGCAGAGAGTTAAGTCCTTTCCTAAACTGGGACCTGGGGGCAGGATCGGGAAGGAGACAACGGCTAGTTGACCACCCCAAAGATGAATGAATAATAGTTTAAAAAGAGAAATTATTTGGGTCTGCCATATGCAAATTCCTTAATTTCATATTAAGTAGTTAGGCAGTTTGTCTGATGCAGAACTGTGCTGTGTTGGGATGAGGCATTCGAAACCTCACTTTATTTTTTTTTAATTAATTAAGATCGGAGTGGGGGAATCTATGGCTCATGGGCTGCATCCGACCTGCTACTTCATTTCTTGTGGCCTGCGAAGTCCTGAGCCTGTGTCCTCTAGGGGCAGGAGTTATCAGGAAAACATCACCCTGTCCCACCCCTCCCGCCAGGCCAGCTTCACAATTCCCATAGGTCACATGGCCCTTCCAGCTAGCTGCGCAGAGCCAGAACAGACAGGGAGCCTGTCTTAGCCCTACAAACAGGAGCTGCCTGAGACCAGCTCAAGCACTGTCCTGCTGGGGCCCACCCCCAACCTCCTGTCCCCCTCATACATCCTAAGTCCCTCCCAGAACCCGCACCTGAACCCCAGCCCTGAGCCCGCATCCCGCACCTCCTCCTGTACCCAAATCCCTTGGCCCCATCTTGAAGATCCCTCCCATATCCCAAGCCCCTAATCTCCAGCACCAACACAGAGCCCTCACTACCCCTCATTTCTGATCCCACCCCAGAGCCTAGAAGTAGACCCGAGTCTCCACACTTCCCTGTGGGACTGTGTGGGGGCCGCGATGATTTTTTTTTTTTTTTTTGAGGGTCAATGGCCACGGATACAAAAAAGATTTCCCACCCCGATTTAGATTGTTACTAATTACCATCCCAGCTTAATGGCATATACACATCCATCCAAGCTACTTTTCTTTCACTCTGCCTACAGTCCCATTCAGAATGCATTTCCAGATTCGCTTTATATAACCATTGCCTTCCACAGCCACCTTTAGACAATACAAAATTGTTCCCCCCACTATAAAGATCACCTCCAATTGTTGCTCCCATTGGCCCAATATTGTTTCCCTTGGGAAATCTGCATACAGAGCTTCTGTTTCCATTGCAATGAGACATGAGCGAGGGTGAGGATTTCAAAGAATTACAAATACCTTTTGGTTTGGCATCGCTAGAGCTAGATAGCAATAAATTGCAACCCCAAAGCCTCGCAACAGTAGCCTTGGTTTGGATCTGGAGCCTGCATTATCATCAGACCATCACATTTCTCTGGTTTCCCAATTTCAACATGAACTCAGAATCTGTCTATTCCTGCATTTTGCTTCCGAAGTAGCCCATAACTTTATAACATCCAATTACAGCAATCTGAATCCACGTGCCACAACCAGAACTGAAAACAAGAGACGTGTTTTGATTTGATCTCCTTTGTGTGACCATGTCACAAATTCTGTGCTTCAAACCTATCCTGCACTGAGTTTTCTACACCTCTGCAATTACAGTGCCTGCATCTTCAGTTTAAATATCTACTGGCCCTTTATGTCTTTCATTCGATTGGATGTCCATTCTTGAACTAATTCCTTCCCTTATAATTAGCTACAGTGTCCATCATCCTCTTCTCTATCACGCGTTGAATGATATTTCGCTGAACTCTGACCCTAAAGAAATACAAAGATCACATGTGTCTAATTCTCAGTCAATCCATTTTAATGTCATTGTCTTGCAAAGTACTGGGGGCATGAGAGGGACTGGTTACTAATGGGCTGTCCATATTTTATCGTGGATGTCTAATTTTTCCCATTTCCCTTTGATAAAACCTGTGGCAGGAGAAGTGCATGTAAAAACAGCTTCTGTATCTCAAGGGTCAGGGAACCGGTAAGAAAAATACTGTTTTCCTGATTATAATGAGGCTAGGCCCTAAGGCCAGAGAAGGACCATAGAGAAGTCCTCCCAGTAGGCTGAAGTGGCTGTGGAGGAACCAGCCAGGAGGGACTGTATATGAAGCTGCAGAACTAGAGGCAGCTCAGACTCGGAAAGGAGAAGATCAGGGTAGTGGGCGGAAACAGGGACAGCTCAGAGTGGGAAGCTGTTGAGAACATTGTCTCCAGAAGAAGCCCTAGAGCACGAGCAGGGAATCTTTTTTTTGGATCGGAGGCCACTGACCCACAGAAAAATCAGTCAGGGGCCGCACACAGAAATCCCTCAGGGTATGTCTACACTAAGTCCCCAGTTCGAACTAGGGAGGCTAATGTAGGCATTTGAAGTTGCAAATGAAGCCCAGGATTTAAATATCCCGGGCTTTATTTGCATCTTCCCGTCCGGGCGCCATTTTTAAATCCCCCTAGTCCAAACTAACTGCCCGCGGCTACACGCGGTAGTCAAACGTTAACTCAAACTAAGTCCTTAGTTCGAATTAAGTGTTACACCTCATTCCACGAGGAGGGGGCTAGTGTAGACATACCCTCACTGATGTGGCCCCTGACTGAGGAAGAAAGACACTTCCCACACACCAGAGCTTAAGGGGGCCCAAGCTAGTAGACCGTGTGTACTCCAATGCAGGAGGGGCCAGATTCAGGCAAACTGGGGGCCGCATCTGGTCCCCAGGCCTGAGGCGCCCCACCCCTGCCCAAGAGGCACTTTTACACTGAGTGGGGAAATGGACTAAATTGAGAGATTACTGAGTAACCGAAAAGGCGAAAGACCGAGGGCAGTGCAGGCACATGCACTCGGCCACATGGGGGTGCTCGCGGGAGACGAGAGCCGCCCCGTTACACTAACCATAACCAAGGAAGGTAGCAACAAATAGAGTGCTGAATTTTTCTAGCAATGCTACAGAGGTTCTTGGGTTTGGGTCGGGGTTTTTTCAGCACTATGTCTAACCCAAGTTGAGGGTCTGGCGCTCTAGCCGAAATAAGTTATTCTCAGAAAACTTTCTTCACCTTACTTTCATAAAGTCATTCGCTTCCCAAGACATGAGCCTGCAAACTGAAGTTAGAGCTTGAGAAAGCTGTTTCTTGGGTTTAATAATTTAATAACCTAATCATCACTCCTGGCTGGATTGAATTTGTAGTGGGCCGTGTTGGTAAATATATAGAGCTACAGACATACTGTATAATAGATTCCATTTTTTTCAAGACTTCTTCGAATCACAGAAATGTTTGTCTGGAAGGACCCCAGAGGGGTCATCAAGCCCAGCCCCTAAGCTGAGGAAGGAGCAAGTAAACCTAGACCATCCCTGACAGGTGTTTATCGAACCTGTTCCTAGAAAATCTCTGATGGGGATTCCACAATTTCCCTTGAAACGCTATTCCAGGTCTTAACTGCTATTAGAGATGGAAAGATTTTCCTAATATCTTGGGGTATGTCTACACTACCCTCCTAGTTCGAACTAGGAGGGTAATGTAGGCATACCGCACTTGCAAATGAAGCCCGGGATTTGAATTTCCCGGGCTTCATTTGCATAAGCGGGGCGCCGCCATTTTTTAAACCCTGCTCATTCGAACCCCGTGCAGCACGGCTCCACGGGGCACGAACTAGGTAGTTCGAACTAGGCTTCCTAGTTCATTCCACGAGGAGTAAAGGTAGTTCGAACTAGGAAGCCTAGTTCGAACTACCTAGTTCGTGCCCCGTGTAGCCGCACTGCACGCGATTCGAACGAGCAGGGTTTTAAAATTGGCGGCGCCCTGCTTATGCAAATGAAGCCTGGGAAATTCAAATCCCGGGCTTCATTTGCAAGTGCGGTATGCCTACATTACCCCGCTAGTTCGAACTAGCGGGGTAGTGTAGACATACCCTAACCTAAATCTCCCTTGCTTCACATTAAACCCATTACTTCTTGTCCTCCTCCTCCTCCTCATCAACCATGGCCCAATAGTGCCTCCCTCACTATTTCCTTCCATCTTTCCCTGTCCAGTGAGGAGTGGCTTAGTTTCTGTAGACTAGCTCCGCACCAATGTACTATATCATCTACCCATTCTCTGTGGGGTCTGCCTCTCCTATTCATACCGTCCATTATGCTGAATATCAATCTTAGTGTCAATATCTGCTGTATGGTACTTCTATCTTTCCTGAATCCGACTTCTTGTCCTACCTCTAATGAAAGCAAAAAACTACTACTCAAGATCTTCTTTATAACAGCCCTTAACATATCTGAAAATGTACCAACCCCCCCGCAACCCAATGCCCAGGGTTTGGGGGTTTTTCTTAACCGTTCCTCATAGGTCACATTTTCTAAACTTTTTGTTGCTCTCCTCTGGATTCTCTCCAATTTGTCTATACCTCTTCTGAAGGGGGGAACCCGGAACAGGACACAGTACTTAATTGAGGCCTTAACAGCGCCAAGTTGAGCAGAACAATGACTTTCCACTCTTTACAAACAACACTCCTCTTACTACATTCCAGTGTATTAGTCTTTTGTTCAATTGTACCACATTGCTGACTCATTTAATTTAGGGATGGTAAAACGGTTAACCAGTTAAACAACGGCACTTCATCGGTTAACCATTATGAGTGAGAGACCATCACTCGGCTCTGCTGGGTTTTCACACCCAGCTCTCCTCCCGCCCCCCCTTGCCCTGCCATTGCAGCTGCATGGTCCTCCCACTACAGCCCCCAGGACCCACGGTCCAGCCCTCTAGTCCCACTGGTCCTGACACCAAAGCTGTCCTGGCCCAGCACAGCTGGCTGTTAGGCAAAGGCCGATTAACACCCTTAATTCAATTACTGAGCCTCTCTAACCCTCCAAACTTTTTTTAGAAGTACTGCTGCTTAGCCGGGCATTCCCCATTTTGTAGATGTGCATTTGATTCCCGCCCTCCTGCCCTCCCAAGCGTAGTACTTTATTCTTGGGTCTTTACTGACTTTCAGGTTATTGATTCATACCGTCAATTTGTGGAGGTCATTTTGAATTCTAGTCCTATCCACCAGAGAGCTCTCAACTTGGTGTCACCTGAAAATGTAGAAACACGCTCTCCTTTCTAATATCTTAAGTTGTAAATGAAAATACTGAATAGAACTAGAGCCAGGATTCATCCCTGTAGGACCCCATTAGCTACATCCTGCCAGCTGACGGTGAGCCATTGCTAACTACTCTTTGATTATGGTCTTTCAACCAGTTGTGCATCCACCGGATAGTAATTTCATCTAGGCCACATTTCCCTAATTTACTTATGAGAGCGTCATGTGCATCTGTGTCAAAAGTCTCACTAAAATCAAGATTTATCGCATATATCACTTCTCTTCCTGTCACTACACCGCCAACACAGTGAAAGGAGGAAATTAGGTTGGTTTGGCATGCCAAATCAACTCTGGCTATTTCTCATAACCACTCTTATCCTCTAGGTGCTTACAAACCATTTGTTTAAGCTTTTGTTCCAATATATTTCTCAGTGTTGAAGTTACTAAAGCTGACCCATAATCCCCTGGGCCCTCTTTGTTCCCGTCTTTAAATATAAAGAGTATGCTTGCCCTTCCCCAATCCTCTGCTACCACACCCATTTGCCATAACCTCTCAAAGATCATTGCTAATGGCTCCAAGATTGTTTCAGCTAGTTCCTTACGTACATTCTGATGTATTTCATTGGGCACTGCCAACTTGCATATACAGCCGGTCCCCGAGTTACGAACGCGTCGACTTACGACTGTGTGTACTTACGACCAACCTCCCATTAAGCCCATTACAGCCAGTCCCCGAGTTACGAACGGACGATCCGTGCTTACAAACAGTGCGGCTGCATTTAAAAGCATGTATTCTGACTTACGAACAAATCGAGTTATGACCAGGTGTTCGGAACGTAACCCATTCGTAAGTCAGGGACTACCTGTAGTTAATTTATCTATATATTCTTAAACCTGATCTTTCCCTATTTCCCCCCTCATCAATATTAATTGTGTTGAGCATTTAATGAAACTGAATCAAAATAGGCATCATAAGCCCTTCAGCCTTCTTCATCATCAGCTATTAAGTTCTTCTGCTTCTAGAACCACACTTGCCTTCATCCTTCTCTTGCTTCTACCATATGTAAAGAACTTCTTGTTGCCTTTTGTGGCCCTTGGTAACTCATTTTGTGCCTTAGTTGTCATGATCTTTCCCTATATGCTTGAGCTATTCTTTTGTACTCCTCTTTAGCATTTCATCCCATGTGTTTTTGTGGGATTCTGTTTTGATGTTCAGGTTATTAAAGATCTCCTGAGGAGCCATATTGGCTTCTTCTTATTCTTCCTATCTTTCGTTTGCATCAGGATAGTTTGCAGTTGTGCCCTTAATATTGTAGTATGGAGAATTTGCAAACTTTCCTGAAGAACTTTTTCTCTTAGATTTTCTTCCTATGGGACCTTGCCTACCATTTCTCTTGAATTTGTTGAAGTCTACTTTTTTGAAACCCATTGTTCTCATTTCGGTCTTCCTGCCCCTTCCTTTCCTTCAAATAATGAATTCCAACATTTCAGGATCCCTTTCTCCTAACTGCTCTCCACCTTCAAACACAACCAATTCCTCTCTGTTGGTGAAGATGAAGTCTAAAACAGCTACTGCTCTAGTTATTTCCTCTGCATTCTGAAACAACATGTTGACCCCCCCTCCCCAATACATTTCCAGAACTTATGGGAGATTTTGTGTTGTGCTGTATTATCTTTCCCCCAGATCTCAGGATGGTCAAAGTTCTCCATCCATTGCTGCTGCTCCTGTGTTTTGGACATTCCTGTTATGAGCCCTAGAAATGCCTCATCCAGCTCTTCTTCCTGATTTGGTGATCTAGAGTAGAACCCTCCCATGACATTACTCCTACTCCCCCCGCTTTTTTTTTTTTTTTTTACAAAGAGACTTTCAACTGGTCTGCCTCCCACCACCTTCCAAACTTTAGGAATGCTTGATGGGTATTGTGACACCTCCTCCCTTATTTTCCTGCCTAAACACGTAATACCCCTCTATCCCAAGACTCCAGTCATGAGATTTCACTTACCAAGTCTCTGTGACCCCATCTAGGTCATAATTTAGCTTCTGTACTAATGTTTTCAGATCTTCCTGTTTATTTCCAATATGTCTTGTGTTTGTATACAGACATTTAAGATGTTCAACATATTCCACCATTGATTTCCAATGTGTTGCTCCTATGGTCCTACTGTGATTTTCCATCCTCCTATCCCCCAGCTGTTAAGGTCTCTCCTTTTACGTGCTTACTGGCGGAATGTTGTCACCTACCCTCTTTGAACCTAGGTTAAAACTTTCCTTACTAGGCTGGCTAGTTCTTGATCAGGTGGAACTCATCTCTTCCTGGAAAAGCATCCTATGACTGAGGAAGCTGCAGTCCTCCCATTTATGTCTTGCATTGCACCATCCCTAGAAATGTATTCCAAATTCTCCTCTTCCTTCTTTTCACTCTGCTCCAGTTCCGCTTAATCTGTAACTTCAAAAAGACGCTTTGAATTGGAGGTCTGACTCCTAGCTTCTGTAAACCCCAGAAATAGCTGAGTCCCCATCAGCATAGAGTGGCTTAGCATATAACCTACCCCAAGACACTAGTGACCATAGAATACTAGAACTGGAAGGGACCTCGAGATGTCATCGAGTCCAGTTCCCTGCCCTCGTGGCAGGACCAACCACGGTCTAGATCCTCCCTGACATCTGTCTCTCTAACCTGCTCTTAAATATATCCTGTGATGGAGATTCCACAATCTCCCTAGGCAATTTATTCCAGTGTTTAACCACCCTGACAGTCAGGAAGTTTTTCCTAATGTCTAACTTACAGCTCCCTTGCTGTAGTTTAAGCCCATTACTTTTTCTCCTATCCTCAGAGGCCAAGGAGAACAATTTTTCCCCCTCCTCCCTGTGATACCCTTTTAGATACCTGAAAACCGCTATCATGCCCCCTCTCAGTCTTCTCTTTTTTAAACTAAACAAGCCCAGTTCTTTCAGTTTTCCCTCATAGCTCACATTTTCTAGACCTTGAATCATTTTTGTTGCTCTTCTCTGGATCTTCTCCAATTTCCCCATACCTTTCTTGAAATGTGGTGCCCAGAACTGGACACGATACTCCAACTGAGGCCCAATCAGCGCAGAGTAGTGCGGAAGAATGACTTCTCGTGTCTTACTCACAACACTCCTGCTAAAGCATCCCGGAACCATGTTTGCTTTTTTTGCAAGTGTCACAGCGCTGACTCATATTTAGCTTGTGGTCCACTATGACCTCTAGATCCCTTTCTGCAGTACTCCTTCCTAGACAATCGCTTCCCATTTCTGTATGTGTGAAACGAATGTTGCTTCCTAACTGGAGTACTTTGCATTTCTCCTTATTAAACTTCTTCCTGTTTACCTCAGTGATGATACACACAGAGATAATTTTCTGTGCCACCAAAATTAGTTGCTAGGCATGGAGTTTTTCATTACTTCCTAGTTCATAAAAAGTTTGACAAAGAGAGGCCAAAAGTCTAATGGCGATTTCTCTAGAAGAAAAAAGGAAATCAAAAGACAGTTAAAGAAAAACTGGAACTAACCAGCAAGCTTCCTTCTCATCGTTATCAGCACGGCTATCTGTCAGCAAGCACCTAATTAGGAACAAAGGATACTATCAAGTAGAGATCTGCTGTATGCAAAAGGTTAGAGTGCTGATTGATGAGCTCTAAGAAAAATGGTTATAGAATAATTAGCAACAATTTGTAGAAATTGGAAGAAGTGACCTCTTATGTTCTGGGCAGTATCCAGCGTAAGCAATGACAACGCTTTTCCCAGGGGCACTGTGAAACTCAGAAGGCCCAAAGCGTGACTCCATTATTTCTCTTCCAATACCTGTTTGGCAAAGTTAAAGCGACTCTGTAGACACCTTAAAACTTCATGTGGCTTGTGTTTCCCATTTAGAAAATAATTAAGGCATGTGTAGTATTTATGAGCGCTCAGATAGCAAAATACCATACAAGAAAAATGGCCTTCTGGAAAGACAAAAGGAACTCAGGAACCACAGACTGTCTGTCTCCTTGGTCTTAACAGCGCTATTCCTCAGTTTCCCCCATCTGTAAACTTGCCTTCTTCATAAGGGATCACGAAGCTTAATTCAGCAACGGATGTAGAGCACTTTGAGATTCTTGAGCTGACGGTATGAGAGAAGGACAAACCATGATAGAGTATCTTGTGTGTGTTGATGGGCAAGCTTTTGTGGATGGGAAGAGTTGCCATGTCCACACACACCCTATTTCTGCAACGGAACGTCAATCCTGACCTGCAATAACCCTTGTTAGTCCCACGTTGGCTCTACCTCACAGCTATGGACACCTCAGGGTCAGGCACGGGCAGCAACTCCGGTCTCACCTGCTGCAGAAACACCGGCACGGCCTGGACTCCTCCTTCCCCCTGCGGCCTCCCCCGCTGCAGGGCTCTCTCTCTTTTTATACTCTGGCTCTGCTGGGAGCATGCCCAGCAGGGATGCGGGGGTGGGGCCTTCTCAGCCAGTTGGGCCTGGACTACTCCCTGCTCTTCAGTGCGGGGCCTGTCCGCCCTGTCACACACCCCTACCTCAAATCAGGCACCAATAGTACTCAATCTGCTTCACAGATCTTGGGCCGATGATCTGTTAACGTTCAGCTGCCTCGCTGGCACGGACATTGCCCTGTTAGGGCTGTGGAAAGCGATGGATGGTCTTTCTTTCTCTGCCTGATAGCGATTCCTCCTTCATTTCCCAGTCTCTTTCCAACTGCCACGTCTGTGGCGTTTGTGAGACACACAGCGGTCTAACCCGTCTTGAGAACATCACGTCGCTGAAGCAGGGCACAGCAGAAACGTTCGGCACGTTTCAAGGCATCAGGCACCAAGGCGCGCACGTGTGACGCTGCAAGTTTCAAGTGACAGCTACCAGTCCATCGCGGGAGGGTGGCTGCACTTCAGAAAGACGGTTCTTTTTAAAGCAGGCAATCCTCCAAGGCGTCTTTCTGTGTCAGTTGTTGTAGGCGACTGTTTAATCCAGGGCTACTCAGCATGCGGCCCGTGGCCCGTTTGTTTGCAGCCCGCAGTGCGGTTTGGGGCTACACTCAACACTCAGCCCGTGGCTGGGATTCTTTGCGCATGGCCTCCACTGGGAACACGTTCCACAACGGCGAGGCATCTCCCAGGCGGGATGAGCATTGAAAGAGGCAAGTGGACGGGCTGGCTGAAACAGATGGGTGCAGGGTGTTGCTGTTTCTAGCCCCCTGAGAGGAGATGCCTGGAGTGCCAGGGCATTGTGGGAAGTGCTTTGTATTCATGCCCGTCAGTGTGAAAGAAGCTATTTGCATATATATTTGCATGTGCATTCAACCACACCGAAGTTGCAGCCCTCGGCATGTGCTGTGAATATCCTTGTGGCCCCTGAGGCTTCCAAAGTTGAGTAGCCCTGGTTGAATCAGAAAACAAGCAATGCACTGACCATCACGACAGCACCCAAACGACAGACCTGAGGGAAACATCCTGCACTGGAGCACAAGAGACAGGAGACGTGTGATCCAGTTGGATTTTCCCATTTCTAAGATGACCTCACTGTCCTACTCCATGGGGACTCGTGCTTGAAATGGAAAACACAGGCTCTGTTCGTACTAGGCTTGAGTTTACACATACAAATCCCCCTTCCCTCCACGCCTTTCCAACCGTTCACATGCCAGGACATATGGCTGCAAGGTGTTCCACAAAACCAGAGCATAGGTTAGATCTCTGAATGGAGCTGTCGCATACAGGCCCCATGCTAGGATTCACCCCGACAGTCGAGGCACCGTGTTATGTCAGCTGAGCTGCACACGTGGAAGAAGCCGACCACGGGCCAGCTGAGTGTGAGTCTGGCGACGCACGGGATGGGAAGGCACCGTGGGGGGGAGCTGGTTACAGTTCCGAAATTCTCTGCCTGACCATCGATGCCAGTGCACGTTTGGAAGGACGCTCTGACCTGTGCCAGTTGGCAATCGTCCGCAAGCTGGGCGCACGCCAGGAACAGACCCAAGCTCAGCGTGCACCAGCGATCCTCCTGCCCCTCCTTTCCCTGCCCGCTTCCAGAGGCTGCAGGACAGGAAAGCCAGCTCACTAGAGATTCCCCCATCGCTGCTGGGAGGAGGTAGCCAGCCACTGCTCCTAAGCAGGACAATGGGACTACAGAAAAGTGGAGAGTCCACCCCACAGCTTAGCTCAATGGTGGGGGGGAGCAGGGGAGTGATGCCATGGACACTGGTAGGAGCTGTCTTTTGGCTCCCCTTGTGTACCCAGTAGACAAGTGGTTAATAAAAAACCGGCTCCATCCACGGGACGTGCAGAGTTAACAGGTTTCACTAAATGCAATTCCAAAAAGTAGCAAAAGGATTTAAAAAAAATAAATAAAAGGGGGGGGGGGCCCACCACGCAAAATTAATCCAACCTCAGCCGTCAGTGCTGGAACAGCTACATGAATGAATCAGAATAAAGCAGAAAGAGACTTTCAAGGCTAAGTCTGCTACGGCCATTCTGTGCCTGCCTTTTCACAGGCCTCTCTTACTTGTGCTAATACCTTGGGCAGGGACCCCCTCACTGGCAGCCTGTACACGCTGCCCTTGGACCGGCGTGCGCAAACGGGCACGTCTGGGACTCTGGCCTTTTCGAAACGCCGTACGAGCCTTTAAATCAGGGGTGGGGGACCTAAGGCCCAGGGGCCGGATGTGGCCCTCAGCTTGCCTGGATCTGGCTCCTAAGGCTCAAGGCTTCCCCCACCAGCACTGGACAGCCCATGCTAGCACTCCAGCCCCACCCCCATGGGGCTAGAGCACACAAAATCTACTAGCCTGGGCCCCTCTAGACTTTCTTCTTCTCAGTCAGGGGCCACATCAGTGAGGGCTTGAAAAGGGGGGGGGGGGCGTTGTTTTGGGTTTTTAAATTTTGTTTTCGGGTTTTTTTGCTTCTCACTTCTGTGGCCCCCAAGTGATTTTTCTGTGCATCAGCGGTCCCACAATCCGGAAAAGCTTCCTCTCACCCGCTTTCACCATCAGAATTCTCCTCTGCCATATCCAATCACAGCCCCACCTTCGGAACACAACTCCACACATGGAGACAGCAACACTAAAAGCGTTAAACACCTTGCTCCAGGTTATTCAGTAACTCACCCCAGGAGCTGGGATTAAGAGTTTAGCATTCCTGGCACTTCTACTACAGCTGCAAGGGAAATCAAGTATAGGTCGAAACTGCCAAACTTTGCTAAGGTCGTTCTACATCACCTTCCACTCCTATCTGAGCAAATCGACTCCAACCCTATCGCCTCACGAGACGACAGAGCAACACGTGAAGGCTGGAAAATACCATGTCTGTATAAATTATGCAGTCTGCCATTTCCCTCTTTAAAATACACAAATGTGAGGGTCAGAAGCCTTCCAAACAAAGAACTTTAAGCTGAGGAACAGATCTCCATAAAGTCTTTGGTTAAGGCCCAAGAGGGGCAAAGAGAGGCAAAAAAATATGTTCTCTGTTTAATTACCGAAGCCATAACAACATGTTATTTTATACATGATTTCCGACAAAAGTGGAAATGTTATTTTCCACGAGCATAGCTGCTGGTTCTACTACAAATAAATAGTACAGCGTACGCTCAATAGGCAAGAGACGGGGGCCATGTGTTTTCATTAATTCCCTTGGCAAGGGAGCACATGTAGATTTTGGATTGGAGCATCGGATTGGAATACGAGAGCTGGGGTGGCCAACATACATCACTGCAGACTAAATTTGGCCTGCGTCCATTTGAAAGTTGGTCCGTTACCTAGTTTTATCATTCTAATTACAAGCAGCCTCCTGAATAATTTCCTCCCTTCCAGAGACATCTTTAGCAACAGCCTGTTTCTCCTCCCCTTTTCCTCCCACTCTTTAGATGGGTTCTGATTTACTTTCCCAAATTACAATTCTGTAAACAGCTTTCTCCTTGTCCTACTCCATGACAGAGCCAGGTTCTGGCTAACCACGGTGCTATATGGGGTAGCAGCTCGCAGGTAGACATGAAATGACTTGGCCAATGGAGTAGGAGGAAAAAGCTCTTCCTTCAGATCTCACTAGCTGGGAAATATCCATGGTGGAAGTGAGGGATAAAGGTGGATGTGAAAGAGATTGGCTATGAGACCATCCAGGGAATGGAGGGGTCTTGTGTCTGGTGGTAATCTGTCTGTCTGCTTTGTTTGTTTTTTTACATGGGCACATGCCCAAAATTACATACAGGACATGACGGCTACAACCCATTTGCAAAGCTGCCCAGGATCAACTAACCAACTAGCGTTTTCCCCGGAGCTGGAACGGACTACCCTTCCCCCTCAATGAACTGAGGAGTACTGTGCGATGAAGCCTTAATGACCCACAAATGAACAGGACTGTGCTTTTCCATCTAACCCAAAATATGTGTTCCTTCCAATCAGCACTGGTTGCCTGAGGAGAGTTTTCTCAAAACCATTTCTCCCACATACAGAGCGAGGAAAGTGTTCCATCAGCAGGTGTGTTTTGGCTTCTCATCTGCAATTGCCAGGGTTTAACCTCTCTTTGGTGTGGATTATTACAATAACTGATATTGATGACGTGGCCTTCTTTGTGCGCCTGTCCCTAATGACTTCTGCAGGCTTTGCATCCTGCATTATGAATAGTACAGGAGTGGTTTTAATTAACTTTCTGGGCTACACAGCTGACACTGGTTTTGATTTCAAAAATTGTTGCATTCAGCTGGATGATTGTTGTAGGTTAGGGTCACCTGAGGGAGCTGAAAATGGAATCCCAATGTTCTCTGTCCTGGGTTGTGGGGTTTTTTTTTTTTTTTTAAATACTCCAAGCTTTAGAAAAACATACAGGCCAGAAGAGTGTGCCTGCTATTAATCCACAATGATGTGGGTAGGTACGGCTATTTTGCCGTGTCTGCTTTTGTGTTATAGAATCATAGAATATTAGAACCCGAAAGGACCTCGAGACGTCATCAAGTCCAATCTCCTGCCCTCACGGCAGGACCAAGCACCATCTAGATCATCCCTGAGCAGTCTGTCCAACCTGTTCTTAAATATCTCCAGAGATGGGGATTCCACAACCTCCCTAGGCAATTTATTCCAATGTTTCACCACCCTGACAGGTAGGAAGTTTTTCTTAATGTCCAACCTAAACCTCTCTTGCTGCAATTTAAGCCCGTTGCTTCATGTCCTATCAGCAGAGGCCAAGGAAAACAATTTTTCTCCCTCCTCTTTGCAATACCCTTTTAAGTACTTGAAAACCACCATCATGCCCCCTCTCAGTCTTCTCTTTTCCAAACTAAACAAATCCAGTTCTTTCAGTCTTTCCTCATAGCTCATGTTTTCTAGACCTTGACTCATTTTTGTTGTTCTTCTCCGGATCTTCGCCAATTTCTCCACATCTTTCTTGAAATGTGGTGCCCAGAACTGGACACGATACTCCAATTGAGGCCTAATCAGCACAGAGTAGAGCGGAAGAATGACTTCTCATGTCTTGCTCACAACATTCCTGTTAATGCAGCCCAGAATCGTGTTGGCTTTTTTTGCAACAGCATCACCCTGCTGACTCCTATTTAGCTTGTGGTCCACTATGACCCCTAGATCCCTTTCTGCAGTACTCCTTCCTAGACAGCCGCTTCCCATTCTGTATATGTGAAAAGGATTGTTCCTTCCTAAGTGAAGCACTTTGCATTTGTCTTTTTTAAACTTCATCCTATTTATCTCAACCCATTTCTCTAGTTTGTCCAGATCATTTTGACCCTATCCTCCAAAGCACTTGCAACCTCTCCCAGTTTGGTATCATTTGTAAACTTAATATGGGTACTCTCTATGCCATTATCTAAATCGTTGATGAAAGTATTAAACAGAACTGATTCCAAAACAGACTCCGGTGGAACCCCGCTTGTTATGCCCTTCCAGCATGACTGTGAACCATTAATAATTACTCCCTGAGCATGGTTATCCAGCCAGTTATGCACCCACCTTATAGTAACCCCATCTAGGTTGTATTTCCCTAATTTATTGATAGGAAGGTCACACAAGACTGTGTTAAATGTCTTACTAAAGTCTAGATATACCATGTCCACCTCTTTTCCGTTATTCACAAGGCTTGTTATCCTACCAAAGAAAGCTATCAGATTAGTTTAATACGATTTGTTCTTTACAAATCCATGCTGGCTGTTGCAGATTTGCTCATTTTTGCAGATGTGGATGCAGATACAAATTTTGCATCTAGAACCCTGCAAATATGCAGATAAAATCTGATTTATATCCACAGGTACTCACATTTGTGGATGTCAATGCCAGTATCTGTGGCTCATTTTTGCAGATACAAAATTTGTATCCATGCAGGGCTCTAGGTATTTATTTATTTTAAACAGCAAAAAGATGAATTCAACAGTTTGGACTAACACTCATAAATCCCAAAAAAGAAAGTACACCTCTTTTAAAAAACTTACGAGAGCAAAAAGTAAAGGCTTCAGAGGATGGTAAACTTCTAATTTTTATTTTATTTTTCATTCTGTGGAAGGTAAGGCCCTGACCCCTAAATAGGATTGAAGTGGATAGATGGACACACCTTATGGGGTGGAGTCCCTTTGTCGTAAATGGCTGAGGATGAGGGAAGATATACTAAAATAACTGTCCAATTTATTATTCTCCCAATTAAACTCACACATCCCTAATGAAAAACAAAGGTACACACTTTCCTTGCAACACATTCTGAAGGTCAGAAAACTCAAGTTCTACCAAAACTTCTGCAGGACGGGACATGATTCCAGAGATGATGGTCCACTGAGAAGGCCTACCCAGATGTCAGACTCATTATTCCACCTGAGACCAACTGCTAGATTGAAAGTGCAAGGAAACAGATCTCTCAAATTCTCTAGAGGACAATGAGGCAAAGCCAACATCAGAAACTGCTCCGGGAAAGCAAATGGGAGCCCTTGCAAAGCTAAGCAAACAGGTGCATGATGCGCCACTGCTAAGCAAGTAGAAAAATGGATTCTAAGCAATAGATCCAATGCCGATTGAACACTGTGTCATCAGAGGTATTAGCTACAGAGAGGAAAGGAATGTTGCCTCAGCAGCTTCCTTGAGCATGCAACCAAGGAACCAGATTACTTGACTGGATTACTGTCACAGCTATCTCCTCTTCTAATCCCAGGCCCATATCACACGAGAAGGCCAAATAATGACCACAAGAATGCAAGACAGCATTGCTCCATCTCTCCACAATCTAAATGGTGGTAATGCCTGGAGCCAGAGTGCAAACAGCTATTTATTACCAAAGTGAAAACGACTCACTAAGATGGGTTTCAAAAGACAAAAGTATATAGGGGGAGAACTTGATGACTGATGCACCGCATATTTGATCGGACTTTGTTTCCAGACCCGACTCCTGCTGTCGTAGGTCTGTCGTTTGGAAGAGTAAACAGAAAGCACCCACCTTCCTTAAATGGTTTGATTTTTCCGAGAGACAACCCAAACACCCAGACGGTGAGATATCAACAGTCACTAGCCATTTTAGAATGTCTTGGGCATTCCAAGAACTTCCAAGAACATTCCAAGAACTTCCTTGGAATATTAAAAGACAAGCAAACTAGCAGACCTTCTATCTACCTGATGCTGACTGTAGAGTTTCAAATCCCATTTTTCTAGCCCTGCTTTGGTGCATCAGTATCAATTCTATTATCGGACTGCAGCTGGATCTTCCCAAATACTAAGCAGGGAGATGGCTCATTGGTTCTTCCACATATAATAAACCTTTGGCTTGCTCATTAACAAAAGCTTGCCAAAACCTTCATCGTGTTGCGTGGAGATAAAATTGTCTTTGTATCTTTAAAGCAAGTTATGAAGAACCTCCCCGCCCAAAAAAAATCTTAAAAAAAAAAACCAACACCTTGTAAAAGTCAGAAACCCAGATGCCTTAATTGGACCTTTCTGAAGAAAACCAATTTTTTTTTAACCCAGCACTTTGTACAAGTCAGAAAGAGAGAACTTAATTGGATATTAAGAGTCGATGGTTTTTCTTGCACAATTTTCACACAGGGAATAACCTAGCTGAGTCTTTTGATGTTAGTCCTGAGAGGGCTAGGAGGAAGAGGTCTCATGGGTTTCTTGGATGGAAAAAAGTTGCATGGATAAAGTTATCTGGAGATCCTTGGACTACCCCAGTGGAAGTGGGCTGGGTTGGAGGAACAATGAGCGTAACCCAGCTGGAGAAGGAGAGAAAAGATGTAGAGAAAAGAGAGATTTACTAACAAGGTAAAGCAGACAGACAACTATTGGTGTTCCGAACGCTCACCTCATAATGGTAATCCATACAGGTCAACTCTCTCCAGCAGCGATCACCTCGGATTTTAATCAAGCCCTGTAAGGAAAAAAAAGTTTATTTTCTTTTGCACGTCAAGATAATACCTCAATATATCATGCCACAGTTAAGCCCCAGGGAGCGCGCCACACATTAAAAGAGGGAAACAACATAGATTTCAACAAATAACTTCTTTTAAAAGCCTCCCTACTTCTGCACCCAATTTCATTTATGCAAAGTTAGAGAACAGAGCAAATGCCAGAGTGCTCAGAAAAAGTGTTTCTAGGCAACGGACACTTTCCACTTTCTGTTTGTTTAAAATAATTTGACGTACGAATCTCACTGGAATGTGACACATCGTTTAAAATGTGACAGATAAGCTGGCAGGAGATACCATGGCGATGGCTGCCTGGATAGATAGAGAAAAGCTCGCGATGTGTCAGGGAAACAGAATTACTTGAGACCAAACTGAGGGACTCTTCCTACATTTGACCCTCCTGAAGAGCCGACGATATTCAGCACCTTACAAGTTCATGAACGTACCTGAGGTGCTACGGTAATTAGGGATGTTAAAATGCATGTAATTTGCTAACCGTGTAACACTGAAGATTTCAGCGGTTATACAGGTACCTGCAGGGTGGCAGCCAGCCCCCGGTGAGTACCAGCTCCTACCCGCCGCCCTGCTCCCGGGGAGCCAGCTGCTGCCCTGCGCTGCTGCCTCTGTACCAGCACAGGGCAGCAGCCGGCTCCCCAGGAGCCAGACTGGGAACCGTGTGTAAGTGTCTGAATAACAGCTACCCATTTATGCAGCTAGACTCTTGCATCCCTAATGGTAATATACAAAGGGTAAACCGGCCATTGCAGGTGCCTTATACTCACCGCACCTCAGCCATGGGAAAGGTGGGGGTATATCGCCGATGCCTGATAACATTCCCTTATCAACCGCTTCCAAGGGGAATATATACAGTGCTCTCCAAGGGCAACGATTTGTATAGTGCAGGTGCTCAGAGGCATTGAATCAACCTGTAAACCTGGGATATAGTGGAATCCCCTTCATGCTAGGGGGGCAGCAGCACCCCCCCTCACATATACCCTCCCCCTAGTTCCAGCACCCAAGCCGAGGAGGGCGGAATACAAGACGGAAAAAGCGAGGCTGCAAAATGGGATTATTTATTGTCTATCTGGTGACTTGTTTAGACAGACTTGAAGCCCTCTAAGGCAGGATCCCCTATTTCATGGTGTGTCCAGCACAATGGGGCTCGGATCCCTGATTAGGGGCCCAGATCCTGCCGCAATGCAAATACCAACAAGAGTCCTGGCAGCAACTATGTAGAACACAGAAGCCAAGCCCAAGGGAGCCAGCGAGGAGCCCAGGGAACAGGCTGGACGTCTCTGTAGCTACATCTGAAAACCCACAGCTGGCGCTGCAAGGCAGGGGGCGAGGGGGCAGCGTTCCCTGTAAACGGAACACTTGGGCAGCTGCCCAGGAGAGATTCCAATGCTGCCCAGCTGATTAGCAGAGCGCCCACAGCTGGCTGCATGTGTTTCTATTGGTGGTGCACATCTGCACTTGTCTCGGTGCACAGAACAACTTTTATTCCACGCCTGGATGGAAATAAATTAGAGGGAAGCTTGGTGGGGGACGGGGAGAAGTCCCATAGCGGAGGCTGCAACCGAAATGTCTAGGCCACAGACAAAGCCTCCGAGGGCTGGGATAAACTGAGAGAGCTTCCCTCTCCCAAGCTGGTGAATGGCTCCAAAGAGGCTAACTAACATAAACCCTGTCGCCAACAAAGGCAGGGGGAGCACAGAGCATCCATGAAGCAGTGGGAAGAGTCTGAAATCTATTACTGAAGTTAGGGACTCTCCCTGGAAGGAGCTGGAGAGCTGCCTCCAAGCCTGGACCCACTCCAACTTGGGGGTTCAAGACCCAGATCGTCCCGTCCCACCTGACTGAGGCCCCCTTCTCCCCCTTACCATAGGATGCCTGAGAAGACAGTTCATGCTGCCTTTGGAACCAAGCAGCAGATCCGGGCTGGATATGCTGATGCAATCAAAGTAATTAGGGGAACAAAAGAAGAGAAGGGGAAGGAAGCAGACAGGCTTAAAATGCAGGAGGAAAGGCTAATGACCAGTCTGCTCTACCTGAGGTTAGAGGTGCGGCCTTGCAATAGGCAGGTATCAGATATTGATATTTCACGGCCACCACAGAGAGACATTTCCAAATCAGCGGGTCCCTTCCATGGCGGGCAGTCCTACTAGGATTACACTTCTTTGCCTCCGCGCTGAAGACTAAAAAGGAATCAGTCGTCCACAGCGGAAAAGACACCTGGCCAGAGATGAGTCTGTTAGCCGGAAACCATGTAATCAAGCCATGCCAGCCTGGAGGTATGCAGATGAGGAGAGTCTG
Organism: Pelodiscus sinensis; assembly: GCF_049634645.1. Lineage (NCBI taxonomy): Eukaryota > Metazoa > Chordata > Testudines > Trionychidae > Pelodiscus > Pelodiscus sinensis. The sequence continues at coordinate 36,340,382 of NC_134726.1, read as the reverse complement.
CTTTGATGTATGGTTAAAAGGTCTCTGATTAGGATCACAATATCCCAAATTGAGGAAAGCTTCACTAGTCAAAAGACTGAGACAAGGTCTGTATACAATTAGGGGAGATTTGCCTACCTTCCTAGGTTACCCAAATTATACAATTCCCTCCGTCTTTTGTAGAAAAATACTTGTATTTCCTCTACCAACCTGTGCTCGGGGCAGAGCAGAGGGCGTGTTACTGTCCCTCCCTCTCCCTTTGCAATACAAAACTTCGAGGCCAACGTGTTCCACAAATATCTAGTGATTTCTGGTGCCCCATTCCAGACACCTAGAAGAGACGTGATTTCCTGGGAGTGGATGCTCAACGTTTTCTAAAAGTCAGGCTCCCTTCAAGGCATTTCAAGTTGAAGGCATCCAAAATCTGAGCCCCCCAAAGTCACCAGCGCCTTTCAAAAATCTTTGCCTAAGCCTCTTCATCCAGGACTAACTGAAGTGCTTCCTGGCCTACTTGAATTGTTTGCAACTCCTGGATGGACATTTAGAAAGACACAGTTTAAGAGCCAAACATGTATGAGAACAGGAGGCTCCCGACATGCGACTGCCCGAATTCCGACCCCCCGCACTTACAGAAGGGGCAGAAAAACCCCAACTTATGTCGTTGGCCCGCGTTTACGATGGTGCACAGCACCTACCGTAAATGAGGGTTCGAGTTACGATGCCCCCGACTTGCAACGCTTCGCCCAGAACCAATCATGTCGGAAATCAGGGGCCTCCTGTAAGTAAGGTTAGATCATTCAGTCTTAATTTAATGGACAGTTTAATTTAACGTAGATCCTTCCCTTCGCTAACCTTACACATGCTCATACATGTAGTGATTACTGACTTTGCAAAGGCCTTGCTGTCATCATTTGGATGGCATTTTCAAAATCATTAAATGCTTTAGAGAAATTGATCTTTTGGGGGGAGTTCTTGGACAAAAGATCCATACAAATAAAATCACTTAAGAAAGCTGGCATGATATTCTTCAGATTGGGAAACATATTAGGTCTCCAGTTATAAAAATCCCATAATAATTAATAGAAAATTAAAGAACTTTAGTTTAAAACCATTGCTCAAACATTCACCCATTGGCAAAATAAAAGGGAATTGATTTTTACATTTCATTGCCATCTTTCTCCCCCTCCTCCTCATTATTTTACAAACAGGGCAACTACAAAGATCTTTCCGTGTGGCACTCAGCTATGTTTCTTAGGCTTGCTTCCAAATGTAAGTCTTTATAGAGCAGCGTTACTTTAAAATATTTAAAGTTTAAAATTGAAAAAGGTTCATCTGCCCGCAGAAGCTATTGTCTTCACTAAGAGCAGAGTAACTCACTAAACACACATGCAAGTGTACTCCTGCTCTGTTTTCATCTGTGTTTCTAGACAGGGAAAAAAGTTCCACTGGAAAAACTAGAACTGTTTTGCTAGTTTGTAATTCTCCTTCATCCATGGCAGAAGATGCACTCCCCAGTCATTTCTATCCATGCACCCTAGGGTTCTGTCTAGACTGCAGACTTCTTTTGGAAGAACCTTTTTTCGGAAGAGATCTTCTGCAACAACTTCTTCCGAAAGACAGCAAACACACCCAAAAGTACATCGAAAAAGTGATCTGCTTTTTTGAAAGACAGCGTCCACACAGAATGGACGCTATTTCACGTTTCAGCTACGATTACTATGGACAGACTGGCCACCAGGGCATCTATTTCCTCTTTCCTCTTCTTTCAAAAGAACTCCCTCTTCCCCGTCCACACATGCCTTTTTCCGAAAGAACTCTTTCGGAAAAAGGCTTCTTCCTCATAGAAAGAGGATTACAATTGTCAAAAAAAACCCTCTGTTTTTTCAATTTTCTTTCAGAAGAACACAACTGCAGTGTGGACGTATGTCAGGTTTTGTCAGGAAAACGGCCGTTTTTCCGACAAAACTCTGTTGTGTAGACATACCCTAAGTGAAAAGGCCACCACATTAGAACAGTTACATGTTCACACTCACTTGGTACAGATTAAGTGACAATACAGGGTGCCAAGCACTCAAGAATCATATGCACTGTGATGAGATCAGAAGTAGAAAACAAATGCAATAGGATGTTTTCCATAATTTTTTAAAGACAGAGAATCTGGAAGGAAATTAAGTCCTGCGTATTTTAAATATTTCCAGGAATTAAGGCTCCAGTTATAGCTTCTCAAATAGTGAAAATCAGTGGCTGCTGCTGCTGAAGTGACATTGGTTTACCACAGTTCACAATGTAGCTCAGGGCATGAGGGTTTTTTTTTTTTTAACTGGTTTTCATTTTCACTACAGGTTGCACCTCTAGAAACCAGGACTCTGGTCCGGCAACAGACCATGGATGTTCCAGGATCAGACACTCCTGTTACTGCAAGAGCCCAGCGTGATGCACAGTGGTGTGGGGGGTGTGGCCCCGCTCAGCTGTGGGAAGGAGGAGGAATGGAAACCCCCACGTGAGGCTCACCTGGGATGTGGAGGTCTGGGAGCCAGTGTGCGTCTCAGTGGACTGTGGGGAAGCCAGAGGGAGGCAAGGCAGGAGAGCCAGAAATGACCTCCCCTGATCTGGCAAAATCCCTCATCCGGGACCAGTAAGTTCCCAAAGGTGCCGGACCAGGGAGGTCCAACCTGTAGTACCTGAAGAGACAGCATTTGTCTATCAAACTTAGCAGATGTAGAGCTAATATAACATAAGAACATCAGAATGGTCATACTGGGTCAAACTAGGGACGTTAAATGTTGGTTAATTGAAAAGTCGAGTAACCTCGTGAACTCTTATCAGTTACTCGACTATTCTATAGTCCCGGGGGGTGGGGCTGGCAGCCAGTGCGCTCCAGCTTCACTCCCGAGGAATCGCCTGTCACTCCGCGCTGCTGCCTCAGTATCCGGGGCAGCAGCGTGGGGAGCCAGGTGGGAGCTGGTCCATGGGGGAAGCCCGTTTAAAAACCAGGTCCCCTCACAGACCGGATGCCTGTCGCCCTGTGCTGCTGCCTCTAATAAAGATGGCAACAGCCCCTGTCTGGGGCCTGTCTGAGTTCCCAGACCTGGAGCAAGATGGAACTGAGCCAGGCTGCCTGCCTGGATTCTAACATGCTTTAAATGCAGAGCCACAGGGGGTTAGGTCCCAGACCCGTTGCTGGCCAGCCTCCTAAAAAATTTACTGGCAAAGGGTGGTGGTGGGGAAAATGCATATAGTCTATAGCATTAACCTATAAGATTTTGCTTATTCATTAATTGGTTAATCGACTACACTATTACATCCAAAGGTCCATCTAGCTCAGTATCCAGTGGCCAATACTAGATGCCTCAGAGGGAGGGAACACAACAGGTAATCCTCAAGTGATCCCTCTCCTGTCATCCATTTCCAGACAAACAGAGGCTAGGGACACCATCCTGGCTAATAGCCATTGATGGACCTAACCTCCATGAATCCATCTAGTTCTTTTTTGAACCCTGTTAAAGTGCTAGTCTTCAACCCCATCCTCTAGCAAGGAGTTCCACAGGTTGACTGCGCACAGAGTAAAGAAAAACTTCCTTTTGTTTGTTTTAAACCTGCTGCCTAGTCATTTCATTTGGTGACACCTTAGTTCTTATATTGAGGGAATAAGTAAATAACTTTTCCTTATTCACTTTCTCCACACCAGTCATGATTTTATAGATCTCTATCATAGATTTTATGACATTCCAGTAGACTGCAAACCACAGGCAGTTAGAGTCCCTTTTAGGACTGTCGAAAGTTTGGCATAATAATAATGATAACTACTATTAGCAAATGCTGCTTTTCTAGTTTCTCTCTGACAGGAAGAGGTGGAACAAGAAGAAAGGGAGCATCATTTGTGCTCTCCACCTGAGGGACAAGAATCCCAGAAGCACCCTCACCGAAGCTATAACAGCTCAGGATTCTCTCTCTCACACCCACAAAAAGTGACACACAAAAGGAAGCTAAACCACGAAAACCACAAAGTTACATCACAGAGAGGCGGTGGGAAAGCAAAGCCGGTACTGGTTTGGCAAAGGGCATTGCTAGGTTTGTTGCTTTGTGATTTTACACTGAAGTGGGTTATAAATTGTCACTTTCTTCTCCATTATTTTTCTAGAGGGCATGAGGTTAAAAAAAAAAAAAAACCAACAAAAAAACCCAGATTCCCTGTCAACAAACAGGGCTTCATTTCCTTAAACATCGTCTGCAGCTCTGCTCTGGAAACTTGACTAAAATTACAGGATATGTTGATACCATCTCTCACAGGATGATCATGGGCTGACAGCCTTGTCAGTGGGGGGGGAGAGGACATTAAAAGGACTCTGTCCAAGAATGCAATAGTAATCATTAAAAAAAAGTCTATCTTGATGACCTTCTCTGCTACCTTGTCCTGGCTGTTATCAAGTTCTATCATCCAGCCAAGACACTTAGAACACATATCTTACAAGAACACAAATACGTTAAAACCAAAATCTCTCCTGCAATAAATCACTGAACAAAATACAGTTGAATACACCATGAATATACCAAATTCACAGTCCATTTTGGTTAATTTCACAATCATCAGATTGTTAAAATCAAAAATTTCATGATTTCAGCCATTTAAATGTGAAATGTCGGGGTGTTGTACCTGTACAGGGTCTTAACCCAAACATTAGTTGGGGGGGGTTGGCAACGTTATTGTCGGGGAGGGGGTAAGTTGCAATACCTCTAACTTTAATTCTGTGCTGCTGCTCACGGCGGCACTGCCTTTAGAAGTGAGCCGCTGGAGAGCAGCAACTGCTGGCCAGAGGCCCAGCTCTGAAGTCAGCACCTTGCCAGCAGCTGTACAGAATTAAGGATGCCCTGATATCGTGTTACCACCCTCACTTCTGCACTGCTGCCTGCAGAGCTGGGCTCTCAGTCAGCAGTCACCATGGTCCAGCCACCCAGCTCTGACGGCAGCAGCGTGGAAGAGTGGCATGGCATGGTATTGCCGCCTTTACTTTTGCACCGCTGCTGGCGGGGCCCTGCCTTCAGAGGTAGGCACCTGGCCAGCAGCCACCACCATCTCTACCTGCCCAGCTCTGAAGTCAGTGCAGAAGTAAGGGTGGCAATGCCGTTCCTACCCTAAAATAACCTTGTGACCTCTCTGCAAGTCCCTTTTGCATCTGGACCCCCAACTGAAGAAGTGATATTCTTTACAGATTTCACAGGGGAGGCTAAGGCAGGGGAGGGAAAACTTTTTTGGGGCGGGGGCTCCAAGCCTCAGGGAACGGACCCAGGCAGTGTACACTGTACGCCTGCCTAGCAGAGGCAAAACTAGCAGCAGAGACAATAAGGCATCGGTTAGGTGAATAAAGACACACCAGAACACACATGGCTCTCCAGGCATCTCCGTCTGCACTGCTATCATCAAGCAGGATCGTGTCCCCCTGCCAGAGTTTCTCCCTGCTCTCCAACAATAGGAAAACAGCAGAGAATGGCTACAGACTCTTTCCTCAACAGAGAGAAAGGCTCTGTCTGGCGAGAGGCAGCAGGGAAAGGGCTTGGCAGCTCTCCACTGTGAACCCTACAGGTTGCCGCAAGTGTAGACAAGGACTGGCAAATGGTTGAGGACGAGTTTCTGAGAGGGCCAAGAGACGTAGCTAAGTTCACACAGCAGCTATCGAAGTAGGTCTTTGCCCACGAAAGCTTATGCTCCTACACTTCAGTTAGTCTATAAGGTGCCACAGGACTCCTCGTCGCTTTTGCAGATTCAGACTAACACGGCTACCCCTCTGATACTTGACAGCAGCTATGACTATGTGGAAGAGCTGGGAACAGAACCCAGGTCCTGACCCTGTCCAATGCACCGTGCTACTTCAGTCAGTCACAGTGTGTGTGGAATCAAACTTTTAATCTAACCCGAGGCTGTGGGTGGAAATGTTTTATGTTTTTCCAGCTTGAACTTCTCTGCTGTTTGTTTATTTGTAGCAGGATGAACTCACAAGACTCCTTGGGATAGGGGACTGTGAGGGGGTTCACTCACCACCACAGCACCCCCTGCCGTCTGGGGGTTTGCTTGGCCAGAGCTCCCCTAGCCCTGCCCTAGCTCCAGGGAGCCTCCTGCTCCCCCCAGCAGCCAGGCTCTCACTGCCCTCCTTGGGAGCAGCCGCCCCTGCTCTTATATAGCTCCAGCTGGGCCCTAATCCACTAATGCAGCCTCAGCTGGGGCTAAACTCCCAGGCCCTGCTCCAGGCTGGGGTTTGCCCTTAAAGGGCCAGTGCAGGGCAAACGCCCTGTCACAGGGACCACATAAGAGAACGAAATAAATTCTTCCAAGTGTCCCTCATTTCTACTCAAATGGGCCCATGGTCTCTCTGGGCCCCAGACCATCTGAAAAATAGAAACGGGCCCAAGTTGCAAGTTTGTGATCCCATTTAGGGACCTTTCAATCTGGGATTTAGGTTTGGAGCATCCTAGAGATTAAACTAGTTGTCGTGTTCTGATTTGGTTTCTGGTCTAGTCTGCAGCAGAGGAGCAACTGGATCTGAGGTTCTGGCTCAGGTCCAGCTACACCTGACAGGTGTAAACCTGTCTAACAAAAGACCCAGGGGACATCAGCAGAAATCAGAAGGTGGCAAAATTCTACCTCTCATTTGTAATTAAGCTTTAGAACTCATTGCCACAGTAAGTCACAGAGGCCAAAATATCAGAAGGATTCTAAAACAGATTGAATAGTTATATGAACAACAAAAGCATCCAGGTATCGTAACAAATACAAAATTTGGAAGGACATTAAACCTCATGCATCAGAGCGTAAATCGATCTCTAATCATAAGCAGTCAGGATGACTTTGCATAGATTGAGATTGTCCCAAAACATGGGGTTTTGGCAACGTCCACTGAAACATCTGGCACTGGCCACTCTTGGGCCTGGTCTACGCTAGGACCTTAGTCTGAAATAACTCCTCCATGTTGAATTTGTAAGTGATGCAGCCACACTACCAAACCCATTACTCCAGAATAGAGGGCCCCTGAATTCGAATTCTGTACCCTTGCTTGTCATGAAGAATAATGCTCATCCCCAACTGGTAAGTCTGAAATAACGTTAGTGTGGATGCTCCAGTGCCGCTAATTCGTACTAATTGGTCTCTGGGAGGCCTCCCGCAGCTCCCCAGCGTGCTTCCTGAGGCTTTGAGTCTGAGGTAGCGCATCCACATTCATGGAGCCTGCCTCAGACTACATTCGATTCTTCCCTCTAGTGAGGACACGGAAGTTTGAATTTGTAAAATCGGGTGTCCGGAAGTCGAACTTAATAAATGCAAAATAATCTCCTAATGTAGACATGGTCTTGGAGAGAGGACACTAGAATAGAGGGACCACAGCTCTGGTCCATGATGGCAATTCCTCTGTTCCCTTGACCCTTGCAACAAATTTAGGTTGAGTTGCAATTCTGTGACCACAGCAGGGATCAAGTGAGTTGTGACTGGGCAGCTTTTCCAATGGAAAGTTTGCACAAATCACATACTAATGTCTCTGCGCAGAAGCCGGAGAAGCCGTCTGCCTTCTACAAAACCAAAGCAGCCAGAGAGGTTTGTAAGCTGATCACTCGCCTCCACGTGTAGGAGGCCACACGACAGGAAGGTGAAATGCTGTTACTGAATTTGCATGTCCAGCTTTGAACGTATTCCAGCTGACTGTCCACAGGACATGAACGTCCTGTTCCTCACGCTGCTACCTTCGGTCTGTGACTCTATGCAAAAAAGCAAAACAAAGGAACTCTTCACTATGGGCGGGGGGTAGTTTTATGCCTGTGAATTCAAATTGCTCAGCTAGATGAACTACATTTGCAAATCAGATTACCCACTGAACAGCTAATGTTAGGTGGCATGCCCGGGTAGCAGCAACGAACGGTTAAAGCACAGCAAGTGAACGCTAACTTTCGTTTTTGGTAGAAAGAGCGTTGGGGCAGAGAGCACCTTCTCCTAGAGCCAGCCCAGGACAAATTAACCCCAAGAATCAAGGGAGGCACAACCTAGCTCCTGATCCTCTGACGTCAACTGCTCGGCCATGCAGGTCTCCATGCAACAGAAATCTGGGTCTTGAAGTGTAATATCTCAGGCCCGTATGCAGAGATTTCTGGGGGGGAGGGTGCAAGCTTTGGGAGGGGCTGATGGCTGCCCCGCCCTGCCCCCAGCCTCACTCCTCAGCCCTAGTCTTCCCCTGGCTGGCTAGAGCACGGGAGAGGGAGGCTGGGGCACACTTACTTGAGGGAACTGGGGGGGGTAAGGGGGAATATTAGCACCCTTTGCACACACTCCTCGTGTACGGGCCTGTATCTTTGGAGACAGGGAATATGTTTCTTTCCACCAGTGTGAATTGTTCTGACATCCCATAAACTCCCCTTCATAAACGCTACTCTTTGCTTTCTATGTCTCCATTGGCAACTTAACGGCAAATGTTTGGTCTTTCAGAAGTGTTAACACATGTGTGCGCAAAAAACAAACGTTTTGCCAACCACAAACACGGGGGGAGGGCAGTACCGTGGGGCATTCTCCCACTGGTAAAGCTAATGCTGCACATTGGGAGATGGAAGTTTTTTGTCAACAAACATACGTCTAGACTTCAGGATTTTTTCGACAGAGGTTTTCTCAACAGATACTGTCGACAAAGCCTCTATAGAAAAACAGCATCTAGACTACAGCCAGTTCTGTCAACAAAGCAAGCCGCTTTTTCGACGGGGAGTCTAGATGCTTTCTTTTGAAAAAGCGCAGTGTGGATGCAATAGCGCCTTTTTTCGACATTACTCTGTTGAAAAAAGGAGCTATTCCTCGTAGAATGACGTTTACTGTCACTGACAAAACTGCTGCATTCTGTCGACTGTTGACAGAATGCGGCGGTAGTGTAGACACAGGTATAGTTCTGTCCACTTTTGTCGACAAAAGTGTAATCTAGACACACCCCAAGAGAGACAGCAAACAGCGGCTCCACTGCGCAATGTTTAAGGGTGCAGAGCGAGCTGTGCTGCTAAGAGCTGTATCGGGGTAGACAAAGCCACAGAGAGCTCAGCTGGTGTTTCAGAATATTCAGTTCAACGAATGGGCCTCGTGAACCACTCGCATTCGTTACGCACCCGTACTGGAAGGCATCGCTGTTTCATTGAGCAATTGCACTAATGGAGGTCACCTGCCAATGTGCAGTGGGTGATGTGTGAAATAAAGGGCAGGGCACACAAGGCCTTGCCACGGTGTGACAACACCTGGAAAAGCCACATGTCATCACGGTGCCCCAAATGTCACGGTGCTGCATGGCACCAAGGCATCATAAGGCAACCAGGGCTTTGGCAAGCCAGGACTTGAAAACCTCTAGGGATGGAAATTCTACCACCTCTCTAGATAACCCATCCCAGTGCTTCCCCACCCTCCTAGGGAAATCGTTTTTCCTACTATCCAACCTAGACCTCCCCCACTGCAACTTGAGACCATTGCTCCTTGTTCTGCCATCTGCCACCACTGAGAACAGCCTCTCTCCATCCTCTTTGGAACCCCCCTTCAGGTAGCTGAAGGCTGCTTTCAAATCCCCCCTCACTCTTCTCTTCTGCAGACTAAATAAGCCCAAATCCCTCAGCCTCACCTCAAAAGTCATGTGCTGCAGCCCCGAACCATAACCTCCACTGGACTTTCTCCAATGCATCCACATCCTTTCTGTAATGGGAGAGGAGGACGCCCAGAATCGGACGCAATACTCCAGAATATTGCTATTCCTTATATGTTGGTAAACCACCAAATCCATACCCGAAATGAGGAAAGCAACCCAACTTTTTAAGCCCCTCTGAAATAGCACCTGACAAATAATATTAAAAAATATAATAACGTCACATTAGGTCTATGGAGGTTGCACCTGGGCCTCAGTTGTGGGACAAGACCCCATTGTGCTAAGTGCTGTAGAATCAGCAATACAAAAATACAAAACAACAAAAAGGGGATCCCTGCTCAAAGAAGGGCCCTTCATAGGAGTAAGTCAGGAGGTTCTCAAACTTTTTGGCCTGCAGCCCACTCTTCTCAACGCAAACCTGTCCGCGAACCACCACCCAACCGCCCGTGGTGATGAAATGGTGCAAGACGGGGGAGGTGGAGGAGGTCTGGCCAGGAGGTTGGGTACAGGAGCAGGCAGGAGTTGGCCACGAGGTTGGGTGCAGGAGCAGGATTGGGGAGGGGTCTGGCTGGGATTCCGGAAATGGGAGCAGCCGGGAAAGCCTGCAGCTGAGCAGTTCCCTGCACTACCGTTTTCCCAGCTGGGGGAGAAGGGAGGGAAAGTTCACAGAGCCGCTTCCAGCTTGTGGGGGGAGGACCTGACCTGCAAGGTTCAGGGCTCTCCCCTCCCCCCAGCAGGAAGCCAACCTCACAAGGGGGGCATGCAGGGCTGGAGTGCCTACACAGGCTTCCTGCTGTGGGGGGAGATGGGGAAGCCCTGAGCTCACGACCCACCTGCAAGATGGTCACAGACCACTGGTGGTCTGCGGACCACACTTTGAGGACAATTGGAGTAAATAAACCCATATTTTACCCAACTCTTTCCACCTCAGTCCAAAGCATTACTGTTCTGAGGGTCCCAACGTTAGTGTCCCCGTTCTCACTAAGAAACGAAAGTACGATTCAACCGTACACGTCCATAAGAACATGTCTACCGGCACACTGACGAATAAGCACATCATGGGCAGCTCTGAACCAGTTCTTGGAGGGGAAAAAATGATCAGAACAGCCACAGAATGAAATGCAGGACAGAAAGCTTAGGGTAGCATTGGGTTTTTCATTTCCGTAGCATTCCAAAACGCATTTCAAGTTGTTTCAAAATTCTCTCTTACAATTAGAACATTTAGTCAACAATCTTAATTGTTCACCAAGGGAAAAACAGACCATCAATAGAGAGGGTTAAAACTCTTGAATTTCCCAATTTAGAGGTGGGGGAAGAGAAGGGGAGGTGGGTTTTAGGAAGAAAGCTGTTCCCCTTTCTTTTTTTGTTTTGTGGGGGTTTTTTTTGGTTTGTTTGTTTTGTTTAAACCAGCTTTAATCATTATACAACACTAAGTGGAAAAGGGACCAATTTGGCCTTTGGAGCCAACATTCCTACTCCAATGACAATATTGATAACTCCCTCTCTCACACACACAGCCCCCTCCCCTTCCCCATCAAGTCCTCACAGAGCGAAAAAGGCAAATAAAACAATTGGCTGTATTTGCTGGGAGGGGGGAGAGGGGGAAGGAGACGACTTTCAAAGCTTTGCCTATCAGCAGGGAAAGGTACTCAGCAATACAAATTAAATAAAAGCTAAAGGGAAGGAAACAGGTGGCTAAGTGAACTGGCAATTGGCCTTTCACCTCCATGGCCTTGCTTTGAATCCAGCTCCAGCCAGAATTATTAAATTGGTATTGATCAGATGGTGGTTACAAAGAAACGGGGGCTGAGCGTTTCAGCTCAGCTCATGGCAACCAGAATGTAAAATAAGCCCTTTGGAATAATAAGAACCTCTACCTTGGAAAAGACAAGCTCTCTGTCATATTAATTTCCAGCTGACGACGTCTGCAGGCCATTCTACGCACTCAGAAATCTCACAACGCCGCCGTCCGCATGAGGGCTATAAAATGTTAACCCTGGATTGAATTAGGATGGAGAGTGAAATATGTTTTCAATACCGGTCTCCCCTGCTAAGTTTGCTCCCTGTAGGGCACATTGCGGAGCAGAAGGGAGGATGGACTAGAAGCACCTGCTTATACTTGGAAAGCCGCAGCCTTCGGGGCTGTCAGCCCCTTAAAAATCAGCAGCATTTTTGGCAAAAGAAGAAAACGTACATCTAGGGTTGCCTTTTAACAGCTGTCCGTAAAATGCAGGTTTGTAATGCCTAGAGTTGCTCTCCTCCTCGTACACTGGTTTGTAATCCTTGTTTTTAAACGTACTATTATGCACGATCACATAAAAATGGCATTTTCCAACTCGACATGTCTGCATCTTGGGTGCCTTCTGGGAGCCAGCTCCAAAGTTTAGGGACAAAAATATTTTCCAGCTTGTTTTTGCTGCGGAGCTGACAACAGTGGGACAGGAAGCTGGATTCCACTCCGGCTCATGCATCCTCAACAAAATTGCGGAGTCAAGTTTTGCACTTGGTTAGATGCATGCAGCTTGCGGCAGACAATGAAATGTGTAAGACAAGGCAAACGCTCGGGAAAAGACGAGTTCACGGAACAGCATGAGTTTTAGGTGCAATACAAACGAAAAGAGAGAGGCACCTAGTATATTAGAATTGGAATAGTATAACAGATACAACCTGATTCTAATCTCACGTACCCCAATGCTAAACAGGGGTAACACCACTGAAACTTATTTGACAGATCCAAATCAAGATCTAATTGCACATCTTAGATATGGACTCGAACGCACGCCAACTTTTGGAGCAGCTTGCATTTTAGGGTAGTTGGTTCACGCTTATCGCTGCTTTCAAGGATATTCAGTGGTAACATACCTCAGCGAGCATTATTTTAGCCACTTGGAGTACAGTAATTCCTCATTTAACACTATAGATATGTTTCAGAAAATGATCGTGTTAAGTGAAAAAGTGTTATGCGGGGTCAATTTTCCCATTGAAAATAATGGAAAAGGTGGGGGTTGCGTTTCAAGCGGTGGTGTCTGTTGGGACCAGGACCGGCGGAGAAAAGGGGACTGGGGTTACAGCAGGAAGGGGAGGTGTTTGGCTCTGGGGAAGGGAAGGGGAGGAGAGGGGAGGGGGATTGGGTTGGGAGTATGCCCCTGTGACGGGTCTGCCGGGACCCACACTGCATCCAGTGAGAGGGGTTCGGTGGGGAACGGCGCGGCGAGTGAAAAACCCTCCCTCGCTTTGCAGGGAGGTGGGGGAAGCCCCACACAGCCGCCGCCGACGGGCCGGCTGGGGAAACCCAGCTGTTGGCCTGCAAGCGGGGGCGGAGGAGAGGGAGCAAGGTGTCCGGTGAGGGGGAGTCAGTGGGGAACGGCGCGGCAAGCGGCAAACCCTTCGCCACTTTGCAGGGAGGCGAGGGAAGCCCCACGCAGCTGCCGGTGATGGGCTGACTGGGGAAATCGTGTTATTCTGGGGACGGTCGTGTAACTCAAAAAACATTCCCTTAAAAAAAAAATCATGCTATCGTGAAAACGTGTTAAGCGAGCATGTGTTAAATGAGAAATTACTGTATACTAGAAATGTAAGTAACATGGAGGAAAACCAGCCAGAGTTTAACTCATCTGCTCTCTTGCCTGCGTTGTGGTTAATGAATGGGTCACCGACCAGCTGTGAAGTATTATTAATTTGTATCCCCACAACTAGCAGTTGTGTGACAGTAACTAACTCAACTGAAGACTTGATATTTATAAATAAGAAACCGCCTCAAATGCAAACAGACTGTCAAATCTATTTGCAGAAGTTGGCCCAGGGGGAGAAAAAATGCAGCTATCTCCAAATGAATCAATTCCAGTTTTGCTTGATTAAATAACCTCTCTTACCCCTTACTGTAAGAAGATCCAACAAAGGAGATTTCAGCGGAAACAAAGCCATAAAGAGGAAATTCAACAAGAGCTTTCCATTTCTACGTTTCGTGAGTTTGATTGAATCATGGCACAAATCCCAAACCGAAGGCTGCAGCAGACAGTGCCCCACGAAACATTCACACTTATCTAACGAGCGCTGTGAGATGTGGAACGTCAAGTGAGGTCGGTTAACCTTCTAAAGATGAGGCCTTAACATAGCTCCAAACTTTGCACGGGAGGGTACTAACGTATTAGTGACCCTGTTGTGGTCTGTCACGCAGCAGCAGCACTCCACACCACTAATTGTGCTCAGCATCCCCCATGAAAACATTGTCACCTATGCATGCTGTTACTACTCTTCTGAGAACCAGGATCACTTCTCCACCCTAGAGAGCACAACTCTGCTCTGATTTAACCAGGTGAAACTGCCAGTGAAAAGCCATGTGTGTCAGTTTATAATTTAGTGCTATAAAAGATTGCTGAGTTTTCTTCTCCACTGCCTCAAACAAAAGGAAGTGTTTCTTTACACAACATACTATCAACCTGTGGAACTCCTTGCCAGAGGATGTGGAGAAGGCCAGTCTATAAGAGAGTTCCAAGAAAGAACTAGACAAATTTTTGGAACATAGCCCCATCAATGGCTTTTAGCAAGGATGGGCACAGACAGTGTCCACAGTCTCTATTTGCCAGAAGCTGAGAATGGGTGACAGGGGATGGATTAATTGATAATTAACTGTTCTCTTGAAGTGTCTGGCAGTGGCCACTGCTGGAAGACAAGATACTGGGCTAGATGGACTTTGATCTGACCTAGGGCTGTTGCTACACTTCAAAGGGGGACTCGCCCTATCGACTAATCGAATAGTCAATACAAAATGCATCGACTATTTGATTAGTCGGTTAGTCGATACTTAACATCCTTACTCTCTTCCCCTCCCTCCATAGGAGTCAGGCCTGCTGCACAATCTGCGGTGCCAGGCCAGGCAGGCAGCTGCCTTAGTCGTCGTCCCCCACACCCCCCCACCACCACCACTGTTCACCTGATCCCCCTGAAGCAATGAGACCCAGCTCTTGACATCCCACCACCCAGTCTAGAGTCATGCCCCCTAGTTTGAAACCCCCTGTGTTCAAGGGTTTCAGAGCAAACATTATTACCCCCATTTTACGGACGTGAAAGCACAGAGGCAAGATGGGGCGATGCAGTCCTTGACTCCTGCTCTCCCGCCTGCCCGACCACCATTCACTTAACCCTAGCACCACCCTTGCTTGCAAAGATTTACACACTTATCCTTCCCAAGTGAGAAATACACTCCCGCTTGGTCCTGCATGCAGGATGGCATTGTGTGGGCTGTGTAACAGCCGGACACACTGTGTTTCCTCCTGGCTACACAATACCACACACAATAGCTCAAGTGTGAAGAGTTAGCGATCTGGCCAACAACACGTTTAGCACATCTATTTTATCCATAGTCTTAACGTAGTAAACTGTAACTTTCCAGTGATCACTTCTTCTATCACAGCTGACATTAAAATATGGCCTTGAAGTGAATTTTGTTATACTGGGGTAGAAGAATATAACACCTCCCTGCATGATCTAGTGCAATGCAGAGAACAATGAATTGTTGGTACGATGAATGTAAAGCGGTTCTGTAATAACTGATTAATATGGCATGCTGCCCCAGTTATGGGGATGTTTACTGCAGGTCTACATTGGATTAAATCAAAACTGCAGCTGAGAAACCAGCTGGAAGGTGAAGTAGTAACTCAAGATAAGACCCTTCTCAGAAAACACAGGAGGGTCGATACAAAGAAACTGGGAAACTCTGGGGACACTGATTTGACCTTTGAACTTATGTAGCTGGTTTGTGACGAACAAGACTGAAAGATTTGTGCTAGCATCATCCACCTAGCTCTTATACTATGCTTTCATAGGTAGATAAAACACTTTACATAGGTAGCACGGTCTCGCATGACTTTCTTATCAATAAGTTAGAAAAATACAACCTAGATGGGGCTACTATAAGGCGGGTGCATAACTGGCTGGATAACCATTCTCAGAGGGTAGTTATTAATGGTTCACAGTCCTGCTGGAAAGGGCATAACAAGTGGGATTCTCCAGAGGTCTGTTTTGGGACCAGTTTTATTCAATATCTTCATCAACAATTTAGATATTGGCATAGAAAGCAGCACAATTATTAAGTTTGCAGATGATACTAAGTGGGGAGGGGCTGCAAATGCTTTGGAGGTGAAAATTCAAAATGATCTAGACAAACTAGAGAAATGGTCTCAGGTAAATAGGATGAAGTTGAATAAGGACAAATGCAAAGTGCTTCACTTAGGAAGGAACAATCCATTTCACACATACAGAAATGAGAAGCGACTGTCTAGGAAGGAGTGCGGCAGAAAGGGATCTAGGGGTCTTAGTGGACCACAAGTTAAACATGAGTCAACAGTGTGACACTGTTGCAAATAAAGTAAACGTGACTCTGGGATGCATTAAGAGGAGTGTTATGAGCAAGACATGAGAAGTCATTCTTACACTCTACTCTGCGCTGATTAGGCCTCATTTGGAGAATTGGGTCCAGTTCTGGGCACCACATTTCAAGAAAGATGTGGGGAAATTGGAGAAGATCCAGAGAAGAGCAACGAAAATGATTCAAAGTCTAGAAAACATGAGCTATGAGGGAAGACTGAAAGAAATGGGGTGGTTTAGTTTAGAAAAGAGAAGACAGAGGGGACACAATAGCAGTTTTTAAGTATTTAAAAGTGTGTTACAAGGAGGAGGGAGAGAAATTGTTCTCCTTGGCCTCTGAGGATAGAACAAGAAGCAAGGAGCTTAAATTGCAGCAAGGGAGGTTTAGGTTGGACATTAAGAAAAACTTCCTAATTGTCAGGGTGGAGATATTTAAGAGCAGGTTGGACAGACACCTGCCAGGGATGATCTAAATGGTGCTTAGTCCTGCCATGACTGCCAGGGACTGGACTCGATGACCTCTCGAGGTCCCTTCCAGTTCTAGTGTTCCATGATTCTATTACTTCATCCCAGCTGCCCAGTTTCTGGGTTCACTGCTCCTCTGTCCCTTTCCTAGTATCTCTGAGTGCACCCACCTCAGACGTCGGGCCTCACGCTGCCTTTGCCCCTGGGGTATCATGTGGTGTATTCTCCCTTCGATCAGGTCGTGGGCGGAAGAATGACTTCTCATGTCTTGCTCACATGATAATGCCTCCGAGAATCAAGTCAGAACGACATAAATCAAGGCCAATTTCGTTATCCTCCTAGGGGTTCCAAACTTCTTCTACCAGAGCAACTGCATCAGCATCAAAGCTACAGCTCATCCTCGTTTGCTTTTAAACGTCTCCTACTGGCGGAGTCCTAAATGCTACACTTGAGCGCCTTGCTGTTTCATAGCTGTATTGGACACAGGATCCAAGAGCGACCATCTCTTTTATAGGACCAACTCCTGTTAGGAATAGGGATGTGAAGGGGTAACCGGTTAAATGGTTACTATAAGCATTACCCTTAACGCTACCTGGGAGTAGAGTCATCCCCGACTGCTCCCATTTAATTAGCTAACCAGTTAAACATGAAATTTAACCATTTTACTGATTTAACGGGATTTTCCATCCCTAGCTGGGGGAAAAGACAAATTGTCGCGCTCCACAGCGCTCTCCCCCGGACACTCAAAAGCTTGTTTCTGTCACCGAGGTCCACATCACTTCGTCTCTCTACACCAGGAGTGGCCAAACCATGGCTTGCGAGCCACCTGTGGCTCTTCAGAGAAAAAATTGCAGCTCCGCACCCACAGTTCTGAAAGCGGCAGTGTGTTTCTGACTGAAACAGACAGAGCTGGAGTTGCAGTGTCCCGTGCAGAGTTCAAAATGGCCGCCTTAAGGGCATTGCCTGCTCTGCTCTTAAAAGGACAGCGGCCAGGGCCTTTTTTTTAAGTTTTTTCCCTCGGCTCGTTGCACTGTATCCACCACTATTTTGGCTCTTCGTCTGCAATGGGTTGGCCACTCCTGTTCTACACGCTTCCTGCTATTCACAAGCCCTGAGGTTTCCTTGAGGTGATGTTCTCCAATACAACGGGGCTGTCGTCAGAGAAGCAGCACAACTCTTCTCCGTGCAGACTGCAAACCCTCCTTAGGGTGAATCATTTCTGTGGGAAACAGAAGCCCCCAACGTTGGGCGTAAATAAAAGATGTTTCCCGGTCTGTGATAGACAACCCCACAACCACAAACACTTCTTATTTGTATTGCAGCAGCATTTAACAGACCCACAGCAGAGAGCAGGGCCCCATTGTGTTAAGCTACAAGGAACCTTATTCTCCTCCACCTAACTCTGTTCTAATATTCACAGCACAGACGAAAGAAACATCTGTGCAGAACACCACTGCATTTGTACCTCATCCTCGCTCTATAAAGGAGCCCGTCCAAACACAATTATTAGCGCACACGCGCCTAAAGAGTCACTGATTTATACAAACCCTCTACATTTTTCTCCATCGTGTAAGGAAAAAAACACCTCAAAAGAAGAAAAACTGTTTCTTTATTTCCTCAATGCCTGGCAAAATGATTCATAACTCGTCCGATGATTAATCATCCGCTACTAGGAAACCATCAGAGAGACTGCAGTGGGAATGTCTCCGCAGCCCCTCGTCATGTGTGTGTTTGATTCATACAAATGCACCACTTGGGTTTAAACTAAAAGAGGCTGAACTTTGGCACGTGGAATTCTGCACTTATCTTGCACAGATCACTCCATCCGAATGTACCCCTTTCAAGCTGATGCATTCTGGGGATTCAAAGTGAAAAAGCCTAAATCATTAAAATGTCATTCAAATCCTAAGCTGATGTGAGTCACGCTACAAAAAAAAAAATCTAAAAAATTCTTTCAGGAGTGGGGGATAATTATATTCCTCCCCATCTATTGATTTTTCTCTACAATGCAGATGTCAGATTTTCCACGGATTTTTTTTTCCAGAGTGAGTGTCAAAGAGGAACAAAGCCGTCTTTGAGACTTTTTCAGCCCAAAATTAATTCTGAAAAAATGGTAGACAGACCAATGGCATGGCAAGCTGAAAGAAAGCCGGGTGACTCCAGGCGATATCTGTAAAATTCTATTGATATGTGCTTTGGAAGGAGTGGGGAGTGGGCATCGCATGAGGGTTATAAATGTAGTTAATCCCAAGACTTTTTTTTTAATGTGTCCAAACAATATGAGGAGTGAAGTGGGGAGGGAGAGAAGGAAAGGGAGAAACTTCAAAGAACAGCCACCGTTCCAGATTTAAAATGTTTCTAGGGATGTTAATATACGCAGAACAGTCACACTTTTCTGAAATTCAACCATTTACCAACCTGTGGAAGCAAAATAGATTAGCTGCTAATGTACACTATTCCCCCCACCTTGTTACACCTGAGACAGAAACAACTGCTACATCTTAGAAACACCCATAAATAAACATTTTAAAAGGAAATATGCATCCTGCCTAAAAATCATGCTTGGGGAGATAGGACCACTTTACAAATCTAACTTGAACAGGGATGCTGAAGAGGACTGGGTATTTTTTTTCTCCCAAATGCAAAATAACTTGTGTCACTCAGGGTACATCTCCACTGCAATGCTATTTTGGGATACTCCGGTATCCCGAAATAGCTAACCCGCATCTTCAAAGCAAGCCCATTATTTTGGTCTCACTATTCCGATATCCCTGTAAACCTCATTCTACAAGGAGTAAGGGACATTTCGGAATGGTGCTTTATTTCAAAATGTGGCGCTGTGAGACATCGCCAAATGACAAAATAAGCCATTTCGAAATAGCATCAAAATAAGATAGGCAATTTGCGTAGCTCAAACTGTGTATCTTATTCCGAGATGTAGATGCACCGTCACAGATATGAATAAGCCATGCCCTTGAGTGATGTTACTTACACCAACATAAGCGCTAGCTTCAATAGACGCGCTACAACAGTGAAGCTCCATTGGTGTAGCACTTGCAGCGCAGACTCGTTCTTAGTGTGTTACAAAAGTCCAAATACAACCACCACAGCTGGCAAGCCTAGAAAACGAAACTGCCTAAAAACAAAAGCAAAAGAGACAGGTCTATTTTCATCAGTCCCTCCGAATGAAGCTCAAACTCATTGAGGGACATGAATGGTGGCAAGTAAATTAGCTTCCAATATTTTTGCCATTTCATAAGCTATTCACAGCAGCACAAATAGGCACATTTTTAAAGTACAACATGATTATGTATTCAGAGATCAAATGATAATGCCCATTGCCTTGGCAACAAAGAACTACTGGCCAAATAAAATAGCCTTCAGAATAAGAGACTCAAAAAACCTTTGCTCCTCATTGTTGAAATACCTTCACAGTGTGTAAAATCCTGACTGAAGAGGTTCTAGAACTTCATGTCCTTCAGCGAGAACACTTTAGGTCTAGTCCAACACGCAGTGAAGTCACTGAGAATCTTTCTATTGACTTCACTGGACTTTGGATTGTGCTCACTGTGAGCAGCTCCCAGACAACCAGAATTAGGAAGAGGGTGTTCAGTGGTCCTCCACTATTGCTGTAACCCATGGAAAGAAGAGGAGACATCTAAAGCTCAGATGGTTACAGAAGGGTGGATATCCACTCCACTAGTGAGGTAAGCTACACCTTAGTTTCCTGGGTGTTCTTACTATGACTGTCACTGGGGAAACCTTGTTCCACATTCTCCAAATCATGGCCTATGTTCTACCAAGTGGACTCAGCCAATGAAGACTATAGACTCATTGCGTTAGAAGAGATCTCAGGAGGTCACCTTTGTCAAGCCAAGACTTAAAAACCTCCAGGGATGGAGATTCCAGCACCTCCCTAGGGAACCTATTCCAGTGCTTCACCACCCTTCTAGGGAAATAGCTTTTCCTAATATCCAACCTAGATCTCCCCCACCTACAATGAAAGACGACAGTTTTGAAGAAGACCATGTTGACTGTAGAGTGATACGGCAAAATGATCTCCGTGCTCTTCACAAACATCCAGAAAAAACAGAAAAGCTTTGATTTAGCCTCACTTTACTGAGTCCACATGTCCGGGCTGTAAATTCCCCCATGCAGTCTGCTCACCAATCCAGTGATGCTACAATGTAAACAATAAACGATGCTACAATGGTATGAGTGGTATGGTCTCAGTCTAAAACAACACGTGTATCTGGGAAAGAGATTATAGATGTTTCAAGGCCACAGTTTGCCATTTTATGTGCAGAGCGTGACTCACACTGGGAAAAGCAGAAACTAATAATATTCCTGCATGAAACATAGAAGCATGGAAAAGCACAGAAGATACTGGAGAGAAGCAATGTGGCCCAGTGGATAGCGGACTAGACAGGATTCCTCACTGAATCACTGGCACAGGAAAGCCACTGCTTCTTTCTGTGCCTCTATTTCCCCTCTGCCCTTGACAACAGGGGCAATCGTCCTGGGGCTTCTTGTTTCAAAGAGGCCCGGTGCTCCCGGCTCATGGTGGCTGTCGGCCCTGCTGCCCTGACCTATCTTGTTGATTTAGAACGGAAGCTCTTTGGGATAGAGACTGTTTATCACTAGATCTCTGCAGAGTACCTAGCTCAACAAGTCTTCAATCTCATCTGGGGCTCCAAGGAACTACAGGTTGAACCTCTCTAATCCAGAACTCTCGTCCAGAAACATCTGTCATCGGGAATTATTTGAGTTAGCCGGATGTCCACTTTTCATGGGTGTGGCCAAGTTTCCCGCAGTCCCAAAGAGTTTGTTTACACCCACCAGTCCAGGCTCTCAGTGTTCTGTGTTATTTAGCTCGAATTGATTCTTAAACGTCTTTTAAGAGCCCAGTAAGAAGTGGAAGGGATGTCAATGCTACTGGACAATGACCTCCCATGGTCCAGAAAATTTTCTCATTCGGAACTGGTTGGATCCCAAGGGTACCGGACAAGAAAGGTTCAACCTATACCGCATCACAACATTTTAACGAGCATCTCATTGAGATTTGGCCTTCTTTGATCCCCAGCTCCTGGAGTCATGTGACCAAGTGAAAATTTCAGCTGCCATTTAAAGTATAAGCGACTAGCCCCTACAGTGGCAAAGAAAAGCTGGAAAATGCAAACCCTACAGCCTCAACAACTAGAAGCTGAATGAAAGGAACCACACATTATTATTCTTTAACATTCAATTATTTTAAAATAAATTTTGTGAGCGTTAGGAGCCTGATAATATTTGAATGCTTGCGATTAACTCACTGTGCTTATCATACAAACGGTAAGATTTACTACACACCAGAGCAGCTTTGCAAAGGACTTTTAATTAGTTTTTAAAGATCCATTATTTATGTCTGGCTAATAACTAATGAGGCACAAAATTCTTTGCCCTTTCGCTATAGCAGTATTTGTGAACACTGGCTCATGTTTATGTTCATATGTAGTCCTTATGCTCTGGGTTGGATAATGTGTCGACTCTATTGCCAGATGCAACTTCACATCACTTTCTCAATCCCTTCTGTTGCTTCTCTGCTCCAGGGATTCACTAGCATTTTTAAGGTAAAACAGGAAACAGTTCCAGATTTTATTTCTGATTCAATATTTCGTGTCACTATTTGATGCTTACTTTACACAGCGCTCATCAGCAAAAGGCTGCTTTAGAAATCAATAAAGATGTTATGATATTAACTCAGTGCTGTATAATTTGAACCTCTCTAATCAGGCACTCTCTGATCCGATAACATCCACAGTCTGGTATGAGTTTAGTTAGCCACATGCCCACTTATCATAGGTGGCCAAGTTTCCCACGGTCCCATGAACTATGTTTGCGGCCACTGGTCCTGGCTCTCTGGGTTCTGGGATGTTCGGTAGCTCTAAATGACTCTAAGAGCCTAACAAGCAGTGGAAGTGTTGGTGATCCTGCTAGACAATATTGACCTCCCATGGTTTGGCAAATTCTCTGGTTCGGCACCGGTCAGGTCCTGAGGGTGCTGGAGCAGAGAAGTTCATCCTGTACAACACTCTGCTAGAAGTCTAGCCAATGGAAGTTAGGTTCTTTTCTGTAACTTTACTGGTTCCGCGGCCACATTGTGGCTATTGGAGTCCCTTGTTTTGGTAACATTCATGGTCTCAATTCTGAAATTTGCTGAGCACTCCGACCCCGATCCAGCAAAGCTCATCAGCACATCAAGTAGTGCCATTGGCTTCACATGTTAGATTGAGGACAGAATGCTTGGCCGCTGGCAAGATCAACCCTTCATGGAATATTGTAACCAAACAACCGCAACATGTACTTTTTACCATTTATGCGTCTCATTCCAATTTAGATACCAAAGGCGGACAATGGGAGTTGCACTTCTGATTCTGGCCAGTTCATTTTCTGATTCAAAGGTACAGCACCATGAGCACAGAGGGCGTTGCAAACGCTGCACGGTATTGCTTTAGAAAATGTGTTGACTGAGATTTCTAAAACAAGAAATCTGGAAAGCACTGAACAGATACTAGATCTTGTCAAACTTCTTACTCTGGCTTCAATAGTGCCTGGGCCTTATAACAGCAGATACAGTTTTGCTATTTTACAAAGCCACTTAACAGCTGATAATACGTTGGTATCTACATGAAAGCAAAAACACAAACCACAAGTTACCAGGAAAATGAAACGGGTTCTGAATACAATTTTGTAACCATATGGACTTGCTTAAAATAATGGTCATCTGATGGTCCTACCAGTTAAATAACATCTCTTTGTAACAGGAACAGGACTATGAACATATTAACATGGCATTGGTTCATGGCAAATCCTAGACCTTAATGTGTGTCATACCAGTGCCAAGAAAGCCGGAATTCTCCATTTTCCAACCATTCATATCTATCTAACTTTAGCAGATTGTTGTTCATAGTTTTAGCACCTCCCTCAAAGACCATGACAGTCAGAGACTTATAGCGCATTATGCCATTTGGATGCTAGCATGGCAGGCATTTTCACCCAACGATTGTCCAAAGAGCAGCTGTAAAATGGTATCAAAATTGTAGGATGTCAGGACTATAAGAGTGCGTCTAGACTACATTCCTCTTTCGAAAGAGGAATGCAAATGAGGGAAATCGAAAATGCAAATGAAAGCACAGATTTACAAACCTTGCGCTTCGTTTGCATAATTGTGACCAATCGCTTTTTCAAAAAGGTTCAAAGAGAAAAAAAGCTGTCTATACATGGTTCTTTCAAAACAAACAAAAAAAACCTTTTTGAAAGAACCCTTATTCCTGAAAAAATGAGGTTTGTAGTCTAGATGCAACCTAAGAAAGCAAGACAGTAATCAGACGGAGATGATTGTGAAGTCTTGCCTCTCTCATCCTTCCAGGACTACAGAGATTGTGCGCATCATTTCAGGACTTGGACTTTTCCAAAGATACGTTCTAGACCAGTAATTACAACGGAGGGAGGAGGGAGAGGATGGGAACGGAAGAAGTGATCAATGTCTGTGCTCTGTTGCAGCAAGACACGCTAGTCAGACACCATAATGATGAACAAATAAATGCCTAGATAGGTACGTAAGTAGATAATCCCCACTTTATGAAATTTGCTCTTTCTTTCGCTTTAGTTACAACGGGAGCATGCAGATTAAAAACAAAGACACTGTGAAACACTAAAGAAAAAGCATCACCACTGTCTATGTACAATTCAGATGGGCTCAAAAGCGCATTTGTGAAAGAGAAGTCACTCATGTTGCTTTTTGTTTTGTTGTATTTGTTGTTCTTTTTTCCCTGCTACCAGAAAGATCCTTTGAAAAACGACCATGACTGCCTTAGCATTTGATTGACTTTGAAGACTGGCTGTAAGGAGTGGGTGAAAGGGATTTTGAAAAGCACTTGGCATTAACGGCTCCATGCCTTTTTAAGCTACTGGGGGAACAACAAGTCTTCCTGCCAAGGGCTATTACTAGACAAATGGAGAGAGATCAGAGGCACAAAGGAGGTTGCTAAGGAGTCAAGTGTGGGATCCCCATAGAGAGGAGGAGGGCTGCAGCTGGAAGGTCAAAGGTCAGAACATTGTAGACATCATTTTCCAAAAATTCCCATGAAGCCCCAGTGCCAGAGTCAGATGTCTGTCCCTTCTGAGTTCTTCTATGAATAATGATAAAGCCATAAAAGAAAGCCCCTTTTCTTCCCTTCTACCCACGCTAATGTAATAAAACAAATTAGAATAATTACTCTCAATTTCAGAGCTATAATGCCCAGGATCAGGGCATGCCTGTCAATGAACTGACAACTACATCCGTCGGACTTTTTTTTTTTTTAATTATTATTTATTTACAAGGATCTGTTACATTCCAACGTTTATTTCATTATGGCTAATACGATTTTACTACAGGCATCCAGATTCCGTTCACTTCAAAGTCTTCCTTATTTTTGCCAGAAAGCTCATCTCTCTTCTTAGCTAATCACAACCCCACCCTTTTCCACTAACCTTGTGAAACCCACATGATGACACCACAAAATCTAGGGGGGAAAATGTGAAAGGCTCAGCCCACTCCTGTTTTTAAACATAATCAATATCAGTTAGTTAAAGCCGGTTTAATCTATCTGAAAATGATAATGATGCAAGTGCTCAACGCTAGAAAAGAGGAATCTTTTCAAAAATAATATGCCTCATTTTTGGACCTAACCAAGTGAGTTATAAGATCAAAGAACACATATTCCTGCGCATCCAGACATATAATTTATGCTATCATGTGCCGAAAGTGTCCGTCTGCTACGTACATTGGACAAACGTCTCAGACACTTCGCCAAAGGATCAATGCCCACAAAACAGATATTAGACAGGATCACAAAGAAAAAACAGTTTCTTGCCATTTCAACCAGAAAGGACATTGTCTCAACGACTTAATTACCTGCATCCTGCTTCAAAAGCCTTTTAAAACTGCACTTGAAAGGGAATCCTCTGAACTGTTATTCATGCTAAAATTCGACACTTTGCGCGGGGGGTTATCGTTATCTTACCCATTACAAAGATACCTTCCCCAATTATCATCTCTAATATCATAAGCTCACAGACATTTACCTTACCCCCCCCCCCCGCATTCCCCTTCTGTTCTGAAATTTGATTTGTCCTTTTCATATGTGTTCTTTTTTTTAATTGTATCCTTTGGTATATATGGTTGTGACTATTTTCTTCCACTATTTGATCTGAGGAAGTGGGTCTGGCCCACGAAAGCTCATCATCTAATAAACCATCTTGTTAGTCTTTAAAGTGCTACATAGTCCTGTATTTTGCTTCAGCTACCCCAGACTAACACGGCTACATTTCTATCATGCCTCATTTGATGAGGGAAGGTAGCACTAGAACAAATGGTGAGAACTCCGTGGAAGAAAGTACTGCTCATTATTCCAGGTCCTTTTGCAATCTCTGTTTTATAGACTGCCACATGAAATAAGCTCTGTTTTCTGAGACAATCGTAAGAAAAAACAACCTCACGTCTTTCTTGTAAGTATACTTCAACTACCAGAGGATTTTAATTATTTCGTAAGCCTTCATCGGCCAAACAAATGTCTTCGGGGGTACCCTGTTCCAAAATCCATTGTAGCGGACTTCCCTTTGAAACGTTTTGCTTATACAGCTCCAAGGAGCAGAGTTAGCGGCCTTGGATTGTCAGGCTGTACGCACACGCTGCATGCAAAAGTGAGAGGGGCAAAAAAGAGGAGCTTTGTTTACTATCAAAAGACGGTGTGCTAGAATAATATGGATTATGCTTGGGAAGGGCTTCCCCCATTCACGTGCATTTTTCTGTATCGTAGCACAGTCCGTGTTCTAAAATGAAACAGAGACAGGTCGAGAACCAGGGGTTCCAAGCCAAGTGCGCGGAGCGTATTCATTTCTGGGAGTACACGCAGATCGGGTTATTCCGGCGGGCACGGTTATTTCTTTTGTTTTTTTTTAATCTCAATTTAAAATAGGACTAAAATAAGGAGTGGAGGGGCCAGGGTGAAGCCAGAAGTTTCCAGGAGGGAAGTGAAGGGGAATGAGCCAACTCCAAAGCGAACACTGGTATAGCTTCCAGCCAATGGGTGCAGCGGGGAAAGCCTCCAGCCAGTGCATCCGTGCGCGGCAATTCCCCCAGTCGGGGAGTGGCAGCACACGGAGTCGCTTCTGGCTCTGCATCTTCCCCGCATGCCAGGTCCAGGGGGAAGGCTCGGGGCTCTCCCCCACCTCCACAGGAAGCTGTGCTGGTGAGCCAACCTCGCGGGGGGGGGGGGGGGAGAAGGCAAGAGGCTGGAGTACCATTGCTGGGGGAAGGGGGGGAGCTGAGCTCAAGCTGTGGACCACCTGGGAGGTCTGCCGTTTGAGAACCACCAAGAGATGATGCTGGCACAGCTATGTGGCTGTAGCTGTACCTGTGCAATTCCCCCATGTAAAGGCAACTTTCAAAAGGAGGGTTCTGTCAGCGTAGGAAAACAACCGCCAACTGAACACCCAAAACCAACGTCGACGGACGCATTCTTCCAACCGCGCGGCCACGTCTATGCTGCGAGGCAGGCACATTAATCCGGGGTGTCGTCCCCCCCCCCCACCATGTGTATTTACATTGGCCAATCTTTCCACTGTAGACCCAGCTCTGTTCTGAGCTAGGCAACCAAATGCTGAAAGCCACGGCTGCCCGGACCCCTGCCTAGATCAGTGTTCATCCCATTTCTTCTACCAACGGGGCTGCAAATCATCCCGGGTTCGGGAATGCCCAACCAGCGGGAGCACCAAGCCGGTTACAAAGAGCACAGCAGAAGGCAACGAGACAGAAGACATGGCCTTGAGTTCCCACGACCAGCAGGTGCCCGTAGCCCAAAGCTGCAGAGTGGTCAGCCCGTGCGAGATTCATCCTGTCACCTAGCTAGGGTTGCCAGATGGTCCCCCCAAAAATACCAGACACGCGGTATTTTGGTCAAGCAAAAAGGGGAGGGGGGTGCGCACAAGATAATAAGTACTGCCTGTGACGGCGCGTTGGGGGTCCCCCGTCTCCTGCACCCCGAAATGGCACAAACAGACTGCACCAGCCGGTGGAATAGAGGAAGTTTATTGCCTCTCCAGGATACAGCACAGCACAGATGGAATCTGGTCACAGAGTTGGGCTAGGATGCCTCAGGCCCCCTTGAGATGGGGGAGACCGGGCCCCTAAACTCCAGCCCCTTTCCCTAGGCTGTCTCCTCCATGCTCCCAGACAGCCAGCCACTAACTAACTCTCTTCCAGCCCTGCCCCCCAGCCAGGGCAGCATTCCACCTTCCTTTGTTCCTCTCCATGGGGGGTGTCTGGCCATACTGGTTTGCATAGTGACTCATCCTGTTTTGCTGGGTCGTGGTACCCACGGCAGCCAGTGGGGGTTACCCCAGAGCCAGCAGCATAGAAACCAGCCAGGTACTCCCACTACGTCACACTGCCTCTCCCAGGGACTCCCAGACTGGGTGGCAGGGCCGTGATCGCTGCTCTGGGCACGTCAGAAGCGGGGGAGTCCCACCCCTGCTAGGCTTCTGATGCGCCAAGAGCGGCCCCACCTCCCATCCTGGGAGTCTCAACTGGGAGGCGGGGCCGCGATCGGCGCTGGGAGCCTGTGATTGCGCAGAAGCTGGGTAGGGGTGGGGGAGTCCCAGCCCCTGCCCCTGCCAGGCTTCTGCGCAATCAAGGCTCCTAGCACTGATTGTGGCCCCGCCCTCCAGCCGCTCCCCCCGCCCACCCCAGGCTTCCGTCCGGTGCGCAGCCGGAAAAATCAGAGAATACCGGACATTGCACATGGCCAGTATTCTCTGATTTTTTTTTTTTTACCGAACAAAGAGCAAATATTGGACTGTCCAGTAGAATACCGGACACCTGGCAACCCTATGACCTAGCAGACATCCTGCCTGCGGGTGAAAAGCTGATGATGGGCCCCTGCCTGCTAAGCCAGGAGAAGACATTATGAAAAGGGATAACCCTTATTTGTACAGTAGAGGGACGCAGCAACTCCAGCCAAGAATTTATCTTGTTCTTTTTTGAATCCTCTAAAAGTCCTCGTCTTCACAACATCCTCTGGCAAGGAGTTCCACAGGTTGACCATGTGCTGTGTGAAGAAAATGTGGGGCCTGGGGAATGAAGGGCCAGGCAGAGTGTACCGTGACAGCAGGGAAAGAGATGCTAAGTCGGGGTGGGCAACAGGCTGCCAGAGGCCCGGATCTGGCCCAAGAAGCCACCAGAACTAGCCCACGGCTGTCTCGCCAGAACCCTTAGGCAGAGAGCATCTCACACTTTAAAAAGCCAGCTGTTCTCCATTCTGGGGGAGGGCGGGAGGAAGGAGACTTCTCATGCTGTTCCTGCCTCCCCCAGCAAATCTCTTAGCTCCCATTGGCCAATCTCTCAGTTTCTGGCCAATAGGAGCTGAGAATTTTTGCTGGGAGCAGGGATAGTGTAGGAAGCCTTCTAACTCGATCCCCTCGCCCCGTCTCATGCCCGGAGCAGAGCCACGTTGAGCAGCCTGCAGCAGTCTGCCTCAGGTTTCTAATGGTAAGCGACTCCCAGCCAGAGCCTGCCTCTGGCACCCCACCCCCTCCCTTCCTCAACCCTCTGCCCCCACCTCCACATACTCAAACCCTCTGCCCTCTCCTGCACCCATATCCCCTCCCACATCAGGCACCCCAATCTCCTGCCCCAGATCACAATCCCTTCCTATCTTAGGTCACATCCCAAAATCCTGCATCCCAGTCCCCAGCCCCAGGTCACAACTTCCTCCTTCACCCAAACTCCTTCCCATACCCATTCTCCCTCCTGCACCCTAATCCCTTACCCTAAGCTCCCTTCTGCACCCAACCTCCATCCCAGACTCCGGAATTCCTCCATTAATACCCTGGAAGAGTGCAGCCCTCCACCACTTTCCAAAATCATACAGTGCCCCCCCGTCAAAAATCATTGCCCACCGCTATGCTAAGTCCTCCATAGCAAAAAGTTCCCCCAGGATGGCTAGCCGAGTAATTTTTCTCCTAGGCTATAATACGAAGTGGGGTTAGTGTAGAAGGCAATTTCCTACAACAGGCAGACTAATTCTGCTTTCCTGAGCACATTCACAGAGCCACCTATCAGTACCGCTTGACAGGGTGATGTGGCTCCTTCATTTTTAACAAGGAGCTTCAGAGCACAAGCCACAGCATGGACAGTACAGAGACACACTTGGGTTGGGTTAAATTAACATTCATGGCCCCTAAAAGGGTTTCTTCCATTTCCTCCATTGTCTCATTTATAAGGTGAAAGCAGGAGCATGACTTTATGCAAAGAGCAGTCAAATCCACAAAGTAGGGAAGGAAAAAAAGACACCCTCTTTTTCCCTGATCTCTTCCCCTGTTAATCATCTTTAAAAGATCCTCGTTACCGCCAGTAGCATGTATTTTTTTAAGGTGACAGTGTCCCCCGTGAGCCGTCGTGCGTCATACGATAAAGATCAGAAAGCAGGTCCCCAAACGCCCTGGTAATCAGAAAAGGAAAAGGAGGTCACCTACTTAACTCCTCAGCCAATGTGGGACTGCGCCGTAGATTACATTTCCAATGCTCTGCACGGTATGGGTGTGTCTAAACTGCATGGCTCCATTAATGGAGCCATGTAGACTAGGCTGATCAGCAAAGGGAAATGAAGCCACGATTTAAATAATCGTGGCTTCATTTAATTTTAAATGGCTGCCGTGCTGAGCCGACAAACAGCTGATCACCTGTTTGTCGGCTCAGCACGCTAGCCTGGACGCTCCCGCGCTGACCTGAAAGCCCTTTATTGACCTCCCCGTTATGCCTCGTAGGATGAGGTTTACCGGGGAGGTCAATAAAGGGCTTTCATGTCGGCAGGGGAGCGTCCAGACTAGCGCGCTGAGCCGACAAACAGCTGATCAGCTGTTTGTCGGCTCAGCGCGGCAGCCATTTAAATTTAAATGAAGCCGCGATTATTTAAATCTCAGCTTCATTTCCCTTTGCCGAACAAACAAATCTACATGGCTCCGTCAACGGAGCCATGTAGTTTAGACGTACCCTATGTGACACCACATTCCTCATGAGACCCATCTGACTGGTTACCCACCTTGCTGTCTCTTTTCTGCCTCTAACTTTGTATCTCTCCTCTCCGCCACTGGTCCTTCCAATTCCATTTCTTACGCCTTCCGTCCATTCCTTTCTTCATGCAAGTGTCCTTTGGATCCTCATCAAACGTTTCAGAAGGACCCTAAAAGTTCCAGCAAAGCTGGCATCACTGTGCTGACCCAACCACCACCCATGCCTCTGCTCTGTGGCCGCCCGTTCTTTTTCAGAGATGCAGTTTCCAGTGGCACTGCAAAGATAGCCCAGATGTTCAGTGCTAGGGAAGTTCCCAGGGCATTGGTAACACAAAGGTTAGGGCTCTCCATTGGGTTTCCAGGGACTCGCACTTGGATAACAGATGGGGAGTCAGGTACTTGGCATCAACTGGTTCATACTAGGGATGTAAAATCCCATTTCATTGGCTAACCAGTTAAATGTAGTGTTTTTATCTGGTTAACCTAGGAGTTCCCAAACTGTGGTCCACAGACCCCTGGTGGTCCGCAATGTACTGCAGGGGGACAGAGGAAAGCATAAAAATAAGAATCGGAGCTACCACTTACTTTCCTTTTATTTTCCTCACTTTTCTTTTCTTTTCCTTTTCTTTCTTCTCCCCCAGGGAGGGGGGTTCGTGAAATGTTAATACAGTAGAGTCTCGATTATCCGACCTATAATGGACTGCACGATGGTCGGATAGCAGAAATGTCGGAGAATACGGAATACAAATAAAAGAAATGAGTGATTGGGAGTTGTTTTGGGCATCCTTACTTTTCTTTGCGGCAAGCTCACGCCAGCGTCTGAACAGCAGTAAGTCTGTAGTGGTCACTTCCCTCTGTAGCTCAACATAAATTAGTGCTGCATCGAGAGCCTTCATTCCCTCATGGTGATTCAATCTAGCCACTTTCTGTAGTTCGATAATGTCGGCTTTATAAGAATACAGTACTGGCGTCATCACACAAAGCACAACTGTACTCATGTAATCACAGTCGCTAACAAAAGCACGCTAATATGTATGGTGTGGATGCGCAGCGCTGACTGTGATTGGCTGTTGTACATGCTGCATTCTTATGCGTCAATTCGTCATGTCGGCTGGCGGCACGTCGGATAAAATGGAATGTTGGGTAAGCGAAGGTAGGATAATCGAGACTCTTCTGTAGATTGAAAAGGGGTCCATATGCTCAAAAAAGGATGGGAAGCACTGCGTTAACCAATTAAAGGGAGGGGGAGGGGCTCTGCTGGTCATGCACAGGCTGGGAGACTCTGGTTAACCATTACCCAGTAAGCTTCACCCGGTAAGGTTAACCCCTTACCCATTCACATCCTTAGTTCATACTTAGCTACTTTGTCAGAGGCTGGAGATGGATGGCACGAGACAAATTGCTTGATTGTTGTCTTTGGTCCACTCCCTCTGGGGCACCTGGTGCTGGCCACTGTCAGTAGATAGTCTACTGGACTAGATGGACCTTTGGTCTGACCCAGTACGGACATTCTTATGTTCTTATGCTTTAAATCTCATTTTCCTGCTTTTTATTCCACTGTACACCAACATCCCTTGTAAGCTGAGCACTTGTGCGGCTACTCAGGAGAGATTTCAAATGCCACCCCGCTGATTACCAGAGTGCCCACAGCAAGACTGTTTGTTTCTACTGGTGGTGCAGATTTGTGCACATAAAAAAATTATTCCGCACACTGATGGAGACAATTAGAAGGAACATCATCACGTGCCTCAATCCCTTCCTCCAGAAACCAGCCACGGTGCTTCAGATTGACTTATACTCTCTGCTCCAGTCACCTTCCTCGGTAACTTTCTGCACACGTCTCTGATTCTTCAGAAGACTTAGTTCTGCCTTAATTCCTTATTTCCTTGTTTCCTGATGTGAAGCACACATATCCCGGTTCTTAAGTCCTTCTGCCAGCCTGCCAAATTGCCTTTGCAGTAATGACAATTCTTAGCATTCTCCATCTTCCATAAAATTTGCAAACGTTATCCAATTAACTCCACCTCTCACATGCAACCACTCACACAACAGACCGTCCCAGAGTCGTTTTTTTAGAATGTGCCCTGATAAATGAGAAGTTGCAAGTTGATCCCAATATGAAATAAAATGGCCAAGTTAGATCAACCTTTGAAAAACGGCGCTGCGTCCATACACAGCACAAACCGATGGGGTTATGATTTATTAGCATAAACAGGTTTATGATGCATCACACTGTATCTAAAGTGCCATAGATGCTATAAAAACAATCAGGCCCTCAGAAACTTACAGTGCGTTCTACAGGGACACAACAGAAGTTGGCGTAAAAGCTGTGAAGATTGGGTGCTACTATTATTTTTATTATGTGAAGTAATATTTGTAATATTATTATTACTATTATACAAAGTAACGTTTACAGCGGTCTCTTTACAGAAAAGACTGGAAGAATGACGGGCCATCAGATCACGCTGGGTAGCAAACACAAGAGCAAGGAATTAACTAAAGCACCGTAATATGAAGATGTATCAAATAAATCTCAGGACATCTTGAGGACATAAGCAGCCCAACACTGTTAAAGGATACCAAAGTGTCAGTTCAGACTGACTTTTACCCCTGCCGTCAGGTTTAGACACCGTTTCCCCTACAACGCACACCGTTGACACTTTGCAGGTTAACACGGTTGTGTTTCCTGTATCCTTTCATGTGCCCACGACACAGTTTTAAGATAACCCACCTCCCCAGAAACGTATACCGGGGGAAGATGACGGGAGCAGCAAACCACATTCACAAGTTTGCGGCCTGCCATGGTGGATAACCAACCTGAAGGGTTGCACAGTACAGATGCAGGGGCATAAAGCAGGCAGCATGTCAGTTCTCCGTAACCCTTTGGGATGCATGCTTAAAAAAAAAAAAATCTCCTCCTCTGGAATTGGCCAGGTCACAGAACACATGGAAACCATGCTACTGGCGCAGGTCCCAGAAATTTAGCAGTCAAGAGATTTGGACCAAAATCCTCAACACCAGGCATTATAGATCAAAACAAGCGAGCCACCAGGCCGGCCCAAGAAAGCTGCTGGCGGAACTTCACCCCCTCGCCCTCAAACAAGAACGCAGCAGGCCTGCACAAACAAAGCAGGCGGGAATCCGTAGGCATTTAACCTTCTCCTTGATCACCGTTTCTGACAGATATTCGCACTGACACCCGTCTTGCTCAGACAGGAGGAGGAGAGCTTAAAACACAGCAATTAAAAGAATCCTATTGCATTTAAAATGGCAAACTGGTCCTGCCATTGCAACCCCTCCCCCCCCAAAAAAAAAAGTTGGTGGGGGTGGAAGAAATGTCTTTGGTCAGACATAACAGAAATCAGTAAAAGATTGAAGCAGAAAAGTTAGCAAGGCAATTGCTGCCATCCAATTCCAAAGGGACCATCTGTTTGCTAATATGCATTGGAGAGGGTCCAGTGGAGGGCAACCAAAATGATTAGGGGGCTGGAGCATATGACCTATGAGGAGAGGCTGAGGGAGTTGGGTCTGTTTAGTCTGCAGAAGCGAAGAGTGAGGGGGGATTTGAGAGCAGCCTGCAACTTCCTGAAGGGAGGGTCCAAAGAGGATGGAGAGAGGCTGTTCTCAGTAGTGACAGATGGCAGAACAAGGAGCAATGGGCTCAAGTTGTGGTGGGAGAGGTCCAAGTTGGATATTAGGAAAAACTATTTCACTAGAAGAGTGGTGAAGCACTGGAATGGGTTAGCTAGGGAAGTAGTGGAGTCTCCATCCCTAGAGATGTTTAAGTCTCAGCTTGACAAAGCCCTGGCCGGGTTGATTTAGTTTGGATTGGTCTTGCCTAGAGCAGGGGACTGAACTTGATGACCTTCTGAATCTGAGGTCTCTTCCGCTTCTATGACAACATGGACCTATGTAAGTAGACTTCTCTTGCATTCGTCTTGGATCACAGAAACCCACTGGGCGCTAGCAGATTTGAGGGCTGCTTCCCTAGAGTCTGGGCAATCGAAAGGCATCTCGGCACAAAGGGGGTTTGTGTTGGTTTTAGGAGCCTAGCTCTCAACTTCGGAACCAGGCGCAAGACTGCTGCCGAATCCTGTGGGTGCCGAAACTCACTCAGCGCCTACGTTTTTGCAACCTAAAAATTGCCCCTCTGCATATCGCCTGGCAGTCCCCTCTCTCTGCACCCAAGTGCCTCTCTCCTGCGTGAGCCACAAAGCGATTTACGAAGCGGGGAAGTTGACCTCTCTGCGGCCTTGTGGGACCCGCTCCAGCAGAGGTGCTCAGAAGGCACCTAGAGGGTGAGTTCACACAGAAAATTCAGCAAGGGGAAGAGGAGGACTTCCTCCCGTACCTTTTGTCTGGTCTCACCTGGGCTGTGGGAGACCCAGGGTTCAAGTTCCCCTGCCCCTGGAGGCGCTGAGAGGATGTGAACAGGGAGCTACAACTACTGATCTCTGGGATAGTCTGAGGTGGGGCTCTCTCAACCTCCCCTGTCGCAGCTGCGGCACGCTAGCTAAATAACTGAGAGTCAGTCTGGGGTCTAGGGTCTAGGTGGATGCTCCTACACCAGGTGCTCCCACACCAGGGCAGCTGCCCGCTTTGCTGCCCCCTGTTGGCGAGCCTGGGCTTAGCACATACCCTGTCACTGGGCTCGCCCACTGGCATGCTGCCTTTTGAGAAACTCCCTCACCTCCGTTGACTGTATTGACACTAAGGCACCTAACACCAGCTTTCTGAATCGCAGGGATTTCCTAGGGACCCAGCTCCTTCTGTGCATTCAGGCCTTCCAGCCTGTCCCGCCTTTTGACAGGATGAACACAAGCCATAAATGAGCCATGAAATGTCCATGCTGCTGTGAGCACCAATCCTCAGAATGCCAGTCGTGACAATTCTGCAGTGACGCAATAAAACTGTGCCAGCTAATGCTTCCAGGCAGGACTCCTCTTAGGTACTTCACCCTGCTAATTACTTCTGCAGCAGTGTTGCAGCACCCACAATGTGGATAAAGTCATAAAAACGACAGACACATACTCTGAAAATCTCCACAACCTGGGGACAGAGAATATTCTCTCACACAAACACATTTTATGTTAAATTAAAGTTCACTTACTAGAACAAAGTTAATTCTCCACAGGCAGAGTAATATCCCAATTATATTTTAATAAAGAGAAATGCAAAGTGCTCCACTTAGGAAGGAACAATCAGTTCCATACATACAAGATGGGAAGCGACTGTCTAGGAAGGAGCATGGCGGAAAGGGATCTAGGGGTCATAGTGGACCACAAGTTGAATATGAGTCAACAGTGTGATGCTGTTGCAAAAAAAGCAAATATGATTCTAGGTTGTATCAACAGGTGTGTTGTAAGCAAAACTCGTGAAGTCATTCTGCCGCTCTACTCTGCACTAGTTAGGCCTCAGCTGGAGTACTGTGTCCAGTTCTGGGCGCCACATTTCAAGAAAGATGTGGAGAAATTGGAAAGGGTACAGAGAAGAGCGACAAGAATGATTAAAGGTCTAGAGAACATGACCTATGAAGCCAGGCTTCATGAACTGGGCTTGTTTAGTTTGGAAAAAAGAAGATTAAGGGGGGACATGATAGCGGTTTTCAAATATCTAAAAGGGTGTCACAAGGAGGAAGGCGAAAATTTGTTCCTCTTGGTTTCTGAGGACAGGACAAGGAGTAATGGGCTTAAAGTGCAGCAGGGGAGGTTTAGATTGGACATTAGGAAAAAATTCCTAACTGTCAGGGTGGTCAAATATTGGAATAAATTGCCAAGGGAGGTGGTGGAATCTCCCTTTCTGGAGATATTTAAGAACAGGTTAGATAGACATCTGTCAGGGATGGTGTAGGTGGAGCTTGGTCCTGCCTTGAGGGCGGGGGGCTGGACTCGATGACCTCTCGAGGTCCCTTCCAGTCCTATTATTCTATGATTCTATGATTCTATGATTCTATATGAAGGTCCCTGACAGACGCAGGACAGTCATGCAGTAAAAGGTGCTCTGACACTACAGTGGCTACATAAAAACTTGAAAAAAAAAATCATATGCATTTGATTCTCTCGGCACCTAAATATTAATAAGTCTCAGAGGAGTCGTGGTGTTAGTCTGTAACTTTAAAAACAAAGAGAAGCCCTGTGGCACTTTAGGGACGAACAAAAATATATTTAGAATCATGAGCTTTAGTGGGCAAAACCCACTTCTTCAGAGGAGCTGGAGAGGGGCAACAGAAACCAAGAATTTATAACAGAAAAAGAAGGGTGGGTGAGAAGTAGCTTTCAATTGTGGTGCCGGTGCTAACGACACTAATTAAGTGGGCTGGCAGTGTCCCATACTTAGCTTTTGATATAAAAATGAGGTGTTAATGGTTAATAATCATCTGGTACCATTCACCCTACTCTTGGCACAGTCCACATAGGAATACCCAAAAGTCTCACAATCTAATAACAGCAGACGAATGTAGCTATAAATAACAACTGATGCTGTACTGCAGAGACATTCTCTGAGGATTTATTTTTCGGGTCTCCAATGCCCATCTGAAGCATGAAGAGATGCCCAAAATTTAAAATGTGCACTTTAAAAGGCTGATGTTTTCAAGCCTGATCATAGAATCCTAGAATTCTAGGGCTAGAAGAGACCTTAGGAGGTCATCAAGTCCTGTCCCCTGCCCAAGGCAGGACCAATCCCAACTAAATCAACCCAGCCAGGCCTTTGTCAAGCCGAGACTTAAACGCCCCTAGGGATGGAGATTCCACCCCCTCCCTAGGGAACCCATCCCAGCGCTTCACCACCCTCCTAGGGAAATCGTTTTTCCTAATATGAAACCTAGATCTCCCCCACTGTAACTGGAGACCATTGCTCCTCGTTCTGACATCCATCACTACTGAGAACAGCCTCTCTGGAGGCTCCCTTCAAAAAGTTGAAGGCTGCTATCAAATCCTCCCTCACTCTTGTCTTCTGCAGACTAAATAAATGCAAATCTCTCAGCCTCTTTTCATAGGTCATGACTCCAGACCCCTCATCATTTTGGTTGCCCTTCGCTAGACCCTCTCCACTGCGTCCACATCCTTTCTGTAGTGAGAGGCCCCGGAACTGGACGCAATACTCCAGATGTGCCTCACCAGAGCCGATATTCAGTTCCCTCGTTGTTCAGGTTACACGTTTTCTAATTACTAAATATTCCCACAAGAACTTGATCCTCATTGTTTGCTGACTATCACGTATCTAGTCAATCACTGAACTCAAGCGTAACGTGAGTTTGCACCTAAGTCCTCTTGCAATCTCCAGCCCTATCACCTTCGAACATCCCTGGGACGCCTTGTCTCGGCTTTTCTGGGTCCCAGAGGTTAACAAATCTGGAGCGGAAGGGAAGAGAGGTCCAGAGTTGAAAGGGCTGTACAGAGAATGCTCTGTCGGCAGCTCTCTCGTTTATACCAAAGGAACTCCAATAAATACAACTCTGACTGATGACAAATGCGGCAGCAAGCTCTGGTAGGAGAAAGGGATGTAAATATTGATCATAACTGTTATCTGGTTAAATGGAGCTGGGGCCACGGGAGCTGGGGCCACTACAGCATGGCCATTGTATGTGGCCCCACCTTGGAATCTATGAATATGATGGTGAAAGCTCTTATACATTCATCTGCCAAAGGAGCAGAAATAATACCACGTGACTTGTCTATCCAATCACAACGGATAAACAAGGTTTGAACAACAAAGTAAGTGGTGGGAGATAATAGGTTTCATTACGACAATTTGCCAAACCTCCCTGCCCTCTCAAAACCCATCCCAAGGTTTCACAAAAACAACAAAACTGAGAAAGTTGACATCAGCTTTGAGCTCCTCCATGAACAGAGAAAGGGGCTACGGTTTGCTGACATTATGTTACCGGCTCCAATAAAAAGAAGGTGCATTGTTGCTATCTCCAAAAAAGAAGTCTCAGAGCGGTAGCTGTGTTAGTCTGTAACTTTAAAAACGGGCCAAAGCCAGTTTCTCCTGCCATTAAGATCTGCATGTCCACATCTAAAGCTGTGAATGGGAGAAATACAGCCCACTTAATTAGCCTCATTAATACAAGTCTTACAATTGACAGGTTCTTCTTCTGCTGTATTTATTTTTAGATATCTATATCTGTATCTACATCCATATATTGGTATAGCTATACCTAGATTTCTAGACAGATAGATAGATAGGGGGCATGGAGGGAGGGCGGGGGGGGGGGGGGGAGAGAAAGAGAAAGAGAGAGAGAGAAACTTGGCTTCTGTTATTTCCATTCCAATTCATCTGACAAAGTGGGTTCTGCCCACAAAAGCTCATGATTCTATATATTTTGATTATCAATGAGTCAAAAAATAAAACCAAACAAAAATTGCAGATCTAAGAGACACAGCTCAGTATTTGGCCTTATTTAGAGTTTAGAAGTATCCCGAGCTGCATGATGAGAGTATGAATTGCAAGCAGAACAGGTTTTAAAAAGTTATGTCATGTTTAGAGTAGTTGGGTAGCCCGAGGTGGGATAAGGCTTGTGTTCCTAACTGATCACATATACAGAACCTAAGAGCGCTGGGGGAAAGCAGAACTACAAACCCATGCCAATGGAGTGCACCAGGGGACACAGGTACGCAAGTTAGCAACAATAACGATTCACGATGCAGCTGCTTTCTGAAGACCCAATATGTTCTTCCAGCCTTAAAAATCGCCCCGATAGCGCTGAGTGTCTCTGTGCATACAATAGCACCAGACAGCAGCCTGGCAACAGAATGCAATGCAGAAGGCAAAGACTTCTTCCCCTGGCACATCACTAGCATCTTCCATTAACATTCGAAAGGCTGAACCAAAACAGAGGCAGAAACCTCGACAGACCAGCAGTTTAGTTTCAGTGAAAACAAATGCAACATTTTGCATCATCCTCAGCTTTAGCAGCCAAAGCGAGAGCTTTCGTTAAAACGATGCAATTTCAAGTCACGGCACACGTCTTCAGCAAATCAATTGCATAAATGTCTGTTTTTATTACTTGTTTCCTAATAACCTCCTCATTCACACAAAGGGACTGAAATTCTGTTGCCATTGCGTGTACCTAACAAGCATCCATCTTTACACCCCGCGTTAATGGCATATTAGGAACATAAAACATGTAGAGTGAATCAAATAATTATGCTTTTAAAAAGCCAGCAATATTTGAGATCAGGCTAGAGCTTGCTGCCAATCAAACTCCAATAAGTGAAGTGAGAAAGCGCTAATGCCTTCTGGAATCATGTAGGAGGCAATTTAAAAAAAAATTACTTCAAGTTTCTTGCAAGCTCTGTCTTTTGGAAAAAAACAATCCATCCAACAGCCTGCCTCCCCACCCACCCAAGGCATGCTATCCAAAATAAGGCCTGCTCCACACAAACACATCTTAGGCCCTTCATGGGAAGACCTTCGCAAAGTGGTCATGCA
Organism: Pelodiscus sinensis; assembly: GCF_049634645.1. Taxonomy (NCBI): domain Eukaryota; kingdom Metazoa; phylum Chordata; order Testudines; family Trionychidae; genus Pelodiscus; species Pelodiscus sinensis. Next base: position 36,300,402 of record NC_134726.1, on the reverse strand, counting down.
TAGCTTTATTATTAGCCACCAGAGGAACGGATTTAAAACAGAGTTGTTGGATGACAGCACCACCAAGACCCACCCACCAGAGCCCATTAGAAGGTGGGCGTCAGGCTCTATGGCAAGAACTCTTGTCCCTTAGAGCACGTGGCAATGTAAATGAGTCAAGATTCATGCTAGACATCATCAATCTTCCTGCATCATCTCCCGGGGTTCTCCTAACCACTCATATTTCTCTCTCGCTTTCTCTTCTCACTCCTCACTCATCTCACGCCCTGATGCAATGGTCAGACCAGGTATGTCTGGACACTAGAATCATAGACTCACAGACTACTAGAACTGAAAGGTCATTGAAAGGGCATCGAGTCCAGTCCCCTGCCCTCACGGCAGGACCAAACACCATCTAAATTAGGGCTACTCAATACGCAGTCCACAGGCAATTTGTTTGCGGCCCACAGTGCAGTTTGGGTTTACACAGGGCTCAACACGTGGCCCACGGGTGGGATCCTTTGAACATGGCCTCCACTGGGAACACGCTCCACATCGACGAGTCAATATAATGGTCTTCTGTTGATACTCATTTTAATAGTTAAATTCCTGGACTGTCGTTGCTCATTAAAAGTGATGTCATATGGGTGGAAATCGGGTAAATATTGCATTTTATTAAGATCAGCAGAACTAACTTAAATGGGGCCTGCATGTTGTGTAGTCTTGCCTTAAAGAAGCTATTTGCATATATTTGCATATAGATGTAACCACACTTAAGTTGCGGCCCTCGGCATGTGCTGTGAGTATCATTGTGGCCCTCAGGGCTTCCAAAGTTGAGTAGCCCTGATCTAGATCATCCCGGACAGATGATCTTAAATATTTCCAGTGTTGGAGATTCCACAACCTCCCTCAGCAATTTATTCCAGTGTATAACCACCCTGACAGGCAGGAAGTTCTTCCTAATGTCCAACCTAAACCTCCCTTGCTGCAATTTAAGCCCATTGCTTCTTGTCCTATCCTCAGAGGCCAAGGAGAACAATTTTTCTCCCTCCTGCTTGTGAAACCCTTTTAGACATCACTGGAGACATTTAAGAGCAGGTTGGACAAACATCTCTCAGGGATGATCTAGAAGATGGTGCTTGGTCCTGCCATGAGGGCAGGGGACTGGACTTGATGACCTCTCGAGGTCCCTTCCCATTCTAGGAGTCTCTGCTTCTACCTGTTTGAGGTCAGTTTAAACAAAAATAGACTCAGATCCTATATTAGTGAAGCACCTGGAAAATACTCTGTGCTGTTAATCAGAGGATGGCACAAAAGGAGAGGGAACAGCATATTTTGCAAGGCAAAATGTTCCTGCATTATATTTCCAAGCTCGCCAAGATCACTAAGATGATGCACTCAGAAGTCTCTCTCCTGTCTGGTAGGTTTGTATGTGAGAGATTAAATATTTCAGGCTGTGCCAGCGGTTCTCAACCTGGAGATTACAAACAGGCTTGCGACTGCCCCATTCTTCTCTTCTTACTAAATGGGGGACCACCAAGATGGGAACAGAGTTTAGGGATGGAAACGGCTGGTCATTTATCGCCCTCTTTTTAACCACATCACCAAGCTGTGGAGGATGGAATGGAATAAGACCCAATGGCAGCTACATTAAATATAGTTTTGAAAATTTAATAGAGAACGAAAATAGTTCTCAATAGTTGAACTTCTAGCTCTCAAAACATTCTTCTAGGGTACAAACTAAGAATCAAATTTTGAAAGCTGACAAACAAGACGGAACCACAATGGCATCCTATCACAAAGTTCTGAATTCACTTTTAGCCCAAACAATGCTGACATCTCTTTTAACCATTTAAAGACAAACCATACAATACCAGAGGGGTAGCCAAGTTAGTCTACAACTGGAAAAACTTAAAAAACAAGGAATAGTCTAGCAGCACCTTAAAGACTAGCATAACATGTAGATACAGTAAAATCTGTGTTATTCGGCATGCTCAGGGATCAGGGCGTTCCAGTTATCTAAAAATTCTAGTTATCTGAGGGTCCCATCAACTTAGAAAAAAACCAATGGACAATAATAGTAAAACTCAAGTTTTTAATATTCAGGGCTTGACAAACCGCGGCGAGAGCTACTCGCCAGCCCCACACCGTGCATGGCGTGAATGGGGCACATGGAGCAACCAGCTGAAATCTACTCAGCATGGGTGAGTAGAATCAGCAGTTTGTCGAGCCCTGTTAATATTGGTAGTTTTGTAGTGTGAGGCAGTTGGTCTCACATTTATGTTTTGAGTTAAAGATGATTAGTACTTCTTAAATCAAAATTTGTTAAGCCAATCATGGTAAATCAAGCCAGGCCTGAAGATGTGACAGTATTGTGGCTGGGGGCAATGCTGGTTAACAAAGTTTTCTGGTTAACTGAGTGCCAGATAACAAAGGTTTTACTGTAGTATCATGAGCTTTCATGGGTACAACTTCAGAAATAGGTTGTACCCATGAAAGCTCATGACATCATCTACATGTTTTGTTAGTCTTTAAGGTGCTGCAAGACTATTTGTTGGGTTTTTTTCAGCTGGTGAGCCAAGGGAAGTAGCATGATTCACTGGATCCCTACAGACTGTAACAGACCCAGACCAGCTGGCTGCTGCACTCTAATGGAGGACAGGGACGCAGGCTCTGGGCAAACAGTTTCCCCTTTTCTGAGTAAACAGGGCTGAGCCTTGTGCAATATAATCAGGCAGGCACCTGGGGCCAATTAAGAGCTTGCCGGAAGCGGCAGGCTCATCAGAGCACCTGCAGCCCATTAAGACCTGCTGGGGCTTGTTTATAAGGCCTCCCTGCAAGGAGGGCAGGAGCCCAAGATCTGAGAGCGAGGAGGCGCACTGTGTGTGTCAGCTGAGGACTGCGAGCAAGGCAGGGTGCTGTGGTGGAGCAGGACAGGCTTGCTCAGGTACCAGAAGAAAGGTAGTGGGAGGGGTTGTTAGGGGAAGTGGCCCCAGGAAGAAGCTGCCTGACAGGGAGTAGAACAAACCCTGTTTGTTGCTGCCACCTAAGGGTTCCGGGGCCGGAACCCAGAGCAGTGGGTGGGCTTGGGTTCCCCCCAACCCTCCCCACGCCACTACGGAGCCTGGCCCTGAAAGGGAGACCAGGATTACAGAGAGGTTTTACCCTAGACTGAATAAAACTATGATGAGTATGACTCAGGAGGCTGTGACCTCTACCTCTAGTAAAGAGAAAGAGGCCATGTGGAGTGGCACGGAGAGTCTTTGAGGCAAACACTATCCACCAGGAGTGCAGGACCCACAGGGATGCGGTCAGGGCTTTGTCACAAAACCCTTCGGGCTGGGACTTCAGAGCCCTGGACTCTACTCCCAGCTCTGAGGCTCACCTGCTCTGTGAGCTAGTCACAGTATCTCCACTTTGTGCCAACGTTTTCCCCCTCCAACAGTTTCTGTGTCATCTCTCTTGCAAGCTCTTCAAGGAAGGGACCGTCTCTTACGATATGTTTGTACTGCACCACTCACGACTGATCTCGGATCTCAGTTGACCTCTCTAGTTGCAAATGCAATACGTGTGAGCTCAGCTAAACCATGGTGTACTACGACAAGGGATAGGTTTTGACATCTGATGTTTAACGAGGCTTCACATTCATGGCCCATCAGTTACATGGTGTCCTCTTCCATACACCAATTTTTCTGAGCTTATGACGCTTTGAGCTCCGAGGCGGATTAAAACTACTGTTTGCATTAAGACAGTTCAGTTTTTTAAAAAAAATCAAAAATACAATGTAGTTCAAACTAACCTCACTGTGCTTTATAAGACACATTGCTGCGTTTTGGTTTAAAGCAGAAAGTTGTCTCTTTTGGTTTGCTTTACCGTTCTTGCTGCACCACTGGCAGACCTCCTTCAGGAAGTCATTAGAGGGGGCGAGTGCTTACAGGAAGTGCTGGAGAGTGTGGTTCATATGTTCTGGTGAGATCGACAATCATGAACATGCAAATTCAGGGGGAGCAAACAATGCATTTTTCGCTCTCAGTTCTTTTAGTTCACAATTCCGTGGTACCCAGCGACCACAGAACAAGCAACCTATCTGCTCTCTGAAGCGACTGATACAGAAAGGTTGCCATGGATTTAGGGGCATCAACATTTGTTTTGGCGCAATGTTTTTAAGTGTTTACATGTGTGCAAGCACTTGAAGTGCAGCGGATGAATGATGTGTGGTTACTGGAGCACTGTTCTGAAACAGAGTATGGAAAATGTAGGCAAACAGAATACACTGGAGGGGAAAAACCTTGGAAATGCAATTCACACCCTCGTTTCTTGAACAATATAGGAATCGGTCACACACTCTACCTATTTCGGGGGGGACCCTACTGAGTGGAAAACATGCTACTGACAGAGGCCATCAAAAAGATCTGCAACTAGCAAATGTTCCTGAAATTACAAAGGCAGATCATCCTTTGGGGTTGGGTGGTGGGAATGGTGCTAGGGCTAGCAAGAGCAAATGCACAAAACCCAAAACGAAATAACCCTATTGCAAGCCAGAGGAATCCTTTTCAAAGCTGGCTATCTTGGCTCAGCCTCAGGCAGATGCCAAGATGTGTGGGTCGCTTAGGATAAAACAAGCTTGGACACAGTCCCCTGGCCAGGCACTGCTGTTTTTCAGTGCGGCTCTTTGGGTTATCCGGAAGCAAGGAGGTGTCCCGGCAAACATCAAAGCTGCCGGCCATCCTAACAACCAAAGCTACCTTCTTGATGGAGCATCCTCTGTCATCAGAGGTAACGGCTTTGATTTTGATTCATCCAGGCATGCTGCATCGGATCGCTGAACTGAACTCGGCTTTCAGAGACAGTGGCTTCACCTGTGGCGCTCTGGGTGTCACTGGTCTTCACGCAACGATCCTTCGCCAACTCCCCTAGTATAGAAATTGAATGGGATGGGGGAGAGGATAAAACTCTGGGGGAGCTTCACAGGTGAGGGCTCTGGCACCTGGAGGGGTCCTTCTGCTCTCCTCCCCAAGTCAAAACATCCACAGTAAACACTGCAGGATGCGGAAGACAACTCCATGGGGAGGAAAGAGGAACAGGCCAGCGGTTGGAACCCAGATAGCACAGAGCTCGGCCAGGGTCTGCTGGAGACCAGGGTTATTTGTGCCGCACCTTAGTATTCCCTCAAGCTCCCTCTTGGATTCTGTCACACCGCTCCAGTGAAGAGAGGTTGTCTACTGCTCCCAACTTCATGGCTAGAGGGGGTCAGTGAAACAGGTAAGAGATTTAGGGGAGCCCTCAGAGGAATGGAGGTTGCAGCAGACGCCCCAGCGCTCCCCCCTCACACACGGCACAGATCTCCACTTCCTGGAGGACTCACTGAAGGTCTGTCCCAATGGCTAATTTCCTCTCTCAGCTCTCTCTCTTCACTGTAAATAGGAAGGTATGGTCACTCACAAACACCTCCAACTCCTTATTCAAGAATATTCAGCCAATTTTTTATGGCTTTCCCTCATTACTCTTCCTAACATGAAGCCACGGCCCCAAAACCCACAGCACAGAGCCACTGATGAGCAAATGCTCTGGGCTGAAATCCAGCACACCCACTACACGGAACTGACTTGGCCACGTAAGATCATAGTTTAAAACAGCACTTTGGGAGATAAAATCAAACATGTGATACAAAACACAAAGGCAGCCCAAAAGAACTCCACTTGCTCGGAAGACAGGATTTTAGACCGATTTTTTTCTTGGTCAGCTAGAGGCAGAAGTGAATAACCAAAGAGGAAATTCTAACGTGATTTTTTTGTAACATATAATCTGCAGCCACACCCATGGGAACCCTTCATTCAGTCCACATTTAACGTGTTTCAGCTCCTGCCTGGATGAGAGCAGAAATCAAACATTGTGCTAGAACAGGTGCACATATGGTCTGGGAGGAAACGTTGGTTTCAGGTCTTAAACTTGCTTTCCAATGCCTGTCAGCTTCATTATCCCGGCCCAGAAGGAAATGTACATATGTTTGGGCACTGAGACATTAAAGGTATCATCAATCACTGATTTCCACTTGCTTGGATTAGATCCTTCTTTTAATGACCTTTCCATCTTTTGCTCTAAGATGCCTGCTACTTATATATCAACAAGCAAGACGTAAAAAGTCACTCTGGGGGCAACATCTACTTTGCTCGGGACTCCTTTTGTAACTAACTGGAGAGTTATTACTCTCTAGGTAAGAGTGAGAAATAGCACAGAGATTACTCAGCGATATCAAAGAACATTCAGCTTTTCCACGATGCTTTGTATCAAATCATGTCACATAAGGCAAACTACGTCATACAATTAATACGAAAGCAACAGAGTATTCGCAGAAATGAACTGCCATTTTAATTGAAAAATGGGAAATTAACTTGAAATTGGCCTGCAATTCCCATGACTCTGTCAAGGCTTTGAAAGCCTAAGTAACAGGAATCTGAGAGGATGAAAGCATTAAGACCTAAGAAAAGGAGTAACAATAAGGGCCCAGGAAAGAGATTTGAGAATCTGTACAGATAAAAAAGGCCAAATCTTTGAGATACAATAGAGGAAATGCTCCTATCAGCTTCATTTATTCCTTATGACTCTGAGGAATACCAGTGCGGACCAGAGCCACCCTCAGTGTTCAATTTAGCAGGTCTTAACTAGACCCACTAAGTCAAACACCAGAAGCTCAAACTCCATGCAGCAAGGGGAGACGTGGCCTAAGCAAATAATAATGTCATCGCCCCAATCCTTTTGTTCAAAGGCCATTGTTCTAAAAATTATTCGAAAAATCTTGTGTTTGGCCTCTGAAACAGTCAAAACCTCACCAAGTGCTTTCCAAAGATGATCTCTGTCAGACCAAACATTTGTTTAAGTTAAGTTCTTGACAAAGATAAATAGAGTTGGCAGAATTCAACCTTTTTAAAATAATTTCAATGAATAATACTGACATTTATTTTTAAGAGTATTTTTTTCAGATTTGTATTGATTTAAATTTTCACAGTGGCTGGAAATTACGGAGTTGTCAGGCTATTTAATGACAGATGTTGAGATTCAAAAATTGAAATCTATATAACTGTTAAAACACAAACTGTCAACATAATTTGTCAAAATACACCAAGTGAATGTCTTTAAATCAACAAATCATATTTTTTTTCTACTATTCATCCACTAGTCCCTTTACAAAAAGCTGCATTCAGAAGTCTAAATCACTGGATTTTCAACTTAAGTAGTTCTCAAGCAATATTTTTCTTACTTTGCCTATCTATACATTTTTATTAATTATCTACGAAACAATTTTTTATCATCAGTTTCTTGGCTACAGTGATACCAACAGTCATGGATAAACAATCAAATCATTCCAAGCCTAGCAATAAAGCATTATGTCTTCGGACCTATTCCAGATACAAGTAGCAGCATCTCCCCCATGAAATACAATAAGACTAGTACAAAGCAGGAAAGAAGCTATCAACTGTTAAAGTTTTTTGTAGCATTACAATTACAACCTCTGAGATGCCTGTATGGAGGAATTGTTATTGGACTCCTTATGTTACTTTATGTATTTCAGCTACCAATCCCTCTGGTGGCTTACCTCCACCAGGTTCAATAAGTCTTCGGAAATCCTTGATTTACCATCTCTTCACATTTTGTGACTGGATTATGTAGGCAGTAAATATATACATACCCAAATATATACATTGTACGGTTTTACTGTAGCCAAATGCGGATGGCAGTTCTAGTTGATGAACTTCTTTCAGGAAGTCACAGAGACTTTGGCTGTGTCTACACTGGGAAGGTTTAGCGACAAAAATGCTGTCAACATGCAAAAGTCGGCAAAAATGAAAACCGGTCAAATCCATTTTCTGTCTCCCGCTGTTGATATTTCATGGCCACATTGCTAGCATCCTGTCAACAACTAGAGCAAAGCATTGTTGGTAATCACCCCGCAGTGCAGTGTTGTGGGACGGCAGAGCTGATCCATGGGTTTCTTGGGATTCCCTCCTAGCTCTGTGAGGTCTAAGGAATGTGAAAGCTGCACAACAGTCCCTCCAGCTCTTCCCTCTGCAGCAGCAGCCTACCTGCCAGCCACTATGTTCCTAGCAGGGCAGAACAGGAGCATTCCAATTATTTGTTCTTTGTTCCCCAAATGGAGTAGCTCCCTCAGCTGTCAGATACTTCCCATTGCTTTGAAAAGGGAGGGGTGCAGGCCTGCAGGGCAGCAGAGATCACAAAACACTGAGCACAACCATCAGGCAGGCATTGTGGGATACAGGCAGAAGCCAGTTCTCTCAACAAACGCACAGCAAAGTCCACACTGGCTCTTTGTTAACAGTAAAGGGAGGGGGAGAAATACAAAAGTCTCATGGGGTGAAAATTTTTTGTCGCGAAAACAAGGTGTTTGTCCTGACACAAGTCGCAATGCAGTGTAAACATTCTCATGGTTTTGTCACCAAAAAGCAGTTTTTGGCAACAAAACATCCCATTTTAGACAGGGCGATAGCAAAAGGCTCTGCTAAACCACTCCTTGGCATTTCCTTTTCACTGGCTTCCCATTGCTCTAGCCTCCCATGTTCCACATTGACAAAGCTGCATAGAGCATCTTGTTCAATATACGTTAGAGCCTCAAAACCACATTACTCCAGCCACTGAAGAATACCCTCCAATGTCATGGAGGCACCAAAACTACTCCTACACCACCCCTAGACCTTGCAAGGGGATAGGGTCTAGAGAACAGGGGCATAGGCAGAGCATCCTTACATTCCAGGAGTCTAGCTCCTCAATTCACCCCTGGGAATCACCGTTTAGAGCAGCAGTGGATAGGACTAGGGATGTAATAGTACAGTCGATTAACCGATATGCAAAAGCTTATAGGTTAACACTATACATTACACTCATTTCCCCCCACCCCTTGCCAGTAAATTTTTTAGCAGGCTGGCCAGCAGCCCAGCTCAGTCCCAGCTTGCACTGGGTCCTGGACCTACCCCTGCTGCGGCTCTGCATTTGAAGTGTACTAAGAGCCAGGTGGGCAGGCAGTCTGGCTGAGTTCTGGCTCATGCCGAGTCCAGGAGCTCAGACCCCTCTTCCCCAGACAGGAGCTGCTGGGAACTACAGAATAATCGACTAACGGTTAAGAATTCATGAGGATACTCGACTGTTCAATTTAACATCCCTAGATAGGACTGAACAGGCTGCTCTTCAGAGCTCCACCTTGTCAAATGCAGGAGCGTGTTTGGCTTCTTACAGCCTCTTCTCAGTCCTTCCCTAGGCTGTCATGGAAATATTATTTCCCCTTGGAAATATTTTGATTTTCCAATTGTCTCCCTCCAACATAAGGAATCCATTATTGGCCGCTACAGAGTAATGAATGAAGGGGCATACATCACATAAGTCACACTGAGGTTCTCTGCAGCAAAACAACTCTCACCACGCAGCCACGAATTCACGAAATGCGCAGACTGGATTTGACCAGCGGAAGCACGAGCTGATTAATCAACAAGGCCCAATCCTGCTAGATGCTGAATACGCTCTGCTCCCATCAACTCACCTTGCCAGAGACACTCCGCACCTCAAGAGAGTGGACCCTTTGATGTCACGGGACAGATATGCAACGCCAAAGAATTTCATTAAAAGGTCAGTCAGCACCATGTTATTACACTTACTAAACTTTAATAACCTGCACCAGGGCTGCTTGCACCAGACTAATGGGTAAACCATGCTGGTCAGGTACTAAAGGAGTTATCATTCTATGTTTATAAAAGGAGAGTACAGGAAATTTAATTTGTAATAAAGCTTGGCTAGATATTTATAGTAGGGTGGAAGCCTTCATCTCTCTTTCCCAAATGACTGTTATGCGTACCTGCAACTATTCTAAAAATCACACTCCAGAGCTGTAGATTGTATTTCATCTTTAGTTCTGCTTTGAACCGACGCAAATCTTGAAAGCAGGACAGCTGCTACCCCTGAGAGTCTTATCTTCCCAAAGCCGTTAAAGGATCCCAAGACACAACTCCCACCCAGGTTAATGGAGCGTGGCAGCAGGGGCTTTCAAAATAAATCGGGGTTGGGCTCTCGCCTTTAAAAAACAAAACAACCCCAAGCCTGGGTGTCTTCGGACACACTGGTCCATTTTTGAAGATTTGAACCTCAGCCAATTTGCAATAAAACAGGGTTAAAACAATGCAATGTATGCAGTATTTTCTAGAGTCACTAGGGATGTGAATGGTTACCAGGAGATGCTTCCCGGTTACAGTTAGCCAGCGGGGCTGGAACAGCCCCCCTCCAACCCAGATGGACCTGCCGCAGATGGGAGAGCGCACCAGTCTGTTGGGAGCAGCTATTAGGGATGTAAAATCCTTTTTAATCAGTTAACATTAAGTGGAACTCTCTTCATCAAACTCAGGGGGCGCCTCGGTCGGTGTCCGGTATTGCCGATGGGCGTATTTGTTCCCATCAGCCTCCCACTATGGGGATGCCGCCAAGCTCGGTTTAAGGGAATCCGACTCCCGCTACGCATTTTGCGTAGCAAGAGTTGAGTACCTTAAGCTAAGCTACCAGGTCTAGCATAGACCTGGCCTAAGAGGGCACAGGAAAATTGCTGCAGATTGCAGAATGTAAAGGACAGTCATTCCCTTTACACTTGCTTTCTAGATGAGGTTGGCTAGCACATGCCAGACCTAGCATTTGCTTAAAAAAAAAAGTCATGTCCACATCTTGGAAGGAAAACGCCATACTTGATTCAAAGTTCCCAATTGGCAAGCACATGCAGACATGTGTGTGTTTCTCTGGTTTGCTCTCTGGTTACCCCCACTCTCTCGAATGTCTAGCATCTCATTATACAGACAAATGATTCCAAGTTTTCTTCACATCTTTAACTGATTTGACAGCCATTCGTGTGTTCCTGGCAGTCTTGGACGCTGGCGACAGAAAATAACCACTCTGGATCACTTTAGTTTTATGAGACAAAGAAATTTCTCAAGGTCCATGTGTGGGTTGATGGAAATTTAGCAAATAACCTCAGTCTCTACTCCCAAATTCAAATCTATTTGCACCAACTGACTGACCTGTGAACCGCTTCCCTCTTAATTCATTTCAAAGGTTTCTTTACGCAGGAATTTTCTCAGCAGGAAGCCACAGAACACACTTAGAGCAGAGAGAACTTCTGTTACAAGCTTTTGAAATGAGAGGTGGGAATACAAAAAAAAAAAAAAAAAAGAAAGAAAGAAAGAAAAAAAAAGAGCTCAGCCCAGGCTGTTTGCAATTAAACCTGATTAAAACAAAACGACCATCCACATAAGAAACTTCCAATCCCATGTTCCACTTCGCTAAGGCCTTCCCTCCCCCATTTGAAAAGAAAATCATGATTTGGACTGGGCTAGGTTTTGGAGAGAAACAAATGGTATCTAACAAATGGTACACCTGGGGCCTATAGCTAGTATCTACAAGGGTGTCACAAGGAGGAGGGAGAAAAATTGTTCTTTGTGGCCTCTGATGATAGGACAAGAAGCAATGGGCTTAAACTGCAGCAAGGGAGGTTTAGGTTGGGCATTAGGAAAAACTTCCTACCTGTCAGGGTGGTGAAACACTGGAATAAATTGCCTAGGGAGGTGGTGGAATCTCCATCACTGGAGATATTTAAGAGCAGGTTAGACAGACATCTCTCAGGGATGTCTAGATGGTGCTTGGTCCTGCCGTGAGGACAGGGGACTGGACTCGATGACCTTGCGAGGTCCTTTCCAGTTCCAGTGTTCTACGATTCTATGAAATGTAAACAGTGACACTGCCGTTTCATTTGTGCATTTTGTTAGGAGTTCCTAAATCACAGGGATGAGGAGAAACGCCATCGCACAAATCACTGATATTTGCAACGAAGGCCAGCTCCTCCGACACTCAAGAGACTCCAGGGTCAGTTCAACCAAATCAAGTCACGTGACTAGTTCCCCGAGCTCCAAGGGTGATGAAAGCAGTGTCCAACTTCCCCTTTCCCCCAGCTTGCCCCAGGTCCGTATGCTACGGGCGCGTGGAGGAGGAGAGCAGAAGGATACATTTCCTGGAGGAGGATAGGTCATTTGCCCAGAACTAGTGTGTGTATTTGTAGAGACATTAAGTGCTGAGAGAGTCTCAAACAGAAAGTGGGGAGCAGGGGAGGGGAGAAATTGGTGAAATTACACAGATGAACCACCAGAAAGAGGAGAAACATCGTGAGCCCCAAGGAAGCTTCAGTTATTGCCGTGACAGCCCAAGGTAGCACATACATTACACTCTCCAGCAAGAAGGCTGAAGTGTCAACAGCAAAGCAGCATTTCCACCTAGATCTGACATGACTAGACGGGGTCTCTGTGCCCTGGGGGGGGCTGCAGCAGTACCCCGCCTGCGGCTCTGACTGCCTCGCTTTGCTCCAGGATGCTGACATTCCAGCAGAGCTGTTAATTCCACATTCTGGATTGATGGTAGGTAGCTCATAGATGCCTCTTCTCCCTTTCCCCCTCCCGCAACCTGGGAGACAGTGCGCTAACTTCCGCTTGGATTTCAGACATCATTGTTAACGCCAATTTTCGACAGAGAGAAGGAAAACCACTTTGTTTCAGTCCGTTCCCATTCTCTCCCTTATCCATCTGCACTCTTGTTAATAGTCACTCCAGTCATTTTTGTGATAGCGTTTCTCCCATTTGTCACTAGTGGGAAGACTCCACAGAACCCACTCTGCGAGACTGCAGTCTTGTTTTCATCTTTCCACCTAGGTACGCCCAAGTCAGAATATCTCCTTTGTTAGGAATGTACTGAATCTTTGTTCAGCTAAGCAGAGATCTTGACATTCGCTTTGTCTTTCCCATCTGATAGGAGACGCTGCCAAATAAGACTTCAAAGCTTTTTAGTCTGCAAAAGCCAGCTCTCTTAAGAGCCCAAATTTCCATCCTTTAAAGAATAGTTGAGATTACACATAAATCAAACAGCCTTAACTTTGAGATAAGGTCGTCTTTAAAGCTGCGTTGAGGTTGCTCTTGGTGCCAACATCCATGCTTATCCATCCATCCAATTTATTTATACACAACTATATTTAAAGATTGATTTCTCAAAATGGAGGTTATCTGGTATGTTCAAAGCCTAATAGTGAATAATGGCATCATTTACATTTATATAGCATATTTCAGGGTTCTCAAGGTACTTGAAAGGCATGACTAACATGACTCAATTCTATAAACCCTTATTCAATTGAGCAGTCCACCCCTTGAGATGCAATTACATTAAAGTCAGTAGGCTAACTTGCTAGAATAAAAAGTCTCAGAGGGGTTTCCATGTGTTAGTCTATAATTTTAAAAACAACAAGCAATCCTGTATTACATCATGAGCTTTTGTGGGTAAAACCCACTTCATCAGATGGGTTGGAGTGGAAATTACAAAATCCACAGTATATATAACAGCAAAAGCAGTGACCTGTCAATTGTAGGACCAGTGCTAATGAGGCTAATTGAGTCAGGCTGGATGTGTTCCATTCATAGATTTTAATGTGTAAATGTGACTATTCAAGGCAAGGAAATTGCCTTTGAAGTTGGTTAACCAGTTAATATCTTTATTCAAGCCCAAGTTGCTAGTGTTAAACTTGTAAATCAGGGGTGTCCAAACTTTTTTCAAAGAGGGCCAGATTTGATGAAGTGAACATGCGTGAGGGCCGACCATTTTGCCTTACATTCTTTGAACCATTAAAATTAAATGCAAATTAACTATTTTATGCAAAGTTTATTGCAAACGGCATACTTTTCATTTCGTCACATGGATGACCAATCTAAATAGGTGTTAAATCACTCTGCCTTTCATATCTGAAGGCCAGATGAAAAAAAAAATCCAGGAAGCTGAAATATATGTCAGGAACATTGTAAAGTACATTACATATTATTGGTAATAAAGATTGTCTGTCAACTTTTAAGTTCAAAAAATATGAACAGGAACATAACACCAAGTATACATGTTGTGTCCAAATATATTTATAACTGATTTAGACCAACTGACTTTAACTGAGATTTTACAATGTATTCATCTCAATACATATGGATTCGTTGGGGGCCATAAAAGATAGATATTGCCAAATTACCTGGGGGGCCGTATTAAACCGGAACATGGGCCGCAATTGGCCCGCGGGTCGGACTTTGGACATGCCTGTTGTAAATGAACTCCAGTTCAGCTGTCTCCCTCTACACTGGGGTCATAGAATTCCCTTGTAGAAGAACGGCTATTTTTAAATCCATGATTGAAAGTCATCACATGTGAATAAGGCTTCCCACAATGGGGCTGACTTGATATGAACTGGGAAGTCTCATTTGGATGCAACAAATATCCAGTATGTATTTCCCAACACAAAACAACACCTGCAAAACTCACTGCTACTACTGTTGCACTCCTTGCAAGGTATCAGTCCTGAAACAAGCATATGTCTGTCAAGTTTCAAGATCATCTCAAGATCACTTCATCTGAAGAAGCAGGTTTTGCCCACAAAAGCTACTGATGCTATATATATGTATATTTGTTAGTCTCTAAGGTTCCACAGGAATATTCATTGTCTTTATAGTTGGTGTCAGGTTTTTAAGTCCGGGGTGAAAATCTTAACTTCATATTGCCTACATATGAAGTTACATTTGAAGAGCAGGTTAAACAGCCATTTTAAGAGCAGTTGTTTCAGGCCAATTCCACAAGCCAAATACACAGGGAAGGGCTGGAACTTAACTTTATTTACAAGTTTAATTCTTATGCTAATAGTATGAACAGGGACATCAGCTGGCTCATACACTACCTTCCACATCATAATGACTTAACCAAGGAACCAAATAATGGAGGTGCTAATTGTTCTCATCAGCCTCTTGTAACTACCTGAACCACCTGCTCCCTGTCTCTCTCTTTTTTTTTCCCCTACCCTCTTCCTTCCCTTATATATTCTTGGATCTGGACTTAGGATTATAGAATCCTAGAACACTAGAACTGGAAGGAACCTCGAGAGATCAAGTCCAGTCCTCTGCTTCTAATACGCCATTCATCTGAAGAAGTGGGTTGTTCCTATGAAAGCTCATGACACCATCTACATGTTTTTTTAGTCTTTAAGGTGCTTCTAGACTACTTGTTGTTGTTTAAGTTTTTCGTGTTACAGACTAACTCAGCTACCTCTCTGAAGATTTTAAGAGCAGGTTAGACAGACATCTATCAGGGATTATATAGACGGTGCTTGATCCTGCTGTGAGGGCAGGGGACTGGACTTGATGATCTCGCAAGGTCCCTTCCAGCTCTAGTATTCTATGATTCTATGATCCATTCTGGTATCAGTTCTAGGCTCCCTTGAACTGTAGAGCATGAGAGCTTTTCAGAAGCTGGACACAAATGGGAACCCTGCCTAGCCTCCGAGCTCAGAACCGTAGAGTGTCCAAAATTCCGTTTTGACTCCAAATGTTGTAAGCAGGCTCCATCTTTAATTTGAATAAAAGAAACGTCAGGTGCCTACGGGTTCTTTGCTTTCAAGACCCATGGGCATGTCTGGTTGGCGCTGATGGTGGGGCAGCAAATGCTACATCTTTCTTTGATAAGATAACGAGCCTTGTGGATAAGGGAGAAGCGGTGGATGTCATATACCTAGACTTTAGTAAGGCATTTGATACGGTCTCGCATGATATTCTTATTGATAAACTAGGCAAATATAACTTAGGTAGGGCCACGATAAGGTGGGTGCATAATTGGCTGGATAACCGTAGTCAGAGAGTTGTTGTTAACGGTGCTAAATCCTGCTGGAAAGGGATAACAAGTGGACTTCCTCAAGGGTCTGTTTTGGGACCCGTACTGTTCAATATCTTCATCAATGATGTAGATATTGGGATAGAGAGTACTCTTATTAAGTTTGCAGATGATACCAAACTGGGTGGGGTTGCGACTTCTTTGGAGGATAGGGACATAATTCAAAATGACCTTAGCAAGTTAGAGAAATGGTCAGAGGTAAACAGGATGAGGTTTAATAAAGAAAAATGCAAAGTGCTCCACTTAGGAAGGAACAATCAGTTCCATACATACAAGATGGGAAGCGACTGTCTAGGAAGGAGCATGGCGGAAAGGGATCTAGGGGTCATAGTGGACCACAAGTTGAATATGAGTCAACAGTGTGATGCTGTTGCAAAAAAAGCAAATATGATTCTAGGTTGTATCAACAGGTGTGTTGTAAGCAAAACTCGTGAAGTCATTCTGCCGCTCTACTCTGCACTAGTTAGGCCTCAGCTGGAGTACTGTGTCCAGTTCTGGGCGCCACATTTCAAGAAAGATGTGGAGAAATTGGAAAGGGTACAGAG
Source organism: Pelodiscus sinensis (assembly GCF_049634645.1). NCBI lineage: Eukaryota > Metazoa > Chordata > Testudines > Trionychidae > Pelodiscus > Pelodiscus sinensis. The sequence continues at coordinate 36,284,107 of NC_134726.1, read as the reverse complement.
AAGAGCGACAAGAATGATTAAAGGTTTAGAGAACATGACCTATGAAGCCAGGCTTCATGAACTGGGCTTGTTTAGTTTGGAAAAAAGAAGATTAAGGGGGGACATGATAGCAGTTTTCAAATATCTAAAAGGGTGTCACAAGGAGGAAGGCGAAAATTTGTTCCTCTTGGTTTCTGAGGACAGGACAAGGAGTAATGGGCTTAAAGTGCAGCAGGAGAAGTTTAGATTGGACATTAGGAAAAAATTCCTAACTGTCAGGGTGGTCAAAATATTGGAATAAATTGCCAAGGGAGGTGGTGGAATCTCCCTCTCTGGAGATATTTAAGAACAGGTTAGATAGACATCTGTCAGGGATGGTGTAGACGGAGCTTGATCCTGCCTTGAGGGCGGGGGGCTGGACTCGATGACCTCTCGAGGTCCCTTCCAGTCCTATTATTCTATGATTCTATGATTCTACAGCGTCAGGCCTCAAGAGTGACATTGCAATAACGTATGCAGAGTAGCAGGGGTAGAGCTCTGGGTTAGAGATTTCACACTGGAATTCTCACCCAACATGCTGAAAATCATGTTTCAGTCCTTTCAAAATCACTTTACAAAATATTTTTAAGGGACCAGCTTTCTAAGCTAATGATTTCCTTCCTCCTCCCATTAAAACTGTAATAGCAGTGTTAAAATGTTAAAACACATTCCTTGTCCTGTATCTGTTGATCTCGTTAAAGGCAGACACCGATAACAAGCTGAAAGATTCAATGAAACAGAACACCAACTATTTCCTCCTGCATTCTCCTTGGTTATAACCAGAGACCATCCTAAACTACAGCACATAAAAATGTTATACTGCTTGAAGGACATAAATGACTTTTCGGCCAGGATTAAACATTTGGAATTAGCTTCTGTAATAAAAATTTAGAGAGATAATCTTCTTTTGCTACTATGATCTCTAAAGTCTACAGATGCAGAAGTGCTAAAGAGTTCCACTTACCGCTCCAAGCATGATTCTGAAAATGAGCCATCGAAATCCCCAGATCACAATTCGTGAAGGCGGAGTGTACTTAGGTAATCGGGAGAGAGTCCAAAGTGGGCACAGGAATATTCCTAAAAACCCCGTTTCCAGAAGCTGAGATTCCCATCCTGAAGTGCCACCACACATAGGAAATAAAAAGAAATGGGTTGCTGTTAATTACCTGTCAAGGAATTTTAAGCATACGAGAAGTAGAATATAAAAATCCTATTAAAGTACTGATTTAACCTGGCGATCCTCAACTCTCTCTGAACACACTTTACATGCAGCTGCAACTGAAGTTACCATACAATTAAAACTGTTAAAGGGGCAGCACAACGTTAAAAACAATCAAATCACACTTCCAAATGGAAATGTTACCAACTATCATTAACTATGCGACTGGAACTGAAAGCAATTTGAAAGGAAAAACAAGAGAATGGGGATTTTTATTTCTATTTCTACCCCATGCATATTTTGTGGCTATTTAGCTTTGCTGTATTCCCTCTGTAACTAAGTCTGTCAACATTTCACCTTTAATGGGGGGGTTTTCACAAGCATGAGAGAAATATTTTTTAAAACAGGGGAAAACATGATTACAAAAGCATTGGAACTGGCAGGCAAACCTGAGAACAGCAATGATGCCTGCTGTATTTTTATCTATTCCCATTTCAAATTGGCCATGCCCCTTCTAAATAGTAATTCACAGAGCAATGCTGCAGTCACTATTTTTGAGAGAGCGGGGGGAGGAATACAAGAGAATAAACAGCATGCTGAGGATTTTTGTAGCAGCTGATTGTCGGTAGGAGGAAAAGTCATATTACCAGACTACTACAATCCAGAACAATCTCAACTTCCCAAAATCTTTACAGTTTAGCAAATGTGTGCAAAATGTGCTCCTACGCTGCTTGTTTCAAAGCCTAGTCTCCAGAGCTTCTATGGAGATCAACATTTGCTTTTCGTTTTATTTATTTTGTAATAGTTGAGGTTGCGCCGTTCTTGTATAGACAAATTCTGACTCAAACAATCAAAACGTTTCTCAGCGTGGGCCTGACAAGTCACCTCAGACGTCTGCAACATCAAGCTGATTTGGTTAGAACAAACGATAGCACCTTTCCCCAGAGCTGGTCTTAGGGGCGGGCAAGCCGGGCAGTTGCCCAGGGCCGCCATATTCAAGGGGCCGCAAAAATGTAACACAATGAATTGTCTATATAACGGAAAAATTGCATGAGCTTTGGCGAGATATTTTTCATGTTTTCTCTGCAGCAAAACTGCCCCGCCCACCCAACCCAGCGTTCTGCCTTGCAACTAAGGCTGCTTCTCACTCTCTGGTGCCGGGAACCCACCTCTGGCTCTCCGCATCTAGGGCTCCTACCCCACCAGACACCCCCAGGAGAGATTCGTGTCTTCGGACAGCTCCCCCTAGTGTCTGTATTTCCCAGTTGGGCCCAGGGTGCAAGGCAGCAGGCGCGGCTGGACGGTAGGAACCCTATTAATGCATAAAAATCACTGCAGCAATTTTTCGTCGCCTTTCTTCAAAAAGCAAATCAACCACACTAGATAAGTTCTCATTCTTCAGACGTGATATCAGCAGTGCACCCCAGCCGACAGTCGGAAAGGTGTAGGAGATGTCTCTAATTCTTTTCAACAAAAGTGAGATGCAATGCCCTAGCAAGGAATTTTGTCGCGCAGGGCAAGACCAAACCTTAACTGCCTTTAATCATTAATATATCTATACAAATAATTTGAAAATGCTTCTTTAAAATATTTCATTACCATATATGCAAACTGAAGGACCAAAGAACATTTTTCGAATATTCGGGCTAACACGGCATATTGTTGTAAGGACCGCAAAAAGAAATTTGCCCGGGGCTGCCAATTGGGTAGGACCAGCCCTGCCTTTCCTCTCTAACACATATATACAGAAGGTTCCCTGTTATTGAGATATAATGTGCCCAGACCTGCCAACACGGGAAGGGGGAGCAAAGGGGAAGTTGCCCCGGGGCCCAGTGTTGCCCAGCAGCTCTGAGGGCATGGCATGGGGGAGCATGCCATGCTCCATGCAGTTCAAAGGGCTGGTTGTCCCCGGCTCTGCCCAAAGCCCCTCCTCTTCGGGAAGTGCCGAAACAGCTCCTCTTCCCAACACACACACACACACACACACACACACACACCTTGCCAAAGGGCACGTGGAAGCCGTTAGCTCCCCTCAACATGCCCAACAAAGTCTCAGGACTTTAAATCACACGGTCCTCTATGGATGGAGCAGAGATCACCTTCAGCAATTCTGAAAGGGCCCCGAAGGCTTCATCCGAAAACCGGAGATGAGCAGATGGCCGTGCCTGAGCAGGTGGCCCCTTCAGGACTTCTGGTTTTCCGAACACTATTTTAAAACGCATCTGAAAGTCTAATCCGAAACTTGCACCTTGATCCCACTCTGCTATTGCTTAAAACTCACAGAGTCGGCTCACCTCAGGTGGAAGACTTTTCTTTCTGAGAGCTGGGCCCCTGACATCACGAGCTACGTTCTCCTCAGCCCATAGGTACGGCAAAGTGCTCACGGACTTTAATGGTGTTCCGCCAGTGAACTCCCCCAGAGTTCCCAGCCCAATATTTTGAAGAGAATAGGATCAAAAATCCCAGTCATGCGTAAGCATCTTCAACTTCAGCGTACAACTATTAAGGTTGTGTTTCTGACCCATAAGGAAAATCCTTCCTTAACCACAGCTCTATGAATAAAGCATAAAGGGTCCACATCTTGCCTCGGGCCTGTTTTATACTCGGCCAGCCTCAATGGAATTACTCTGGATTTATACCAGCATAACAGAGCTCAAAATCCATCCTTGTAAACACACCATGAACCGGTCACCCAAGTTTACATTGGAGACATTCCGGCCCACCTAGGGCTTTGAGCCGGCATGCGCGGCTGTTCCAAGCCCCGCCCCCAGCGTGTTGCCTAGGAGACGGAGCCACGCGAGCCCTTTCAACTGCTTCTATGTAAAGGGCTGTCGCCTTCCATGCGCCTGTCAGGCAACACGCAACACGCCTGTCAGGCGAGCCCTTTAAATAGAAGCCATTGAAAGGGCTCGTGTGTCCCTGGCTCCCAGGAAACATGCTCACAGTGAGGCCGGGAGCAGCGAGGCCTTTAAATGGCAGGAGTTGAAAGGGCTCGCAACTCCCGTCCCCGGATAACGTGATACCTGGGAGCCGCAGGGAAGACGCAGGCCCTTTCAACTCCTGCTATTTAAAGGCTCCGCCCCTTCTGTTCACAGCCCCGTCCCTTCCAGGCAGCCCGCAACCACTTCAAAAATGATTGCCCACCTTCTGAGTTACAGCCTTCTTTATGCAAACGAGGATTATGCATTCTGGTTTTGCAGTAGACCCAGTATAAATATTGAAATGATTATTCAGAAAGAGCAAGAATAACAGAGCTATTACGTTTTCACAAATGGGAGTCAAACGCTACTGGATCTTTTGCTAAGAAGTAAAAGACACTATTAAGCAACAGCACATCAATGCAAGAACCAACACAAAGTCAGTTCCAGTAGTTTCACTCTGAACCACAAATATATTATTTGCAAGTTTTTTCCATGTGATATAGCTCTCTGTGGAAGCTGCACAGAAGTATGCTAAATGACTGAGTCAAAGCAGCTTTTTCTTGTACCTATATTCCTAGAATTGTGAAAGTAAAACTGTTCTTGGTAACCACAACTAATGTGCTACATGCCTCCAGTTTTCATCCAGGACACATCACCCGATCCATTATTTACAGCCAGATACCACCAGACTTGCTCCAACCCCACTGACAGAGACAAACAGCTATAGGATCTCTACCAGGCATACTTAAAAATTGACTACCCCCCCCCCCCCCCCCCGGGAAGTAGAAAAACAGACTGACAGACCCAGATGAGTGCCCAGGCATTCGCTTCTTCAAGACAGGCCCAGCAAAGAAAACAACAGAACACCACTGGTCATCACCTACAGGCGCCAGCTTAAACTCCTCCGGTGCATCGTTGGCAATCTACAACCTATCCTGGAAAACGATCCCTCACTATCACAGGCCTTGGGGGACAGGCCAATTCTGCCCTACAGACAGCCCCCTAACCCGAAGCAAATTCTTTCCGGAAGCTGTACCTCACACCTCAGATACACTCACTCAGGAACCTGCCCCCACAATAAAGCCCGTTGCCAACTCTGCCTACACATCGATACAGGCAACACCCTCGCAGGATCTAACCGCATCAACCACCACATCAGAGGCTCATCTAACTGCATCCTCAGATGTGGTCTATGACATCAAGTGCCAGCAATGGCCCTCTGCCATGGATATTGGCCTAACTGGACAGCCTCTACGACATAGGATTAATGGACACAAATCACATATAAAAACCTGTAGGGGAACATTTTAACTTGCCACAACTCTCATGAATGGATTTAAAGGTGGCTATTTTGTTACAACATTTCAGAAAGAGATTTTGTAGAACTAGCATTCATATGCAAATCTGATAGGATCTCGCAGGGTTTGAACAAAAACATGAACTGGATGGGCCATTATATTCAACACCCAAATGACATCAAAGGCTAGTTATCAAGCACTTCCAGACAAATCTATTAGCCTCATTTAGCATGGACACTTTAATTCTTTCTTTCTCCTATCCTTGCCCCCTCTTTCTCTGTTTTAGATTTCAAAATCTGGGGCCTTTGTTCCATATTTGTCATCTGAAGAAGTGGGTTGCTCAGTATCCACAAAAGCTCAGGATACTATTTATGTATTTTTGTTAGTCTCTAAGGTGCTACCAGACCATTGCTGTTTTTTATGTTGTTTTTTTAGTTACAGACGAACATGACTACCCTTCTGAGACCTCACAGCTAATGAGTTATGGCAATCAAGGTCTACATCCATTTAACACCTACCTCACATGCGTGCCTAGTTATGCATGATAAAACAACAGTCACCTCTAGAGACCACCAAGGTTTGTGGATCTGTACAGTTATGGACTTCTGTGGATGCCGGCTCCACAGCTGATCTGAACCACTTAGCAATGCCTGCGTGATGATGTATAGTGGGCGAAGTCTGAAGAGCCCTAGGTATTTTTCCCAGATCTGCTACTACTTTGCTGTCTGACTCTGAGGAAATCACTTTAATCCCTCTGGGTACCACTTGATAGGCAAAACAGGTGTGGGTTTTCCATAATATTAACTCAATCAAGTCAGTCTGTCACCACTGAAAAGCTCGCTCTCTGCCTTCAGGCAACCACATGGCCCTCTACCACGGCTTCAAACATGTTACCCGGAGGTGGGGGAGAGGCTGGCAAATGGGACAGTTTGCCCCAGGTGCCTCCCTCCATCAGGGCGCCCGGAGTCACAGCGCTGCCCAGCGAAATTTGGCCCAGCAGCCAAGGGCGCTGTGACGTTGCGTGTCACGTCGCCATGGCCAGATGCAGGCCCAGAAATGCAGTGCGGGCTCACCCTTCAACTGCTGTGTCATCCGTCCCCCCGTTCCCCTCCGTGGCTGGAGGAGGTGAGGAGGCTCAAATTCAGACACAGAGCTAGGCTCCCTAAAACCTCTTTGCGGTGCGGACATTGGCCTGCATCTTAATGAGCATTCAGAAGGGTTGTAACCATGTCTAACTATGTGTTGGGTTCCCCAGCTTTAAAAGGCGAACAATACTTACTACGTGTGGGTGAACAAGACAGGAGACTGCTTTCTGCCTGATGGGGATCATCCACCATAGTGATACCATACATCTCTGAATTATCATTGTCCATTTAGATAGCAGGAGCACTCGGACGCTCATCGGAATGGAGGGCCCACCGTTGCGGGGGATGTACAGACCCATGAGCTATGACAACTCTGGTTTCAAAGAGTTGATGGGCTTGAAAATCTCCCATGCGGATGGACAGGGCGTGGGGATTGTCAAGAGTTCATTTTTTGAAACTTTGTAATTCCACCTCTGGTACAACGGAACGGGGCAGCTAGACCAGGTAAGTCAATGCAAGGAGCAGCTTTAGAAGATTAATGAGGACAACACGCAGCTAAACTTTGCCAGTATAGCTGCACCACGTTAAACCTTGATAACATGATTATCTGTCCAGGGACGTGCAAGGGGAGAGCTAGATGAGGGGTTATTATGGGACACAGTGGGGAAAAAATGCTACGGATGTGCCCATCACACTGACTATGGCAGCTATGCCAGGAAAGAGCAAGATTAATACTCTGCATAGTAAGGCTTGCTCCCAGCAAACTTCTATAGGGCAGTATATCTCTCAAAGGCATATTACCTCCAGGCAGGGCCATTTGGGAAGAAGTCCAGACACACACACATATATCCACACATCCTGGCTTCATTAGAGTTTTGCAACACTGGTAAATATGTCCAGAAAGCAGATATAGCACCACGATCTACTGCTAGGGACACCGATATGAATCTGGAGTAACCCCCTTGCACACAGGGATGTTCTGGATTTACACCATTGTGAGCAGAATTTGGTACATCCTCTTTAGCAAGACTTCCTTCCTTCATCTTTGGTTAGCCAGATAAACAAGGCATGTGTTTTTGAACATAAGCTCATTATTTCTGGCTTTGGTGAGGTATCTGATTATAGATCAGGTCTAGGTGGCTTAAATTCAGGTTTTTGGCAAAAAAGCAAAAATTGATGTTGAATTCACCATAACACAATCACAACAATAATCCTAGAAACCCCTGTTGTGTTCCTAACATGTAATGGGCTTTTTAAAGTGATTGTGCTATGAATGACTACTTAAAAAATTCCTCTTATTTCCATGTAACCTGTGGTTTCTAGGATAGATACGGCGCTCCCCAAATCAGCGCTTCTGTTGAGAGAAGTGAAGTATATTATAAAAACAGCTGCACCCAAAAAGCAATGGCTAATGCAGAATGTGAAAGGTTAATTGTTACGAAACCCAGCAACAAATAGCAGTTATGGGTCTAACTGGCACCAAAATGGTAGTATATCTCGTTAGCGTCAGCCAGCACAAGAATCCCACTGTTATCCGCGTTTTCATATGTTAATCCCCACGCTTCCTTGCAGAAATACACTATACATGGTGGATCTGTGGGTGAGAGGGCATAAGACTTTACATTTCTAAATGGCCTTTAGTTCTCTCTGTCTGCACTTTCCTCCATTCAGAAATGTAACATTTTACCAGACAGCTTGCAAAGGAAGGTTACTTAATGTACTGGTCACTAAAATGCTAGAGGAAGAGGCACTAAACCAACAAATAATTCAACATTGTGCAGTTCTTGTGTATTGTATATGGTGATACAAAGGCACAAAGGGTGCTGAAGCCATCGTGGTGTGCGGCTAACCCCCAAAGTGTGTCAATACACCCTGCACCTGTGTTTCTTGTTCCAAAAGCTGCAAGTGTGAATCCTGGCACCACCATCTGGGTACAATTCCAACAGTATCATCTGAGCTGAAACATGCCAGCAGGGGGGATGGTACAGTAACACAACTGTAGGGAGAGACATCTTCTTGATGAACAAGAGCGGCGTAAACAACGGTCTTCCCTCCCCGCCCCCCTGCCCCCAGCTGTTGTTTGAAAACTCTTCAATTACCCACTGCTGACAGCGGGTGCAGCTGAGCCGGCGTTGAACATGGTTTAAGAAGAAGTGCAGCCAAGGACAAACAGCGGCCAGCACCGTTTCAGAGGCTCTCTTTAAAACCATTTGCCGTTCAATTGCATTCAGCTCCAGCTCACCTGCAACCTTCGAGCACGAGGAACAATTTTGCCGGTGCAGACTGAGCTTTCCTGTCACACTGTGGTTGCCATGGTCTGATATTAAGACCAGAAGCACTGGAGTACGAGAGAATTATTAATATAATCAAGTATCAGAGGGGTCACCGAGTTAGTCTGTAGCCACAAAAAACACCAAGGAGCCTTGTGTCACCTTGAAGGCCAAGCTTTCAGGGCAACTTTGTCAAATGCACCTGACGAAGTAGGTACTATAACCAAGATACCCACAGACACCGATTACTCACCCCTTTCTGACACCCTGAATATCGATAGCTTGGTAACCCAAGCACCGAGTTTGGTTTTCTTGCTCATCACACACAACCCCATCAAGTTCACCATCATCCCCTTTTCAATGTAAATCCAATCCCCCACCGCGGCCTTAAGCTGCTTCCTGCATGTAAGTGGGCACTAAGATGTGTGCAATTGGCCACTGTTAGCAGACAGGATAGTGGGCTGGATGGACCGTTGGTCTGACACATTATGGCTGTTCTTATGTTCTTGTGAGACTGTAACTCTGGTGCAGTGTTGTCCTCCATACCTTGACCTGACCAGTCCTCTCCCCTCTGGTTTGGATCTTTGGTGGAAACTTTCTACATCTTCCCCAGGTCACTTCTGTTTTCGGGTAAAGCAAGGTGTTCCACTTGGCCCCCCTATCATCTCCAGTTAGCTTCCCCTACCAGGACGGTTCCCTGCTAGCTCCAGTCTTGCCTCTCACATCTTTAAAAAGGGAAACCAAGTGTGTTCCTTCTTCTACCCTGTCTCTGTGTTGGACTTGTTCTCTCTTGGCTGCTACGTGACTCCATTCCTCCAAGATGTCCCACAAGCTGAAGTCCTCCTGGATAAAATAGGGATTATTTCATCCCATGTCTTTGACTCCGGTGTCTCTTGCCTTAACTTGGTTGTAAAAACCAGAAATCATCTTTGGACGCCGAGTATTCATTTTTCCTTTACGTTGTATGTTGCACCTCCTGTGCTCGTGGCCTTCTCCTGAATGTGACTGGAAGTCACCTTGGCCTTGTCACCCCAGAAGTTCTCGATCAATTCCCTCTTCTATGATCTTCCTGGATTCCTACTTGTACTGCCCCTATCTACCTTTCACCTTCTCTCTGCAAGCCAGTAAGTCGCTTTATTATCCTGGTGAAACTTCAGCTGATAACAACAGATAGCTCTGACCCAAAAAACACAGACCCGAACAAACCCTTATGCTTAAGAGAGAGAACAGATTCAAATGTGACCTGTATGATTTGGATTCACTCCCTGCCTTTCCTCTTCGGTGCGTAATTGGTTCTGCCCATAACACAGTTAAGTATGTATAAAGTGGCATCAAAAATAGGGCAGTAGGGGAGGATTAACCCCGACCTATGCACTTCATTCTCCACTTTTAGAAATCAGCAGCTAAGCCACGCAGACACTGAAAACAGTAACTCTGCTCTTTTAAAGCTCACAGCTCAAGTGATAAGTATAGGAGAGTGTAAAAGGGGAAAGTTCTGTTCTCTCTCAGACTCACTTACTGTAAACTGATAGCGCACAGCAAGATTAGGAGCTCCGTCAACAGAACCTCCACAAACAGCTTCCATGTCTCCAAACTGCTGACTTTACGAGCAGTCGTTCACGTCTACATCCTAAAAGCTTCCACCGGGCAAATTCACAATTCGGATCACTTGCCATCTCCAAAAGGGTATGAGACTGTTCCCAAAGGACCATTGGGATACGCAGCCTACAACAGAGATGTGAACTACTAGTCAACTATTCAATAAGCAAATGCTTAGTCAACTAGTTGCGTCCCCCTGCCCTTTGCTGCCTCTATCAGAAAAAGGCAGCGGGGGGCGAGGGGGGAAGAGGAGGGGTACTTCAAAGCAGCAGTGCCACATGGAGCTTGGGGCCAGACCCCGGGCTCCATGCAGTGCTGCCACTTTGAAACACCCCTTGCAGCCCGGGGCTAGCTGGGGTGTCACCAGGCTGCACATGGCGTTTCAAAGTGGCAGTGCCACGTGGAGCCTGGGATCAGCTGGGGACTCCTCCGCTTTCCCCAGGCTCCATGCAGCGCTGCCGCTTTGAAACCCTAAGGCTGTTGCTACATTTCCAAGGCGGAGCTGCCCTATCAACTAATTGAATAGTCAATGCAAATCGCATCGTCTATTTGATTAGTCAAGTACTCGAAATGTAACATCCTTTAGCCTACATTGGGAAACTTCTGTAATCAGAGATAACCCATTGTCTTCAGTATTGCTTCCCTGACCTATGTGGGCCATATGTTCTCTGATGCCTATGAAAAAATCAGCCAATTAATAAAGTCTAAGCTGGGGGCCGGTTAGGGATCACTGATCTTCAAAATGATCTTTTTAATTACATCCGTCTCCCTTCTATTCCATTGATTTCTTGTCAGACTGCAAGCTCTTTGAGACGAGACCTGGGGTGGTATTTGAGTCGAGAAGCCCAAAGGCAACTAAGGCTACGTCGACATTTAAAATGCTACAGTGACACCAAGGTAACTTTTCAGTGTAGACGTGCGTTACGACAAGAGGAGGTGTGGTCTCATTGCTGTAATTTATGCAGCTCCGCACGAGGCAGTAGCCAGGTCAACGGAAGAACTCTTCCATCAATGGAGCGCTGTCTACGCTGGGGATTAGGTCAGGCTAACTGCATATCTCAGGGGTATGGATTTTTCATACCCCAAGAAATGTAGCTATACCCATGTCGCTTTCCACTGTAAGCCAGTTTTCCTAAGGCAGTAAGGTACCGAACGGTCATTAAAACTACAATGGAAGTTCCATCTCCAACTCCTACTGCCCCTTTGAAAATCGAAGCCTGCCTATTTGCTTGTACAGTGCTATGACATGAAAGGCACAAGTGTGACATAAATAATCACTGATCACTTATAACCTGGGACAAAAAAATTTATTTGGCCTTTGTCAAGTTTACAGATTAAACAGCATACACGAATAATACCTTTTTTTACAAAACAAAAAACAAAAAACACACTAGACATAGCAAACCAAGAGTAAGAAACTAGAAACAAGACACTGATCTAAATACCAGCAGCAAATCGGGAGGAAGAAAATGAAGTTGTCAGCCATCAGCAATGCTAATTTATCATGTAAATTAATACTCGGCAATCCTGGCATTTTAGGAAAGAAATCCAGGCCTCCTCAAGTCAGTTCAATGGGAACAAGTGACAACAAATGCCACTAATCCCACAATCTTTAGAAACATTGGAGGGTCTCTTACACATGAAACCCTAGTCCCCAAATTGCGTGTCGTCCTATCCTAGTTGCCGTGGGTCTCACATTAGGGCTAAAACGTGGGTCTCCCCTCAGCACAGCGACCCCATAGGCCCCCCAGTGCATCCTGATACTTCTGGGAACGAAAGGGTCGCCTTGTTGACCCACCTGCTCCTGTTTGCTTCGGTTGGATCTAGTCAAATTTCAGCAGCTGCGCAGCCCGCACAATGAACCCCATTGTTATCTCCACAGCACGGCGGGGGATGGATCCACATTTGAAAAAAAAAAATCAAGGGAGCTGCCAGTGGCATGGATTTCAGTGGCTGCACTTGCCTTGCGCGCGCTGAAAATGTTTGTTACGTTCTCCAAACTCGCTGCAGCAAAATAAGCAGTTTTGCATGTTCTGGGAAAAAACATTGAACGGCTCCCTCCCCCTGCCTGATTTTGCTTTCTCTGCTTTCTGCAAAGACTTTTCTGTTCCAGAATTACATACAACTCCTTGCATCCCTGTGCTGCTCGGAAATCTAGCTTGCTTTCCCCTTTCTACAGCACTAAAAACATTTCTTGCTTGAAAGGAGAACCACTTAATGCCTGTACATGTGCCATTTTTCTGGAAAGACCATACACTTTGGCAGGAACATCTGACATCCCGTTGAAAACATTACGGGTACTTACTATATAAAATGTCAATTTGGGATGAATGGTCTCCGGAACCGTCTGAAGCAATGTCATTACGGTTCCCTGCAGAGGGTATTACTTCTAATGGAATATAGATTATATGGTCTTATATCACTACGGCTTCCAATTTTCAGCTTTATATTGTTATTTACCAATAAATGCCTGATGAGAAAAGCAGCTGAGTTATCAGCAACGATGAACCTAAAACATATATCAGTGGGTCTGGAACAAGGCAATTCTGAAAAGTCTCCTATGCAACTACTGGAATCTGTGTATTCGGCTTCCCTATGGACCTCGCCCATTTCATGAAGCATGACGCAATGAACAGCCAGTGGATGGCAGCTGGGAAAAAAAGGGTTGGGAGAAGACCCTGAAGTTGCACAAACAACAGCTGAGAAAATTAGAGCCTGATCCAAAGTTAACAACTACAAAAAGACTTACACTGCTTCAACCAGTACTGCGTCAAACCCTTGTTTCCCATGGCTTACTTTTAGAGTGTGTCTACAGTGGGGAGTTATTTCCAAGTAACTCCCCTTATTTCGAAATAACAAGGTGGAGCATCGACACTACTAAGCCTGTTATTTCGAAATAATATCTCCTGCTTGTGAAGAGGACTAAGCTTAATTCAAAATAGTTATTTCAGGAGCCATTATTTCAAAATAACCTGGTAGTGTAGACATAGCTTTAATGTAAAAGACGATCTCTTGCGATATTTTCTATTACTTACACACACACACATGCACATGACAAAGACATAGTTATATTATATACAGCCGCTCCCCGAGTTACGAACAAGGTCCGTAACTCGAAGTGTTTGTAACTCGGATCCCATAGAGAGTTACATGGCGACTGCGCTATTTGTAAGCGCGGATCGCCGTTCGTAACTTGGATCCGCATTTACGACTGTTTTGGTTGCAAGTACGGATGGTCGTAAGTGGAGGTGGTCGTAACTCGGGGAGCGGCTGTATAATCAAGTTATTTTTAAAGTGACTCATCCCAAACGTGACTATGGACACTATATAAAACAATTAATCCAACAGCCTAGGACAGGAATTGTTTTCTCGGCTTCCAAATCCTTACTGGGTCTTTTGGACACTACCATCAAAATTAGAACTGGTCAAAACACATGGCTGTTCTCCACGCAATTCTGAATGCAACATTTTTGTTTAATGTGTTTTCCCCCTGGAAAATATGAACACAAAACAAAAACATTCAATGCTAATTAAAATATTTTATTTCTGTTTTTGAAAACAGAAATGAAAAATTCCAGTCAACATGAAAATAAGCTTTCCATGTATACAAAGCAACTCCTTTTTTCTAATGGGACAATTTCAGTCAATATATTTTGGCCAGCTATAACAGAAGCAAAGGTCAGAAGAGTTTATTTGCATTTTCTCACTTTCCTTCCTACTGCATGACAAGGTAGACAGTTGTCTGGTTTTGTACACATGACTACTCACATACATATATATGCATTACAATGTGTGTGGATAGGATATATACACACACACAAACTGGTGCACTGTCTTTAGGGAAAGTTTGGAAATGCACCTTGGAGTAGAAAGGAGCCGTTCACAGATGACTGGGAGCATGAGGTCAAATTCCTCTTCTACAACTTCCTCCATCCCATCCCCCCGTCTGTATTCCATAGTTTTCATGCCTTTTGTTTATTAATTCCCACAAAACCAGATGGAACTTCTTGCTGTCCACTATCTGACAAAAGCATGGAGCCCATACACCTCTACGCTATTGTCAAGAGTAGTGCAAACACAGAAAGGGCGATCCTCGTGGCTCTGCAGAGCTGCAGGAAGAACTGCAACAACAGGAGAGGTGACAGTTTTGTGGAGAGTAGATGCTTGTGGGAAACAGCAAAACCAAGTCAAGGTTGTCGGTAGCATTCACAGAGCAGCTGAAGTAGTAAAGCACCTCTTCTGGGCAGGAAAAAATGACTGGTTGGAAGGGGTCGTAATGCAGGTCTGGGTCGATGGGTAGAGGCTGCAGAACTTTCTTTTGAAAAAGGCCAAGTCATTGGATCTTTGTGGTAAGTTCACCCCATCTCTCCAGATGAGGAACACATCTGCACCTCTGGCATTGACTGTCAAAGTAAAGAGTGTCAACGTGGACTTACTCAGAATAGAATTAAATTAACTGCTTCAGTCTTCCTGAAAATGCATGATGACATACTTTATGTTACAGTGAAACCTTTGTTATCCGGCACTCTGCTAACCAGAAAACGTTATTAACCGGCATTGCCCCCAGCCACAATACTGTCACACCTTCAGGAGCACAGGCCTGGCTTGGTTTACCATGATTGGCTTAACAATTTTTTATTTAAGAAGTACTAATCATCTTTAACTCAAAACAGAAATATGAGACCAACTGCCTCACACTACAAAAGTACCAATATTACAAACTTGAGTTTTACTGTTATTGTCTATTGGTTTTTCCGAGGTTGATGGAACCCTCAGATAACCGGAACACCCTAATTCCCAACTGTGCCGGATAACACAGGTTTTACTGTTTATCTATTTTTGACAGGTGTCAAAAATAAAACATATTGTGCTCACAATTACAATGTATTATGAAGTTTCAGGGAGTAGCAGAGTTAGTCTATACAGGATACATTTAAACAACAAATGGTCTGGTAGCACTTTATACACTAACAAAACATGTAGATGGTATCATGAGCTTTCATGGGCACAGCCCACTTCTTCAGATGATCAGCAGTGCCCACGAAAGCTCAAGATACCATCTACATGTTTTGTGATGAAGTGCCCGGGGAAACTGAGGCACGCACACCCACAGAGTTAGAATCATAGATTCATAGGGCTGGAAGAAACCTCAGGAGGTCATCAAGTCCAGGCCCATGCCCAAGGCAGGACCAATCCCAACTAAATCATCCCAGCCAGGGCTTTGTCAAGCCGAGACTTAAAAACCTCTAGGGATGGAGATTCCACCCCCTCCCTAGGGAACCCATCCCAGCGCTTCCCCCACCCTCCTAGGGAAATAGTTTTTCCTAATATCCAACGTAGACCTCCCCCCACTGCAACTTCAGACCTTTGCTCCTTGTTCTGCCATCTGCCACCACGGAGAACAGCCTCTATCCATCCTCTTTGAACCTACCACCTTGTGCTCCCCAGGTGAATGTGCTGTCCTCTAGGCCACCCCAGAGGTAGCTGGGCCCATGCCATCTCCCTACCTCTGGTGGGTTCTGTATCGTCTGTTGGCTGTCTGGTTGGCTCCCAGTGTGGAGCACCTCCACCTCCCTGTCTTTGGAACCTCCCTTCAGGAAGTTGAAGGCTGCTATCAAATCCCCCCTCACTCTCCTCTTCTGCAGACTAAACAAACCCAAATCCCTCAGTCTCTCCTCATAGGTCATATGCTTCCGCCCCCGAATCATTTTAGTCCCTCTCCGCTGGACCCTTTCTCTAGTGGGGGGCCCAGAACTGGACAGTTACTCCAGAACAGAAGAGGACAGTAGAATCACAACAAAGCCAACAGAGTGAATACAAATCCGAGGGAATACAGAATACAGAAGCCAACACAGTCCCCACTACATCACGCTGCCCACTACCGAATTTTAACATTTGTATAAATCCATCATCATTTTGGTCATTCCACGCAAAAAAATGTGTCCTGCAGAAGTTACATCTACAGTAGAAAAAGGTGGGGGTTGTAAACACATATTAGTGATTAACACAAAACGAGAAAGCCCTCATGTTGATAAGTCACTTGCCATTTTTGTGTGTGTTAGCTAGTCCAGGCAAGTCCTAAGGGGGAGCCTAGGTTTACCTCAAAGAGCGATAGTTGTTGAAACTAAAAAGTGTCATGGGCCTACGCTGGGGGTGAAATTCTGGCCCTGATAAAGTCACTGGCAAAACTATCACTGACTTCTGTAGGCTCAAGATTTTGCCATAGGGTTTCAATGGGGGTTACTTAATGTTTGGTAGCTACCTGCTTCAATGAAGTCAAGTTCAACATGGATGTTATTCTCAACAGTGGAGATTTCCCAGCAGCACAACACAGAACAAAAAGTAAAAAAAATAAAATAAAAAAAATGGGTGCAGAGAGGCGAATCATCATGAACCTCAAGGCCTACAGGATCACTCAGCAGTCAGGCAATTTGCAGGAGAAAGGACAGCAAAATTGACATCCAAATGGCCAGGGCTCGACAAATACGCTTATCTACTCGCCCGTGGTCAGTAAATTTCAGCCGGTCACCCCGTTCACCGGCAGTCCGCGCAGCGCGGGCCTCGTGCATACACAGTACGGGGCTGGCGAGTGGTTTTCCCTGCGATCGTCGAGCCCTGCAAATGGCAACAGCCAATACCCCATGAGAAGTGTTCAGTGGATTGCTTTATCTTCTTGCGCAGCTGAACGTTGCTGATACAGTATTTACAGGTTCTAAACCTCAAAAATAGTGCATGCTCCCAACCTACAGCTACAAGTTATTCTGTATTCCCTCAGCATCTCAGCACCCAAAGCTGCTGCAGTAGGGATATAATAGTGTAATCAATTAACCGATAAGCAAACCGACAGGTTAATGCTACAGACTACGTGCATTCCCCCCCTCCCCCCGCACATTTTTTAGCAGGTAGGCCAGCAGCTTGGCTCAGTCCTGGCTCGGGGACCTACCCCCAGTGCAGCTCTGCATTGAAAGTGTATTACGACTCAGGTGCTCAGGCAGCCCAGCTCGGTTCTGGTCCACTCCGGGTCCAGTAGCTCAGGACCCGCTCCGGACAGAGGTGGCGGCCACCCCATGCTGCTGCCTCTGATACAGAGGCAGCAGCATAGAGTGGCAGGGGGCTCCTCAGGAGTGGGGCCGGAGAACACTGGCTGCCAGCCCCACCCCTGGGGACTATAGAATAGTTGAGAAACCAATAAGAATTCATGAGGTTAACCGAATATCCAATTAACCGATATTTAACATCCCTGTGCTGCAGTGCAATGCTTTCCTCTCTCTCCTCCAAAATATCAAGAGGTCCATTATGGGGATAAAGACACACTTGGCACATTGTTAAACTTTCCAATCGCCACCAAAAAGACCCACACACAATATATAGACAAAGGCAAAGAAAAATCAACACTGTCAAGCCATAGGGTGGGTTTCAAAGACTTCTAGGGATCCTTATGGAAAGTATTCCTGGTGATTCCTAGTGGAAATTCCCAATTTCCATGAAATTAGATGAGTTATAGACATGAGAAAGCCTGATAAAAATGCCACGTATTCCACCCCAAATTCCTTTTTTCCCCCCATAGCTTCAGCAAAGCTTGAGTATGAATTTAAAGTTTGATTTATAAGTGGTAACTTCCCACTCAGGATCCTGCAGCATGAATTTCTGACTTCAAAAAACTAAAGCCCAGAGGAGAAATACTTCACCAAACTTCATTAAAATTCATTTTGCCAACACGGAGCGCTAAGAAAATAGCCTCACTTTTCATCAGACACATTCTTGAGTATTTTTTCTTTGAAGTTTATTGGTGCCTCTTGCTCATGTAAATTGCATAGTATATCTAGAAAAAAAAAACAGATGGCCACAGACAGTTTACACTATGGATCCATTTCACAGACAGTTAACCTTGCATCTCTAGGGGTCTCCTGTACTGTGTTTCTGCTCCACAATAGGGATGTAACAGTATCATCGATTAACCTATAAGCTTATGCTTATCGGTTAATGCTATCGACTACACATATCGTTACCAGATTTGCCCAATACTCTGGGGGTATGCTCATTTATTAGGGTTACTCTTATGGGACTGGGGGGGAGGTTAACAATTCTATCAGTGTGCTGCTTGTGCTCTTATACGGGGCTGAATTCTCCCTGCTGCCAATTCCCCCTCCCATTGGAGCTCTCCTGCAGGAACTACGTTCCGCAGGATGGGGTTCTTACCACCTTAGCGACACACCCAGACACTCACACCCACTAAGAGAGCACATCTCAAAAGACAGGGTAATCAGCACTCACACGCTGACCCCTCATATGTCCCTGGACTCAGCTGGCTGGGTTTCACAGCAATGCCCCCCTGCACCCTCATCTGCCTTTAGCTGCCATCCTCATAAGCCCCCAGGTTCAACACCTCCCTATCCCCACTCTCACACCACAATCATTCGCAGGTAAAGCACGTGATGAGCAAACCCCACAGGATTTTGGGCACCCTCAGGGATCTTTAGCTTGGGTACAAGAAGCGTTGCTGCAGAGCGAATGGGGAAGCCAAAACAACACCCCTTGAGGAAGAGTGAGAGAAAGAGAAAGAAAGAGAGAGAGAAGCAACCATCTTAACAATGGAAGTTATTTATTTCTGGGTAGTGAATATATATATGTATGAGGAGCCAAACACACAGGACAGTTACAATATTAAATCCAACAGTTAATATTAAATCGAAATCGATTACAGATGTTAGGGTTAGCAAACCATATAACAGTTTACCTAGGGCAGGGTCAGGAGACTAGGCTTAGAGAGAGGTAGTTGGGAGGGGAGGGTGAGAGAGAGAGAGAGAGACCTCACCACTCCATGGAGCTTGCACTGATTGGGGTTCCCAGACGGTGATGGGAGCCGGGGGCGGGAGACAAGCAGAGCAGAGCCCCCAGCACGATCAGACAGGAGATAAAGAAGTCTCAATGGAACTGATGCAGTTTAAATCCAGATATCAGAACAGTTTTTCGCGGGCAAGGGTAGGAGTTTTTGTAGGGATAGGAAGATCGTTTGAAGAGAACACTGGATTTGTTCATGGATAACCAGAGGTGAGACAATAGAGACTGATCACCCCTGGTTATGGGTGATATTCCTTGACGGAGCTCACAATGCAACGAGGCAGTTTCAGTATTTGGGATGTCAATAGGATCGTTACTAGAATTGGTCTGATACTGACTAATTTGGGTGTGAGCAGGCCTGGGTTCATTAGCCTCTGGAGCAGAGATTTCCCATCAGGCAGTGCGTCTCCGCTTTCGGTATCCCATAATTCAGTGTGGTTCCTGCTCTGGAAGACCTGGTCTCCGTTCTGTATGCTTATGGAGATGTCTCTTTGTTCGATCTTCCATGCAGATGAGGCTGGGGTGTTTCCTTAATTCTATCATCCTTGTCTGGAGGAATTTCGGTGCGTCTTCCCCGGCCTTTTCAGTGCTTTGTCTGTGATTCAAGTAGAGGCCGGGGGAGGGGGATGGTTTTCCATGAGTGTCACTCCCTGGCTCCCCAAGAGCACAGGGTAGACAGGTGGCCATGCTCTGGTTCTCCCAAAACACAGAGCTGGTGGGTAACAGCATTACCCCTCCCCGCACTTGCCAGTACATTTTTTAACAGACTAGCCAGCAGTCCAGCTCAGTCCCGGCTTGAAACGGGTCTGGGACCTAGCCCTGCTGCGGCTCTGCATTTAAAGTGTATTGGGAGCAGGCAGCCCAGCTTAGTTCTGGCTCGCACCAAGTCGGGGAGCTCAGACCCACCCTAGACAGGGGCTGCTGCCGCCCCATGCTGCTGCCTCTGTATCAGACACAGCAGGACAGGGCGACAGGCAGCTGGTTTTTAAAATGGCTCTCCTTGCGAACCAGCTGCCACCTGACACCCTGCACTGGCTGCCGGCCCCGCCCTGGGGACTATAGAAGAGTCGACTAATCGATAAGAATTCTTGAGGTTACTCAACTATTCAATTAACCGACATTGAACATCCCTACGCTACAATAGAGACAAAGTATTCTATCAACTCAGATTGACTCTTGAACATGTTCAAGGTACTAGGTCTTGGAAATCCTTCTTCACTCGATGAAAGGGAGAACGTCTCCACTTTAAGACTTTTAAAAACATCCACGAGCAGCAAGAAAGCTTTACTCTAAAACCACAAAAAGAGAATACTTTTATTTCCTAACATGCGAGCTTCACACAGAAAGATGGTGCATAAACCCAGAGGCAAACCTTTCCTGTGACAGCAGGAGAAATAAGGAAGACAGAGAAATATCAGCTACAACTTTGGGGAAGGACAATATGGGAGAGGAGGGAAAGGGGAATTGAGTGAGGAGGAGCAGGGGGGTTAATACAGGTGGATGCACTGGAGAGGGTCCAGCGGAGGACAACCAAAATGATTAGGGGGCTGGAGCATATGACCTACGAGGAGAGGCTGAGGGAGATGGGTTTGTTTAGTCTGCAGAAGCGAAGAGTGAGGGGGGATTTTATAGCAGCCTTCAACTTCCTGAAGGGCGGTTCCAAAGAGGATAGAGAAAGGCTGTTCTCAGTAGTGACGGATGGCAGAACAAGGAACAATGGTCTCAAGTTGTGGTGGGAAAGGTCCAGGTTGGATATTAGGAAAAACTATTTCCCTAGGAGAGTGGTGAAGCACTGGAATGGGTTACCTAGGGAAGTAGTGGAGTCTCCATTCCTAGCGGTGTTTAAGTCTCGGCTTGACAAAGCCCTGGCTGGGTTGATTTAACTGGGATTGGTCCTGCCTACAGCAGGGGGCTGGACTTGATGACCTTCTAAATCTGAGGTTTCTTCCAGCCCTATGGTTCTATGATTCTACGATTCTTTGAATACTGTAGTGTCTTTCATCTAAGGTTCACAACATCATTTACTAATATTAATGGGGTACATGTCTCCTCAGTGGTAGACAAGTTGCTATTCCCATTTCACTGGTATGAAAACTGACCCACAGAAGGGTTAAGAATGCACTTGCCTAAGATCAGACGTTAATTCATCAACAGGAGTTCTAACTTTCCTTCCTCCACTCTAAGCAACTAGAATACAGAATAATAGACCTAACCTTTGACATACCTTGTAGTAATGAATATTAATTCATCACTACAAAGCCAACATAATTCTAAAGGTCCTATCCCATAACATAAGAACTAGGGGTCACCAAATTAAATTATTAGGTACTAGGTTTAAAACAAACAAAAGGAAGTTTTTCTTCATGCAGCACACAGTTAACCTGTGGAACTCCTTGCCAGAGGATGTTGTGAAGACCAGGCCTTTAACAAAGTTCAAAAAAGAACTAGATACATTCATGAAGGTCAGGTCCAACAGTGGCTATTAGCCAGGATGGCTAGGACTGGTGTCCTTAGCCTCTGTTTGTCAGGGGTTGGAAATGGATGACAGGAGAGGGATCCCTTGATGAATCCTTCTTCTGTTCATTCCTTCTGGGGGAGCTGGCATTGGCCACTGTCGGCAGACAGGATACTGGACTACATGGACCTTTGGTCTGACCCAGTATGGCAATTCTTATGTTCTAATCCTGTAAACACTTATCCCAGTCATAGTCCCACAAAAGTCCATGGAACTGCTCATGGTAGTTATAACAGCAGGAGAAATAAGGTATGGTAAGTGTTTGTAGAGGCTCCTCAAAATATATAGAGGAGGGGGGATTCAGGCTTTAACTTTAACACAATCGTCCCACTCCCAATCTCAACTCTGTGTTACACCCATTTTCTTATTTAACATATTCCTGATTTCGCTTGTTTGCTCTGAGAGACAACAACCTGGCGAGATTTGATATTTCCGTAGCCAAGAGAATAGCTCTTGATGTTGTTGAAAGATTTCAGAATGTTACCAATAACTTTTGTTCTTAAAGTATAAACCACACGGAAAAAAAATTTTAGCATAAAAACTTTTAAAAGCTTCCAAGTGCTCTCCAGGGTAGTCATTAGAAACTACTTAGGTAACGAGAGGGCGATACCGAGTTAATGCAGCATTAAATTAGCCCTCTTATGTAGAACTTTAAGTGACAGAGGAATTAGTTGGGAAGATTTTTTATTTTATTTTTTAAATAGTGAAGTTAATGGATTTCCTGTTTTTAGCTCTGTGGGCGGCTGTCATTGTGAGGGATCAGTATATACTGTATTTAATTACTATGTCTTAAAGAAACTAAAATAATTTCATATATGTTAGCATGATCTCACCGGTATTCAGCGCCTGTCTAGCGTGACCACTGAGGTAACTAAAATATTAAACTATTACTACCTTTCAGTTGGGGGTGTAAAAAAAAACATTTAAAAATGTAATTATGTAACTGTTAAAAATCCTAGTGGTTACACGCATTGGGGGCTCAGTAATTACAAAGCTTAAAAAGCTAAACTGCAGCAATGGGGGGGGGGGAGAAATGGGCCCACCACAGATAAGGGCTGCTCCGACTGGGGCAGATTAGCAAACCACCCCAGCCAGCAGCATGCATTTCTATTAGTGGTGCACATCTGCACATGCACTGGTGCACAAAACAAAATTTATTCTTCACATGGATGAAAAAAAATTGGAGGGAACATTGGTCCACGGTAGCTCCTAATACTGCCTCTTCATTCAGTGGTTCCCAACCTCTTTTATACCGCGGACCGCCAAACACAGTCACAAACTTGTGGTGGACCAGTCACTTTTTATGTGGCCTGTTTATGATTCAAATAAAATGTTACCTGTCTGCCAACCCCAGAGCTGCCACACAGCAGCTGGCTTCAGTCCCGGCAGCCGCCACACAGCTGAAGCCGTTGGTTCACAGCGGCTGTTTGCAGTGACTCTGGGGTCCAGGGCTGGGATATACCCCTCTAGCAGCCATGAACAGTTGGCTTCAGCTCTGACTGCCACCATGGCCTGACAGCCAGCAGTTCGCGAACCGGCACCGGTCTGCGGACCAGTGGTTAAAAACCCCTGAGGAGAAAAATAACCCGGTGTATAGCAGTGTTCCCAACACGGCTTCACAGGTGATGAATCATCCCCACCCAGTCAAAGGCTCAGGTCTCTGACCAGAGAGCTGACTGACTGGGAGGGGTTGATTAATCACCTGTGAAGTTGTACTGCTGAGCAGCTTAGAGGGAACACTGGTGTATAGTGTGTCTATAAAATAGCATACAGGAAAACACCAATCTAGCAGGCATACTGTACAGCAGAGTGATTGGTTTCTTGAAGTACTTAGATGTATACAGCGAGAAGTCCTATGGCACCTTATAGACTAACAGATTTATTGGAGCATAAGCTTTCGTGGGCAAAGACCCACTTTGTCAGACTTCATGGGTGCCACAGGACTTTTCATTGTTCATGCAGATTCCAACTAACATAGCTCTGATAGGTGTATTCCGGTAACTTTTTCTACAGTAAAACTTCCATTAGTCCGGCATCCAATAGTCCGGCACTCCTGATAGTCTGGCATCAAAATGGCAAGAGCCAAGCCTAGTGAGAATGAGCTTCGGCAAAAAATGAGTCACAAGGTAACAGCGGCAGCAGCTGAACTGAGCGAAAAGGGTGAAAAAGGGTTAAAAAACTAAAACATTACAGTATATTGACGAGGAGTCCTGTGGCACCTTATAGACTAACTGACTATAAAAGTGCCACAGGACTCCTCGTCGCTTTTGCAGATTCAGACTAACACGGCTACCCCTCTGATACATTACAGTATATTGTATACACTATGTACAATAAAAAGGGTTAAGAACACTTTATATACAGCATATACTGTATACAGTATATACATAACCATCGTATAGTACCTCCTGATACTCCGGCATATCTGATAATCCGGCACCACCCAAAGGTTCCGGATTATCGGAAGTCTACTGTATATGGCAGATTACCTTATTACACTACATATTCATGGTGAGTAGTGCATGGCATATATCCAGATCACTACAAGTAGATGTAGAAGGTGTAGGAGGCGGGGCTGTAATGATCCTATGACACACACAGGAAGCTGCTTTTTGGGAATAAATCCCTGATTTCACCTTGCTTACTTGTCTTCTGCCTCTCTTGCATAAAAGCAGAGCACTGACTATGCGGTTGTGTAACATGATGTGTGGTACCTTGGTCCCAGTTACGACACTGAAGTTTTGTATTTGCAAGATACCAGAAATGCCGGCTAATTGAGTTTTCTGGTTAGCTGAGTGCTGGATATCAGCGCTTTTACTGTAATACGCAGTACTCGTTAAGAGGCAAAACAATACAATGGTCCAATATATGGAAAAGCAAAGGATGGTTTTGTGGCTAACACACGGGACTGGGAGTAAGGTATCCGTGGGACCTCTCACCACTTTGCAGAAGAAAAACTCATTCGTGTCTATAAAGCCCTTAGAGAAGGTGAGATGGGGTGAGCGGGAAGTGATGTGAAGAGGCATAAAGCTTGTGGAGAGAGAGTTTTGTGTTTTAAATATTGAAATGGCAAAATTTCATCCTCCGCTTTTCTGTATTAAGTTCTCTCTTACTTTGTGCATTGTCCCAACCCCTTACCAAGAAGGCCCTAACATTAAAGTAGAACAACCAACTATATTCCACCTTCTGGAGCAACCTGTTATACAGACGTTAACTCTCCTTTACGGACAGGACCCCTGCAGAACAGTGTCATGCGCCCGCAGAGCAAAATTGCTCAAAACAGGTGTCTGCTGGGTGTTAAATGCATCTTCAGACTGCTTTGGCAGCTTCAGAAACCATTAGCAGCTGTTAAGATGGTTAAAACTTAGCAACACAGGCCAGCTGCTCAACTGGCTTGTTTTCTTCACCCCTTCAACAACCACCAATTCCAGCGTGCAAGTTTTCAACAAGGCACAAATTAAAACCAACACCACAAAGGCCCCTGCAAGACGCCCTTTGCTAGCAGACCTAACGCAAGACTTAAAAATGTGTTGTACTTCATGAGGGAGGGTTAGTGCACAGTGCCTCCAGGAACTAAAAACAGTGAGGATGTGATTCATAGAGATGAAATGACTCCCAAGCAAGTGCACCTCATGGCATGGTCTGTCTACTCCAGTTCAAGTTCTCCAAGCCCTGGTCTACACTCGAACTATGTCTAGACTGCAGGCTTCTTTTGGAAGAAGCTTTTCCGGAAGAGATCTTCAAAAAAAAAAAAAAAAAAAAAAACTTCTTCCAAAAGAGAGCATCCATACTGCAAAAGCGCGTCGAAAAAGCAATCTGCTTTTTCGAAAGAGAGTATCCACACTGAATGGACGCTATCTCGCAGTTCAGCTGTGATTACTATGGACAGAGTGGCCACCAGGCATCTGTGCTTTTTCCTCTTTCTTCTTCTTTCAAAAGAACTCCCTCTTCCCCATCCACACATGCCTTTTTCCAAAGAGCTCTTTCGCAAAAAGGCTTCTTCCTCATAGAGAGAGGTTTACCAATGTCGGAAAAACCCCTCCGTCCTTTCAATTTTTTTTCAAAAGAACACAACTGCAGTGTGGACGTAAGTGAAGTTTTTTCAGAAAAACAGCCGTTTTTCAAAAAAAAACCTCTGTAGTGTAGACATAACCTAGGGCTTTATTTCAAAAAAACTCCATTTCGGTCAAATAAATAAGCGGACCACACACACTACCAAGCCCATTATTTCAAAACCTGTACGACTGTTTTGCTTGAGGAATAAGGCTAATTTCAAATACTTATTTTGAAATAGCGGTTGTGTGGATGC
Organism: Pelodiscus sinensis; assembly: GCF_049634645.1. Lineage (NCBI taxonomy): Eukaryota > Metazoa > Chordata > Testudines > Trionychidae > Pelodiscus > Pelodiscus sinensis. The sequence goes on along the minus strand of NC_134726.1, from coordinate 36,258,092 downwards.
TCCGGTGCCTCTATTTCAAAACAAGTATTCCCCAAAGTAATTCAAACTAATTACTCCTCAGAGCTTCCTGGTGCTTTAAGTCAAGGCAGTTCATCCACAGTAACGGAGCCTACCTCGGATCAATTTCTAGGCTTCCCTGTAAGGAGGACATGCTATTTTGACTGTGTTATTTTTGAAGTTATTAAATCAGTTTTAGTTATTTCAAAATAGTTTCCTAGTGTAGACATGCCCCACGGGACTAGGGGCCAAAGAAAGGGTTCTTGGTTGAAAAGCATGAGCTTGAACGGCTCTCAGGGTATGTCTACACTAGCCCCCTGGTTCGAACTAGGGAGGCTGACGTAGGCATTTGAAGTTGCAAATCAAGCCCAGGATTTAAATATCCCAGGCTTCATTTGCATCTTCCCAGCCAGTTGCCACTTTTTTTTTTTTTTTTTTTTTTGAAATTTACAAAGTGGCGACTGGCTGGGAAGATGCAAATGAAGCCTGGGATATTTAAATCCTGGGCTTGATTTGCAACTTCGAATGCCTACGTCAGCCTCCCTAGTTCAAAAAAGGGACAAAAACCCTTGTAGGAGGACTGGAAAAACTTTAGCCTGATAGAGCCTCATAAGACTGAGGGGAAGCTACTGGCAAGTCCCATCTGGATTTATTGTTTTGTGTGTGTTTTCCCTAGACCCATCTGACCTTAACAGGAGCAGTCAGGTAGCTGGCAACTTCTGGCAAGACGCACTTTAAAGGCCCTGAAGACAAAACAAAGCACAGGGCAGGCCTTTAGGCAAGATGACTTGCTGAAATATCACAATGTAAGGCAGCCTTACAACCACGGGTCGGAAGGGAGTGGATAAGGTCACAACTCAGAGACAGGAGATCGCTGGAAACCTGACTGGAAAAATCCCAATGCAGTGATCGTGAAATGGTGACGATCACCGGCACACTCCATAGTTTCTTCTGCTATTACTAGTAGAGTATTCATGAGGGGACCTAAATACAGGAGGCCCCCGAGATGCGACCGCCCAAGTTCTGACCCCCCACACTTACAACCATTTTTGTAATTGAAGGGGCCGGAAACCTCCGACTTACATCCTCGGCCCGCATTTACGACGGCGCACGGCGCCTACCGTTAATGTGGGTTCGAGTTATAACGCCCCCGACTTGTGACGCTTCCTCCGGAACCAATCACGTCACAAGTCGGGGCCTCCTGTACTGACGGGAGGACAGAGGGGGACAGTTATAGCTCAGGGATTTCCCCCAAACATCTGTGCAAACAACATGGAATAGGAGGGACCCCAGCCAACCCAATGTACCGCGGCTCCAAATTGCTCTGCAGGGCCTAGCCCTGGAGTCATGTTCAGGGCCTCATTGTTCTACACGCTTTGCACAGTTCATCCCTGCCCCAAAGAGTTTACAATTCAAACAGACACAGGCTGGGAGAAAGGAAGTATTATTCTCCCTATTGAACAGGTGGGGAACTGACGCCCAGAGAGATTACGTGTTTACACAGCCCTGGTCCCACTGACTCTGCTCAACAAATAGCAAAACAACCACAATAGCTGAGCCAACAAACCATCAGGAGGTGGAGTACAATGAAGCCCGTTTCTTTTAGCGGTGTTTAAGCTCCAGTCACCCAGTTTAACCCTCGGTTTGGGTGTTCAGCTTCCTGAGCCCAATTTCCTCACCTCCTACCTACCTTGCATACAGCGAAGATAAAAATACAAAAACAAAAGCCTTCGGGGTGCTCTGTTGAAACAAGAAGGCATGCTAAAGTAATTACAGCATCTGACTAATTAGTCACATACGGTCCTTTACCAAGTGAGCGCCTGCTGATTCTAAGAAGGGGTTTGCTTTGTCCAAAGTAGGGATGTTGGTGTGTAGTCATTTAAACGATTAACCGTTAAGCCTGGGCTTATCGGCTAATTTAAACGACTATACACACTCCCTCTCTACCCCGGTTTCAGAGGCAGCAAGGTGTGGGGAGGTAGGAGCTGGTGTCCATGGGGAGCTGGCTCTTAAGCCAGCTCCCTGCACGTGCCAATTCCTGTAGAGCCGCCTCCTTCCCCTCTGCTGCCTCCTACAGAGGCAGCAGCACAGGGGGCAAGTGGGAGCCGGTGCTTGGGGGGCAGCAGCATGAGGAGGAGCAGGTGGGATGCCGGAAGAGCCTCTGCCGATGGGGAGCTCGGGCCCTCCATGGATCATCTCTGCCTCCCATCCTGCACTGCTGCCTCTGAATTAGAGGCAGCTGCATGGGCGGCAGGGGACTCCGAGGAAGTGGGGTCAGAAGCCGGGAGTGCACCGGCTGCTGGCCCAGCCCCCTGGGGGAGCATTTTAGTAACCGAGTAATTGCTAAAAACTGTGGCAGCTACATGATTACTAAAATAACTAATATCTAACATCCCTAGTCCAAAGTTAAGTCTGGTTTTTGGAGATATAAGTTAAATCAGGGAATGGATTTTCTGTGCTCTTTAGGATGCACAGTTCTCTGACCCAATTAGCAGGCTAGATTCCTGATTCAGCTACATCAGTGTAAATTTGGAGTAACTCAGATGAAGTTCATGAAGCTGCAGCAAGCGTAAATCCAACATCACTGGGAGAATAGTTTGGCCCACTCTGGTTCTTAACATAAAAGGTTTAAGATTAGCCAGAATGACGAATGGGACCACCACACCCACAGCTTTCACCTCCAAAGACAAAAGAAGAATGTGGGTATATGAGGAAGGAAGACCGAACACACATTTCAGGAAATCAAAAAGCAGCTTTCAAAACCCATCTGATTAACAAGAGTGAATGGATCTGTAGGAGGGAGCAGCCGGTTTTTTGGCAATGATGCGAAAAGTGTGAGAAAGTCAACTGCATCCAGAAGTTGTTCTCTCCCTCTACAGGGTACAAAGATATGAACAAACAAACAAGCAGAAATACCCATGTGAAGAAACCTGGACAGAGTGCCAATTATTGCAGTCAGTCTGGTGATTTCATGGCTGAAACAAAGTAAAATGAACTAAATGTAAACACCCATTTACTCTGGGGCTGAAACAATGAAACCTACATGACAAAACAATGAGGAAACTAACAAAACAAAAAAAGAAAAAACAACCCTCCCCCAAAGCCCTCCCCATAACTGTTTCCGTAATAACGGAGCCTTCGCTTCCAAACCTGGATCTGACCACTTCGATTGTCTGTCAATTTACATGGAACAGCAAGCCTTCAGCATGAGAGACACATTTCAAACAGTCCAGTGTTACACAGATGAGCTCGCTGGAACAGACTTCTGACCCAGGAGAGACATGGAATACATTTCTTTATGATCTAGGGTATGTTGTTCTTAACGTAGCATCTGTTTAAGCCAGAGTGGGCAATAATTTTTGCCTGGGGGCCACTTCAAAAATTTCTGAAGTAGCCAAGGGCTGCCCTGGAAGGAGTGGGGCCTAAACAGGAAGGGGTGGGAGAGCCCTTTGTCCCCCCTTCCCACTAGGCACCCATGCCCTGGAAGAGGCTTGGCACACTCCCCCACCCCCAAGCCAATCAGAGCCTGGGAGCAGAGGAACATGGGAAGCCTCCTCCCGCCCTGCAAGAAGCATGTGGCACTCTGAAGTGCCACGGGTGCCTCGCAGGGCCAGGACAGGGCAAAGGAAGTTTCATGCAGCTCCCCCGCCCCTAGGTCCTGACTGGCCTGGGGGCGGAGAAGCACGTGAAGCCTCCTCCGCTCTTCCCGCCCGCTCCCCCTCCCCCCGTCTTGCAAGCAGCGCATGGCGCTTCAAAGCACCACATGCTCCTGGCAGGGCGGAAGGAGGCTTCCTGTGCTTCCCCACCCCCAGGCCAATTAAGCCCTGGGGGCGAGGAAGCAGCAGGGCCTCCGCAGGCTGGATCCACCCGCATGGTGGGCCCGGATCCGGCCTGCGGAGGTCCTTTTGCCCACCCCTGGTTTAAGCTGAAGTCTCTCTTCTAACTAAACGTCCACAGGTTTGATTTAAACTGTTAAGAGACTCCACCATCTATCTACATAAAGTAGTTCACATGGTCAGGGCGGCCCATCCATATAGGCAAACTAGGCGGTCGCCTAGGATGCCAAGTTAAATGGGGCGCCAAATGATGGCACAATATCATTGAGGGGTTTGGAGGTAGGTGCACCGATTGCATAGTTCGCCTAGGACGCCAGTTGCTGGCAGCTAGTCTAGGGCCGCCCCTGCACATGGTTAATTACCCTGTTACAAATTTTCAGAAGTTTCAGAGGGGAAGCCAAGTTAGTCTGTAACAGGAAAAACTTAAAAAAACGACAAATAGTTTGGTAGCACTTTAAGGACTAACAAAATATGTAGATGGTATCATGAGCTTTTGTGGTCTGTGCCCACGAAAGCTCGTGATACCATCTACATGTTTTGTTAGTCTTTAAAGTGCTACCAAACTATTCGTTGTTTTTTAAGTTTTTACAGATTTTTAGGTTATTTCTACTCTGATTTGTCTAGCTTCAGCTGCCAACTACTGGGTCCCATTATGCCTTTTTTTCTGCTAGATTAAAGAGTGACCTACCATCAGAAATCTCTCTCCTATGTAGATACTTGTGGCTCATGATCAAATTACTGTTAGCTTTCTCTTGGATAAACTAAATAAATTGAGGTTCTTAAGTCCCTTATTATGAGGCAAGTTTTTCAAACTCTGACTTATTGGTGAAGCTCTTTTCTGAACCTTTTCCAATTTTTCAACATCCTTTTTGAACCGTGGACAACAGAACTGATTACAGAATTCCAGTAAGGGCCTCATTAATGCCATGCACAGAAGTAAAACAATCTTGGGACAATTACTGTCAAAATAATTTGAGTTAAATACAGTTAGAATATTCTGAAATTTGATGACAATTGAGCAAACTGGCTTGTGTTTACCATTTATGTTTTAAAATAGCAAAAAGTCACGGCACTCATTAAGCATTGCTCTTATTAATCTTTCATCAACTAGGTTTCTTTGCAATACCTCTGATTCTTATCAACTTTAAAATCCTAGAATGCTGACAGAACATACATTAGACCTCCATTAATTTGCACTAGCAGCTGAGAGAACCATTGCCAAACACTAGTTTTAAGAATGAACAAGTTTCAGACTCACAGCAACAAAAACCCACAATTCAACACAACTTGTACTTTATTTTGACAGCTGGGGTTTAGTTTTAATTATTTATGGCCATACAAACAAAAGCACTAAAGCCTGTTTTGTAAAAATAATGAAGCCTTAAGTAAAAATCAGTACAGAGTTCATGACTTCAGTGTACAGCCGTTATTTTACTTGTAACCTATTTGGGGTAAGAACTAGCTTTCTGTTATTTGGGCGCAGTGCCTGGCACAAAGAGGTCCTGATCTCCAATGGGTAACCTCTAGTTGCTACCCAAAACAAACAATAACCAGCGAGGTTGTGCTGTAGAATGCAGGTTAGACATGGATCAGTTTGAATGAGAGGTAATAAAAATGTGTATGCTGCAAATAGTTGTGACTTAATGCAAAAACAAAACAGACCAGTTCTAGCAGTGTAAATCCAGGGCAACTATAAACTTCTAAATCCTTCATTCATGACATTTTAGGAGTTGCAACGGGTTTAAACCAGCAGAACAGAGATCAGAATTTGGGCCTATATAAATTACTCAACTGACTCTCTCAGAATCACATGCCCCTCATTATGAAGCGTTTAGTGGGAATTTGTCCCCTAAAATCTCACTGAGCATTGGATGGAATTAGGAAGTGACCTATGTGACCGAGACACTCACACCAATGACCCCTCAGTACACACAACTTTTGTCATAGTACTTGTTAGTGCTTAGTTTCCATGGCAACCTGACTTCCTACTCACAGATGGCTTCTATTGCTTAAATCCATACAGGTGTCACTGGCCCGGCCTGAGAAAAGTATCCATAGTAAAGACCTCGGTTAGCTTTATTGGTTTAAAATAAATATGAACATGCTTCCCTTCAGCGGAAATTAGACCTAGCAATACAGACTATTTAGCATTAATATATTCCAAATATTTAACCTACATACTGCTGAAGGGCGCAATAAATTACCTTTCAGGCCTTTTATTTCCTGTGCCCGAATGCGGATTATATCTCGATGCTCCTCAAAATGACTTGCCAAACGCTCAGTACACCTAACGACTTTTGCAACTAAGGATGGACAGACTTGTTCTATCCTCTTCCACAGACACTCCCGCATCATAGGTTTGAAAGTTCAACTCTCACTCAAATATTAATTTTAACTTTAACTGTTTTGGGAAACACAAAACAGGGCCGAAGAGTGATGGGTGCCAATAAAAGGATACAGGGAAAAGTGAAAGCAAGGCAGAATGAGTAATATAAAGGCCGTAACAACATGCATGCAGGGAAAATTTCCAATGAAGTGAAAACACAAATGGTACAAATAAGCTCTAAATTCCCAAACCTCACATATCTAAAATTGATTCCATGCCTGTTGTTTGCAAAAGCTTTTATTAAGATTTCAGACAGTTCAAGGCTTTTACATATAGGTAAAAACCTCCTGTTTGTTGTTTTGTATAGCTATGATATCGGTGGGGCTTTTAGCAATTCTCAGTGTCTGCCTAACCCTGCTTGCATTGAAGCCAAGAGTTTGGTCAACAAGAAGCAATTTCGACAATCCCACTGCACGTGTGTGTGTATGCACCCGCTGTATGTGTGTGTATAAACATATAAATATAAAATCCCATTATACATTACACACACACATTTATTTTACACACACACACACACACACACACACACACACACGTATACACCATATCCACATATGCCAAATAAGTTTTCAGGTTCTCCTTTTATTCCTCCTATCTATGGCTATGTTTAGACTACATTTTATTTTCCAACGCGGATATGCAAATTTCCGTGGGAATTTGCATACCTTAGTCCGATCTCACTTTCGAAAGCGGGCCTTTTGAAAGTGAAAGTAGTCTGGATGCAGTTTTCTCAGGGGAAAAAACCCTTTTTCAAAAAACCACTCTTCCTTAAAAAATTAGGTTTACGCAGTTTTTCAAAAAAGGGAGGGGTTTTCCGAAAAAAAAACGCATCCAGACTACTTTCACTTTCGAAAGACCCGCTTTCGAAAGTGAGATCGGAAGAAGATATGCAAATTCCCACAGAATTTACATATCCTCTCGAAAATAAAGCTTTAGAAAATAAAGTATAGTTTAGACGTACCCTGTATATATACTGTTCTATATCTCCAGGGAACTGTTTTCTAAACTGAATCCCCTCACTTAGTAACTGAGTTTAAATGTAAAGAAAAATGATTTGTAAACTTGTCAGTCTTGCACACATCAAAAAATGGTTGAGCAAAGAAAATGTCCGATCCCATGCATGTTCACTCATAAATATTAATACGCATAGCAAACCCCTTTTTTTGGTCTGATTCTGAATTCTCTACTCAGACAAAAGCCCTGCTGGGTAACAATGGATATCCTTCCTAAACGTGGACAGAAGAAAGGATTTGATGATGCTTAAATGAGAATGGAGCATGGCCATTTACTCTGCACAACTCAAACGGCGCAGCTGTCTGTTTAACAGAGAGGGAAACTGAGGCACAAATTGATTAAGCAACTTCCCCAAGGTCACACAGGAAGTTTTTGGCAGAACAAGAACTAGACCCCTTGGCTCACAACTTCCTGTCTTGCGGGGATTTTCAAACATCTTTCCGTTCAGGAGCAGTCCCCATGTTTTTAATGCTACCGTGTGCAGCTAAAGTCAAGAATTTCCGCTCACACAGAAAACATTCAACATTTTCAATCACTGAAACCATGGGAAAAGCAGAAAAGGTCACACCACACATTGGGTGTGTATTTTTTTTTAATGAAGATGCATCTTTGATCTGTTCTTTGTGTGTCACGAAGTCTGCGGCTGCCCTGTCAACTCTGTTGCATAAAATTGAGCATTCAAGTCATATCCTGCATGTACATTAGTACCAGTGATTATAAACAAGATGCACTGAGGCTAGACTGTTCTTCCATTAGCACAACACTTATTGTTTAGGTTGTTGGATGAGATGTGAATCCACGGTCTTAGCTACTTGTGGATTACTGCTTGAATCACTGTTCACGAGAGGAAGGTGTTAGAGCCACCCTTGTAAATTCCAGGGTAGATAAAGTTCATTCTACATGCCCAAACTCCTCTTACCCTTGAAGGAATCAGTCTTCTTTATTTTCTGACTGTATTGCAGAAATAGACAGCGCAGTTCAACAATCAATTCCATGATGTGCTAATAAAAAGGCAAAAATAAATGTCTCCCAAGAGTATTTCGCCGGTTGGACAAACAGACCTATTTAATTTGACTGAGCTGCTTTCTCCTATTACCATCAACAGGAAAATGAAATGCTGCAATTGGCTTTCCAGTACTAATGATAATTAATCTTGGAAACAAATTCTGGAACTTGCTTCCATATGGCAAACAACTGTTTGGCTGCCTTTTTTTTTTTTTTTTTTTTTTAAGGAGAGTACATTTCTCCTCTGCCTTGAACACTGCACAGGTGTGAACACCACCACAAAGTGAGTGAGACCCGCTAACAAATCCAAAACTTCTTTGCTCACTTGCATTGGTGGTAGCATTTGACATCTGCTTTGCAGGAGACTCTGGGAGGATTCCAGGCACCCAGGCATAAGGAATCAGGTCTCATCTTGGCCAGTTCAGAACCTTAGAGACTTTTTGCTCTTTGGGGATTCCCTAAGAGGTTTGTACCATCTTCAGCCAACAGAAAGTACAGGTCAACAGTCATAACATTGACCACACAAGCTGTGAATTTGGGACAAGCCTCCAAAGATACCCAGTGAGGCCCTTGGATGATCGAGATGCTAAAGGAGCACCGAAAGATGATAAAGTCATTGCTAAATGAATTCTTTGCTTCAGTATACACAACAGAGGAGATCCCCAAACCTCAGCCATTCCTTTCAGGTGACAAATCTGAGGAATTGTCTCAGATTGAGGTGTCATTAGAGGAGGTTTTAGAACAAACTGATTAACAGTAAAAAGTCGCTGGGGCCAGAGGGCATATGTGCAAGAGTTCTGAAAGAATTAAATGGGAAATTACGGAACTATTAACTGTGGTTTGTAACTTATCCTTTAAATTGGCTTCTGTACCTAATGACTGGAAGATAGCTAATGTGATGCCAATATTTCAAGAGAGCTCTAGAGGTGATCCTGGCAATTACAGACTGGTAAGTCTATGTTCTTGAGCTACAAAACTCTGCTTACCTCAGAGTTAGTAGCCACCTTTGAAATGATTATATGCAAGATTAATCTAGATGCATGTCTTATGTTACACTGTACACAGCAAGATTTACCCAGTCTGCTTGGGACCTACCACTGCCCCTCAGTCTACCTCCTGTCTCACATGAAATATAAACTATTGCATCTGGTGTTTTCGTAACACTGCTCCCCATATGTGTGTGGAGTTTTACTATAGGTTGAACTCTCTAGTCCAGTATTCTCTGGTCCGGCATCATTTTAGTTAGCCAGATGTCACTTAGCATGAGTGTGGCCAGTGTCCCATGGTCCCATAAAGTTTGTTTACAGCCACCAGTCCTGGCTCTAGGTGTTCCGTGCTGCTATTTACCTCTAAACGTCTTCTAAGAACCCAGCAAGCAGTGATGTGTTGGTCATGCTGCTAGACAATACTGACTTCTCATGGTTTGGCAAATTCTCTGGTCTGGCATGAGTCAGGTCCCAAGTGTGCCCGACTCAAGAGATTCGAAACACTCAAAACATTCCTGCCCTCTTCCCCAGGCTCCATTAGTCCCTGTTACAGTTATTCAAAAGTTGTCCAGCCTTATCAGGATTTCCCCTTGCTTATAGCCTTTCCTCTAGACTCCAAACCTTTTGGTAGCTCTTCTAGCCCGGGACTGGTCACCCATTCGAGTCCTGAAATTCCAAGCCCCTCAGTAGAGGTTCCTCTCATAGAACACTAGAAATGGAAGGGACCTGGGAAGGTCATCAAGGTCAATCCGTTGCTTGCACAGCAGGACCAAGCACCATCTACATCAGGAGCGGGCAATAATTTTTGAGGGCGGGCCACTCCAAAAATTTGGAAAGTGGTCGAGGGCTGCACTCTTCCGTGATGTTAATGGAGGGGTCTGGGATGGAGGTTGGGTGCAGAAGGGAGCTTGGGGTAAGGGAGGGAGTTTGGGTGAAGGAGGCAGTTGCGACCTGGGGCGCTGGACTGGGGTGGACAGGGTTGGATTGTGACCTAGGTCAGGGAACTGGGGTACAGGAGCGGTTGCAGGGGTTTGGGTTGTGAGCTAGGGCAGGAGGGGACTGTGACCTGAGGCAGGGAATTGGGGTGCCACATATGGGAGGGAATGTGGGTACATGAGGGAGGCAGAAGTTTTGGGTATGAGGAGAGGGGTACAGAGGGCTGTGTAAAAGAGGGGCTGAGATGCCAGAGACAGGCTCTGGCCAGGAGACTTACCAGCCAGCAGCTGTTCCTGAATCAGCCTCCCTGCCTGGTAGTGTTCCCTCTAAGCTGCATGGCAGCACAGCTTCACAGCCCTGAGCCTCTGACTGGGTGGGGCTGATTAATCACCTATGAAGCTGTGCTGCCCCACAGCTTAGAGGGAACACTGCTGTCAGCCCCCCTCTGCACAGGCAGCAGCCATGTGCTCTGGAGCACCTTGTATTTCATGGCTGCCTATTATTGAGGCTGGTTTCAGGCCAAAAACCCACCAATGGGATTGTGCTAGGGACAGGAACAGTTCCTAAAGCTTTCCCTCTCCCCTCCAGACTCACAGTTTTTAAAGAAAACTGCCCCGCAGCTGTTCTTCTGAGAGGTGGGTGGGTGGGGCGAGGCAAATATCATTCCTAATTGATGTTTATCTAACCTGCTCTTAAATATCTTCAATGATGGAGAGTCCACCACCTCCCTAGGCAATTTATTCCAGTATTTAACCACCCTGACAGTTAAGAAGTTTTACCGAATGTTCAACCTAAACCTCCCTTGCTGTGGTTTAAGTCCCTTCTTCTTGTCCCATCATCAGAGGCCCAAGAGAACAATTTTTCTTCCTCTTTCTTGTAATACTCTTTTAGGAACTTGAAAACGGATACCATGTCCCCTCTCAGTCTTCTCTTTTCTAAACTAAACAAGCTCAGTTCTTTCAATCTTTCCTCATAGCTCATGTTCTCTAGCCCTTTCATCGTTTTTGTTGCTCTTCTCTGGACCTTCTCCAATTTCTCCACATCTTTCCTGCCATGTAGTGCCCAGAACTGGACACAGTTGCCTCGGACTCATCTCTCATCTCCCAGGCCTTTGAAAGCTCTTGAGAGTGGTCACCTCTCCTCTTCTGAAAACTTCCTCTACTTGGCCTCACACAGGACTGAAACTTCTGAGATGCAAAAACCTGGAAGACATGGGATAATCCGGAGATCCAAGTGGATGGATGCACACGGAGCAAAAGAATGATCCTGGAATGTCCTTGGCAGGTGGTGACTCTACAGGTTGCTCTTATATTCCCTAGCAGACCTGGACTGCAGGCATGTGTGCTCATCTGGTGACCCTTAGACTCGTTCTCTTAATCTGGGGAGGTGGGCTGAGCCTAGCATAGGTGCCGCTATGCCCCAGACCCCTTAAAGCACCAGCTCATCCTCTGACAACGAACTATGAAGCAGAATGAAGGGCAGATCAATCAAATAGAAATAAATCACAAGCCAGATTAAAACCAGAAGACTACCCCAAGCGGTCTGACCACAAAAAAGCTAAGCTCTACATAGCACGGCAGGAAGAGATGAATAATTTTGGAAGCAAGGAAATGAGGCATTCACCATTCATTTTGCGCTGATAAGAACAACATTTGCACCAATCTGTAAAGTTGCACAACCACATGCAGGCAAAGAGGCATGGGACGACAGGAATCGACACACCATGGGGCATCCCCCGCCCCCCCATAAATAACAACAAAGCAGCACGACAAGTCCTCCCCTCCCCAACTGGACGTGCAAGTGCAGAATGTCAGGACAGAAACTCCAACTAAGCACCACAACAGAGGGGAGGGATAGCTCACAGGTTTGAGCACTGGCCTACTAAACCCAGGGTTGTGAGTTCAATCCTTGAGGGGGCCATTTAGGGATCTGGGGCAAACCTGTCAAGGATGGTACTTGGTCCTGCCATGAGGGCAGGGGAGTGGACTCACTGATCTCTCAAAGTCCCTTCCAGCACTATGAGATAGGTATATCTCCAAAATTTTCTCTCTCAGCAATGCTGGCCGTGCTGTTCACCAGCCAGCTGGCTGCTCCAACCGCTGAGCATGTCTCTGCTCTTTGCAGATTTTCCCCCTCATGTCCATCAATATTCATCGGTCGGCAGTACAAGCCTGGCCCACCAGGCTGGTTTCCAGAGCCCAGAAACGGAGCGACGCACTGTAAAGCTGCTCCAGGAGTTGCAGGGGCTCGAGCGGGTTCCTCTTTCTCCTCAGTCACATCCTGTTCCCGCCATCACAGAAGTGCCTTCAGCCACGGGAGAGCCAGCGGCCACCTCATCTGTGGTGTGGCCAAGGGAATCCAAAGCCGGCTTCATCCAGTTCTGAGTGCTGAAATACCAGCCCGAGCAGCCTCAGCGTGTTCCACATTGCCAGCACAGCAGCATGGTGCATTGCTGACCCCATGCCGGCTGACAGCAATTCAAAAATGGTGCTAGCCTGCCCAGAAAGGAAGAACCGGCCGCAGACACATGAATCATAGGATTAAAAAAAAAAAAACACATGCGTATAATCTTGCCTGGCTTCGGTTATGCATCCCACAATGCACTGCAAGAAAAATCCTCGAATGCACACTGGTAAGCCGCAATGCAAAGGAGTACGACAGAGGACACATCGTCCCATGTACACACCATTAGCGCGACCTGTGTAAGGCGCATTAAAGGACCTCCCGTTTTTTGCTGTGCATCTGTGCAAACAAGCCCTAGTACAACAGGAAAAAAAACACTGCACGCTCTCCGAGGTTTTATTGTTGGTTGTTTCTATTTCTCTCCCTCTATCTAAAAAGAACGCCATTCAGGCTGAAAATATGTTCACTCTATAGCTACTAACATAATACATAATAGATCAGATCGTTCTTGAAGTGCCTGGCAAGGAAAAGCATTGTGGAAATGCAAAATAGTAGCTTTTATCTGTGCAGCTCTCACCGCTAATAGAACATTATTATTCTGGCAAAGTAGCAAAAAAATCTATCTATCCCATGATGTACATTTTACTGCTGAAATCAGAAAGGAACGGAAATACCTCTAAAATTGTCACTCAGAGAAAGTATCCTTTTTATTAATAAAAATAATTGTCTGGACTTTGATTTGAACTTTCAGTAATTAACAGAAATGTTGTCAGTAAAGCTCAGGGCTGAAACGTGTGTAACTGAAAACATCTGGGAAGGTAGTCGGAACATGAGCAGAGCTTACGCTAGTGATTTATCATACATCTGAGATTTCAGTACACTTACACCAATAATCCCTGAAGGTAAAGAAAAAAGATGTTTTATTTAAAAACTTGAAATGCAGTCATGGAACCAAAAGCAACTCTGAAGCATGTGCAGTTGCCAAAATAGTTGTTCCATAAAATAGCTAATATTTTAAACTGTATTCCATATATAGTAAATTTGATCTAGAAATTACTCCTCTTTCCACGTTAGAAAAAAAAAACACACCCTTCTGTTACTTCGTTTGTCTGAAAACCCACTTAAAAGAGAGAGGTCGAAATTGCCTTAATGCAACACATTTTAACGCTTCACTGACTGATTTGGTAGAGAGATTAAAGATAAAATATTGAAGTAGGAAAAGATCCAGAGTTGTGGAAATAAAAGGAAAACACTAAGAAGTAAATCAGCTCTTTCAAAAGAAAAAACAAACCCTCTAAATCTATGAGAGATGAAATACATTCTACATCTAGAATAAGGAGTCATTTCTTCACTTAGAAATAAAATATCTTGCAAGAGCTACCATGTCACAGCCCATAAACTAAGCTATCTGTAACCAAAATGAATTGCTCGTATTTTCCCCATAAATGCAAGCTGAAAATAGCCACAAAAGGGAGGTAAAGTATATTTATATCTAACAATGAATTCTTCCCAAAAGGGTGAGTTCAACAGTGATACTTTTTGCACATCACATATGTATAACCTATTTGAATTCAGTGATGAATGATCTACCCACACAGCTCTTCATAAAGGATTAGGGCTTTTTGTAACAGACTGTTTGGCCCAAGATGGCATACGCTGCTCAAGAAGAAGGAAATGCTAAACATCCTTAAATACCCGCCCCCTTGTCTCCCTCTCATTCCGTTTCATTTCCTTTACTGGAAAATTAAATTTTTCCAAGTCCATGGAAGCAAAGAGACTCTTAAGTTTAAACACATTTCAGCTAGAAGAGATGAGATAAACAGAAATTAATTAAGAGAGAGTTTCTTCTGAAGAAATGGGTTGTGCCCACGAAAGCTCATGATACCATCTCTCAGATGCTACCAGACTATTGGTTGTTTTTTAAATCTATTCAGTTACAGACTAACACGGCTACCGCTCTGAAACTTTTACAAGAGAGGGCGTGTCTGCTAGATTTTCGCATCTAGAGGAGATTTGGTCCACTACAGGAAACATAACGGGGGAGGAATTTTAGATTGGAAACAAAGCGGTGAAGCATACCAGAAAAATAAAGCATCAATGAAAACAGATTTCACTTTACAACGTAGCATACTTCCCCTCCCCTGATCGTCCAATGGCCTATGCTTTCTGCCGGGGTGGGCAAGATATGGCCCGCGGGCCAGATCTGACCTGCCAAGCCATTTGGTCCATCTCATCCCTCTGTGCCCTCTGCCTCCAGGCCAATAGAGTCCCAAGGCCAGAGGAGTGCGCGAAGTCAGAGCAGCTGGCGGTTCCCTCCCCCTGTCAGGAGCGTGTGGCACCTACAAGGAGCCACCAGCTGTTCTGATCAGCGAATGACTTTGTGCATTCCCCTACCCCCAGGTCCCAATTGGCCTGAGGGCAGGGCAGCGCACAAAGTCTCCTCCCACCCGCCAGGGTGCCTGGCACCTAGAGGGAGCTCCCAGCTGTTCAAAACAGCTGCCGGTTCCCTCTAGGTGCTGCATGCCTCTGGCAGGGTGGGGGAGCGAGAGACTTCACGTGCTTCCCTGCCTCTGGACCCCGATTAGCTTACAGGCAGGGGATCGGGGGAGCACAGCACCTAGAGCAGACCACCTGCTGTTCACAATTCATGAAGTGCCCCCCTGCAAAAATCATTTCCCACCCCTGCCCAGGGGAAAAACAGCATCGTTCCACCACGGTCGCAGCTACAGGCAGAGAATACTGATTCTCTAGGCCACAAAAGAGGCCCAACGCAATGCCATTACAAAAGGACAGGCAAGCTGCTTTTCTGGCCATCCAGCCCTTTTAGGGACTACCTCACCACTCGGGGTGTGCTTACCAGCACACAAAGCTCCTTTGTATTGTGAGCGTGGCAAAGGATGACCAGTTGAAGGATAACACACGGGGTCTACGGCTGTACAGCTGACCTGGGTGAAGTCATAGTTGCTTAATGCACTACTGGAAGGCGCTCAGAAGCTCTGATGATGATCAACGCGGGGAAGAAACTTACATAGAACAGAACAGTTTAAAAAGGGTGGTTACAGGAATTCCAGAAGCAGAGTGAGAAGTCTGCTCAATTTACTTGCCGGGCAATAAAGTAAACTTTCTAGTTTACAGCTCTCTGATACATGGGGCTGTTCTAGTAACCCATGAACTATTTCAGTGACCTCATGTATGCACCCTACTTTGCAAACAGAAAGGTCTACAAACGTGTATGTCTTATCCAAGCATGAAAAGAAGTATGATTGCAAACTATCATTTAAACATGAAATAAAACACTCACAAAGCATCTATATGCAGGGTAGTTTTCCAAACGAAGGGAAAAAATCACTGACCCCTACAGTGATGTGTTTCAGGGTTGGTTTTTTTTTTTCTTTTTTTAATTTTATTTTATTTTTAAACTCATCAAGCAAAAGTTCAAAACGTTGCTCATAATCATAGGTTGGAGCTAAATAGTACTCAGTAAAAAAGTACACCATTTTCTTTTGGACATAAATCAAAGAGGTAAGATTGTGAAACTTAAGTACTTCGTATTTAATAATAAACAGATGGGGAAATAATATAATAAATTGTAACTGTCCACGCTGTATGCCAGGAAGCTTTAGCTAAATTCCCCTATTTAACAACGTTAAGTACCATTTTTATTATGGATATCTTCAAGGATTCAACAACCTCGGACAAATGAAAAACTAATACAGGTTGGACATCTCTTCTCCGGCACCCTCGGGACCCGACTGGTCCCAAACCGGGGAATTTGCCAAATTAGAGAAGGTTCCAGCTGCCAAAGCTGCCAGGGTGTGGGGACTACCTCCAGCCCCTGACAAGCTGCCTGCTGGGTTGCCGGTCGAGCTGCCAGAGGTTCCATCCCAGCCCCACGGCAGCCTGCGGGTTCTAGTCCCACTTTCGCGGGCTGTCCAGGGCTCCCACCAGATGCTGCCACGTGTTGCTGCTGCCATCACCAGCCCTGGCCCCAACCCCTCACTGTCGCCAGCACAATACTGTGCTGCTGGGAGCTGCCCCAACCCAGTCCCGGTGGCACAGGCTATCAGGGGCTGCTGCTGGCTTTAGCCCCACGGCTGCGGGCTACTGCCAGCCCCTGCTCCTGCCCCATCCTGCTGCTTCAGCCCGGCCCCTCCTGGTTTGCCCTCCTGCCAGTAGGCTACCAGGGTTCTCTGATCAAGGACCACGGACGTTGCCGGCTCAGAGAATTCCAGGTTTGGGAGGTGCAACCTGTACCACGCTAGTTTGCTCCCAAAAACCAGGGCTCTGAATGATCTTCTAAACCAGGGGTTCTCAAACTGAGGGGCGGCCCCTCTTGGGAGGGGGCTTGGGAAGTATTTGGAGAGGGGAGCATGTGAAGCTTTAGGGGAAATTTAAAAACCAAGACCCAAAACGTCCCGCGCACGTTTTACCCACAGCAATGAGTAACTAGCAAAGCTGAGTCCTCCGGATATCAAAAGGTCCTCAGATGGTGCTGTGCATTTTGTTGGGTCGCTGTTAGACTTGCATCGCATTATGCAACATCACTGCCACACATTAAGCTGCTTGCCATGGTGCGGTGTGTGCGCATTTCATTGTGAGCGTGGGCCACAATCATAATTTTGCTCTTGCTTTTATTAGAACGGATCGTTGGCTCATTTGTGCAACAGAATAAAAAAAAAACGGAGGTGGGAAAACAAAGAAGCCAAAACTGATTCAAGTGAAGCATCGCCACCACATATACCTGTATCTTCATGGGATGAAAGAGTAGAAGGGGTGTAAACTACTACAGACACAAAGATGGGGAGCAAAATCAAATACGTTTCAGAACTACTGTACCCCACATGCTCTAAACAGAACAAGGAGAAATAGAATTCGATATTTTGTGTTATGCAATAATAATTCCTGAAGTGTGTAGAGAAAAGGACTACATGAGAAAGTTGATGAAATCCCTTCTGTGAAGCCTAGCACAACTTCTTTCTTAGGCCAGGTCTACACTACAGGGGAAGGACGAATTACGATACGCAACTCCAGCTAAGTTAATTATGCAGCTGGAGTCAACGTACCTCAATTTGAGTTTCCCCACCATCCCCACCGCAGGAGGTCAACAGGAGCAAATGTTTCCGTCAGCTTCCCTGACTCCTTACAAGAAGCAAGTGCAGTGGTGACAACAGCGGCGCCTTCTCAGTTTGATTTAGCGGGTCTTTACTAGACCCGCTAAATCAAACTCCAGAAAAATCAACCACGCAGCGTCAAACTTCCTTGTAGTAAAGACAAGCGGTTAGATTCGCCATCAACCAAATGAAGGAATACAGCTTCTTTCCCGTGGGCGGTATGAGGATTAGACAGCATTTGCAGCGCTCTGAGATTTGCCAATGGGCCTAAGAGAGCTTGGCCCAACTCCGACTGCAATTCCAACATAAATACACAACCACTGCTATACAAACACCAATTACAGTCACCAGAACATACTGCTGTATCCCACACACTGACTTTTTAGTGAGTTTCTTTTAAATCTAAATAAAGCTAGATAAATTCATGGAGGATGGGTCCATCAATGGCTATTAGCCAAGATGGGCGGAGAGAGTTTCCCTAGCCTCTGTTTGTCAGAGGCTAGGAATGGGTGCCAGGAGATGGATCACCTGATGATTCCCTATTCTGGTCATTCCACCTGGGGCACCTGGCATTGGCCACTATTGATAGACAGGACACTGGGCTAGATAGACCTTTGGTCTGACCTAGTGTGGCCATTCTTACATTAAAACAAGGTTCACACTGAGAGGTGAGCGCTCTAAACAAGAGTGTAACTTACACATTGGTCAGCTGGTGAGTGCAAAGTGCTAATTTAAAGGCTGACAGGAGCAGCAATGGAAGGGAAAGGTGTCAGCCTCCTCATCCCCTTTCTTACACCCTCCTAGAGGCCGCTTTTCCTACTGCCAGGTGTCCTTCCAAGCCCTTCAGCATGTGCATTATGACCTCATTTTGGAGGAGAGAGTTCAACGATCTCACATACGAGAGTCTCCTAACCCTCCTGGTTTGCCCAGCATTCCGTAAGGCCGGACGACGCTCTCAAACACAGCAAGCTAAATCTTTGCCTGCGGTGCAGTCATTCCAGATTGAAACTGGGTGCGACCGAGCAGAAGTCGGCCCGTGTGTTTATCATCAAACTGTACATTAAAAAAAAAAAAAAGACAATGTTACTGCTTCTCAGCCTGCATGACAGCGAGCGCTAACATATGGCTGTCCTGCATTATAATAAAACACTCCCACTTCTGACTGTGTTTCTTCAGCAGCTGGGAAGCAAAACAGAGACATCACACTGGGGAACAGATCTCTGCCATGTGCTTAAGCTTTATATTCCAACCTAACAGGATTACCTCAGCCATCAGACGGCCATCATAGCCTAAGAATTGTTTTCCCATCCGCTTCTGGCCCTTTATCTTTCACCTTTATTGCTGCTTCCGTCCCCAGAAAAATAAAGTCTTCCTACTCTCTAGCCCCTCGTCCCCCGGACGTCCCTCCCTCTTACCCCTTTCCGCACACAATATTATTTCATTTAACTTTTAACCGCAACTGGCTCTACTTCTTCTGCTTCCCATTCAGGAGACACAATGCTTTGGATTTCCTTTCATCTCTCCCCAATGAAGTATAACATCTATACCAGTTAGATAGCCTGTCCATCCCCTCTCAAATTCATGTAGAAATCCTGCTGTTCCATGCAAGCTCCCGAAACGGACATCCGACCTCCACACACGCATGCCCCTAGACATTTTAGGAAGAAGCCAGAACGAACGAACGAACGAAAGGGCACAAGACGAGGAACACAGAAACCTGGGTTCAACTTACTACCTGTGTGATCCTGGGCAAGCCAGTTACTCTCCGCGCCTTATCGCCGTTTTACAGATAAAAAACTGACAACACGTCCCTATTTCCCTGGGGGTGGAAAACAGAAACTCTTATTAATCAGCTGGGCAATATTCGAATCTCTCCTAGGCGGCCGCCAAGCGCTCAGCTTCCAGAAAGCACTGGCTCTGAGTGTTCTATCTCTCAGGTGCTCCTCCAGCTGCCTCTCGTTCACGTGCTCCGGTTTTAATCACTCGTTTAATGGAGGGGGAGATCAAGCTGGAATTTCCCCTCAAGTGAAACTGACAGCAATCTTCGGGAGGGCGGGGGGGTCATCTTCCTTTGAAACATGTGGGTGGAAGCCACTTACCCAGATCATCTGGGTAGGTCCCATTTCACCATTTTCCTGCCACCACAGGGGCACGCAGCTTTGGTACCCTGTCCGTCTGTCCTGTTCTCTGTTTGTAACACAGAATAGCCTCGTCTCCCTTGCGCTCACTTTGGTTGTTGCATTAAGCATGAGCATGCTGGTGGACAGAAGGTCAGATTCGATGAACTATTCCCCTCAGGTCGTACACTGTATGGCCAGGTCTATACTAGACCTGGAAGGCAGGCTTAAGGTACACAACTCTAGCTAACATAAATAACATAGCTGGAGTCGACATACCTTAAGCCAAACTTGGCACCATCTCCACAGCGGGAGGTTGACAGGAGCAAATGCTCCCCTTACGCCTCGTGAGGAGTAGGAGTATCGGTGTCAACCGGGGTGCCTTCAGCGTTCGATTTAGTGGGTCCTTACTAGACCCACTAAATCAAATGCCAAAAGACTGATCTCTAGCGCAGCAAGTGGAGATGTTGCCTATGACTCTTATCTGACTGAATCCTGATTTTAGATAGACAGATAGGAAATAGGTAGAAGCCATTTTGACTCATGTCAGTCAAATGAGATGTCAGATATCTGGGAAGGGAGTCAAACACACCCACCCACCAGGGAATTGGGCACTTTCCTTGGGGTTATGGTTCCCCACTGAGAGAAGACACACAACATCTTCATTCTCTTTAAGCGATAAAGAAGTGGCATTGCAGTCCTTCCTGTTAACTTCCATTCACAATCTCATGTTATCCTGCACCGTACACCTGGCTACAGACCTGCATTGACTGTATAATAGCCACTGGCAAATCCCCACATTTGCGGTTTTCATTTGGAGATTCCGAGACAGACAGACCATCTTGGCACCAAAAAAGAACTTCAAATAAAGCACCAACTTTTGAGAATCCAGGCCTGGTAGCTGAGCGATAAAAGAAAAGATTTCAGCACTGGATATTGCATAATGGTATTTACTTTGAAATTCTGACATCTCTTTTGACTGACATGAAATACGAACTTGGCTTCTCTCTATTTCCTATATATTACTGAGAAGAGCCTGGTTTCATACTGTGGTTTCACCCAGCTTAAAAAGGGAAAAGAGCCTTATGAGACAATTATTTCACCAGACTAACACACACATTTCTGAACTATTAAGAGAACATGGCGGCTTCTCCAAGGAATTGTTTGGAGAATGCAGCAAACTCTTTAATGCAAAATTGTCATCATGCAGAAAGTAATCATTAATGCTGGGATTTTAAAAAAGGGCCTTAGAGAATGAGCGCCCTCTGTAAACTCTTGCTTAGAATGATGCTTAAACTTGCAAGCTTCAGGAGAAAGCAGACATGCCAACATCAATCACTGGGTAAAGACACCATCAACAACCGCAAGCAAAACATTACAGTTGCTGCTTGCAGAATGCCTATGGGAAATGGAACTGATCTGCAGCTCAGACCACCCCAATCAAAAGACTTTAACTCTCCATTTGCACCATGCTTTTTACACTAGATTTTTTTGCACAACAATAGAAGAGGGCTAAAGAGAACATTTCAGCCACTTTGCATCTAGAGTGTGTCTCCTAAAACAGGACCGTAACATTCGGCTCTTCAGTCATTCTGTTATTCCTGGTTGACGGTGCTTAGTCAGATAACCATACTGCTAAAGCTAACATCAGCTGAAATGGCCAGCACTCAATCTTCCTTTTGAAATGTCATGTCTGCTAGGACGATTAATTCTTAGCGGTTCTTCCACATTTGTATTTCCAGGTGTCGTGCTTTACAGTCATTTTGCTGAAGTTTATTCACTTCTTTTCATAGAAAAAGCGTTGGAAGGGCTTTTTAGAATAAGTACAGGGTATTCCAAGATCTTAATTTGGTACAACGAGGGTGCCTTTTTCATGCATTCAATACTTCTAGCGTGAAAGCATCAGAACCATGCAATAGCAAATTTGATCCTTAACATCTCAAAGCCTCCAAATGCAATTCAATCCAAGGAAAGCATAAAGAAATTAACTGAGTTTCAGTAGCTTTAGAGAGGTAGCCGAGTTAGTACATAGAAAAACTTAAAAAACAACAGATAGTCTAGCAGCACCTTAAAGACTAACAAAACATGTAGATGGTATCATGAGCTTTCGTAGGCACAACCCACTTCTTTAGATGACTGGAATATTAAAAGTCCAGATCCAAGAATAAATAAGGAAAGGCGGGGGGGAGGGGAAGAAGGGGGAAAGGAAAAAAAAGAGGAAAAATTAGTGAATTAGATTGTTCAAGTTACAAGAAGCTGATAAGAACAATTTGCACCTCTATAAGTACCCATTGGTTGGCTGGTTAAGTGATTAGAATGTGGAAGGTATTGTGCAAGCCAGCCACTGTATTTATTCATTCCTCTCTGATGGGAATCAAACTTGTAAATAAAGTTAAGTTACTGGTATGTAACTCTCTTTGGCCTCTCTGAAAATTCAAGACTGAAGCTTTCTCTCCACTACGTCTTGGATTGATTCTGTGGCAATCGATCCATTGGCGTTTGATTTATCATGTCTGCTTAGACCCAATAAATCGATCTCCGAGCATGTCCAGTCCTCCACCAGGATGAGAAGAATAGCCACAGTCAACAAGAGAGCAGACCCCACAGACCTTGGCACCTATTTGCATAGCTGAAGTTGCATGGGGTAGATCAACGGGAGGGTTTGGAGTAGACAAGGTCTAACACACATTAATGCCATTACTCCTTATTCTAGAAGCTTACCAGGGGATGGTCAGCCACAAACAAATTTTAACCACCACAAATGCTGGTCTTTTGAATGTTCACAGTACCAGGACAAGTGATGCTCAGGCTCTATCATCCTCCAGAAATGAGAGCCAGAAAGCATTTAGGTGGAGCTCTGCCAGGTCAAAAGAAGGGTATGTGAATGGTTAATCAGACATGGCAAAATCAGAGGCCTGCTGGAACTCACAGTGAAATTAACGGAAGAATGAACATGCCAGCAGTTCCTTGGCCGTCTTTCAGATTTTTGAGTCTTCAGAGGTTATTCTTCATGTCAAGGTTAATTTAACTGTTTTATTTTTCAAATCACTCTGCCATGACAAAGCTGCACTTTTGATCCAAGTGGGGCCGGAAGACAACCCAACTCATCTCTCATCTTCCCTCCATCCTGGCGGGATCACAATGCATTGAAACAGCCCTGTGCTGAGAAATGTCAGTTTCCCCCACGCTGGCACTGTCACTGATCCACTCCGTTGTTTTCCCTGGATCCTCCCCAATTCAGCTAACTCCGCTTAGAAAAACATCTCTCATCTTCCACTTCTCAAGTGCACGACAGTCTTAGGATTGCCTTTTGGACGGTCATTCTTAGGCCATTAGTAGAATAGATTCTTTTGTTAGGGGGTATAACTGGGTACGTGGAACAGGCCTGGATTTTACTATCGCAAGCTAGGGTATATGCCTATTCTTTGGTACGTATGGGCCAGCAAATGCTACAAAACAAAAAAATGCAGAGCATCCCAGGAACAGACTGATTTACATCAGCGTGATTGAGAATCTTTTGACATTGCAATAGACCCAGGAGTGCTCCAAGCAGATGGAAAAGGCTCCCCCAAAAGACGCTGCAACCCTTTAGTTTGGGTGACAAACTGAGGCAGAGCCACAAAACCTCAGAACGCTTCTTAACATTCACACTTGGAAACAGGATTCTTTGATGCAGTGGGAATATGCAAAGTTTAAAAATAGCCCATGGCACGTACGTGCCAATCATCCCTATTTAAGGGCAACAACTGTGGGAGAGTAAAGGGAAGTGACTAAGCTGCATGTATACATGGCCACGTTGGTAGATAGCACCCATTTACTCTGGAAACTGAACTACACTAGACCTGGCAGCTCGGCTTACAGTATGCAACTCTAGCTATGTACAATACGTAGGTGGCCGTGGCTCTCCTTAAGCCGAGCTTGGCAGCATCCCCACAGCAGAAGGCCGACGAAAGCAAATGCTTCCATCAGCTTCCCTTACTCCTCACAAGAGCAGGAGTACTGGTCACCAGAAGGGATGCATCTCTGAGTTTGATTTAGCAAGTCTTAACTAGACTCACTAAATCAAACTCTGGAAGATTGATAGCAGCAGCAGCGATCTTCTTTTTAGTGTAGACAAGGGCTAAGTAATTAGTCTTCCCTACACATTTAGTCCCGCTGTTACAGAAGTAGAGATGTGTGACTTAACACAGTTGATAATTAGGCAGCTAAAGAGGGAGCAGGTTGAACTGACATTGATCAGCATGTGCCGCAGGCCTACAACCTAGTGCTGGGATTCCTTCCTAGCTCACAAGCAACACAGGATCAGAATTGTTCGCATGGTGTACCTTTGAGAAATGCCTATCTGCAGCAGAGAGTGGGGCTGCTAATTCCGCAAGAGCACTTTTCCCTTTGAGTCAATAGGGAACCAGGAACGTACAGTGTTAAGGAGGCGCTACGTTGCTGGAGGTGCTACTTTCAAAGAATCATAGAACACTAGAACTGGAAGGGACCTTGAAAGGCCATCAAGACCAGGCCCCTCCCTTAGCGGCAGGACCAAGTACCTTCTAGAGTTCTAGACCATCCCTGACAGATGCCTGTCTAAGATGCTCTTAAATATCTCCGGTGTTGGAGATTCCACAACCTCCCTAAACCATTAAAACCAAAGGCTGTGCATGTCAGGGGTGTGATTTGAACCCACACCTCCCAGAACACCCAATTGAGGGAAAAACAGCATCTTGAATCTAGCACCTTAGACCACTCGGCCACCCTGCCTTGCTGAAAGATACATCAGACGGAGCTCCTGACGACTTGACACCATGAAACTGCCCGTGTCACTTTTTGAAAGGAGAGGGGAGTTAATCCCATTGTCCTAGCCACACTCCATTTAGGTAATTACAATCTATCTCTCAATAATCACCCCCCCACACACAAATGATTCTGATGTTCAACATTCCCTGCCCTGTAACTCCCATGTGTTCTCCACATCATTGTTAAATAGCTGTTAACCTGCACCCAAAAGGCGTCTGTATTATGCAGGTGAGCAAAAGCCATCCCTGCCCATAGTCTGAAGAAAGCTTCCAAATCCTTTGGCACAGAAGGTTCTAATCCACAGATAAACTGAACTGAGTCCAACTGGGATGTTTGGATGTAAATCGGAACGTCCTTAAATTCGGGTACATTGTGATCAGGAGTGTTGATCCACACCTTCACTTCTCTGTTAAAATATCAGTTGTATTACATTATTAACATTTTTAAACTGCAGTGGCATTCCATCTCAATCCTAGTGTTTTTTTCCCCTCTGTCTCTTTAACAGGATGCCAGAATTGAACAGCTTCACTAACCCTCAGAATGATCCGAAGATTAAAAATACAGATCCAATTAAGCTCACAACCTTGAGTCGTGGATTCCAAACTGCCAAATCAGAAGGGCGAGGGCTGGCTTTACAAAGCACACAAGAGCAGCAAACGGTTAGTGTATGTGTGATAAGCGCTGAAGTCTTATTTCAACTCCGGTTATACGAGTTCTGTCTGCATAGTCCAACTCTGGCTAACAGGGATACTCAGATCCCCAAAAGAATCCATGCCAATTACAAAGATACCAGTGCCCTCAAAATAGCCCATGGCTCTCCATTGTTCCTTCACCAGATATGCATTAGAGCTGTAAAATCCCATTTAAAACGGTAACTGGTTAAATTACATGTTTAACCAGTTAACCAGCCCACCACATCACAGCGTGGGCAGGGACCACTGGAGCAGTTCCCTACCCGTGGCATGGCACGGCAGGTCTGGCCAGGCAGGGGGTTGCTCCAGCAAGGTCAGGCACTGGTTAACAGTTCCTGGTAAGCCTTTACCAGTAACCAGTTAACCATTCACATCCCTAATACGCATGCCTGCTAAATCCTAGAAGCTCCAAGGCCTTTTGGGAAGTCTTTTCTTTAGTGCTGCAACTGCAGAACTTGCAAGTGGGAGAGGTTGTTTGGTTGGGGGGGGGGGGGGGCAGGATTATATATAGTTTTCAACAGTACAAAGCAGTTACCTTCATGAAGATATTACCAATATCCATTTCACATTTCTATGGCACCTTTATATACCAGGGTCTCAAAATGGTGGATTGACCCAATCTCAGAGCTCCTCTGAAGCAGGCGAGATGTACAGGCAGGTGTGTGCAAGCACACATGGGCTCCACCTCTGGAGTAGGATGTACTCGTGTAGCAGAGCACAACTGACCCCTTCATTCTATAAAGGAAGACTGAAGGAAGAAGACCTATGAAGGAAGACTGAAAGAATTGGGCTTGTTTAGTTTGGGAAGCAGAAGACTAAAAGGGGACATGATAGCGGTTTTCAGGTATCTAAAAGGGTGTCAAAAGGAGGAGGGAGAAAAATTGTTCTCCTTGGCCTCTGATGCTAGGACAAGAAGCAATGGGCTTAAATGACAGCAAGGGAGGTTTAGGTTGGACATTAGGAAAAACTTCGTAACTGTCAAGGTGGTTAAACACTGGAATAAGTTGCCTAGGGAGGTTGTGGTATCTCCATCAGTGGAGATATTTAAGAACAGGTTGGATAGACATCTATCCGGGATGGTCTAGACGGTACTGGGTCCTGCAGTGGGGCAGGAGACTGGACTTGATGACCTCTCGAGGTCCCTTCCAGTTCTAGTGTTCTATGATTCTCAACACTGATGAGGAGGGTTGGACTCCATGACCCCCGAGGTGTCTTCCAACCCTCTGATTTTATGATGATTTGTAGGAAATTTGGGAAAGTCATTTATCTTCTTGGCCTCATTTTAGTCGCTCTAAAATGGGAGTAAAAATATTTACCCAGGGAGTTGCAAGGCTCAATCAAGTTGATAACTGTACTGCACTGTGAAGATCCTCGTGCTACCATATACCCCTTGTTATCACCATAGTTAATGACTCTAGTCTAGAATTAGGGATGTTAAAGGCTACCCGGGTAACCTTCCAGGGAGAAGGAAGGAACTGTGCCTGAGGACTGAAGTAATACACTCAAAACGAAACTCAGGGAAGCAACAGCGACCCAAAGATATAATGCTTTACCGTCATGTTTACCAGCTAACCAGTTAGCTGAAGCCGACCCCTACCCATGGCAGCTCAGACAGCAGGGCTGATTAAACAAATCGTTTAATCGGTTAACTCTTCTGGGTGGTGGGTGGTTTTTACATCCCTATCTAGAATCCTTTCCTGTACTATCATCAGAATGACTTTTCTCAGAGTTTGTAAAAGGAACGAGAGCACTTATAATACCCAAACGTCCTAAATCCGCAAGCTCTTTGGGACCGGAAGTATGTTTTTGTTGGGTGTGGGCAATCCTCAGCATGCTACGGGGGCTCCCACAATGCAACGAGGGATGTTAAAATGCATATATTTTTGTAAGCGTGTAACCGCTGAACGTGTAACTAGAGGCGGAGGCAGCAGGGCAGGGAGGCAGGACTCTATGCTCACAGGGAGCTTAAAAGTAGCTCCAGCCGCATAAACTCCCCACGAGCACCGGCTCCCACCTGCTGCCTCTGTATCAGAAGCAGCAGCGTGGGAGGGGAGGGAGTGGACAGCTTCACGGGAGCCAGCACACACGGGAAGCCAGCTTAAAAGCTGGCTCCCGCCTCTCCCACTCCAGGCTCATCGGTTAACTGTGTACACAACTGCACATTCAGATCCCTAAATACAGCTATTTCCTAATTTCTGGTTCACAATCTGCTCGGCTCAAAGCGCTTTTAAGGGAGAAGGAAGGAACTCTATGAGGAATGAAGGATCATTCCTACACACTGAAAGAAACCCAGGTAAGTAACAGCAGCCCAAAGAATGGAAGAAGCAGAGCGCCACAACCGGTAGCTACTGGACTGTGACGCAATCTATAAAAGTCAGTGTGGGAAAACACTTTGGTTATTCTCTTAAAGCCTGGACATACGAATGAACAAAGCCTTAGAGAACTTCATAACTTAGAGAAAACATTTTCTGACAGACCAGATGACTGGCTCCACATACTAATATTTCTATACCAAGACACAATCAAATAGCATCCCGGGCCAAACACTGGTTGCACAGATTGACTTGGCAAACCGCTGCAGAAAATTACTTGCAAGAAAATGATCTGTTTCAAAAAAGTTATGCGCTCATTCTAGCATCGCCATTTGCATCAGCCCTTGCTAAGATGTATTTTATCCCTTACATTCATTTGCATAATTGCTGCAATCAAAGACACTACTTTACAGTAATAACTTTAATGGCAGATTTTTCCCAGAGTATTCTCTTTAAAAGATACCCAGCATGTTTGGTGCGCCCGTTTTGTTAGCAAGAACAAAGAAGGCTCTGCTATATCTCATAGGAAATTACTGGGGTCGAAATGGACAGGGGCTTTTTTTGGTTTTGTTTGTGAAACTGCATGGAGGTTCACAATGTCAACGCTGAATACGCTCATAGGGGCAGCCTGTTAGTCTGCATCTGCAAAACATAATGAGGAGACCCGTGGCACTTTGGAGACTAACAGATTTATTAGGGCATGAGATTTCGTGGGTAAAACCCACTTCATCAGATGAATTGGAGTGGACGTCACAGCGCCAGGGGCGTATATATTGTGGTATGGCATTCCAGGCCACGAATCTTACTCATTTAAGGGACTGTCAACCACCTAGTTTTCAAAATGATTTCTACATGCTGGCTTTAGGGAGGAGATGCTGGCATCTTACCAGTTTAATACCTGACCTTCTAAACCCAAGTACTTGTGCATCTTCAGGTTTTCTTCTCCATTTATAGTCTAACAATAAAAAGGTTCACGAAAACATCTGACATACACAGCAACGATTCAAGGGGCACTGGAACAGCCTCGTTAGTGACTAAAGAAGATGGAGTTCCAAAGGACTCCCACAAACTAAAATGAAATTTAGAATACGTGGAGGTGACACATTTATAATTAAACATGTATATTGCAGTTCTGCTTAGAGATCTCAGCCAGGTGAGGGGCTGAACAAACACACAAGAAAGGACTGTCCTGTCTAGGGGTATGTCTACACTACCCCGCAAGTTCGAACTAGCTGGGTAATGTAGGCATACCGCACTTGCAAATGAAGCCCGGGATTTGAATTTCCCGGGCTTCATTTGCATAAGCGGGGAGCCGCCATTTTTAAATCCCCGCTGCTTCGAACCCCGTGCAGCGCAGCTACACAGGGCTCGAACTAGGTAGTTCGGACTAGGGTGCCTATTCCGAACTACCGGTACACCTCATTTCACGAGGAAGACGGGATGGCTCGAAAAAACAGGTCTTTGCGAAATCTGGCACCGTGTAGACATGCCAGATTTCGGAAAAGCCTCTTTTGAAAGAAAAGCAGAAAAAGAGACGCACATCGTGGTTTGCAATTCGTGTATCTTCTTCCGACTTCTCTTCGTTGTCGAGACGTAGCCTATGTGCCTTGCGAGAGGTCAGACAGCAGGTCAGCGGCAGTACAAAGCTGAGAAGCCACATCTTCCAATGGCCAGGCCTATCTCCTTTCCACCAGACCACACGCAGCCACGCCTCGCCGCCTTGTATGAAACCGCCCACGCTTTGCCACACTCCCTGTGAAAATCTGTGAGGAGATTTGGAACCAAAGGCCGCAAGTTGAACATTTCTGTACCTCATCTATCTGGCCTCCAAAGGACCAACCAGCCCATAAGCTCGTCTCTGGCTGGGGTCGGTGGAGAATTCTGAGGGCTACTTCAACACGGTTGAGGCTCTCAGAGAAGTCAGACCTAGATAAAGGGAAGTGGCCCCTTACTGAGAGCATAATTAAATTAAAACAAAATGTTTTTGTGAATAGGGGGGGAAAGGGGGGGCAAGAGTGTGTGTGTGGGGGGGGGGTGAATCAGACAAGCCATAAATTAAACCAGAGGATATGAATACCATGCAAGCTGCAGTGTGAGGGTTAACATGGGTCTGGAAACAGTTTAGAGAAAACCTGGTGTGGCTAGGGGCCAGTTTGAGTTTACTTGCTTTGGGCTAATCGTTTCCTTCAGGCAGGCTACTCTAGTGCACTAATAGGTTTTAATAAAAACTTCCAATTGGGCCAGTAAACCCCTCATTAAGCTGTTTTTAAAGCATGAATTTAAGAGCGGTGAGGGGAAGAGGTCACGAGGAGTATTTAATTCACAACGGCTGGCAAGAGGTGCTGTTGTGATTGAAAACACCAGAGTTCAAGTGTCCGGGGCCACATAAACATCCGACTCTGTCACTAGACCTGGTTAAGTGACAGCTTGAAAAATAGATTTAATAAGGCAGAGGGAAAAGTTTCCCACTCTTACACGAGAAAAAGGAACGCCAGATCACAATGTCAGCCCGGAAAAGGAATTATCAGCATGCAGCCACCTCCCAAAAACCAGAAATCTATCACCATATGAGGGACAAAATGGGTATTTGCAGAGATTTGCTACAGTTCTTGCAGACTGGAACTAGACTCTGCATATCTGCAAACAGAGAGCAAATTCCACAGAACTAAAAAAAAAAAAAAATCTTTCATCTCCTCTCCACCACAGTATGCCTCAGATACACTGAGGGTCACAGTAAGCTACTGCTGTAACAAGTGCTACTGTACGCTACTGTAATTCTTCTGCGCTCTTTACCCATAGACCCAACTTCTCCCTTTGATGCATCCTCTCACTCTACCACTCTGGGTTTGAACACGGCATCCAAAATAGACTGTTTTAATCAGAGTTGCACCCAAACCAGCGTTGGGCAAGCTGGGGTCCAGATGCAACTATTCCAGTCGAGGCCCACCTCCAGTTTTAATTAAAATGGCTTACAGCTGTGCTGCATTTCAGTTTACGCTTTGGAATAAGGCTGATATGGCTTCTCCCTCATGCCTGCAACTTAACCACATTCTTTCTTCCATGCCCACAACAACGCTAATGGATACTGGAGGACAAATAAGAAATAAACTTGGCTCTCTTATGCAGATAGAATATTCCGACTCTTTCTGCAGAAACACTCCCAAAGGAAATGTGCCTTAATCCAGCACAGGAACATCCAAAACTCTACCCATGCACTTTAACATTTCATTTTATGTCAATGCAAATCTAAAATTCAAGATCCCTGAAGACCTTTTAAAAGAAATTCCTCCTCTCAGAACAATTTGCATTGAAGTTAAGCACAAGTGAGGATTTTACCAGGAGTGGAGAATTATGGCTCTCAACTTTTTATTCCTCCTCCTTTAATCAAACACTTCATCTGAAAAGATGAAATAACAAGACTGCCGAGATAGAACATAACATCTGGAGCAGGCATAAGCATGGCCTTATTCAATTGCAATGCTGCGTTTGCAAGGAAGGTAAGAAGAAATGCAAACTGAAGAGTAAATACAATGAAGTTCTAATGGTCTGCCCTCTCCACCAGAATTTACTAAGGTTTTCTGCAAAACTGAAAATTCATACCCTAATAATACATATTCAACGTCAACTGTACAGGTCACTTACAGGGATTGTGAAAACTAGACTCTGAACTCTCTCCAAGGAACCATTTATTTTGGCTTTAAATTCGGAGTTCTTTCTGCATCAAGAATCAAACCAGATAAATTGGTCGTCCCCCCCGCCCCGGTCTATCAATTAAGGGCCACGTTGATAACTGCACACAATTCCTGAAAGACAAATATCTGCTTTTTTGCCTTCGACAGCTCCAAGTGTTCCTTGCAAAAAAAGCAAAAATGCTACTCCAAAAAGGTATCTTATTACATGGAGATAGGTTTGCATGGAAGCTATCCACCCTCCCCCCAAAAAATGGCATCTTCCTGACCTATGTATTAGTGTAGTCGATTAGCCAATTAACGGAGGAGCAAAAGCTTATAGGTTAATGCTATAGACAACACACATTTCCCTCCCCCACCTGCCAGTAAATTTTTTAGCAGGCTGGCCAGCAGCCCGGCTCCGTCCTGGCTTGTGATGGGTCCGGTAGCTCAGACCAACCCCCAGACGGGGCTGCTGCCACCCCACACTGCTGCCTCTTTACCAGAGGCAGCAGCACAGGGCGACAGGTCCACGAAGGGAGCTGGTTTTTAAACTCCAGTGCAGAGTGGCAGGGGGCTCCTCAGGAGTGAGGCCGGAGCGCACTGGCTGCCGGGAACTATAGAATGGTCAACTAACCGAAAAGAATTCATGAGGTTACTCGACTATTCAATTAACCGATATTTAACATCCCTACTGTGGTCTGCAGGGAGACGTCCTTTACAAATCCACTGGAGGCTTCCAACCTTCCTCTATTGGTGACTGTTTTCCCACCCCACTGACTTCTCATTCTGCCGGCATTTCCCCAGCAATAAGCAACATGATGCCATGTGTTAGCCTATCAAATTGCTGATTCAATTTCTGGGATGGCAAGACAAATGAAACAAAGCCTACACAGAGCCCGCATCTCAGTGTGGCACCTCTTTCATTGGTCCACTTTAGAGCAGAGGTGAGATAAACACACCAGTGGTAAAAAAATCGCTGTGTTCGTCCACTGAAATCAGACTCCAAATGAAAAAAAACCACCCATGTACGGGATTAGTTTAGGAGACTCGTAATGGGATTTGGAGTGATGAGAATCATAGAAATGTAGGACTGGAAGGAACTTGGAGAGGCCATCTAATCTAGTCCCCTGCATTGAGGCAGAACTAAGTACACCTGAACCTCCATAATCTGGGTGCCCTTGATCCGGGAACACCCGTGAGTCGGAGGCTAGCAGAGGGAGGCGGAAGTGACTCTACACGCTGCTGCTCTCCCTTCCCACAGCTGGGGGAACGGCAGTGCAGGGAAACATTGGTCTGGGCAATTTACCACGCTCCTCTTTCATAGAATCCTAGGGCTGGAAGAGACCTCAGGAGGTCATCAAGTCCAGCCCCCTGCCCAAGGCAGGACCAATCCCAACTCAATCAACCCAGCCAGGGCTTTGTCAAGCTGAGACTTAAACACCTCCAGGGATGGAGATTCCACCACCTCCCTAGGGAACCCATCCCAGCGCTTCCCCACCCTCCTAGGGAAATAGTTTTTCCTAATATCCAACCTGGACCTCCCCCACTGCAACTTGAGACCATTGCTCCTTGTTCTGTCATCTGCCACTACTGGGAACAGCCTCTCACCAGCCTCTTTGGAACTTCCCTTCAGGAAGTTAAAGGCTGCTCTCAAATCCCCCCTCACTCTTCTCTTCTGCAGACTAAATAGCCCAAATCCCTCAGCCTCTCCTCATAGGTCATGTGCTCCAGCCCCCTCATCATTTTGATTGCCCTCCGCATTTTGGTTGCCCTTTTATGAACTTGGCAAATATTATGTCCAGTGTGCCCTGTAAACGGAGTGCTTTGCGTAGCTGTTCAGGAGAGATTCAAATGACACCCTGCAGAGCGTCTGCAGCTAAGTTTTGTTTCTACTGGTGGTGCACATTAACACATGCTTCAGTGCGCATACAATTATTCCACGCATGGAAAAATCCACACGTGGATGGAAAAGATTAGAGCGAACATTGGTTAAGAACAGCCAGCGTGGATTTGTAAAGAACAAATCATGTCAAACCAATCTGATAGGATAACGAGTCTTGTGGATAAGGGAGAAGCGGTGGATGTGGTATACCTAGACTTTGGTAAGGCGTTTGATACGGTCTCACATGATATTCTTATCAATAAACTAGGTAAATACAACTTAGATGGGGCTACTATAAGGTGGGTGCATAATTGGCTGGATAACCGTACTCAGAAAGAAGTTATTAATGGTTCACAATCCTGCTGGGAGGGCATAACAAGTGGGGTTCCGCAGGGGTCTGTTTTGGGACCGGCTCTGTACAATATCTTCATCAATGATTTAGATATTAGTATAGAAAGTACGCTTATTAAGACTGCAGATAAAACCAACCTGGGAGGGGTTGCGACTAATCTGCAGGATAGGGTCATAATTCAAAATGACCTGGACAAATTGGAGAAATGGTCTGAGGTAAATAGGATGAAGTTTAATAAGAACAAATGAAAAGTGCTCCACATAGGAAGGAACAATCAGTTTCATACATACAGAATGGGAAGCGATGGTCTGGGAAGGAGTACGGCAGAAAGGAATCTAGGGGTTATAGCAGACCATAACTTGAATATGAGTCAGCAGTATGATGCTGTTGAAAATAAAGCATACACGATTCTGGGATGCATTAACAGGTGTGTTGTGAGCAAGACACGAGAAGTCATTCTTCCGCTCTACTCTGAGCTGGTTAGGCCTCAATTGGAGTATTGTGTCCAGTTCTGGGCACCGCATTTCAAGAACAATGTGGAGAAACTGGAGAGGGTCCAGAGAAGAGCAACGAGAATGATTAAAGGTCTAGAGAACATGACCTAAGAGGGAAGTCTGAAGGAATTGGGTTTGTTTATTTTAGAAAAGAGAAGACTGAGGGGGGACATGGTATCTAAATGGGTGTCATAAGGAGGAGGGAGAAAACTTGTCCATCTTGGCCTCTGAGGATAGAACAAGAAGCAAGGGGCTTAAACTGCAGCAAGGGAGGTTTAGGTTGGACATTAGGAAAAAGTTCCTAACTCTCAGGGTAATCAAACACTGGAATAAATTGCCCAGGGAGGTTGTGGAATCTCCATCTGTGGAGATATTGAAGAGTAGGTTAGATAAATGTCTATCAGGGATGGTCTAGACAGTATTTGGTCCTGCCATGAGGGCAGGGGATGACCTCTCGAGGTCCCTTCCAGTCCTAGTATTCTATGATAAGTCTCTCTCAGTCTTCTCTTCTGCAGACTAAACAACCCCCATTTTTTTCAGAAAAAAACAACAAATGGTCTGGTAGCACTTTAGAGACTAACAAAACATGTAGATCAGTGATTCCCAAACTTTTTGGCATCACGCCAACCTTTTTGATTTTTGAAAAACCCTCATGCCCCTCCCCCCAAATAGCAGCAAAACTTGTTGAGCAAAAAACAAAAAAAGGAACAGAACAGGGTAGCAAAACTTGATGGGGAGGAAGCTGAGAGCAGAACAGCGACCCCGCCTGTTCACAACAGCCTTCGGAATAATCTACCGCCGAGCAGCAGCGGAGAGTTAAAATGAACCAGAAAGCAGCTTAGAGTTCAGGTACGCTCACAGGGTGGTGTGGGAGAACCTTTCAGTGTGCTACCTGAGGCGCAAAGGACTTCAGAGTCCCCGTCCTCCACCACCGACTCCCTAAAATTCCTTTAAATCTGAAGTCATCACTTTTGAACAAAAACAAAGGCCAAAGAATTCCTGAAACGCCACCCTGTTTCAGAACAGGGCTAATTTCCCAGGCTGCGGCAGTCCGGGGTTTGCATGGTAACATATTCCTTTCCCCTTTTAACACTAAATAGCAAAACGCAAGCCCATGCACTGCGAAGGCGGCAGTGTGTCTATTTCACAGTTCATTGCCTGAAGCGAGGAGTGTTTTTAATAACTGTGTTACCTGACAGCCATAAAGAGAGCAAAGAGCAAAACCTGCGGCAATACCAGTTGATCCTATTTGGCCTAACAGCTTGTGGTTGTTTCCAACTCTTGCCAGAGGCTTGAGTTCTTTAAAATTCATAGGGACAGCCTGCAGTTTTCAAGGAGGCTACCAAAATCCATCCTAAGATGTAAAAAAAAAAAAAGAGGGAGAAGAAGCAGCACACTTCCTGCAGGAGAACAGCAATGGTCAGCATTTACAAAGATCACTCCGGGAATTTTCCAAGTTAATTCTTTGAAGTAGATGCTACCAAAATGTGGAACAGCTTTCAAAGCTCAGCAATTTTTAATGTATTTCGGCAGCAAAAGAAATGGATCACAAGGTTGTTGTTTCAACTATATTATAACAAAAATATTGTGGTTTTCCTGTGCCCTCACAAAAGTAGCTTACGATTTACATCTCATTCATCTTATTCAGAAATAGCATTTTATCCAAAAATGAAAAGAGAGATCCCACTGCGTACAAAGGACTTGATTAACCAGAGCAGGGTGTTTGTCCGTGCAGGAGATAATGCAGACAGTCAACGCTTTTGATAGCAATGAGTTTCCGCTACAACCAATAAAGAAACGGGTAAAAATACAGAAGACGACAAGAGGAGCTCAAACTGTGCTCGGGGTCCTCGGTAACTTTATGGAAGTAATCAGGTATTTAACAAATCTTAAATAAGAAAAACAGTTACCACCATCCAAATTTAAACTGGACCAAGAGGAGTTATCTAAAAGAGAGCTGGCGAGGTTTACGTGCAAGTAAATAAGGGTATGTCTACACTACCCCCCTAGTTCGAACTAGGGGGGGTAATGTAGTCATACGGAGTTGCAAACGAAGCCCGGGATTTGACTTTCCCAGGATTCATTTGCATAAAGCCGGCCGGCGCCATTTTTAAATGCCGGCTAGGTCG
The DNA here is from genome assembly GCF_049634645.1 of Pelodiscus sinensis. Taxonomy (NCBI): domain Eukaryota; kingdom Metazoa; phylum Chordata; order Testudines; family Trionychidae; genus Pelodiscus; species Pelodiscus sinensis. The sequence goes on along the minus strand of NC_134726.1, from coordinate 36,221,981 downwards.
GACCCTGTGCCGCGTGGCTACACGCGGCACGGACCAGCTAGTTCGGATTAGTTCGGAACGAGGTGTACAGCTAGTTCGGATTAGGAGGCCTAATCCAAACTAGCTAGTTCATGCCGCGTGTAGCCGCGCGGCACGGGGTTCGAACGAGCAGGGATTTAAAAATGGTGCCGGCCGGCTTTATGCAAATGAAGCCCAGGAAATTCAAATCCCGGGCTTCATTTGCAACTCTGTATGACTATATTACCCCCCCTAGTTCGAACTAGGGGGGTAGTGTATACATACCCTAACAGATGTAGAAAGTAATATTTCTTCCCAATTCTTCAGCTTTCCATAGCCCAGACTGTCATGCCGGATGGTGGCTACTTATGTCCCATAGGCTGTTTCTAGTTTTATCTAGTTGTATTCCCTCTTCTAATCAAATAAAATTCTGGTTGGATCTCCCTGAACAGTCCCACACGAGGGATTTTACAGGACTGGGGAGGTCAATTCCGGCCCCTCTGCTGATGGATTCCAGGTTCTTCCAGGATCCATCAGTAGTCGGCCTGGCTCCCCTCCAGGATCCATGCCCCTACCTGACTCCTCTGCCGGTCGGTCTGGCTCCTGTCCTGGCCACCAGCCTGGCCCCGGACCCCGAGCAGGGCTGTGCCGTCGGCCCTGGTGCCAGGCAGGCTTTGTGCCTCCGACTGGACTGGGTTGCTTGGTCTGGCCCCGGTCTCCACCACGCATCCCTTCCTGGGAGGGCTCTGCTGCTGGGTCCATCCCTGGCCACCAGACGCTGTCCACTCCTTGCCTCCAGGCTGGCTGCAATGCCAGCCCCAGGCTCTTAGCTCCTCCCCCACAGGCTCTCTGGCCCTGTAACAACCATGGTCAGGACCAAGAGTCCCACACTACAGAGGTTCAACCTCTAATGAGCAAGTAAAGGAGGACTCAATGCACTGAAAGGGGACAAAGGAGTCTTCTGTCAGTTCTGAGGAGTAGTTGATCATACATATATAATGTATTTCGGTAAGGATACTTAACCCTCGGAAAGGTGTCCGTTCAAAGCTCTGTATGGACATTAATCCATCCCCTGACCTCTCTGAAGTAGTATTTGCCTTTCACGGCAAGAGAAAAAGGGCTTGTCTTCTCTGCCACAGAGATCCATGCTGAGGCAGTGGATCTTCTGGCATTCAATTTAGCCGGTCTAGTAAAGACCAGTCAAATCAAACGCAGAGGGTGGCCCCCCGTCAACCACAGTCGCGAGGAGTAAGAAAAGTTAACGGGAGCATTTCTCCCATAAACCTCTCGCTGTAGGGCTGCCCCAGAAAATCAGTGTGAGGTACATCGACTCCAGCTATGCAACTGTCATCGCTGGAAACACGTATCTTAGATCAATTTTGTCCGCCCATGGAGACCTGGCCTGAGGCAGAGGAGAAATAGCTTCCCTAGAGTCATACAAGTCACTGGCAGAGTTGGGTCTCAAAATTTCCCCAAGACGCATTCATTATCCAGCCCATGGTCTTACTATCCATCTCAGACCTGATTTACCCCTAGGCATTGTCATGGTCAAAAAATGAGCTCATAGCAACTGTGGTCATGTGACATGTCCAGGAGAAATTACAATTAGACCAACCTACAAGACTTCCTTTATCAAATACAGGATCTTTCACTCAGTCTATTTCAACACAGACATCAGTTCAGTTCAATTTTCCGTTGCTTAAGGTAAGTAAAGAATATACAGAAGATTTCTTTAAGTTTCATAAAAGACTGGGATAATCGTAACTATAATATTCTTTTGGAAAAAGGAAGCGAGAGAGAGAGAGAGAGAGAGAATAATTTAAAAGCTACCTACCCACAAAAGGAACCAATAAATAATTAGTGCCGATATTTTTTCTGATTTATATTCACTTACCGAAGGAATACCTGCAAAATAAAATGAGAAAAATTAAAATCTAGGCTCATCAGTATTATAGACCTTTCTCTCAATTTATTTTTCTCTCACATGAACTCTGATTTTCAAAATGTCAACAGCAATTCCTCTGTACTAATGTCAACGTTTAATACCTAAGGTAACAAATAAACTAATGGTGAATTTCTACTCACAGTGGCTAGAGAAGTAGGTCTTTGCCCACGGAAATTTATGTCTAAATAAATCAGTTAGTCTGTAAGGTGCCACGGGACTCCTTGTGGTTTGTATGGATACAGACTAACACCACCCTGATACTAGAGGCTAGAAATGTGTATAAATACTGAATGTGTGTCCAATCACCAATTATTTATTTAGGTGTAAAGTAATTAAGTTGTCTGTGCAAGGCTCCATGCTCCCTAAAATAATCATAAAAATGAATGCAATTAAATTAAACCTCCACAGCTTTGAAATCAGGTCTATTGAAATTTGGCAGGCCAGCCACCGACCCCTCCGTCACCTAGGAAACACACCCTCATCCTACTCCACAGGCCTTCTCCCACAGGTATCTTTTACAGCACGTCTGAAAATTAGTCTGTTTTAGCCTGGGCAGGTGGGGAGGACAATTATACAATCTCAGGGCCCTTACAGAGGACACACTGGCAGCTGCCTTTTCTTTTATCGTACAGGGAATCCAGCATGAGCATCCAGAGAGTAACACTGCAGTGAAGAAAGAAAGACTAGTCCCTACCGAATTCTACTCCCTACTTCCATGCGCTTTCCTAGAATCACAGGGTTGGAAGAGACCCCAGGAGGCCATCAAGTCCAACCCCCTGCTCAAAGCAGGCCCAATCCCAACTAAATCATCCCAGCCAGGATTTTGTCAAGGGTATTCCCTCCGTGCCTCAGTTTTACCATATGCGAAATAGCAGTAATGCTTCCTTGTGGTGCTCTCTGAGAAAGAGATACATTTAGAGCACCATCCAAATATTTTTAGTCACAAAAATGTGGCGTCTTGCTAATGAGTGGGGAACATGTACATCCTGTCGAAGCTAATTTATCAAGGTTGGCAGGTTTCCAGAATGAGACAAGATGAAATGTATTTATTATTCTTGTGTCTGGGTTTAATGGCGGAACAAGCCACAGGCGGGAATGGAGATACTGCACTGTTCCCCAGGTCTGCAAAGATGGTCTGGGATGAAAAAAGATACTCAGTATTACAGGAGTGCCCAGGGCCAGATTAAGGGCGGGGGAGGCTAGCTGGGAAGCTGCCTGGGGCACCAACCTATGGGGGGCACCTGATGGCAGCTGTAAGGGGCACTGCGCGCCTGGTCGCATGGCGCCCCTTAGAGCTGCCATCAGGTGCCGCACGCCCGATTGCAGCTGTAAGGTGCGTAGCGTACCAGGGGGCTTTACTAAGCAACCATTTTCAGAGTCTAAAGGATATCAATGTAAAGCCAATAGCCATTCATCACAGGTGGATTTCGTACTCGGTTGATTTGAATTTTTTAAGCAAACAACAGGAGTTCCTCAAACACTCCAGCTGCTATGGGATGTGCGATATGAATGGTGCTAACGAGAGCTGATTGGAAAGCGGCGCGTCCCTTCCGCAGGCAATTACAACATCTCAAATTGGATGTTCAACACACACTGGAACAAAAGCCACAATTAAAGAAGTTTCCCATAAGAATGAAAATGCCAAACTCAATATGACGTGAAACCATTCCACATTTCCTTTTGAGAAGCCACCCGCAATTTTTTTTGACTCATTCTTGACTTATTTGCTAACGAGCACACATCTTAAAAAACTATGATTTTGGTTATACTCAAGTCAAACTAAAACATTTTGACAAAAACTAAAACTAAACAAAGAAGCTGAAACAATTCAATCATTCATTTCAACTTTTTCCCCTTCAAAATGTCCTAAAAGCAATGCATTCCCATGAAATATTTTGATTCCCGTGAAACTGCAATTTCTGACAGTAAAAACGCTGAGCACACTAGCTCAAGGGGGCTTGCATGAGTCTGTTTCCTGGAATGGAGAGGCTTAATGCCCAGGTATAACACACACATACTCAACTGGACTAGAAAAGTGGGTAAATGCTGGCGGTATCATAGTGCTGCTTTCAGAAACATGGTTTCTCCTGGGGATGCAAAATCCAGTTTAATTGGTTAACTGGTTAAATGTTAAGTTTAACAGGTTAAACAACTAAACAGGAGGGCAGACGGGGGGGACTGCGGACAGGGGGGAGCAGTCTCCCTGCCATGAATGGAGGCTGTGGCGGTGGGGCTGGAGCACTCCTCCCCGCAGTGGGTCCCCTAGGGCTGAAGCAGCCCCCGCCCACTGGAGGCGGAGGCATTGCTCCAATCCCTAACAGTTAATCAGTTAACCATTAGCATCCCTAGTTTCTTCTGTGGTTTTCACTCCCATTTAAGTACAATTAAAACTGGGATTTATTTTATTTATTTAAAATATTGTTACCCCGGCTCTCTATTTAAAATAGTCGAGGCGACTTACAATTAATTTGTAAAACAATGCAATATACAGGTTGAACTTCCCTAGTCCGGCACCCTCGGGACCTGACTGGTCCGAAACAGAGAACTTTCCGGACCAGAGGAGGTCAATATCGTCTAGCAGCATTACCAACACTTCCACTGCTGACTGGCTCTTTGAGGACATTTAGGAGTAAATTAGAGCAAAATAACAGCACAGAATGCGGAGAACTAGGATTGGTGGTTGTAAACAAATTTTATGGGACTGAAAGAAACTTAGCCCTTCCCAAGAAAAGTGGACATCCAGCTCACTAAAATAATTCCAGACCACAGATGTTTCTGGACCAAAGAGTTCAGGACTAGTGAGGTTCAACTTGTATCACATACCGCTTTTTTTAAGACCAAATATGAAATGAGAAAAGTTTAAAAAAAAATTGTGTGCTACTGGCCCGCATCCTACTCTGATGTGTACAAGTTTACTCTTATACGCATGTGCACACAGACACACGCTTCCAGCACCTATAAAATCAATCAACCCAAGCATTTTATTGCAGATTTAAACAACATTTTCACACAGGGCTACTGGTGCCTAGACACCCTTATTTTAAAAAGCACAATATGTTTTAACATTCTTAATAAAAGTGGTTCTTTATAAAAGATATCTGTCGGAAAGGGCAACTCTACTTCACTGCACTCCACCAGAAATTTGGTGCAGTTAAATATAAACTTGTATGAACGATTCCTTTTTCCTTGGCAGATGTAAAGAACCCCCCGAGGCCCGTTCCAAAAAACACACAATCAGGAATTAATAAAAAATTGTATTCTTTTCAACCACATTAAGTTTTCTGACGTGTGTCTGTTGCTGATTACATCAATCTAGACTCCATAACTTGTCATGTGATGACAGGCAAACACTTGTGAATTTATTTCTCTGAAGAAGCTCGTGATGCAAATGCCAAGGAAACTAAACCGAATGGCTCACTATGAGTTCATGAACACAGCGGGGTGTCTCATGGAAATGTCAAGGCCCAAACGACAGGAAGGTACCTAAAGCTCATTGACTTTGAACAGGAATCTGGGGGCTTACCTACCATTTTGGTTTTTGAAAAAATTTCCTCCTTACCAACACAGGACTCTTTTTTACATAGTGCTTTCTTCTGCCTCCTTAGAATTTGGCAGAAATGTTTAATAAAAACAGATTACAGAAAAAAGAGAGTTAAGTAAAAGAGTGGGTTTGGTTTTGCAAATTGCAACAGTGAATCATTTTCGGTCTGCAGATTGTCAGGACTGGGAATATCACAAACTCAAGATACTATTTTCAGTTCCTGGTGTATGGATTACATAAATCACATTATATTTCTTTTCCCTAACTGGATGAATTATGTCATTAGGCAACACCATGTGAATTACCTATTTAAACGCAAAATGGCAAATTGTGACTTTTACAATTGAACATACAGTCAAAACGTATTGTTAAGCAAATACGTGAGTTAAAATAGTGCTAATCACGCTGGAGTACTGCAAAATTCATGGAACACAGAAAGGGTATGAACATGTTTTTAATTAAATTTGCCTTAGATGAAAACATTCATGAAAGAAACCAAACATTCCAATATTTATACATCTGTTGTTGCTACAATTCAGTGAACTTGGAAATGCAACATTTTCCACACAAAACAAATTATATGGATAGCTAATTGGACATTGCTCCGTCTTTCGATAATTGGTTTTGTTTAAATATACAAACCTGACTAACCTACAGCCATATTCAGATCTATCCCATGGTGGTGACCTTCAGTAACGGAAGCACTAGATAACCTTCATAAAAGGAAGTGTAGACTCAGGAATGGATTTGAGGTTTCCAAAGTATTTTATTAGGAAATACATGAGTGTGCAGCAAAAGTCACCTGTCTCCGCTAGGAATGTGAATGACTAGTCGATAAGCATTTGCTTATCGGCCAGTCGACACACTAATCTACTAATCGCTTCCCCCCTCCCTTGCTGCCTCTATCAGAAAGAGGCAGTGCCGGGGAAGAGGAGGGGGTGCTTCAAAGCGGCAGCGCCGTGTGGAGCCCGGGGTCTGCCGCTTTGATACGCCGTGTGCAGCCCAGTCCTCAACAGGCCCCAGGCTACACACGGCATTTCAAAGCAGCAGCGCCACATGGAGCCCGGGACCAGCTGGGGACTCAGAATAAAAGAGTCAGAGTCCTCCGCTGGCCCTGGGCTCCATGCGGCACTGCCGCTGTGAAACGCCTCTTGCTACACTTCAAAGGCGGAGGCACCCTTATTGACTAATCGATGCAAATTGCACTGACTATTCAATTAGCCCATTAATCTAAATGTAACATCCTTAATCTCCATGCTGTAAAGGTACTCTGCATTTAATGTGGTATAACCCAAGTTACCATTCACTGTGATTAGCACTAGCCCCTCACCATCTATTTAGAAGGTGATGCAATCTGGTAGGGACGATTTGCAAACTCGGCCAAAACTTGTAATCTCATCCCCCAAAAAATCCTGTCAAATTAAATTAACGTATTTCCCAACACTCATGCTGATTTTCATCACATTATCTCTTTTCCTTCTTTACTGATCCAGTCCTGCACCAGCTGCTCCATTAGCTTTCCTGGGACGGATGTCAGACTAAAAGGCCCATAATTGGCCCAGTCCTCCTCCTTACTTTTTTAGAAAAGAAAATTGCCTTACATTAGTTTTCTTCCAGTCTTCTGGAACCTCCTCAGCACTCCAAGAACCTACTGAAAATAACCAGTAATGAGTTTCCCCAGCCAGCCCTTGTAAAACTCTTGGGTGCAAGTTACCCGCACCTGCTTATTTTAAACTGTCTAACTTCGGCAGTTTTTGTTTGACATCCTCCAGAGACACTAGTGGAATGGAAAGAATGTTATCACACATCCTTTGGGGCTTTCCGTGTGCTCCTTGGGTCAGAAGCAGGATCATCCCTGAAATACTGTCATCCGAAACAAGGTATATCATAGGGATGTAAGTGACTAGTCGACTAGTCGCTTCCCCCCTCCCGCTTGCCGCCTCTATCAGAAAGAGAAAGCCGGGGGGGAGCAGGAGCCAGTGCTGGGGGGAGCCAGCTTAAAAGCCGTTTCCCCCCAGCACCGTCTTGGAGGGGGCAGGGGACGGGGAGTCACATCAGGAAACGGCAAGAGCCGTGATTCTGCTTTTGATTCTGCTTCCCTACCAGGCTCTTGTATATTTCAAAAGCAGAAGCCCCACTTTCCATGGGGCTTCCGCTTTTCAACTGTAGCAAGAGCCCGGTAGGGCTCTTGCTACAGTTCAATGGCAGAGGCGTCCTTATAGATTAATCAAATAGTCAATGGAAATCCCAACGACTATTTGATTCGTTAATTAATCTGAATTTAACATCCCTAGTACATTGCGTGTCCTGCACCATCTCCTGCCCATAAAGTCATGCAGAAGACTTAGAATCAGAGAATCAGAGAGCTGGAAGAGACCTCACGAGGTCATCAAGTCCAGCCCCCTGCGCAAGGCAGGACCAACCTCAACTAAATCAACCCCACCAGGGCTTTGTCAAGCCGAGACTTAAAAACCTCTAGGGATGGAGATTCCACCCCCTCCCTGGGTAACCCACCCCAGTGCTTCACCACCCTCCTAGGGAAATAGTTTTTCCTAATATCCAACCTAGACCTCCCCTACCATAACTTGACTTGTAGAACACCAGTATGCAGAATCTGATGAATGTATGTATTGATGGCCACCTAGAAGGTCTCAACAAAGGAAATGTGTTTTCTCTACTCCTATGGATTAGACTTGGACACGTAACCGAAGGAAGAAGACTTCCTGAATTCAATATTTGAGAATGGGTGCAGATGGGCCGGCACAGCATTTCCTGGGAGTAATCTCCCAACTTCAAATAGGGCCTCACTGGAGAGGGCAGCTATTGGGAGGTTAATTTCATGGATCAGATGTATGAGAAACCTTCCTGCAGAGTTTTTGTTTGGCCTTAAAATCCTGCTTCAGAGGTGAAAATGAAATCAGGTACAGAGATGGCTCCAGAAACATTGCCAGTGGCTAATTCCTTCCCTCCCTTCTCCCACTAGCTCCCCATGAGGGTTTCTCAAAGCAGGCTCATGGATGGACTCCACAGAAGATCCTCCAAGAGGTGGTGGCAAAGTCAATTTTTGGTTGGTGCTCGGGCGTCAACGTCAACATTAGATATCTAGCAACACAAGTCACCGCGGTTTGTTAAAACACAAAGATAAACACGTGAGTGAGCAGAGGAGCACTGTGACCACGTGTATTCATCCGCTCATGTGTACTACCACTGTTTTCACCAACTAATACCGCCACGCGAAGTAGTCCGCCACTTGATTATTGCCGTGTTATTTCGGGGAAGGTCGTGTTATTGGAAAAATGTTCCCTAAAAAAAAAATCGTGCTATTGCAAAAACGTGTTAAGCGGGCACGTGTTAAACAAATAATTACTGTACTCTAAATCGCAACCTCGTTATTAGCATGAGCTTCCTGCATTGCCTCCATCTGTTTGTCTCCTCTCAAACTCAGACTGTCAGCTCCTTCAGGCAGGGACTCACGTCACTCCATGTCCAGCACCAAGCACAACGGGGCCCCGTTCCCGTAGTGGGGCCTCTAGGCAATATTAAAAAAAAAAATTAAGGCATGATTAAAGTAACCCTAAGTAACACACTTGGAAGCCACAAAAGCCGACAATCCATCACAGGGAGAGAACGGAACCACTCCCGTTCTTCGTTAATTCAGGGTGCATCAGTAAATCAAAACCGTGGGGTAAGTCACATTTTCGAGAGCTGGTTTCAGTCGCTGCCAAGCCTTAGTATTCCACAGCGGTCGTAGGGTGGGGGAGGAAACAAGCTAGAATGGTAATAAGTGAAACCACTTGTCTTGGTTTCTGGATTCATTTTATTGTGGTCACAGATCTCTAAAAGCTGGGATGCCTCGCTCTGTAATTACAACATCCACATTTAAATGGACAGCTATATTTTAAAAAGCAGGCTTGGAAATTAAGCTGGTTCCTCTCTTTCTCGTGGTGGTGGTAGAATAGGTACTGACGAGGGAGAGTTAAAAAGGATTAGAAAGAAGGATTCCCCAAAGCCTTCTGGCAAGCTGAAAAATGCCACCTAATAGAACAATCCTATAAAATTGCTAAATGACAGGGGTTTTCACAAAGTTCCCTGCCCAGCGTAACATCCATCAGTTCCCATAGTCCTTGATAGCGGTGATGGACCACTTTATTCTACAAGGTTTGGTTAAAAGCCACCCCAAAAAAATGAATTACCTAACTCAACACAGGCGTAAGCCAAGGCTTCTGTGCTGTTTGGGCTCCTTTCCAAAGCGAAACGTTGTTATGGGACCTGGCTTAGGCAGCTGCAGACGTAGCCAACTTCAAGGAAGTCGACTTTGGTTAATCTGTTCCAGTGCCAAGACTATTCCCTGAAATGGCAGCCCACGGAATCCCACTTGAAGCTGCTCTTTAAATTGGACTATGAATCAAAAGCAGAAAACTTGCCGTCGGTGCAGCCAGCAAAGAGGAAAAGTGAAAGGAAGTCGTGCAAACTTTTTGCCATGCTGGGGTGGATCTAACTCCCACTAAAATGAAATGGGAGCTGTGGCACTGACGTCACCGGGAGCTTGACTGGGCTGTCCTCCTTTTAGAGAAATTGGTGCTTATTGAGAGAGGTAAAACACACAACAAATGAACACAGGAATTGGATGGGGGAAAAAACCAAAAAGCATCAGTTCAAACAAGCTGAAGCCCTGGAACAGTCAGTTCCAGTGGCGTATTTTTGTGTCGATCTATGCACGTGCACACACACAGTAGACAAGAGAAGAAAGGTGCACTGGATTTCAGCTTCCATATAGAAAATACTGATCGGAAAGTTACATGCACCACCTATTAACACCCTACGTGGCAGATGTTTTCTGCTTGTCTGGGTTTCCGTTCCTTGTTTTAGTCTTAAGGAAATACAGCCCTGCAAATCCGTGGATGTCCACATCAGATCCATGCATACCCATAGCTGCGGATGAGGTTATCTGTGGCTCATTTCTGTCAATATGGATGCAGATACACATTTTGTATCTAGAACCCTGCAAATGTGCAGGTATCTGCTTTATAGCCGCATTTATCCACATTATAGCTCATTTCTGCGGATATGGATACAAATGTATCCGTGCAGGGCTCTATAAATAAAAGTCTTCCTTAAACCTTCAGGATTTATGTCAAGTCCTATCGCTTTTAACAGACCGACCTGCCTATCAGGGTGGATCAAATCTATTTCAATCACTAGTCAGGAAGACTCGATTTAATCATGATTTTCCACAGAAAAGTGCATTCTGGTTGATTGTCATAACCTGAACACATTTTCTCAGAGATAGATGTAGGTTTCATTTTTAGAAGGTACACACTATACATTTTTAAACATTTATACATTTAATACATTTATTTTGAAAACTTTGCAGCTTAGTTCACCTCGCAATGACTTCATAAATATCTGCTTCAATTACCTTTGGTAAATGAAATAACCAATCATTCGTTTTCTGATATAGCTGTAAAACTATCTCTAGTTCAACAGGTTAATCATTAATATTTGGAGAATTTTCTTGTCCTGCTGTACAAAGAGATCACCACCAGACAGACATTTAAATTGCTTTATTTAACTAAAACAATGTTATGTATTCTGGATTTGTATTTCTTCATCAGCAAACATACACAAAACAAGTACAGGCAGTCCCCGGGTTACGTACAAGATAGGGACTGTAGGTTTGTTCTTAAGTTGAATTTGTATGTAAGTCGGAACTGGTACATATTGTAGGGGAAACTCTAGCCAAACATTTCTCCAGAGCTCAGTTTTATTCTCCCACACCTCACTTCCCTCAGTCCTTTATTCTCAAGCTGAGGTGTCTGCTGAGAAAAGCCGCTCCGCGTCTCCCTGGTCTGCTGGAGGGGGGCGCTAGCTTCGCGTCTCCCTGGTCTGCTGGGGGGGGGGGTCGCTAGCTTCGTGTCTCCCTGGTCTGCTGGGGGGGTGCAGCTAGTGCGGGGTTGCCTCACCCTGTTTGTAAGTAGGGATCTGATGTAAGTCGGATCCGTGTAACCCGGGGACTGCCTGTATATAAACTTCTGAACTGAGTTAAGCACTCAAGTTTTTTTTTAAACCGGGTTTCTTTTTGTTACATTTGTTTTTAACTAAAACAGGGTTTGACTCCATGTACACAAATGTGTAAAGGGACAATAGGAGTGAGGTCTTTTATTTCTCACCTCTCTATATTATGTATTTATTTTAAAATATTTTTGCTGTTAGCAAGCATGCTATCTCTGGAGATACAAATCCACAATTTGAGAACTTCAAAACTAAGCATCTCTGATGGCATCTTCTAGAGTGAGCACTGAGTCCCATTGGGTAGATAGAAAGATTAACCTAAATAATATATACAGAAGCTTCTGGAACTCCATAAATTTGTGTCCCTAATCCACGACTATTGGAACGCATATACAAAACTTTTCTTAAACTTTACATGAATATATTGTCTCCTACTGTAGAATTAGAATTTATAATCCCTATTCCATGATGAGAAATCTTTGAGCTAAAATGTATCTTAATTAAAACTATCGTTAGATAAAATGCTTTTTGAGGGGAAAAAAATATCAAAAATCCAATTTAAATTTAAAAATCCAATTTTTTGCTTTCTTGTTTAAATCGTTTATTTTATCCTCCCTGCTTCCTATAGTTTTGTTTTTAACAATCCTACAGATGGAATATAATTCCCTATTAGCTATAAAATTATAAAAAGTTTATCATTTTCTACCTCATTCTGTAGGTTTTACATTAGTTTCCATACAACCTTTTTGGTTTCTTCCATATTCAAGTTCTATAATCCTTCAATCCCTTATTCTGAAAGTACCACATGTTTCCATAAACCTTCTGCTATTGATTACGGGAGGAGTGGGGGGGCCAGGTCCCCGGGGGCATGACTCCACTCACTCTCGGAGAGAGAACTTCCGTTTATTCAAATATTTCTGGAGCGCTCATCAAATAACATGGCTTGACCTTGCAAATATTTACTCTTATAAATAGTGCCAGTCCAACTCAAGAGCTTATGCTCAGTAGTAAGAGCTTCCAGAATCAGGTCCTTAGAGAAATTAGTGAACACAAAGATTCTGTAGAGAGATTGGACACTTCCCTAACCCTTGATTGCTTTTAATGGTTACCAATCAGAGCATTAACTTTCTTTCCAACCACAAGGCATCGGGCAGCCTTAGAAAGTGAGATTAGTTAAGCAACAGGAACATGTTCTGGGATGGACGGGCTGCATGAAGATATTTGGCAAATTACAGCTTTTCAAAAGCATTCATTAAAAAACAATATTTATTCTTTTCTTAAAGTCGTTCAGCCATGGAACCAAGACCCAAACCTACATACTGGATACAGCTGAAAATCAGAAGAGGCCAATAATAAGCAATTAAAAATAGTCATCTGGGAGTACCATAGGGCTCTGCCAAACGGCATTAGAGACTGTGAAACCTTCCCACTAGCTACGCAAACGTCTGATGAGTTTCTTTCACTGCAAACACGTCGGGAGAGGGACAGATTATTACAGGTCTGGGTAGAATTTAGGACACTGTCGACACTACCAAAACGTCTACAATAAAAGCCACTCCTTCCCTGATATGCGACCCCAACGCCCCCTTATTGATGGCCAATTTGCCCTTTCCACCAGATTAAGTTTAAAATAAAAGAGGTCGTTAACACAGGTTACTTTCCTCCGCTTGTTACAAAGCTAAGCAATCGATACACACCACCAACGTTCTACGTCAGCAATTTCAGCGAGGGAGCAGGCCACACGAATGGCCCTCCTTCATCTCCGTGGGCCACGGGATTGTCATAACCAAGACAGTCTGCCAAGACAGGGCAGTCTTGCTAACTGGGCGCATGTGCCTAGAACGTGCAGGATGCGCCGACCACACTGTAACAGTGTGGGGATGTTAAATCTCTGCTATTTGAATAGTCGATTATCCTCATGAATTCTTATTGGTTAGTCGACTATTCTATAGTCCCCGGGGGTGGGGCCGGCAGCCAGTGCGCTCCAGCCTCACTCCTGAGGGGCCCTGTCACTCTGTATCAGAGGCAGCAGTGCAGGGTATGAGGTGGGAGATGGTCCACAAGGAGAGCCAGTTTAAACACCAGTTCCCCTCGCAGACGGGCTGCCTTTAGCCTGAGATAAAGAGGCAGCAGCGTAGGGTGGCAGCAGCCCCTGTTTAGAGGGGGTCTGAGCTCTCAGATCTAGTGCAAGCTGGAACTGAGATGGACTGTCTGTTACTTTAAATGTAGAGTCGCAGCAGGGGTAGATCCTGAACCCGTCACAAGCCAGGACTGAGCCAGACTGCTAAAAAAATGTCCTGATGTGGGGGGAGGAGCAGGGAGGGAAATGCGTGTTGTCTATAGCATTAACCTATAAGCTTTTGCTTACCGGTTAATCGACTGCGCTATTACATCCCTATAACAATGGATACAAAGGGAGCACACAACTCTTGTGCTCAATGGTGTGTGCCATCAGCATGCACCTCACTTCACGTGCCCTGCCTTTCCGTGCGTGTCACGTTAGTAACACTGGGAGGAAAAACGACCCAGATGGAAACTAGCAGAATCTGGCAACCCTGCGTGTGGGCAACGGGAGACAAAATGTTTGCGAAGACCAAGACTAACAGGGTTCAAAAAAGAGCTAGATACATTCATGGCAGTTAGGTCCGTCGATGGCGATTAGCCAGGATGACTAGGAGCCGTAGCCTCTCTTTGTCTGGAAACAGATGACAGGAGAGGGATCACATGAGGATTACCTGGTGTGTTCCTTCCCTCTGGCATTGGTCATGTCAGCAGACAGGACACTAGGCTAGATGGACCGTTGGTCTGACCCGGTATGGCTGTTCTTACGGTCTGTACACATAAGAACCTCAATGGACCACAGGTTGTCCAACACCATCCTACGTGCTTTTTTAATATTACAGAGACAACTTGTGTAGGTCCAATAAAAGCTATTAACTCATTCATCGTACCTATGATATTCTGGGACTGACACAGCTACAACCCAACTTCTTAATACAGGTTGAACCTCCCTAGTCCGGCACCCTCGGGACCTGATCGGTGCTGAACCAGAGAATTTGCCAGACCACAAGAAGTCAATATTGTCTAGCAGCATCACCCACACTTCCAGTGTTTACTGGGCTCTTAAAGACATTTAAGGGTAAATTAGAGCTAAATAACACAGAGAATCATGCAGGACCATAGCAGTTGCCAGACCACAGAGTGCCAGACTAGAGAGGTTTAATCTGTATTAAAAAGACAATGGATTTGACATGTAGGTAAAAAAATGCTAAGCATGACAGAAATGGCTGTAAGCACAAATCATATATATAGTAGCCCAGTGTCTGAGAGTCTGTAATGCCGAAATGCTGGCTGTTCCTTCTGGGGAGCGCTGTTGCCTGAAATGCTGGCTGTTCCCTCTGGGCGGCGCTGCTGCCTGAAATGCTGGCTGTTCCCTCTGGGCGGCGCTGTTGCCTGAAATGCTGGCTGTTCCCTCTGGGCGGCGCTGTTGCCTGAAATGCTGGCTGTTCCCTCTGGGCGGCGCTGTTGACTGAAATGCTGGCTGTTCCCTCTGGGCGGCGCAGTTGCCTGAAATGCTGGCTGTTCCCTCTGGGCGGCGCAGTTGCCTGAAATGCTGGCTGTTCCCTCTGGGCGGCGCAGTTGCCTGAAATGCTGGCTGTTCCCTCTGGGCGGCGCTGTTGCCTGAAATGCTGGCTGTTCCCTCTGGGCGGCGCTGTTGCCTGAAATGCTGGCTGTTCCCTCTGGGCGGCGCTGTTGCCTGAAATGCTGGCTGTTCCCTCTGGGCGGCGCTGTTGCCTGAAATGCTGGCTGTTCCCTCTGGGCGGCGCTGTTGCCTGAAATGCTGGCTGTTCCCTCTGGGCGGCGCTGTTGCCTGAAATGCTGGCTGTTCCTTCTGGGCGGCCTGCGCTGCATGGGGAGTGCGGGGCCCAAACGGCTGCTTGCGCCGCTTGCTCCCGCACGGTGGCCCGGCTGAGTGGCGCAGAAGTCAGCCGAGCGCCACGGCAGAAGGGGAAGAGAGGTGGGGCAGTGATGTACATGGCCAAGGGGTGGGGCCTGGCCATGTACGTCACTGCCTCGCCCCCCTTCGCCTCCTGCCGTGGTGCTCGGCTGACTTCTGCGCCACTCAGCCGGGTCGCCACGGGGAAGCCCAAACGGCTGCTTGCTGCCCCGCGACAGCCCAGCTGAGCGGCGCAGAAGTAAGCCGAGCGCCACGGCGGGAGGCAAAGAGGGGCGGGGCGGTGATGTGCGGTGTGACAGCGGCTCCAGACCCCGCCCCCTGGCCGTGAACGTCACTGCCTCCCTTCACCTCCTGCCGTGGCACTCGGCTGACTTCTGCACCGCTCAGCCAGGCCACCGCATTGGAGCAAGTGGTGCAAGTGACCGTTTGGACTCCACGGTCCCCGAGTGAGAGGCAAGAGGGGAAGGAGAAGAGAAAGAAAGAGACAGAGAGAGAGGCAGGAGGCGGAGGACAGCTGAGAGAGAGAGAGAGAGAGAGAGAGAGAGAGAGAGAGAGAGAGACCGGAGGCTCAAGAGAGAAAACCAACGTGGAAGAGACACCCAAAAATCCCGTCTTACGACGGGCTGATTGGCTAGTTTTCAAATAGGTGACTGAAGCTGTCAGGCACATCAAGGGATCACACTGGGGCCAACTGTACGCTAGGGCAGGGCTACTCAACACGTGGCCCGCGGGCCGCATGCGGCCCATGGTGAGGTTTGGGTTTACGCAGGGCTCAACACACGACCTACAGGTGGGATCCTTTGAACATGGCCTCCACTGGGAACACGTGCCACAACAGCGAGGCATCCCCCAGGCAGGATGAGCATGGAAAGACGCAAGCAGACGGGCTGGCTGGAACAGATGGGTACAAGGTCTTGGCATTTTTAGCCCCCAGGGAGGAGGTGCCAGGAGCGCCGAGGCATTGTGTGAAAGAAGCTATTTGCATATATTTGCACATATATGGAACCACACTTAAGTTGCGTCCTTCAGCATGTGTTGTGAGTATCATCATAGTCTCCGGGGCTTCCAAAGTTGAGTAGCCCTGGTCTAGGGGATAAGTTCAAATTAAAACAGGCAACTCCAGCTATGATAATTATATAGCTGGAGTCGACGTACCTTAATTTGAAGTTTGGCACCGTCCCCACAGTGGGAGGTCGACGGGAAAAACACTCCCATCAACTTCCCTTATTCCTCGTGAGTTGTAGTAGTACCAACATTGATGGGAGCACCCTAAGTGTTCGAGGAATACTTCTGGAACATCTGGAGTCATTTTATGTACAGACACAAAGGATTTTTAGAGGCATTCCAGGTGCCTGAATAGTCACTGGAAACGCCAGATTTTTCTAGCATGGGCATTGTCATGGTGCCTTATAGAAAGATAAGTGCTATACAATGTAAGCTACCTAGAGGAATTACTAACTGATGAGACAATGATTTTTACTTCCTTATACCAACATAGCCTTTAAAAAGGTCATTTTAATTGAAGGACACCATCTATTTTACCAACAATATTATAAATCAAAGGAAGAGAAGAATTTCATCTAAGATCGGTTTTGATTAAAAAATACCGGCTCTCACAGTCATGGATGTTTTTCTACAGTATTAACTCTTCAGTCCTCTGAAACGGATACCAACCACTTTTGAATCCCCGGCCCTAGCAGAAGTCCTATAATTTCTTAGAGTATCTTACATCAAAATGAGCAGCACTGGCACAAATGGTTTTTGAAATATCTGTATTTAAAAAGACAAAGTGAATGTATTATGGATCTGAGAATAAGTCTATTGACTCTAGCATCTTGTGAATGGCAGCAGCCAATAACTAGATTTAATGCGACTTTAAATCTAACTGAAAGCCAAGAAAAAGCAACAGTTGCTAAAACTGTACAAAAAAAAGTAAAAAAAAAAGGAGTGAAATTCCCTTTGATCGCTGCGGCCAACAGTTTTCACCATTCAGCATGACATTTGATAACTCTTCTCCGACCAACAAAGGCTCTTTCAGTTCTGAGCTGATCTGGTATAACTTCATAGACTAGTTTACACCATGGATATATTTGCCCCTGTCAGTAAAATGTCAAGTCTACCTGGTTTTTCAACCCATTTCACCATCACAGAATAAGCAGGAATTTTCAAAGGATCTGAAGGCTGCTCGGTGGCTAACCACCACTGATTTACAATAGGATTTATATTCCTAATACTCTGAGAACCTTTGAAAACCACAACCTAAATTATTTACAAGTAGCTAATTGCCTAGTCACCTTCTTCTATTAAATGCTACTTATTGCTTCAAACAAACAAACAAAAAAATAGGGGATGGGTAGAATCCCTCTCTTTACTTGGAAATACCCAACACAAATATCTAAAATACAAAGGCATCTGTGGGATTATCTTTCATTCATAAGACACCAATACCATCAGGATTGGAGTCCCACGGTGCTGGACAAACATATAAATGAGCAACACTCCCTTTTTAAAGGAGGGTTGATTATACTAAAATGACAGACATGGGAAGGGGGAATGCTTGACATTTTGAGGAAAATATTAAATGATTCATTACTGACATCAGCCATCGTTACATTTTTATCTTTCAAATGAAAACCTGCTTTTCATTAGCGTCATTAGCTCCCAATTGTATTGCAAAGCAATAGCGTCACATGGTAATAATCTTTGTTTCATTAGTATGTCATATCAACTGCTTGCAACATTCTTTGAAACCGATACGCTCGCTCTTTTCTGTATGAGTAGGAAGTGCCAAAAGCAGCTTCCTCTACAGGAAGGATGACCCCCTGAGATCCCTTAACTTTCGATTTAAGTTTCTAGAGATAATCCTTTCTTTTTTTAGGGGAGAGGAGAGAAGGGGGGTGTCAAGCAGCAAGCCTTAATAACAAAGAAATTCCTGAGGTTTATTGCCAAAGCAAAGAGCAGATAAAAGAATAAGATTTAACTTTTGTTGTTGTTGGGCTATTTTTGAGAACTAGAAGAGCACACAGAGCCAAACTGCAATAAAGCTTCCTTACAACAAGGTAAGGCTCCTAACAGGATTCAAGTACAATTGTCAAAGTAACATGTGTTCAATTATACTGATTTTTAAGCTTCAAGGGGTAGCCAAGTTAGTCTGTACAGGATAAACTTAAAAAACAACAAATGGTCTGGTAGCACTTTATAGACTAACAAAACACGGAGATGGTATCGTGAGCTTCCGTGGGCACAGCCCACTTCTTCAGATGACTGAAGTGGGTTAGGCCCATGAAAGCTCATGATACCATGTACGTGTTTTGTTAGTCTATGAAGCGCTACCAGACTATTTACTGATTTTTAAATTCAGCAAAATCTCTGGGCAAGTAGATTTTATAACAACAATATATAGAAATATACCTATTGCATAGAACTGGAAGGGACCTTAAGAGATGATTGAATCCAGTCCCCTGCCCTCATGGCAGGATCAAGCACCATCCCTGACAGATTTACCCCAGATCCCTAAATGGCCCCCCCCTCAAGAACTGAACTCTCAACCCTGGGTTTAGCAGGCCAATGCTCAAACCACTGAGCTATCCCTGCCCCACCTGACCTGAAACTTACAGGCACAACTGCATGTCTAGAGTATTTTTTAGGCGGGCCTGGAAGGGAGTACCACTCGCCTCTTGCAAGCGCCCCCTGGCAGAGTGCATGTGCCTGCATTCCCCTCCTGTTGGTGGTGGCTTTTTGGTGACTCTGCCCTCCGGCCGAAAGGCACGCAGTCTGTTAAAACACAGCGAACCAAGCCCAGGGAACAAGTCCAAGAGGGCCCTCTACTATCTTTCAGTCTGTCCCCACTCCGAAATAATGTGGTGCCTCAGGGCTCCTTCCCTGGAGGCAACGCCCTGGCCGCCCCTCAGAGCCTTCCTGGACCCGGCCCTTCAGACAGGTTCTTACCCTCCAGGGTGCGCCTCACTACCCAGGCCACTTCCACCAGTGGTTAACTAGGTTAATGACTCTACTCTGAGTCCCAGCCCAGGGACCCTGTAGCTAGCAGCTGTCTATAAAGCCCCTTTAAATAATTATGTTGCTGCTATAATTCCCTGGACTCCAGCACATTCTTCACCCTTTCCTCAGGGCCTTGACCCAGTGGAGTCCCAGCAGCCAGCCTGGAGCACCGGCTGCTCTCCTTCAGCTGTAGCAAGGGAATGTCCTTGCTCTGGCCCTGCAGCTCTTCTTATACGGAGCTGCTAGCCTCTGATTGGCTGCCTCCCACACCACTGCTCAAGGCAGCTCGGAGGACCTCTCTAGTGCACTTTTCTGGGGCAGGGTGTAGCAGGACCACACGGCCTCCAACAGGGGGCCTCAGGGCCCAGTCCACCCCATCACGTGGCCTAAAAGTGCTTTACTAACATGAAGACGCCCAGTACTTTTGTAGGCTAGGTGAGCAGTCTTACCCCCCATTTAGCAGATGGGTAAACAAGGAACAGACGGATGAAAGGATTTGTCCCAGGTCACAACTTCGTGGGCAAACACACATTTCCCCTCTCTGCAGCAAAAGATGGTCAATGAGGCATGTGCATACGAGTCAAGGTGCAAGGATTCTGGGCCCACTTCTACCACTGATTTTGTGAGTGGCTCACAGTCTCGCAGGACAGGCAGGAAAGAGTTAAGCAACGGTGAACGAAGGCCATTTCGCTTTTGAAGGAGCATCCACACATAGAAATAATGCACCCTGAATTCACACCTTCAATTAATTCTATCAGCCTCTAATGCTTCGGGCTCCCCATTGATTAAAAAAAGGGCATAATGTTTAGCTACCGGCAATGTCTACACTGGCACCCTTTTCCGGAAATGCTTATAACGGAAAACGTTTCCGTTATAAGCATTTTCGGAAAAAGCGCGTCTACATTGGCAGGATGCTTTTCCGGAAAAGCACTTTTTGCAGAAAAGCGTCCGTGGCCAATCTAGACGCACTTTTCCGCAAAAAAGCCCCGATCGTCATTTTCGCGATCGGGGCATTTTTGCAGAAAAGAAATCTCTGCTGTCTACACTGGCCCTTTTCCGGAACAGTTTTCTGGAAAAGGACTTTTGTCTGAACGGGAGCAGCATAGTTTTTCCGGAAAAACACTGACGATTTTACATTAGATCGTCAGTGCTTTTCAGGAAATTCAAGGGGCCAGTGTAGACAGCTGGCAAGTTATTCCGGAAAAGCGGCTGATTTTCCGGAATAAGTGGCCAGTATAGACACAGCCACCATGTGTATGCCTCGCAGAACACTCACATCCTCAAATGGAAGCAAATATGAACACACAAAGTATTAAGTTCACACTTTGTATAATGCCATTGTGATGGACAGGAGCAGTGTCGGCCAGCACTTGATGACTAAAGGGTTAAACTCAGGTAGCTAGCACGGGTATTGGCAGGAGGCCAGAAGAATCAATGGGAGACAGTGCAGAAGTGTGAACTGTAGATACCTAGTCTGTTCTTCCTTTGTGTGACTTCTAAGTTAAGGGCTGGAGGGAGCAACACGCAGTAATCAGAATGACCATGCCTACAAGGAAATCCGGGCATGGAAGTGGACTGAATCAGGAAGGGATCGTGAGTAAATAAAGGGAAAATGTGTATTTAGTCACGATTAGGGCAGTTTTCTTACTTTTGGTTGTTTGGTTAAACTTCTCTGTGTGAGTCTATGCCTTCCTCCCCCATTCACCTTCTAAGAGCGTACCCAGAGATGTTCTCTGTGTTTTCATTTTTTTCACTCAGTCGCTCTGCAACACCTAGCAACCAAGTATGCTTCATCAAGGACATCTTTTTGTTTTGATAATCAAATCACCCTTTTTAAGGCGATTTGATTCTTAGTGCCCTGGAAAGAAATAGAAAGGGGGGGGGGGTGTCTGCCTAGCCTGAGAGGTCAGCTAGCAAAGACACAGTTTGGGTTTTTTTTTGTTTCTTTTCCAAGCTCTCTTTTGGCAGAGGAGCTGGGGGAGGAAGTCTAAGTGCTTTCTGCCTGGGTTCAAGAAGAAAGGGATTTCTTCTGTTTCACTTGGGCTTTATCTACACTATGGCTTTTGCCGGCAGAGAGTATGCAAATGAAGTGCTGATGAGCATTTTGTTGCACTCATTTGCGTAATCTATCCCGAGCCGTTTTTGCGCAAGGGGTTTTTGCGCAAAGACCCCTTGAGCAAAAACGGCTTGGACGGGATAAGGATCTTGCACAAAAAGGGGGTTTTGCGTAAAAAGGAAACATCCACACTGCTTGTTTTTGCTCAAAAAACCCTTGCGCAAAAACAGCTTGGAATAGATTATGCAAATGAAGTGCGACAAAATGCTAATCAGCACTTCATTTGCATACTCTCTGCCGGCAAAAGCCAGCAGTGTAGACATAGCCACAGTGGTGGTGGCTACCCCCAAAGTCAGTCAATCTGTGATGCTGGGGAGTTTTTGTAAGCAGAGCCGGTAGACGCAAGGTATTTCATGTCTTTTGTAGGACCCCATCTTCTGCAGAGTGAGGAACAGCCCTGGCAGCCTTTTTGCAGCTTTCACATAAAATACATTCCTTTTTCGTTTCCGTTTTCAGCCCTCAGTCATCTTCTCCTAGTAGACTTCATCAAGAAGCCACCTTGTGACAGAAGGGAACCTCTCACCCTTCCTTCAGTTCTCTCCCTCTCTGTCTAAGAGCATGCAGAGGAAAACCTGATTAATTTGGAGACAGTGCTACTGTGCTCAATGATGCAACTGCAGACCCCCATCAAGCTGGAAGACTTCATGGCCCAAGCTGTAACAGGAAACTTCAATTTCTTCCCCAAGAGGAGTTGACTGAGAGGAGAGGCTACATTTCTGCCATTTTGCTCATTTTGGTTTTTATCTCCCACTCATCGGCTGTGTCTAGACTGGCAAGTTTTTCCGGAAAATCAGCCGCTTTTCCGGAAAACTTGCCAGCTGTCTACACTGGCCGCTTGAATTTCCACAAAAGCACTGACGATCTCATGTAAGATCATCAGTAATTTTCCGGAAATACTATGCTGCTCCCGTTCGGGCAAAAGTCTTTTTCTGAAAGACTTTTGCGCAAAAGGGCCAGTGTAGACAGCACAGTACTGTTTACTGCAAAAAAGCCCCGATCGCGAAAATGGCGATCGGGGCTTTTTTGCGGAAAACCGCGTCTAGATTGGCCATGGACGCTTTTCTGCAAAAAGTGCTTTTCCAGAAAAGCATCCTGCCAATCTAGACGCGCTTTTCCGAAAATGCTTTTAACGGAAAACTTTTCTGTTAAAAGCATTTCCGGAAAATCATGCCAGTGTAGACATGGCCATCCAGTTTTAGAACCCTAAATAGTGCTGGTCATCTTGATTCATCTTGCTCTAAACTCCGTAGCACATTGGCTTCCAGTATTTACATTTTCCTTTTATTCTGAATAAGATCTGAGGCGAACAAGTCGAGTGACTGTATTAATTAACAGCTACACTGAAGAGACTATAACACCTGCTTAATAAAAACTTCAGATGTTGTACCCCATTGCAGACAAATGTGAAAAGGGAACGTGAGCACAAAATCTCATCTGCAGTGCATCCCCTCAAGACAGTAAAAGGAAAAAAAAAGGACAAGTATTCTCCATAAATGTAATAAGTGAAAATAGGAAACTATCCTTTTAACTGAAACAATTTGGGCTGGTCAGAGTTTCTATGAAAAGGGTGGTGTCCCCATTTAAGATAAAGCATTGTTTATGGAGAGCAATCACACCGATGTAACAAAGGACTATTGAGGTGCCCACTGTTTGTTAATCTCGGCTTTGCAAAGATGTGGGCACATTTCTCAGCAGGAATAGGTACAAGGGATAACCTGGATACCATAGGCCTGTCAGATCCCAAGCAAAATGGGTTTACAGAAAAGAGCGCTGGTCTAACTCACTTGATTTTTTGTTTTACGAGATGACAAGTTTGGTTAATAAAGGCAAGAGTGTTGATGTAATAGACATCTATAAGGCCAATGACTTGGATTAAGAAACAAGATTAAGAAACAAGAACACAAAATCAACATCGCACACATTAAATCGATTAACGGCAGGCTAAACGATTGGTCTCAATGTGGAACTGTAAACAGGGGATCATTCATCCAGCAGGTGTGTTTCTAATGGAATCCCACAGACATCAGATCTCGGCCCTACACTGTTTAGAACTTTTATCAAGGATCTCGAAAAAAACAAAATCATCACAGATTTCCAAATGGCACAGGAGGGACCTTTCTCCTGCCCCTTTCATGCTCAATATTAGTCTGGCTCCTAGGCGGAGGCACACAAGCAGCTCTGAGCACTGTTCTCGCCCATTCACTGTTCAAAATGGCTGGCGGTTAGGCTTGCCAGATGCTTTCACCAAAAATCCCGAACATGGTAGGAAAAAATTGAACAAAAGAGAACAAAAAAAGGTCACTGTGCCTTTAAGAATCCCCGCGCACCTCGCTGCCCCCGACAGGCGAGACAAGGGAAGAATGTTCCCGCCAGTCTTCCGTCCAAGAAAAAGAAAATACCGGACATTTTACATGTCCGGTATTTTCTAAGTTTTTTTACCGGACGGGGCCAGAAATAACTGACAGTCCAGGAGAAAACTGGATACCTGGCAACCCTACTGGCGGCTCCCTTCCCCCACCAGAGGTGCACAATGCCTAGAGGGAGTCACCAGCTCTTTGAACAGCAAATTACTTTATGCACTCTCCTGCCCCCAGACCCGAAATGGCCCAGAGGCAGGGGAGCATGTGAAGTCTCCTCCCCCCACCACCAGGGCCATGTGAGACCCAGAGGGAACTGCCCCTTTCCGCCCGAGGCCCCACCCCCTTTCCGCCCGAGGCCCCGCCTGCGACCACAGCCAATATTCATGAAGTGCCCCCCCGCCAAAATTATTGCCCACCCCTGCCTTAAACTAATCTAGCTCTTGCCACCTATCCACCCCTCTGTGCTTCCTCGTTGATCCTTCCTATTCTGTATTTTCAGATTGTCTCTCAAAACCACTTTTTTCCCCTCTCTCCTCTACCTGTGTCATTTACAAAATTAAAAAAAGACAGTTAAACGCCAGAAAGGAAGGCTGGGATACGATTTGTAAGATACTTGCTACAAACGTTACATGGCATTCCAAATTCTATTATTTTTACCCCCCCTCCCTCCGCCCTTTAGAAACTAAGATTCTGGTGGAGTTACAAGAACTCAAGGGAGTATGTTCTACAAGCCAATAAATAAAATGTTACAACACGGCATAGTTACAACATTCTTTTCAATCTGTTCCTCCCCTGTGGAAATGTTGATGGAGCTACTGCGAAAAAATACTTGGGCTCACATAAGAGCGGGCGGCACACTGGTTTCCACAAGAGAATGTGAAACTACACTACTGTATAAACCCCTGAGGTTGTTGGTAGAGTAAATTCAATTGGATTCATACTCACATGCCCAGTGGAACTACTATGCCAGATGGTTTAAAAGCATCTGCAGATGCTGTAATATTTAGCCGGAGTTTAGGTGAAGAGGACGCAATTCCTTTAGTCCTGGCCCCAGATACACAATTTTTGGTCCTCATTAGCTGATTGAGCATAATATTAACGGCTTTTGATTTAGTACTGAGGCCTAAGTTACAAGGACAGTTATAATGCGGGTCATAAAAGCATGTCTCAGGGGCATGTAATTTAACTGCAGTTAAATTACCATTCTTTGGAGTGCCTTCATAGCGGGGGGAAAAAAAAAGAAGAAAGGTTTTTTTGTCATGAGAATTTTGTGGGTTTTAAGTCTCATTAAAAACCACTTGACCTACGCAGGACTTTAATCAGTCTTGGATCTTCGGGCAGATGGACTGGCAAAGAGCTGGCAGCTGAACGCCATTAAATACAGAGAGGTTGACGAGATGATCAAGGTTCAGTTTCCACTCGAGGGGGGCTCTGTGGCATTCTATCCGTTGGGTTGTCCGGTTTTTTTCCCTTTTCTTTTTACCAGCTTGATCCTTCGGTGGACGCCCAGCGGCCCCCCACCTGACGCGGGAGGAAAACGAAGGCCCTGTGCGCCTCTCGTGTGGCTCACAAATCAGCTAGAGAGCAAACGGGGGAGTAGATTTAACCAGTTCCCTTTCCAGCGCCAGACTCTGGATGGAAACGGATTCTGCATCAGATCTGTGACTCTCCAGGGCTAGAACAGGGGACTCTGCTATGAGAGTGAACCATCCCTGGGTCACACCATCTCAAGCCCTAGGTCACCTTGCTGTAAGGAGACTTGGTGACTAGTAGGAGGAGCTAAAGCAGGTTTCCTGCCTGTCCTAGCACTGCAGACCATGCTGCATCCTGGAAGAGACCAGCAGCAAACCTGGCTCTTAGGCAGGGGGCACCGAGCTCTGTGCGTTACCCTACCCAGAGCACTGGCTCCACAATCCCATTGGCCAGCTCCTGGCCAATGGGAGCTGGGGGCGGGTCTGGGCCTATGGGCAAGAACAGTGCTCAGAGCTGCTTGTGTGCCTCCGCCTAGGAGCCAGACCTGCTGCTGGTTACTTCCGGGGCAGCAGCATGGTCCGCGATGCTAGGAGAGGCAGGAAACTGCCTTAGCATCCCTACCGCACTGCTGAATGGGAGCCGCGGGAGGTAAGTCTGTATCCAACCACAAGCATCAACCTCCAACTGTCCCCCTCCAATCCCCTCCCGCACCTCAGACCTCGCATTCCTACGCCCCTCCAAACAGGCCGCCCTCCAGTCAAAAGATACAATTCTCTTGCAGCATCAACAATTTTCTTCAACTGGGTCACGAGAAAAAGGGTGCAAGATTCATAGATTCAAGGCGCTACCGTGCCCATTTAGCCTGACCACCTGGTCGACAGCATAGTCCATGGGTCTTCCCTAAATTATTACGTCCAATAGCTGTGGTCCAGCTAGAACTTTTCTTCTAGAGAAACATCCAGTGTGGATTTTAAAATGTCCAGTAATATAGAATAAGGATGCAATAGTGTAGTCGATTAACTAATTAACCGATAAGCAAAAGCTTATCAGTTAATGCTATCGCCTACACGCATTTCCCACCTCTCTCCCCTGCCAGTACATTTTTTAGCAGGCTGGCCAGCAGCCTGGCTCAGTCCCGGCTCACACCAGCTCTAGGAGCTACCCCCGCTGCGGCTCTGCATTTACAGTGTATTAGGAGCCAGGAAGGCTAGCTCAATCTCGACTCGTGCTGGCTCCAGGAACTATCCGCCCTCTCTGGGTATCCTGCCTGCCCGGCCCCTAATACTCTGTAAATGCAGAGCCGCAGCGGGAGTAGGTCCCAGACCCAGCATGAGCCGGAACTGAGTTCTTTAACTGACTTCCCTTATCGACTAATCGTGTAGTCGATAAAAATTCTATCGATTACACGATTAGCAAATTGCCCACTTCTTAACATTCCTGATGCAGAACCTACTACTCTTTCTTAGTAAGTTGCTCCTGAAGTTAAATACTCTCACCGTTCAAAATTTGTCTCTTATTTCTACTCTGAATTTGTCTAGCTTCAACTTCTAGGCATTGGATTTTGCTATCCACTTAAACCTCCATTGTCCGGGTGTCCCGACACCAGGAACACCCGTGGAAGGGAAGAGGAAGCCGCTTCCTCTGGGGCATTTCCCGCCCCTTCTCTTAGGGATGCGGGAGCAGCATGGGGTGTAGAGCTTCATGTGCTCCCCCAGAGCAGGATGGCAAGTAAGTGTCCCACCTCCTCACATCCAGATCTCACAGCTCCTTCCCGGGCCCAGCAAAACCTGGCATACTCTGCTTCCCAGGGTTGCCAGATTGAAGAGGTCCGAGTTTACACAACTGCTAACTTAAAGAGCCGTCTAGTGTCAAGCTAGTACTAATCAAGTCACCCCGCCCCTCCCTTCAACCTTCTCTTTGACAGACAACTTGACCTCCTTGAGTCTTTCACTCTCAGGCCTGTTTTTCAAACCTTTCATCATTCTCTGAACGCTCCAGTTTTTCAATCCATTCCTTGCCGTCTGGACACCAGAACTGCACACAGTATTCCACACGCCAGGGCCCAAATACAGATGGACTACAACCTTTCTGCCCATATTTATTCAGCAAGGACCTCGTTAGCCCTTGAGGCCACAGCGTAGCTCTAACAATTAACGCGACCCACCCCAAGTCTCTTTCAGAGTCTCGGATTCACAGGATAGAGTCCCTCTTGCATTCTTGGTTGCCAGATGTCTGACTGTACATTCGGCTACACTGAAATGTGTGTGGCTTTGCCTGAATGCATCTTAGCCAGCAATCCAGATTGCTCTGTATTACAAGTTGCACCTCTATAAACCAGCATTCAATGGCAGGACCATGGATGTTCCAGGATCAGAGAGTCCAGGCAGGCAGCCCAGCTGGGCTGGAGGGGGAGGGGAAAGCCGTGGAGACTGGCAGTGGCACAGCTGTATTGAGTCAGTCAGAGACGGGGACAGGAAGCACGGCACCCAACCAAGCTGGGCTGTTGGGGGAGCCGGGAAGGCCAGTGAGGCCAACAGGAGGAAGGCCAGAAATGACCTCTCTTGGCCGGCAGAATCTCTCATCCGGGACCAGTCAGGTCCCAAGGGTGCAGAACCAGGAAGGTCCAACCTGTAACTGACCAGTCTTCCTCATTATTTACCATGAATATGCGCAGCAGCAGTCTTCATATAATGGAATGTTTGAACCTAGGACATCTGGACCAGAAAGAAAGGATGGAAAATATTGAGGGTTTTTCATACACCCACACCCTCTCCAATTCTTTAGCTGGTTCAACAGCATTTTTATTTTTTCTCCCAACAAAAACTAAGTGGGCAGCATGTCCCTGAAATCAGGGATACAGTGTACCATTAAATAAAATACTACAGGTTAAACCTCTCTAATCCGGCACCCTTCCGGACCGGTTCTGAATGAGGGAATTTTCCGGACCATGGGAGATCAATAGTGTCTAGCAACATTATCAACACTTCCACTGCTTGCTGGGCTGTTAGAGGACATTTAGGGATCAATTAGAACAGCACAGAACACTGAGAGCCAGGATGGAAACAAACTTTGTGGGACCACGGGAAACTTGGCCACTACCATGAAACGTGGACGTTTGGCTAAGTAACATCACGGTGGATCATGGCTGTTGCTGGACCAGAGAGTGCTGGACTAGAGAGGTTCAACCTCTTAGCTGTCAACATGGGTCCCTCCAACCAACTCATGAGTCACCTACTTCATCTTTCATTTCATTGGCAGATTTTTAGATTCTGTTTAGCCTCGTTCTCTTTCAAAGGATGAAGTCAAAGCATGTTGGAGGGAACAAACAAACAAGAGCGCGGGCTCTTTGAGCATCGGATACGAGAGTGAACCTAAAACCTGGGGGCAGGATTTGGCCCCCGAGGCTCAGGGCCAACCCAGCATTGGGGACCCCGCACAGGTGCTCCAGCCCCCGACACGGCCCCAGGGTGGGGCTGAAGCACACAAAATCTATTAGGCGGGGGGCCCCTAGGCTCTGGGGTGTGAGGGTCACATGGGAAGTGTCTTTCTTCTCAGTAAGGGGCTACACCAGTGAGGGTTTGGGTTTGATTTTTTTTCCCCTCACTTGCGTGTGGCCCCGAATGATTCTTCTGTGGGTCAGTGGCCTCCGACCCAAAAAAGGTTCCCCTCCCAGAAGTATGCACATTCCCAGCCCACTCAATCAGACACTAGTGGATTACTCCCGGATAACAAGTGACTGTATACGTGACCTGGGTGCAAAGTCACCAGAGTGACTCTAGTGATAAAGGTCCCTTATCAGGTTGCGTTTTTAAATCCCCAGCTGCCAGACGGGCTGTCCCAAAAGGTCGTCGGTAAGTCGGTTGTTTGGAACTCGGAACACAGTGTTATAAATGGCAGTCAGAGTCCCAGGCTAGCCCACACTTGGGAGGGAGGGTATTTAATCTCGAAAGCTGGTGCTTGAGGAGAGGCAGGTTTGATTTGAGGAGGGTGAAGAGCTGGGTGGGGATTCTGAAGGGGTCTTCTGAGCATTTCCCAGTCTCCTCACCCCCCTTCTCCCAAGGGCTCTGCACCAGCTCCTGTGGTCAGCCCCCCATCTCTCCCTCCCCCCGGAGTTGCACCCAGCCCCCCACTCGCCAGGAGGTGGCGAGTGGCGTGACTGCTGTCCAGAGGACTCCGGGGGGGGAGAGAGGGATTGGGGGGCCATGCAGCCAGCGACTGTAGAGAAGCAGCAGTTTCCGCTTCAAAGTCCTCCAGCCAGCCCTGGCGTTGCTCACCGTCACCTATGCCTCTTGCCTGTACGCCAAGGCTGTAGATGAGCTTGTGTGTGGGGAGGGGGGTGTTTGTAACTTGGGGAGTGTCTGGCTAGCAAGGATTCATCCTTGGCCATACATTTAACCATCCCTGAAATTAACACATTTGTTGTGGCGAATGCCAGACTAGGGAACTCAACACCCCAAATGCACTGTTTAAGAGAGAGTCCACAAGCATTGCCCCAGCAGGCTGACAAAGTTAAGTATTTTGTTCCAGGTCAATGTGTGGTTTTAAAATTCACAAATCCGATTCCGTATCCTGGGAATCACAGGCAGCGTATCCAACTACAAGCAGAGGCCCCAAACCTTCTCATGCCTTAACAGCAGTGTCAGTAAGTTCAGGTTGAAGCTAGAACAGTGGCAGAGTTCCAGGAAGTAACAGAAACCAGAAATTAAATTAAATCTTAAACCCCACCAGCGTTCTACACGCGGCACGGGGCTCGAACGAGCAGGGATTTAAAAATGGCGGCGCCCAGTTTATGCAAATGAAGCCCGGGAAATTCAAATCCCGGGCTTCATTTGCAAGTGCGGTACGCCTACATTACCCCGCTAGTTCGAACTAGCGGGGTAGCGTAGACATACCCTCACTTAGACTGCCAAAAGGTCCTTCCCTTTGTCTGACAACACAAGCCATCCTCTAGCAACTGGGTTGAGGCCCACCATTTTCAGAGACCATCACCAGCACTGGGCACCCCACAAAGATGGACGCCGTTTCAGGGATGTAAGCAACTAGTCGACTAGCAAAAGCTTATCAGATAGTCGACTAGTCTCACACACATACACACAACCCTGGCTGCCTCTATCAGATGCAGTGGGGATCGAGGGGAGCAGGAGCTGGTACTGGGGGGAGCCAGCCTAAAAGCCGTTTCCACCCAGCACTGTCTCCATGGGGCGCAGGGGAGGCGGGGGTGAAGGGGTAGCAGGGACCAGGCACAAGCCGGGAATCAACCGATTCCCAGTTCGCGCCCTGTCCTAGATGCGGCGCCTCTGCTTTTTAAAGTGTACAAAGAGCCTGCTGGCTCTTAATACATTCAAAAATCAGAAGCACAGCAGGGGGGAAGCCAGGACAGCTGATTCCCAGCTCGCGCTGGGTCCCCCACCACTGAGCTTCAGCCTGTTACATGTATTAAGAGCCTGCTGGCTCTTAATACATTTAAAAGGCAGAACCACTGCGGGGTTAGCTACCAGAGCCGGGAGCTAATCCCGCCGCGGCTCCCCTGCTTATCGACTAATTGACTAGTTGATGGAAAATCTATCGACTAGTCAATTAGTTGATGAAACTAAATTTAACATCCCTGCTCCGTTTCCTATTGCTATTACCCATTTCCTAAACCAGCCAGCGAGCTTTCTCCTGATCATTTGGTTTAAGCCATTTCTACCACAGACGATGAGAGATGTTCACGCTGCACGTAAAGGCCTCTAACTCTTCCTCCATTACAGTGGTGGGTAACCTGCAGCCCGCAGGTCACAAGCAGCCCATCAGGGTTCTATGTGCAGCCTGCAAAATATTTTGTTGATCGTTGTCCATGCATAGGGTTGCCAGATTCCGGTGGTTTCCCACCATGTAGTGGTTCTCCTACCGGTATTTCTAAAGCGGCACACACCCAAAGCCAGAGCACGTGAAGGCAGGTATGTGCAGATTGCACACAACATGGATTCTGAGCGTCATGCGCCCTCTCTGTGTCCGCACACCTCACATACTCTAGGTACACATGCACAGCGAGCAAAACTACTCTTATCTTGGAAGACCGTCATGGTTAGGACAATGTTGTGGCCCGCTGAGATGAGGAAGTTCACTCATGCCAACCACTCAAAAGCCTGGGTTGCCCATCGCTGCTCTACTGTGTTATCATAGCGAACTTCTCCTGGAACACAACACTCTCCAGCCACTGTATTTCAAAGAAATGGACGTCTAGTACACCTAGTGCATGCGACCGATGCCTTCCTGCCTTTCAAAGGGTATGTCTACACTACCACCCTAGTTCGAACTAGGGTGGTTAATGTAGGCAACCCGAGTTGCAAATGAAGCCCGGGATTTGAATTTCCCGGGCTTCATTTGCACGTTGCCGGGCGCCGCCATTTTTAAATGTCCGCTAGTTCGGACTCCGTGCCCACGGCTACACGCGGCACGAACTAGGTAGTTCGGATTAGGCTTCCTATTCCGAACTACCTGTACTCCTCCGGGCTTCATTTGCAACTCCGGTTGCCTACATTAACCACCCTAGTTCGAACTAGGGTGGTAGTATAGACATACCCAAAGAGACAACTACTCTACTGAAGTTCCCTCTGTATCCAGAGCACAAGCCAGCTGGACCGCAGTTGAAAGAGTCACTCGGTCAACAATGTCTGAAGACTACAACCCAAAACAAAGAGACACATTTAAAATTTCAATTTTTTTGTAAAAAGGACATATAAAGAATAAATTGTCCCGTGCTGGCGTAGAGTACCAGCAAATTGTATCCCTCTTTAGAATTCAGTATCCCCCTTAAAATGCCTTCCGAATCAACCATCTCATAGGAGTTGATAGACCACAGGCCCGTCTTATCAGAGACAGGATACTGGGCTGACAGTTGGTGCCAGGTGATTCATAAACACCGCAATGAGAAACGATGGCATAAAAGCACCCAGAGACACTGGTTTGAGAAACTATCACACAACTCCTATTGGGGACCTAGCAACGTCAGTCTTGGGAGAAGACTCACAGAAGAATCCTTCTTAGAGTCTCTGGATTCTCCCCCCTAAGCATCTTATCAACCCCTCTCCCCAAACTTCCCACAACCTGCCAAGTTCCAAGGGTGAAACACACTGTGTCCCCAAAAGATGGAGGGTGCACAAACATTTTTCCATGCAGGGACTTGCTGTGAGGTTCCTTCCTCTATCTTACCATATATTTTAAAAATGTCTGCGAGTCCGTTTGTTCAAGAATTTCTCGGTAAGAGTGAGGAACCCCAAATTCGGTAGGCAGCTTCCTCATATCACGACTTAAAGCAAGGTAACGGTTTGGTTGAGCCAGGACAATGGGATGTGCCTGGAATTCGATTGCTTCTCATAAAATGAAAAGGGAGGGGCCTGGTAGGAGGGCCAGTTATACTGCAGAATGACCACCGGGAGGGGCAGAAAAGGAGCCAGAGATGGGGGCTGGGACAGCTATAGCCCCATTGGGCCAGTGGAGTGGAGAAAGAGACAGCTATCTACTATATATTTCAGAGAGTTTGTCTGTTTGTGTGTCTGTCCTCCTGCCAGGGGACATGCACCTCTCCTCACTTGGCCCCAAGCTGCTATGGTGAGAGGGGGCTGAGGTTGTCCTGTCTCCCCAGGGCAGCCTGCACCCTGAACCCCTCCTCCCCAGACCCACCTCAGAGCAATGATTTCAATGAAGAAAAAGCATAGTTGAGTTAAGGACCCGAGCCAGGCAGGGAAATCTTCTCGTTTCAAATAACAGGCTATAAGCTAAGCTTCATGGTTATTTCTGAATTATTTAGTTTTAAAAAAACAGCGAAGAAACCACATTTCTGTGGCATACGTGGAACAGTGGCACAATGAGAGACACTGCACGTTTGTAACCAACCACGACCTGCCTGGGACTATGTTTCACGCTGCCCCGTACCTGTCAGGAACCCACCCAGGACATATGAAAAGATGCCAGTTCCTCTTACACACCCAGTCCCCTAAAGTAATCCCTGAAGTTAACGGTTTTCTTGTGGAACTGGGGTCCTAGCCCGCTAGGGGCCAGAGGCCTTGGGCCAGTCCAGCCCAGTTCCACTAGCCCCAGACCGCCCCACTGTGCAGTGTTGGCCTACAGCAGGGGTGGGCTAAAGGGTTGTGCACTCCTCTCAGGGAGGGGGTAGGGCTGAGGAAACTTCGCGCGCTCCTCCTGCCCCCAGGCCAATCAGGACTTGAGGGGGTGGAGGAGCTCATGAAGTCTCCTCCCACCCTGCCAGGTGTGCGCGGCGCTTCAAAGGGCTACGTGCTCCTGGCAGGGCGGAGGAAACTTCGTGCGCTTCCCCCACCCCCAGGCCCTAATTGGCCTGGGGTGGGGGAGCGTGTTAAGCCTCTTCCCGCCTTGCCAAGGGCATGGGTGCTTAATGGGAGGGGCAAAGGGGCTCCCCTACCCCCAGACCAATCATGGTCTGAGGGTGGGGGAGCTGGGAAGCATCATGGCCCCGCCCCTTCCGTTTTAGGCCCCGCCCCTTCCGGGGCAGCCCAGGGCCACTTCAAACATTTTG
The DNA here is from genome assembly GCF_049634645.1 of Pelodiscus sinensis. Classification (NCBI taxonomy): domain Eukaryota; kingdom Metazoa; phylum Chordata; order Testudines; family Trionychidae; genus Pelodiscus; species Pelodiscus sinensis. The sequence goes on along the minus strand of NC_134726.1, from coordinate 36,188,044 downwards.
GAAGTGGCCCCCGGCCAAAAATTATTGCCCACCCCGGCCTACAATAGGGGTGATAAAGCAGATAAAGGCCCATGGAAGATTCTAGGCAAGAAGGCCTGGGTGTGGCTGCCCAAAAGAGACCAGAGAGCAACCCAAAACAGCCCCGGATTTGCCGAGGGAAAAGACAAAAAAGAGCCAGGAAAGGTGAAAGCTGAGTCCAGAGGGTGGGCAGAAAAGACCTGAATCAGAGGAGGGAAGCTACTCCTCCTGAAGGCGAGGCTGAATCCAGTTTAGTGGTTGTTTTGGAGTGGTGCACCCCTGAAGGAACGAACTAGAATGGCTTCACCAGAGGGCCAAGTCCAAGATGGGGAAACTGAGGCAAGACCACGGCAGGACCCACCCAAGAGAAAATGACATCCCTTTAGCTGTCTACAAAAAAAAGAGAGCACTTATGGGTTTGTAAACAGAGCCCCTCTGACTACAACTGGCTAGCAGCCGTTATAAGGCCGGACTTTGCTTCCACTAAGGTCAAAGGCAAAATCCGTTTCGTTTCAGCAGGCACAGGTCTATACTGTGCATCACACAAATTCTTCACATCTTGGGGGTGGGGAGGGTGGAGAGAGGAAATGGGTTCAATTCCCCCCTCCCTGATCCTGCAATGCATCGGAAACACCCCGGCACCCGGCATCGGCTTCCCTGGGGAACGGAAGGTCACAGTGGGTGCACAATGACAATGTGGGTTTGACCACGCAGCATAGAATCGAATGAAAAATGTGGCCGTGGTTGAATGAACTGCAGCACTGGGCCGCTTTGATTTCCCCCACCCCTCAACAACAGGAGCCCAATTTCCTGCTCCATACAGTTCGTGCCATAACTAAGCTGAAATGAAATTGAGACAACACCTATTTTCCTCCCCTGCCCCCATTAACTCAGTCCATTCGACCATATGCCATAAATTACCTGTGTGTGTGTATGACAGGGTCGCCGACAAGCGGCGAATGAACTAGCAAAACAAAGCAAAGTACAAGCTTATCTCAAAAATCAGGAGGCAATTCCTTCAAACCACAGCATCCGCAGAAGGCAAACTCTGGGCTTGGCTTACATTCCTCTGAGACGATTGTCTTCCAGGGCGCAGCGGGACCTAACACTTGGCCATGAATGCCCGAACCATCCACCCACTCAGGAAGAGACATTTGGATCAAGTCTGCGGGGCTGTGGTTGTGGTTCCAACCATTACTGGGGGAAAAAAGTCCCCACCCCTCCCACCCATGTACACCACCATAAAAGACTGGGAAAAACCCAACAGTAGACCCCGGGCAACATTTAAACTGCAGCCAGATTTATTCTTGGCAGAACGTTACCCAAAGATTAGTAAGGCATGATTTCCCTTTACAGAAACCATGTTGACTTTTCCGCAACATATTATGTTCATCTATGTGTCTGACAATTTTATTCTTTACTATAGTTTCAACTAATTTGCCCAGTACTGACATTAGACTTGCTGGTCTATAATTGCCAGGATCACCTCTAGAGCCCTTTTTAAATATTGGCATCGCATTAGCTATCTTCCAGTCATTAGGTACAGAAGCTGATTTAAAGGATAAGTTACAAACCACAGTTAATAGTTCTGCAATTTCACATTTCAGTTCTTTCTAAACTCTTGAGTGAATGCCACCTGGTCATCTGGTACTGGTGCCTTATTACTGTTACATTTATCAATTTGTGCCAAAACCTCCTCTAATGACAACTCAGTCAGGGACAGTTCCTCAGATTTGTCACCTAAAAAGAATGGCTCAGGTTTGGGAATCTCCCTCGCATCCTCAGCCGTGAAGACCGAAGCAAAGAATTCATTTAGTTTCTCTGCAATGACCTTATCATCTTTGAGTGCTTCTTTAGCATCTCGATCGTCCAGTCGACTTCCGATAATCTGGCACCTTTGGGACCCAGGGGCTGCTGGATTATCGGATATGCCGGAGTATCAGGAGGTACTCTGGCGGGGGGGCTGTGACGGGTCTGCCGGGACCGCACTGCGACTGGCGGGGGAGGGGTCAGCGGGGAATGGGGCGGCGAGGGGTGAACCCTCCACCATTTTGCAGGGGGGCGGGGGAAGGGGCAGCCGCCGGCAACAGGCCAGCTGGGGCTGCAAGCGGCAGTGGTGGACTTGGGGAAGCGGCTGAGGAGAGCAGCTGGGGTGCTGCCAGGTTGGTCCCGTAGCACCGCCCCTCACCTGAGCTGCGCCGCGAGACCAATCCGGCAGCACCCCAGCTACTCTGCCTCGCCGCTTCCCCAAGTCCGCCGCTGCCGCTTGCAGCCCCAGCTGGCCTGTCGCCGGCAGCTGCACGGGGCTTCCCATGCCTCCCTGCAAAACGGTGGAGGGTTCGCCCCTCGCCGCGCCGTTCCCCGCCCACCGGCCAGATGCAGTGCGGTCCGTCAGACCCGTCACAGAGGTATAATCCCCTTCCCCTTTCCTCCCCTTCCCTTTCCCGACCCATGAACGCGCATAGGGCTCACAGGAGCTCCAACTGTCCGGCTGGCTGGAGCACTTCCAGGTTCCAGTTGGTGCCAGACTATCAGGAGTGCCGGACCACTGGATGCCGGACAATTGGAGTTTTACTGTATATGTTTACACTTAATTTGACAGAGTTTATGCTCCTTTCTATTTTCCTCACTGGGATTTAATTTCCAACCTGTACAGGTTACAGTTTTTAGTTTATCAGGGTGAGCATCATTACTGACACTAATTTTATCCAGTGCTACATTAATGAGTACATCCCATGATGTCCAACTGCAAACATGATGTCCAACGCTGCAGGGCAGAGAGGTCACTGAATTTGGTAGTAATACCTTCAGAACTAACTAAAGAGGTCAGGCAACAATCCTTTCCACCTTCCCTTATATTTAAGACATTGAGTGGTTTCTATTTTGTTTGAAACGGGCACAGAGAACACATGCTATAATCTGTGGCTGGCACTGATCCGGCTTTAAAGGAAAGAATAATCTTGCTCAGAACAAAGCTAATGAGTTGAATAGCTAGCGTGAGGAAAGAATATATTCTACTGCAAGGATACCCTGTCCAGGACAAGCTGTGTTCTCCAGCAGTTTAATATCCGGCAAACTCGGTTAACAGGCATCTGTCATAGATGGCAATACAATTCCCCCTTCAATTAACCGGAAAAATTCCGATAGCCATCCAGCTTCGTTTTTCGATTTTTCCCAGTGCTTGCAGAAGTCCAGTTTGTAAACTCGTGGCAGTAAAGTTTGTTTGTATCATGCTTCTGCGCAGAATACCATTATTGGATATTATCTAACCCAGCCTGTAACTATAGCTAGTGTACAGTGAAAAATTCATGAACCATCGGTGTAAAGCTTGCGTAACCAGCACATTTGATAAACCAACAACGCCCATTCCCCAAGAATGCCAGTTAACAAAACTTATACAATACTACAGTTACATTACTGGCCTGATTCTGTTCTTACTCACATTGATGTCAATCACGAGGCACTCTGCTAAAACGAATGGTATTACTCCACTGTAATAGTCAATGTAATTACCATGCCTCAATCTTTCAGGAACACAAAAGCTTATTCATACAATGCACGGTGAAACATTACAAAGAGAAAACCAGAGGAGAAAGCTTGTCAACCTACCAGATCTGTCCCACGTTCACCAACGAGAGGTAGAGAATCCACAGAATGCCCATGAGGATCATGTTTGCACATCCAGTGACCAACACGTACGCTGCAACTCCCAAGCCAAGGCCAGCAAGGCAGTCCAGGGTGCTGTCCATATCAGACCAGTCCAGGAACCAGATAATCGTTGGGGCATAGCTCAAGGAATCCAGGTTAATCTTTCCTTTGAAATACCGTTTAACGTTCTGCAAGTAGAGCTTACACGGCAGCAGTCCCTGCTCCCCAATCAACTGCTTGTTTTGATGGTAAGCCACCAAAAAAGCGACAACTAGGAGAAAAAAAAACAAAAATGAAAAGATCTTTAAATCCATCGCAGGATATCTTTCAAGCTCAGCATGGCAGAGGTGTATCTGTATTCAGGAAAGGCATGCATTAACACCTCCTTCTCTCCAGTAGTATACTACTGGTGCTACAAAGAAGGAGGAGGGAGAAAAATTGTTCTCATTGGACCTCTGATGGTAGGACAAGAAGCAATGGGCTTAAATTGCAGCAAGGGAGGTTTAGGTTGGACATTAGGAAGAACTTCCTAACTGTCAGGGTGGTTAAACACTGGAATAAATTGCCCAGGGAGGTTGTGGAATCTCCAACGCTGGAGATATTTAAGAGCAAGTTGGACAGACATCCATTATGGATGATCTAGATAGTGCTTGGTCCTGCCCTGATGGCAGGGAGTGGACTTGATGACCTCTCGAGATACCGTCCAGTTCTAGCGTTCTATGGCTCCCCTAAGCACTGTCCCCTAAAACATAGGGAATTCTCGCAGAGTCTTTTTTGAGGGAAACACTTTTCTCTAAGATAGATATTTCATTAGTTGCTAGAACCAGCCACTGGCTAAATCTATACAGAAACAGCACGTGCAGACATAGGGAGCAAGTGATATTCTTTTGCACTTGCATAGCATCTTCTGTCCAAGGGTTTCAAAAGAAAAGTTTTACACAACCGTCGGTAAAGGAGAACATGACAGGAGGGGGAGCTCTCAAGGTAGGGAAGCTTCACTTCCCCAAGCCAGGGAGAGGACAAACAACACCCCAGTGTTTTTCACAGGAGAGGGACAGTCGCACCATCCTCTTCTCCTACTTTCACCCAAGACGTTTTCATTATCCGAAGGTAACATTCAAAATACTGTATGGAGAATACTCAACATCTCCCTAGTCACCAGCACCAGTTTTCTCATGTCCAGGGAAATACTTAACCCACACTCATAGACAAGAGGTTCTATTTGCGGTATTATAGTCTAGCGTTGGAAAAAAGGCACCTATTATAGTCTAGCGTTGGAAAAAAGTGGTGTGTATCATCAGCATAAACCCGCCAAAACACTGGAATTTTCTTTCACAGAACATATTTAAAAATACTTTGCTACATGAATGTGCAGGCTCATGAGATGACATTCAGTAATGAGGGTGCGTCAAGTCAATTTGGCCATCTGACATTTAATGCTCAAAAAAATGCAACTGTTTCAGTAGTAAGAGACAGTAGTTATGCCATGGGTTGGACTCCCACAGCCTCTCACAGACTGGCATGTTCAAAATGTAAAGACTTAATATTTTCTTGTCCTCGAAATTGCTATTTCTACATGTCACGACAGCTCTCCCACTTATAATATTCTACATCCTTAAGCGGGACAATCTAAGAACAGCCAGATGCTTTTTTTAACAACATAGAAGCAATTTAATTACAGATCATAGACCTAGAATTTGATGTACTGCAGAGAAAGTCGGTCAGTTTCTAGGAATTATCTCATATTTTAGGAATCTCCTCCAGTTACCAGCTTGCAGTTTGTAACTTCAGTAATCTCCTCTGTCAGAGAAATGAGGAGGGCCAACATTTTGTGATTAGACTTCATCTATTTCACTCCCAATAGTTAATTTGCCCCTGTTCCGAGCATTATCCGATTACTGGCCACGTCACTTGAAGACTTACACAATGTTACACTCCTGATTATTTTCCCCCTCTTAAGGGAAGCCATGGTGGGAGAGCAATTTTTATGTCCATTGACAGCAACATATCTAAAAACAAATGCATGCATTAATCCTGATGTCGGTAAATGCAACTGCACTCACTGTGCTATTTTTCAGGTTCCCCCTGAAAATCCCGGATGTGAAACCACGGCTTGCTAAAATGTGGAAGCACTGAGACCTGGAGATTTAATTGGACCTCAATCACTATATCGAGGATGGAATTCAAACTATGCCATCGTTCAGAGGGTCGGAATAGTGGGGCTTGCATCAGAAGTTTGCAAACCTGGAGGAATTTGTTATTTCAGTATCTATGCTAAATGGAGGATCTGTGCTGAGGATATAAATGGAGGATTGATGCTGTGAAGATCGATCTTCCGGCATTCGATTTAGCAGGTCTAGTAAAGGCCCACTAAATCAAACACTGACGGTGCCCCCATCGACTCCAGAAAGCTGCAAGGAGTAAGGGAAGTCGATGGGAGAGTTTCTTACTCCTTACAGCTTTCTGGAGTTGATGGGGGCACCGTCAGTGTTAGATTTAAAGGGCCTTTACTAGACCTGCTAAATCGAATGCCGGAAGATCGATCTCCACAGCATCAATCCTCTATTTATATCCTCAGCACAGATCCTCCATATGGGGCCACTGGAAAAATTCGGCCCTAGATACATCAACTCCAACTACATTATTTACGTAGCTATAGTTGCATCTCTTAAGTTGACTTTCCAGGTTAGTATAGACCTGTCCTGAGATTCTGGTGGTCTGGGTTCTAAATTGCACTCTGCAACTCCCTCCCTTTGTGCATCAATTACACAGAAACACCAACCCCACTACCTGTTGTAAAAAGGGGCCAGTGATATTTGCCAACTTTGTGAATCTCCATGAGCTGTGAGAGTAAAGAGCACCTGGGGTTAGCACTGAAATCAGACACCGGAGCTTCCAAGTTGCTTCTCAAAGTCTCATCCTTCAGAAGGCTCATAGCAGCATGAAGGTTGGAGTCAGTGTACAACCCATCTTCCGGCAGGAAAAATCCAGGTGTGGGATGCTGCAGCCAGTCCAGAAGTACTCAACAACTCATAGCATCAGGCTCTTGACACGCACCAGTGTCTGCACTCAAACCTTTCAGCTTTGAACCTCGTCCTCAATTGATATTTGAGACTTAAACTAAATCCACTACTCATTTGAGAAGCAAAGAAACAGTTCCGATCAATAATTTCCAAAATACAACACCATCTCCCCTCAAGCACACACAACGCTGTCCAGTGGCATTTTGGTTAGTCCCTTTTAAAGCCATCATTCTGGCATTACACCCTCATTTATTTTCTTATATTTCTTGAATGAGTACTAAGGGCCTATTGGAAGTTAACTGAGGGCTTGCCATTGACTTTAATAGGTTCTGAATCAAGACCTTGAGAACTATTTTGTACAAAAATGGATAAAGAGAAACAGAACATTTCATTAGAGTATAGCTAGAAGAGAGAAGGAAGGGACATACTGGCCGTAACGCCAGTATGGCTTCTGATGACAGTAAGCTAAATAACCTAAAATTTAAAATATATATATTAAAAGTATTTCTTATGCTGGCTTTTTTTAAACCAAAGCTCTTCTCAGAACTGTAAAACTAAAAGATTCAGCACCCGAAACCAGTAGGATTATAATGCTCCCCAACGTGAGACAACTTAATATATTTGCTTTGGTTTAAAAAAAATTTTCCCTGCCTTTAAAAAAAACCCTTCATGGTCTGATTTACCTTGATTAGTAGTGCAATTTGCTGCACAGTTTTCAAAAAGTGCTAATCAAATTTACCTCTAAACACTGCACAAACTGTTACCCCGACCCATAACTGCTAATCAGTTTAGGAAAACATCTAAATTAGGCCCCTGCACTGTAAGCAAGATAAACAAGGAAAGGGTAAATTAGGAAAAATATATACTGCAGCAATTGAAGAAAAGTATACACTATCTATGCAGAATATTGTACGGGGTATTTAAGTTTAAAAGCAGCACAGATCTATTATAAGTTGGCATGAATTGCATATCTAAGGATTGTACAGTTTGGGGAGGGACCTTCTCATGAAATAAAGATTTCTTTTAAACAAGCGTTTGTATTTCTGGAACTCCGTAACAATTTTGCAACCAATTTGCATTAGCAAGTTTTCTAAAAACTTGGTTAAAAACTCATCTTCCCCAGATAAGTGCTTACATCGCCTCCGAAATGTCAGTCCATTTATCACACCTCCCAGCTATGAAGATCCATGTCACCACTAGATCAGCGCATTATCCGCAGGCGTGGAATACCGCATAGGCCTACGTTTACAGAGACATATACGGAAAGGCACAGATCTTGCAGTTTGCTGCATACAATCCGCCAGACTTTATTCTTCCCACAACACACAATCAAGGCTGACCCTAGGAAGATGTGGGGCCTGGTGCTAACCCCCCTTCCCGTACCCCAGGTGCAGGGCCCAGGGTAACTCCCCTGATGCAGGCCCCGCCCCCTCCCTGCCTCTGCTCCACCCAAGCCCCGCCCCTTATTCCTCCCCTGAGAAACGCAATTCAGGGGTTACAAGGTCTGGCATGGGACAGCAGCAGAGGTATCTGCCCTCTCCTGCACTAACCAAGATGGTGGAAAGCCAGAGCCGCCCAGCAGCCTGATGCACCCTGCCCCACTGTGCCACCCTCACAGCCCGCTGTACCCTGCTTCTCAGTGGTGGCAGGAAGTGGAGCATCCTAGGGCTGGAACGCTCTACTTCCGGCTGCCACGGAAAAGCAGAGCGCAAATGCCCATGAGTGTCAGGAAGAGGGGGAGCAACCCCGTGCCAGACCCCATAATCCCCGGGGTCCCTCCCGTCCATTACACAGTTGAGGCAGCCGCTATAGGGCCCTCCAAAGTGCGGGGCCGGAGGTGGCCATCCCAAAATATCCTATGGACAGGATAGCTCTGGATACCATTATATTCAACTTCCTGTTCAGATTTCCGATTCTTCCAACACTCACTTCCTGCACTAAGTACTCTAATTAGAACTACTACTAGAAGGCAATCAATAGACAACAAGTCCACATGCTCTTAGCCAAAAGGCTACTCAGAAGCTATATAATCCTCGGTCTACCTCAGTGTTTCTTAAACTTTTTAAGACCAAGGAACACCAAACAATAACTTTTTATGAGGAACACCAAGGATTTTTTGTTGAGAAAAAAAAAGTTGGGGGAAAGCTATTGAGAAAAACACTGCCCCTTTAAGAGTGGCTATTTTGAACTGTTATTCTCCGCGGCACACCTCCGACTGTGGTGCACTGCGGGACACAGTTTAAGAAACACTGGTCTACCTGAAGATAAAGCACATACGTGTGTGGCACTGAAACCACTGAGAAAAGGAGAGTGAAGTTTGTGCTACAGGCTTAGCTGAGAGATAGTTGGCTTTTAGCTCATGCAGTAGGAGGCTCATGGCTTTGGCCCCTAAGGTCGCAGGTTCAATCCCATCTGCCCACAAGCTGGGTCTGTCGGCTTTACATATATACAGGTATAAGATACTAAAATTCACTAGTAGACCAGTCATCTGGGAGCATGACTGTGAGGCTTCCCATCTTCCTCAACTGTGACACATACCCCCCCCCCCCCCCGCCCGCTCCATCCCCAAGATGGAGTCCAGCGCTCTCCAACTTAACCAGCTATGGGAGCAAACGACTGGACACCTAGAGCCAAACAAAGGCGCAAAAGTATCAGAGGAGTAGCTGTGTTAGTGTGAATTTGCAAAAGCGACGAGGAGTCCTGTGGCACTTTACAGACTAACAGATTTATTGGAGCATAAGCTTTTGTGGGCAAAGACCCACTTCGTCAAATGCATGTAGTGGAAATTCCAGAGGCAGGTATCAATATACAGGCATAAGAAAAGAGTCCCAATCAAGAGTAAGGCTACAGATAACAAGGTCAATTGAGTCAAGGAGGATAAGGCCGACTTCTAGCAGCTGATGTGGAGCATTACGTTCCAAACACTTCTACAAATCCATGTATACAGGTTGCACCTCCCTTAACCGAGGACTTCTTGGTCTGGCACAGGGTTGGAGCAGCAGTGGGAATAGGCTAGAGCCCTAGTCTGATGGCAGCACAGGCTACGAGGAGATGGTCTTTCCCTGGTCTGGCAAATCCCCTCATTCGGGACCAGTCAGGTCCCGAGTGTGCCAGACCAGTCACGTCCCAGCTGTACAAGGGTTCTAGTATTCTGAGTCTATGTTTTTCCCCTCTTGCTCCCTCCCCATTTAAAAAAAAAAATCTTAACTCCTACAAAAAGCCCAAACCACAAGAAGCAATTAACCGAGAGCACAGATCTTTACACAAAACGCAAACGTTTTACTTTACCTACACAAATGGGTCTAAGACAGCAACTTCATCTTTGACCTGTCAAAGCATTCTGGAAAAGCTATTGTGTTGAGTGGGATTTAGTTTAGGCCTGAAAGTTACGATTTATTACAGAAAGAGAATTTTTTTAAAAATCACAATTTGTATAGTACTAATGAAATGAATGAAACATCTTATTGTTCATTGACACACTGCAGGGCGGGATTACAAACTCGAACATCACAGCGCTGTGCTGGCAGAGGCAAGCCAGAAAGTGAAACCAACCAACGTAGTTTTATCAAAGTTGAGATAAAGGTATCTGTATGACAACTATATGATATCTTAATATGCTTCATTTTATTCCATGTGACATTAATACCACAGTTAATGACTATTTAAAAAATGATTCTCTCACTACTTTGTTCAAATAACATGAAGGTAAAGAAAACATGCCACTGCGATGCTACCCCAGGAACCAATCGTGTCGCAAGTCAGGGGCCGCCTGTAAATCAAATGGATTTAAATCATGATTTCAATCTCTAGTCAGGAAGACTCGATTTAATCACGGTTTTCTACATAAACGTGCATTCTGGTTGGTTGTCATAACCTTAGTACATATTCGTCACATCTCAGAGATAGATGAAGGTTTCATTTTAAGAAGGTACACACTATACACATTTAAACAGTGATTTATTCTGAAAACTTTTCAGATTACTTTTAAAGCTATATCAGAAAACGAATGATTGTTTGGTTATTTCATTTATCAAATGTAATTGAGGCAAATAGTTCACCTCCCAATGGCTTCATAAATATCTCCAATTCAACAGGTTAATCATTAATGTTGGAAGGATTTTCTACTCTAAGAGGAGAACATCACCAGACAGATAATTTAATTGTTTTACTTAACTAAAAACAACAATGTTTTGTGTCCTGGATTTTTTAATTCAACAGCAAACATAATATTTAAACAAAACAAGCATATGAACTTTTGAATTTAGTTAAACATTTTTTTTAAATCCAGTTTGTTTTTGTTAAAATTGTTTTTAACTAAAATAGTTAAATTAATTTAAAAAAAATTAAATTGACTGTGTCAGCCAGGACAACATAAGAAACTTAAAATATTGGCTTCTACACATTGAACTTTTTGAAACTTTGCACTTTTAGGGTATGTCTACACAGCAGCGTTATTTCAGACTAGCTGACGTTATTTCAAAACAACAAAATGCGTGTCTACATAGCAAGCCATTATTTCAAAATAATGTTGAGCCGGAGGACTTCTTACCCTGACTGCTGTAACCCTCGTTTCATGAAGAGTCAGTGCCGGACCGAGACATACTTGTGCCACAGGCAGCGGGCGCACGGCGCATGTGTGGCCCCGCCCCTGCGCGTGCCACGCCTGATTGACATGCGCGGCCCCACCCCCGGGCACGCGGCCCCTTACCACTTCAATCAGGCACCCTCCAGTTGCCCGGCTAGCCCTCCCCCTTAATCCGGCCTTGTGAGGAGTAAGGGAAGTCGAAGGAGGAGTGCTTTTCCTTCACCTTCCTGCTGTGTAGACAGCGCCAAAAGCCAAATTAGGCTATTTTGACTTCAGCTACGCAATTGCATAGCTGAAGTTGCATATCTTAATTAGACTTTTGTGCTGCTGTGTAGATGTGCCCTTAAAGAGAAGTAAGATGTATACAAATTTGCAGAGAGAAAACAGGGTTGAAGTCTGTTATTTTTCCTCCCTCTACATTTTTTTATTTGTTTTAAAACATTTTTGCTGTTAAGAAGCACGTTAGCTCTGGAGACACAAATCCACAGTTTGAAAACTGCACAACTAACCTACCTAATCTATACTGAAGCCATCAAATTGGGTGCCTAATCCATGTACAATTGGAACTCATTTTACAAAATGTCTCTTAAGCAGTACATGAATTAGAATTTATAATCCCTGTTCCAGGATGAGATCTCTTTGAGCGATGATGCATCTTAATTAAAACTATCTTTACACAGGTGTTTACCTCAAAAAAACATTTTATCAAAAAAAGTTCCATTTCAATTTAAAAATTTCTGATTTAAATAGCAAAATCCAATTTTTTTTTTTTAAATCATTGATTTTTATCCACCCTGGCATCGGAAATAAGTGAGGGGCGAGGAAGGGAGCCATTACTGCACACCCAATCTTAGGACCCATAAACTTGGTACTGAACCATTCAATACCTGCACGCTCATGTATTTCCTTAATTCAGGGATGGGGCCGCACACAAACGAGAAGCCACAAAAAACACACAACCAAAAAAACCCAACAAATCCTCACTGAAATAGCCCCTGACTGAGAAGGAAAAAGACTTCCCCCACATTCCCTTAAGAGCCCACGGGGACCTGGCTAGTAGATTTTTGTGTGCGCCAGCCCCGCGGAAAAACGGCAGGGACAGGAGTGCCAGCCCAGGCTCACAAATGTTGGGTGGGGCACCCTGAGCCTCAGGGGCCAGATCCAGTCAAGCCAGGGGTTGCATCGAGCCCCCAGGCCTTAGGTTCCCCACCTCTGCCTTCTTGCCATTTCAAACAGAAAGGACACTGTCTCAATGACTTGATTACCTGCATCCTGCTTCAAAGGCCTTTTAAGACCACACTTGAAAGAGAATCCTCTGAACTGTCATTCATGCTTAAATTTGACACTTTACACCTAAGTTTGAATAAAGACTTTAATTATCTTACCCATTACAAAGATAGCTTCCCCAGTTATCACCTCTAATATCATTAGCTCACAGACATTTACCTCCCCCCCCCATCCCCCTTCTGTTCTGAAATTTGATTTGTCATTTTCATGTGTGTTCATTTTTTTAATTGTATCCTTTGGTATATATGGTTGTGACAATTTTCTTCCACTATTTGATCTGAGGAAGTGGGTCTGGCCCACGAAAGCTCATCCCCTAATAAACCATCTTGTTAGTCTTTAAAGTGCTACATAGTCCTGTTTTTTGTTTTAATTAGTAATAGACACTGCAACTGCACTTCCAACAAAATCTCCTCAAGAGGCTTATTTTAAGAAGTGAGGCTCAATACAACAGTTGTCAAGCAAAAAGGATCACACAAAGAATATAAAAATCAGAATGGAAAACCTACTCTGACTGGCCAGCAAGCCTACTCCGCAAGGCCTTTCCCTCCCACTTGTGTTCTTGGGCACGTCTGAATGACGTTTTTTTTCTAAAGAGGTTAAATCTCACTTTCAAAAGAGGATCTTTCTAAAGTGAAAGTAGTCTGGATGCGGGGGTTTTTCGGGAAAAACGCTTTATCGCAAAAAAACACGTAAACCTCCTTTTTTATAGAGTGGGAGGGGGTTTCGAAAAAGGGTTTTTTTCCCCCAAAAAACTGCATCCAGGCTACTTTCACTTTCGAAAGATCCTTTCAAAAGTGAGATCGGAAGAAGATATGCAAATTCCCACTGAATTTGCATCTCCTCTTTTGAAAATTCTACGTAGTCTAGGCATAGCCCTCGATTGCTATTATTTCTTGTATGATTTCTCCCCAGTCTGGCACCCTTGGGACATGACCAGCCCTGAACCAGGGAATCTGCCGGACCAAAGGAGGTCAATGCCAGTCACTCTGCTGCTGCCGGCTTCGGGGTCCACTCTGGCAGCAGCAGAGGGGCTGGCATTCATCAAGCATGGAATACGGGAGCCACTTGGGTGGGGGGAGAGGCAGGATGGCCGTGGAGCCCCACGGAGGAGGGGGGAAGGCAAAGAGTTGCAAGGGTTATCTTTTAACATCTCTACTTCACATGCCCTCGCTTTACATGCGCGTCACTTTAGTAACACCGGTAGGAAAAAAATGATGCCGATGGAAACCAGCGGAATCTGGCAACCCTGCATGGCCAAATGGTAAAAAAAAATATCTTCTGAGCCACACACAGAACCCCAATAAGCAACAGGCTGCCCACCACTGCCATAAAGTCCTACTTTTATCTGGTCCTTCCTAGAGGGGTCGTAGAATCTCCATCACTGGAGATATCTAAGAGCAAGTTAGATAGGGCATGTATCAGGGATGAGCTAGACTAGGGCTACTCAACTTTGGAAGCCCCAGGAGCCACAATACTTATTGAATGTGGTTGTATATACATTCAAATATACATGCTAATATATGCAAATAGTATCTTTCACACTGACGGGCATGAATACAAAGATTAAGGTAAGACTACACCACACAAAGGCCCATTTACGTCAGTTCTGCTGATCTTAATAAAATGCAGTATTTCCCGATTTCCACCCATATGACAACACTTTTAATGAGCAATGACCAGCAGGAATTTAACTACTAAAACACATATCAAGAGGAGACCATGATATTGACGACGTTTTTGTTTTGGCTCCCACCCACGGGCTGCATGTTGAGCCCACATAAACCCAAACTGCACTGCAGGCCGCAAACCAACGGGCTACAGGCCGCATGCAGTCCACGGGCCCCGTGCTGAGTAGCCCTGATCTAGATGGTGCTTGGTCGTGCCGTGCGGGAAGGGGACTGGACTTGATGACCTCTCGAGGTCCTGTCTAGTTCCAATATTCCGTGATTCTATGATCGTTCTAATCGATCAGTGCTTCGCATATGTGACCATGTTTGACATTTCCAAGTATCTGATCAGTCAACTGACCTGCGTCTAGACTACAGCCGCGTTCTTTCAAAATTAAATCGAAAGAACGCGGCTTTTCTTTCGATGGCGGTACTCCACATTTCACGAGGAAGAACGCCTTTTTTCGAAAGTGCTCTTTCGAGAAACGGCGTTCTTGAATGCAAACAGGGCTTTTTCGAAAGAGAGCATCCAGACTGCATGAGTGCTCTCTTTCGAAAAAGCGGCTTGCTTTTTCGAAAGTACTGCTTGCAGTCTAGACGCTTTTTTTCGAAAGAGGCTTTTTTGAAAGTATCTTTCGAAAGAGGCTTGCAGTCTAGACGTAGCCCTAGTGAAATAGGGGAGATCCTTCCCTTTACTTGGTTGTTTGCTCCGTAGTTTTCTTTCATGCAGGGGAAGATCTCACACCCACGCACGCCAGCCCCCCGGCCTCCCCTCTAGCATGCTAGACTGCGTAGTGCTCCATGAGCAGAGCTAGGCTGGAATGCGGGAGCTGATAGCTGTCAGAGAAGGACCAAGTTTCCACCACATTTTACAACCCTCCCCCCCCCCGGATGCATTCTTCAAACCTGGCGTCGACGAAAGACGTATGGTTAATCGGTATCAGAGGGCTGAAATGGAAGAAGGCGAAAAAACCCCACCACTGAGGAATGTCAGTCTGTTGTAACAGCATCAGCCATTTCCTCAAGAAGTCTGAAACAACAAACATAGTTTACTAAGTGTAGACAGAAAGCGGGGGCGGGGGGGAGAGAGAGCATCTGAAATGACAACTGTCTTCAAGCACCTAAAAGGATGTTACAAGGAGAAGGGAGAAAAACTGTTCTTGACCTCTGAGGACAGGACAAGAAGCAATGAGCTTAAACTGCAGCTAGGGACGTTTAGGTTGGCCATTAGGAAAAACTTCCTAGCTACTAGGATGGTGAAACACGGGAATAAATTGCGTAACGGGGTTGTGGAATCTCCATCACTGGAGATATTTAAGCGCAGGTTGGACAGACATCCAGCAGGGATGATCTAGATCAGGGCTACTCAACTTTAGAAGCCCCAGGGGTCACAATGATACTCACAGCACGTGCCGAAGGCTGCAACTTAAGTGTGGTTGCATGTACATGCAAATATATATGCAAATATATATGCAAATAGCTTTCACACTGACTGGCAGGAATACAAAAATTAAGCCTTGAGCTGCGGCGCCGGACCCAAACGTGGCCAGTGTGAGCCAGTCAGCACCTCTCAGGCTCTGCCCACAAGGCTAAGCCACCAGCACTTCCCACAATGCCCTGGTACTCTCGGCAACTCCTCCCTGGGGGCTAGAAATGCCAACACCCTATATAGTCTGTTCCAGCCAGCCCGTCCACTTGTATCTTTCAATGCTCACCCTGCCTGGGAGACGCCTCGCCACTGTGGAGCATGTTTCCAGTGGAGGCCTTGTGCTAAGGATCCAATCTATGGGCCGCGTGTTAATCTCTGCGTAAACCCAAATTGCACCGCGGGTCACAAACAAATGGGCAGCGGGCTACATGCAGCCCACGGGCCGTGTGTTGAGTCGCCCTGATCTAGACAATGCTTGGTCCTGCCGTGAGGGCAGAAGACTGGACCTGATGATCTCTTGAGGTCCCTTCCGGTTCTAATATTCTAGGATTCTACGATTCAGTAAGTTGTTCCATCCTCAGAAACAAGGTCTACATCACTGCTTGACCCCGAGGCTTAAAATTGTTTCCCACTCTTGTTAACCCAGAACCCCAACTGTGCTCAAAAGGCAGTCTGGTCTCCCTTGAAAGTGCCCCATCCTGAAAAGATACCTCGCTCTCTCTTCCTTTGGCAGAAAAGTGAGCAGAGATCTGACACGGCCCAGGGATTTTGTTGATCGCAAGCTGCTTCATTTCAGCCCCTCACTGCAAAATTCAATTTGGAGGGGCACCTCCATATGCTGCCGAGGTATCAGTTGCAAACACACTTCCAATTATACTTGGGCTCAAAACGTAACACAGGCCCAACTTAGCTTAAGCATTCAGATTTTAGTAACATTGCGATTTTTCAAAATATAAGACCGGGAGGAGGGGAGAAATGTCTACTACTGCCCTCTTTAATTCTAATCAAAGAGGAGTTTTCTTTTAATCAGATGAATGTCATGAAAACGGGAGACTAAGAATTAAACTGAGCGCTAGACTAAGCCAAAAGTAACAAGTAAAAGATTTTGAAAACCTCTTTCCATTACAAAAACCTGACCTTATTAGTAATGCAAAGTGTGCAGGATATCGGGGTTTTAGAAGCCTGGTTTTTAAAAGAGCTGAAGAGCATCCGCTGAAACGTACAATAAATACTAAAACCTGAGACTGAAACTTCTTCCCTCTCTCCTTTTGTCTGTCTTGTCTATTAAGGTTCTGATCCTACAAGCCGAAGGGGGTTATGGGCAAAAACAGCATCCTACCCATGTACAACAACACAGAATCAGGGTGCGAGGGCTGACTTTCAATAGGTTTGTCCACTGCCTAGCCCAATAAAGTCCTCCAAGCCAACCTTAAGAGAAACAATAAAACAAAATTTACGGCGGTACATGCTGTATTTATTGCTCCATATTAAAGTCCAGAAAGCAACAAGCTACAGAACCAGAGAAGAACACTAATTAACTTTGCAGAACAGCAAACTGAGCTGCGAGAAACTCAACTGTCTGGATTTCCACAGACATGTCTCTCGTTTTAACAGAGGGAGATTCAGACCTTTGGCTTTCAGAGCTAGTTCCAGTGGAACCAGAAATAAAACATGCCTCAAAATCACACAGAACTGCATGGTTTTGATGCCGAAAAAACCAGCACCCTGAAAGCTCCACACCAAGCAGGTTGGCAGTCTGCAAATCTTAGTCATCTTGCAGGCAGCTCTGGGACAAATTTAGAATTTGTAACGAAGTGTGATAAGAGTCTGGGTTTTACAGTGAATATTTTGCACGGCGCTTAACACCGTCGCACGCTGCTCTCAATGTTATTTGCTGAGGCCTGACCAGAAAGAGTTTCTGTCTTGCACTAACTTGTTACTCCATTCACCATTTTCATTAGTAAGTGAAAGATATGGTCACTGCTAACACTGTTGCTCTTGGTGACACCGCTGTCCTTTAGGACAGAGGCAAGGAACTTAAGGCTCGGGGGGCCAGATGCGGGCCCCGGGCTTGCCAGGATTCGGCCCCCGAAGCTCAGGGCGCTCCCCCACCATCGGGAGCCCATGCTGGTGCTCCAACCCTGCCCCACCACCACCCCACTGCAGTGGCTAGAGCCTACAAAATCTACTAGGCCGCCCCGCAGGCTCGGGTGTGTGAGGGGAATGTGAGGAGTGTTTCTCCTTCTCAGTCGGGGGCCACATCAGTGAGGGGTGGTTGTTTTTTTCCTTCTCACTTGTGTGTGGCCCCCGACCAATTTTTCTGTGGGCCCCCAACCCAAGAAAGGTTCCCCGCCCCTGCTTACGGACTGCTGGCTCTCCTACAGCACATCCACAGGTCTCAGCCATAAGAAGAATGTCCCTAGCGAACAGCATTATCGGTGGCAAGGGAAAGATTCCCCGATGCCTCCAATCACGACAGACGCGCACAGGCCTCCTGCTCCGAGCCGGCTCTCCCTGGAAGGTTGCCGACACCCCAGGCCTATCGCGAAGAAGACCACCATGCACAGCAGTTCAGTCTCCAGGCCCCCAGATCAGTTGGCGAAATCTCGGTGCCAGACCGGTCTCCGAGACTAGAGTCCCAACATCCATCTTCCACTGAGGAAGTGCCCAAAGCTGCTTTTTCCTCTGTTTCTCCTATCTCCAATCTGGCTGCCAGGGGTGACGCTCCTGTCTAGTGCTCAGCAGAGAAGCCCGTCCTTGGGGGAACAAAATGTTCTCATTCCTCTGCTATCCTGGGTGAGCCACAAAATGGGCTGCTTTTGAAGGGGAGGGGGAAGATGAGGCACGCAGCAGAGATTAAGAGAGAAAGTTTTTATTAAAAGAATTTAGTAAGTGAATAGGAGCAAAGGAAATGGCACCTGAAATCAACTAGACAAGTGTTTCTCAACCAGTGGTCCGAGTACCCTTAGGGGTACTCAAGAGAAGTCTGGGGTACCCTTAGGGGTACTCAAGAGAAGTCTGGGGTACCCTTAGGGGTACTCAAGAGAAGTCTGGGGGGGGGGGGTTACATAACCACAACTGAAATTTGGAGAAAACTGATTTTTTGTTGTAAGTTTCACAGCGGTTCATTATTTTTGTACTTTTTACACCCAAAAATGTCATCGCCCGCCCGGCTACGATTAAGTTGTTTAAACAACTGTGTTGCAATGGTAGAAAAAAATGTTGTTTGTCTGAAAACTGTAGGTACTGGGGGTACTTTTTTTTTTTAAAAAGGGGGTATTTATAATTTTTTTTTTTCAAAAAAGGGGTACTTTATAAAAAAAAGGTTGAGAAACACTGAACTAGACCACGTGGACTGCTGCCATACTAGAACATTCGCACAAAAAGTTTGCATGCTAGCCTTGTGTAAAATGTATCAAGCATATATAGGGGGGAGGGGGAGATTCCCCCAAAGCAATAAAAAGCTTTGCTAAAATCCAGCTAAAAATCTTCAAATGCCTCCAACACAACCAAATAAAATAAAACTCTGCTTCATCCTGAGATGCGGCTATTTGCCATCACAGTAATCTTTTTGCTACAGGAACCAGAGCCTACATTATAAAGGCAGCCATCTGCACAAGAACTCAATCCAGCAGCACGGAAAGATGCGCCTTACTTTTACGCACATGACATGAGTGAGCAAGTTAAAGGTAACAGGACTGCTCCTGCAAGTCAAGTTATGCACGGGCCCATTGCAGAACTGGGGTCTAATTTTCATTTTTCCTCCCCCGGTCTAAATGTTTTGCCCAAATAATACTGCTCTTTGTGATTAACCAACATCGATGAGAACCTGCACGCTTTTTAGGGTGTCATTTTGAAACGCAAAGCCCCACTTCCATCTCTGGGAGTGACACGTTTGTCCAAAGGACAGAACTTTCACCACCAAAAAAAAAACCCACACACACCTCGCTCTTTACCGGTACCTGCAACCATCCACGCAAGGCAAGAAAAAAAGTATGAGCTGGATGAAATACGAGCCCTCGTGGGGTATTTATTGAACATAGCCGGTAACATTTATCAGAGGCGGTGAGGGATTCAGAACCAAAGACGCCTTGCAACACAGCGAAACTGTAGTAGTTCCCACAACACTTGAGATCTGGTCTATACTGCAGATATTTCTCAGCATACTGTAATTACATCGTACAAGGGTATGAAAATACACACACACACACACACACACAAACCTCCCCCCAGTGACACAATTACACCAATCTAACCATCCATGTGCGGAATAATTTTATGTGCACCGAGGCATATATGAATGTGTACCAGCAGTAAAACCACAAAACCTAGCAGAGGGCACTCTGCTAATCAGTTGGGCAGCATTTACATTTCTCCTGGACAGCCGCACATGCGCACAGCTCACAGGGAACACTGAATCTAACGCCCACGTAGACTGTACCATGTCATCAGGAGAGCTTCCCCTGGCTCCACGGCGACCACCTCTCCAGGAAGTGGGTTAACTCTGTGCCAACCAGAGAGCTCCCTCCCATCAGCTGAGAGCATCTTCATTAAAGCTCTGCAGCCGCACAGGTGCACTTCCCCAATGCAGCGTTTCAATGCAGGCCTGCCCTGAGACTGGGAGCCGACAGAGCAAGCTTAGGAAGGACTCTAGCACCTACTGACTAAAACCTGGTCTCCACCTAAAACAAGGCAACCCAGTTAAGAAACCCTAAGCACCAGACTACTCAGCCAAGGGAAGAATTCCTCCACTGATCTACCTACGGCTTCTTCGGCGAGGGGGGTGCACTACAGTGACAGAAAAAAAGTCCTTCAGTCACTGTCAGATCATCTACGCTAGAACTACGTCACTGCAGCTGGGTTGTAGTGCTTATAATGCAGACAGACCCCGAGCTGGGCTGTGTGCCAACTCCACATAGACCAAGGGAGACGAAGCTTGGAGGATAAATGGAGCAGGCCACAGAGTAGCCAATAAGGACACTGCATAAGGGCTGGGCAGAGCGGAGAGTCCTATAAAAATCAGCTATAGAAAACAGAAGAAACACAACGTCTGAAACGGGAGCTTGTTTATCTGGCATGATTAGAAGTGGATAAATGGACTCACTGGAGAAGATTACTCATTAAGGTCATATTCAAAGGCTACTCTTTTTCCATCTAGTGCACCTCTCCCCACACACGCCCACATAAAACAGAGTCTAATTCCCCTACACTGATCCAGCAACTTGCAAACCCCATTGTAGGAGGCCGACTGAGGCTATAGTCATTCCCCATCCCAGGGCCTGGAGTAGCAGCCAAGAAACTGCAGGATGGATTCCTATCCCCCTCCCCTCAAGCACCCTGTTTTTGATCAGCATATTATTTGTATTCGCATAGCACCTAGGCGGAGGGTGGCCTTGCGCACACTTCTGAAACACGAGACATTTCAGTACCTCTGGGAACTGGGTTCAAAAGCATCACTGGGTACAAAGAAGAATTAGACAGGCTCCCGGAGAACAACTTCGTGAAGTACCATTCCTCGAGAGGGTCAGAAAAATCTCAGAGGGCTTGCCATGTTTGTCTGCGCCTGTAAAAGCCACGTGTGGCTCTGTAGCCCCTGAGAGACTAACCAAAATACAGAGAATCATGAGTTTCCGTGGGCAAAACCCATCACAGGACCCCATGTTGTTTTTCCAAGATGGTCAGATACGCACCCCTGTGCTGTGGGTCTCCCTAAGCGCCTGACTGCCAAAAGCTGGGGCAACAGGACAGGATCGGGACCACTCGATCAATGGTCCTGTGCCGTGATTTTTATCTGAAGCATCTGATTTGGTGCTGGGGTAGCGGGATGATTGGTCAGGCCCTGTACGGCTGCTCTTATGTTCTTAAGAGGCTTCTTTGCTGGGCAGCCTCAGCGAGAGCCCCGTGTGCTAGGTGCAGTACAGACCCAGAAGACAATCCTGCCCAGCATCCCCTGCAAGCTGGATGCTTGGGCGACCGCTCAGGAGAAAGTCAGATGCTGCCCAGCTGATAGCAGAGCTCCCACAGCTGGGTTTTGTTTCTCCTGGGGGTGCGCATCCGCACATCCCTCGGTGCATGCGATAAAATTTATTTGGCACATGGATGGGAACAATCCACACCTGAACAGAAAAGAGTAGAGGGAACATTGGCCCTGCCCCCGGCCCCAACAAACACCGCTTGCTTGGGCACCAGGTGTGTGACCCACATGGGGTTGGGTGGGAGTCCCCCGCCTGAGTCCCCTTACACAGCCCTGCAGAGGGGAGCTAAGAGGCAGAACCAGGGGAAATGGTGGGCTTGTTGGTGGACCAAGGCAGGGGCTAGCCATGGGTGGGCACCTACAAAGCAAGGTGCAGAGACCTCCCCTCCCCAACAAGAGGGCGCAGGTGAGCAAAGTTCCCTCCACGTGTTTGGGGGGGGGCGGCCCCCGCATTGCCAGCAGGGCTCCTGCTTGCAGGCAGCCTGGCCTGCGGGGCGCCCTCCCCCCTGCGCGCTGGGAGCGGGGAAAGGAGCTGCGCGCTGCCTGCGCTTGGGGTGGGCGCAGAGACTCACAGTAGAGCAGCGCAATGCAGCGCAGGAGCACGATCCTGCTGAGCCAGAAGGTGCCCGGGCGCAGCGGGAGGCGGGCGGGGGGCGCCTGCTCCCCCTCCTCGTGGCTGGGCGCTGGGGGGGGCTTGGAGGCTCCCCCCACCCCCCTCCTCTTCCTCAGCGTCTCCCCCGGCGCAGCCATGGCTGGAGCATGCGCCAGCCGCCGCCTGGGTCCGCCTCCTCGGCCCGCGCAATGGGAGCCGCGCCCGGGGCCCCGCCTCTGCCCAGAGCGCACGGGGCGCGCTGCGCTGGAGAGGGGGTTGCGCCCCGGGCGGAGGCGGGACAGGGCTCAGGAAGGCGGAGAGGGAGGTCCAGCTGCTCGCTGTGCCCGCGCAGGGTTGCACCAGCCGCCTGGCTCCAGGGGCTGCCGTCGCCAAGAGGCCCCAGCGTGGGCGCCTATCCACTGGCGGCTCGCTTGGGGAGGCTCAGAGGGGTCCCCTCCCATGTTAGGCTGTCACTCTGCAAACCGCGAGCGGTTCTTCGGCCCCTTCCCGGCACACCCAGCTGAGTCGGATCGTGAGCTTTCCTGGGCAAAAGCCACCTCCTGAGATGAGCTGGAGGGGAGGAAAAACGGGAAGGAAGTGGCAGTGTTTTGCGACAGTCTTTCTTGGGCTAGTAATAGAAATGTAGCCGTGTTAGTCTGGTGTAGCTGAAGCAAAATGCAGGACTATGTAGCACTTTAAAGACTAACAAGATGGTTTATTAGATGATGAGGGTCTGGCCCACGAAAGCTCATCATCTAATAAACCATCTTGTTAGTCTTTCAAGTGCTACATAGTCCTGCATTTTGTTTCTTGGGCCAGTTAAATAGCCAGGGCTGTTCTTGGGGCGGCAGCAGTAGACCAGAAATCCACGTGGAAATCAGAAAGGAAGGTTTAAAAAAAAGAAAAAGATCCAAATCTAAGCCAAATGGAGCTAAATAGCCTCCCCCTTTCTAACTTGGGTGCTGTGCGGAATCAGTGCTACTCTTTGCCACGGCTACACTGGCATGATTTTCTGAAAATGCTTTTAACGGAAAAGTTTTCCGTTAAAAGCATTTTCGGACAAGCACGTCTAGATTGGCAGGATGCTTTTCCGCAAAAGCACTTTTTGCAGAAAAGATCCGTGGCCAATCTAGACGCTGTTTTCTGCAAAAAGGCCCCGATCGCCATTTTCGCCATCAGGGCTTTTTTTGCGGAAAACAATCCTCTGCTGTCTACACTGGCCCTTTTGCGCAAAAGTCTTTTGGAAAAAGACTTTTGCCTGAACGGGAGCAGCACAGTATTTCTGCAAGAACACTGACAATCTTACATGAGATCGTCAGTGTTCTTGCGGAAATTCAAGCGGCCAGTGTAGACAGCTGGCAAGTTTTTCCGCAAAATCAGATGATTTTGTGGAAAAATTTGCCAGTCTAGACACAGCCTGTCTGTACAGCTGCCACGCAAGAATTGGCTGAGCTGTGGCAAAACCCAGCAAGAAGCTAATTAAAGAGCTGGCAGAGATACAAGTTCAAGCACCTGTAAGAGATGGAAGTTTCTTTCACACCTGCATAAACCCCTCATATCGATGGGTATTCACTTTAGAGCCAGGGGCATCTGTATCCGTGGATGTGGATTCGGATAGCTGTGGCTCGTGGATGTGGATTCAGATTTTGTATCCAGGCCGAGCTCTAACGATTCATGGTGTTAAAGTCAAGCACATAGTTAAATGTCTGCTGCTCAGAGGGGTCGCTGGATTAGTTGGTGACTTTAAAAGCAATGAGTAGTCCTGTGGCACCTTAGAGGCAAACCAACATATATAGAATCATGAACTTTCATGCGTAAAGCCCACTTCATCAGATGAATTGTAGTGGAATTAACAGAAACCAAGATATAGATACAGCTATAACAGCACAAGAAGTACTTGTCAATTGTAGGACCTGTGTTAATGAGGCTAATTAAGTGAACTGCTGTATTTTCACATCAAAAGCTATGTTGGGACACATCCAGTCCACTTAATTAGCCTCGTTAACACAGTATCAGGGCCATGAGCTCTAAGTATGCTAGATGGGGGAAGGCATTGCCTTCCCAAATCGCCAGCCTGGCCCCGCCCACACTCCACCCCCAGAACACCTGGCTGATCTATATGCTGAAGCTACTTATGAAAAATGCTATTTTAAAGGAAATTATCAAAGAATTGCATCTTATACCTCATTAAAGCAGAGATGAGATAGGACTGAAGGATCAGGCCCTTACACAAACAAAACGTACATTGTAGTCAATGAGTGAGGACTTGCAGGATTGGGCCCTATATTTTTTTAAAGAAATGCAGTACATGGTTTATTGATTGCACTACCTAATTACAAAGGATTGATCCCTTAGGTTCTGCAGGAGATAATGTATGCACATTAAAAATGTTTGTTGGTCTGCTCCTTAATTTATCTTCAAATGTAATTATTTACCCTTCACCAGTATGGCAGGTCCAATTAAATATAGAAGACAACACCTGTAACAGCATTAAAAGAACACCTCTGTTCTCTTTAGGAAAGGCTCTGACATTACCAAATGGATTCACGCAATTAAGTTTACACACCATGCCAATTGAAATCATGAAGTCCTGGAATTGTTTACCAGGTATGTGTGTGTTCCTCTTCGCAGGATGAGGGCCTAAATCTGTACTCATGTCTATTGCCAACAGAAATATTTCAGCCCACCACATCAATTCTAATAACCCCCAAAACAAGGTACATATGCAAGTAAACCCACTGAGAAATGCAGTTATCTAAGAAAACCAAAGCAGCTCTTCGAGACTTTGGCGATATAGATAGATAGATTAGATTGAAACTTTTGTAGCTTTTCCATTTTACAAAATGAACATGATTTCGGCTTAGTATTTTGTGTCTCAGGAAAACACTTGTCTCCATTTCAAGCTTATATTTCATAGTATTTAAGAAAAGTCTTTCAACAAAACAGCCTGAGGCTAAACAACCATAATTTGTATGTTTAGAATCCCATTTAAGTAAATATTGTGGCATTAAATTAGCTGAGGTCTTCTTGCTATCAGGTGTAACAT
The DNA here is from genome assembly GCF_049634645.1 of Pelodiscus sinensis. NCBI lineage: Eukaryota > Metazoa > Chordata > Testudines > Trionychidae > Pelodiscus > Pelodiscus sinensis. The sequence continues at coordinate 36,162,775 of NC_134726.1, read as the reverse complement.
TATTCAGTGCTTTTCAGACTGCAAATCAGTTTCTTATCAATGCCTCTTTTGTTTTTGCTGTTTCCCATCACTGTTGCTTGCATTGTTCCCATTAGAAAAAAAAACAAGGAGCATAATAGTGCATTGTATAGGCAAGGAAAAATAACCTATTTGTTAAAGGTGGCTGATATATTATGATTGCTCTCTCTCCCTTTGGATTAGCCGCAAGGTTTTTGCTAGATAAATGTAAGTAGATGTAAGCTAGTGATTTCCGTTGTGAGGTCTTTATGAAACTTTTACAGCAAATTCCACATTAAATATAAATGTCTGTAAAGCAAAGTGGCTAATTGAGGAAATTACTGGGAAAAAGCAGGGGATTTAGTTGCGCACTTCAAGAAAGGGGCGGCGTGGGCCTGAAAAGGTTTGTGTCTAGCAGAGTATTGAATCCATCCTTTTTTTGCATAAGTTCACTCCAAAATCTAGTAGGGAAGTGGATCTAGACAGAAAGCAAAGGTGATGGAAAAAACCAAAACCAATCTTAGAGGGTCTCTTGTGTCAATATCACCTTTCAGCCTCATGAGCTGCATAGTTTCACACACATTCAGCAACATAACAGTGTCCTGGCTCTAATCATAGAATCATAGCTTCTTTCACACTGATGGGCATGAATACAAAGTTTAAGGCAAGACTACACAATACATAGGCTCCGCTTAAGTCAGTTCTGTTGATCTTAATAAAATGCAATATTTACCTGATTTCCACCCATATGAGAGGACTTTTAATGAGAAATGACAGTCCAGGAATTTAACTACTAAAACACATATCTCCAGAAGACCATTCTATTGATGCCTTTTTTGTTTTGGCTCCCACCCACAGGTCGCGTGTTGAATAGCCCTGGTCTAGACCATCCCTGAGAGATGTCTATCTACCTAATGGTCAGATCCACCTCCCATCACAGCCAATAGAAAGCCGGGGAGACTAAATTAAATTTAAGAATGGAGAGATGGAAATGTCCGATTCAATTCTCCCTCCCTTGTCTGAGTTTATGATGGCATGTGGGCGCCCTCCCATTTTTTGACCATGTCAATTTGGACTATGCTCTACGTGCGATGAGCTGCACAGTGATTTAGGTATTTCTCGGTGGAATCATCTTTTCAATGTTGTCTTTTGTTGGTTTTCTTTTTTGTTTCCCGTGATGGTTTTTGTATAAAAAGAGAAGAAGAAAGACAGTGGGTGGCTGGTCACATTGAGTCCTAATGTCTCAAAAGGAAAGCGGTTAATAAATGTAAGACACGTAGGCAGACGTTGAGATTGTTTGTGCTGGTCCTTATTCAAAGAAATACAAGTCGTCGTCCCCCAGCTCCGTCCAGGCCCCCTCCCCCTCATTTTGCTGTGTTCTAAACAGCTGCAAAAGGCAACAGAGAAAAAAGGCTTCACTGTCACAGCACCAGGCAGCTGTCCTCGACCCTGCTGTTTGTGGCACCCTGGATTACTCTGTGTTCATTCAGGTCTAATCTTTGGCCTTCATACTACCTGAGATGGAGTTAAAGTAACAAAAGAGAGCCTGAATTTGGGCAGGCATTGATTTAAATAGACACTCAATGATACATTTGGAAATCCCTGCCCAGTACTCAAGTGTGTTTGACGCAAACAGGAGATGGGGCTCCGTCGGCCAACAGGGGGTGCTGTGTCCGGCTGTTTGACGAGTTTGCATGGCAGGAAGCCCTCTTCCAGGAAGAGTGTGAGCCTGCCCCGTGGTAGCCAATTAGGGTGTTGTCACTGACTTCAGGGGGAGCAGAGTTCGGTCCTGAAAGGCTCTTCCCCGAGGACTCTCTCTTTGTACAGCCTTTCGCACACGGGGCTCCTGGCCTATCACAAGGGGTCCCATGTGCTGCAGTGAAGCCGATATTAAATCATTAAAACTATGGACCCAAATCAGACCTCAAAAACGGGAACACACGCTAACCGTAGGGGAACCTTTTAACCTGCCTGGTCGCTCCGTCGTGGACTTAACAAGCAGCCATTCTTCTACAAAGGAATTTCACCAGTCCATGACAGAGGAGAGGGTGGAACTGGTATTCATCTGCAAATCTGACACTGTTTCCCTGGGCTTGAATAAAGACATTAACTGGAAGTTGTTTTACAAAACCAAGCTCCCCTGCCTCTAACAGCTGCATTTTTACATCAAAAGCTAAGACTTGGACACTTCCAGCCCACTTAATTAGCCTCGTTAGCACCGGTCCTACAACTGACAGGTACAATTTTTTCCCCTCTGTTATAAATACCTTGGTTCTGTTATTTCCACTCCAGCTCATCTGATAAAGTGGGTTTTGCCCACGAAAGCTCACGATTTTATAAATCTTTTTGTTAGTCTCTAAAATGCTAAAGGACTAGACTAACACGGCAACCCCTCTGAGATTGTCAGGTTAGACATTGTTAGCAAAGATGTGCCCCAGTTTAAACACAAGTTACCAGAGTTGATGCAGGACTTACTAGGTGATATCCTTTGGCCCATGTTAAATAGACTATCAGACTTCATTGTAATGGTCCCGTCTCTTAAGATCTGCATATGTTTGTGTTCACAAATGCACATTTTTTCTTATCTATGTTGCAAATATCTGAGATTTAAAAAAAGTGATTTTTTTTTAAATATCTCATTTCCTTTTCATGATTTCTGCTCTTGCTTTGTGGGGGTTTTTTTTTGGGGGGGGGGTGTATGTTTGTTTTGTTGTTGTCCCAGGCTTCACAAAGAAAATTGTCAATTTCACTTTTATGATCTCTTTCTCTTCTGGAGGCTAATCTCATGCCCTCCTACATGGTTGGTCAGCACACAGTGCCAGGAACTGTTTATATATTTTTTCAAAAACTTGTTATATTGTTTAAAAAAATCACGCCAACATTTCTAGTGGTACAAACCTGACTTGGACAAAAGCAGTATTTGGGGCCAAATGTAATATGCCGATATCTCGTTAGAGTTCAAGCCAGCCTTCCTCTTTGGCCTCATTGAAATCAGACATTTATAAAAACAAACACCCTTTCCCATGTTACTAAATCTCATGTGTGGCTCACTTTCTGTTAAGCAACAGCAAGATTAGCAAATGGGAGTCAAATACAGTGTCTGCCTAGCACAGGTGCAGAGTGTTACATGCAAGGTCAGAAAGCATTGACGAGACAAGGAGTGAAAGGGACTTATCCCTGCTTTGAGTTTGCCCGGCAGCTGCCAACTTATTCCTGCTGAAGCAAGAGGAAGGCCTAAAGGGACAGCATGTAGCTAAGCACCTCATTAAAACAATGATGAGTGTAATTAAACCTGTGCAGCCACTTAGGCCTGGCTGCGGTTTTGCCCAGCTCTGTTCAGCCTAAAAGAACAGCTGTGAAGGGTGTTTCAGATTTACTTCTACTCATTGGGAATGTTCTCCAAGGTATTTAAGTGCTTACCTCCCTTTGATTTCAGTAGGAGCTAGGCACCTTGAGATTTTTAAGACGCTTGATTCCTTGATTTCAGTCTTAGGGTTTTCACCATTGGCTTGAATCAGGCCTGTGCAGCTTAAATTGACTTGCCCCTGCACTGGTGTAAGCGCACAATCACCTTTCACGCCTGTTCTCCAGGTGATTACAAAGCATTCTGGGAGCCAGGCTGCTACCATGCCTGGAACAACAGAAATGCCTAGAATTACAGGTTGACTCTCTCCAGTCTGGCACCCTAGGGACCTGATCATTTCTGCATTAGAGAACTGGCCGGCCCACAGGAGGTCAATGTTATCTAGCAACATCACCAACACTTCCACTGCTTACTGGTCTCTTTAGAAGACATTTAGGGGTAAATTAAGAGTTAAATAACAGCACAGAACACAGAGCCAGGATAGGTGGCTGGAAACAAACTTCATGGGACTGTGGGAAACTTGGCCATCTCCATGATAAGTGGGGCATCCAGCTAACTCAATTCACGCCGGACCACAGATGTTGCCGGACCAGAGAGTGCCGGACCAGAGAGTGCTGGACTAGAGAGGTTCAACCTGTAAAATGAAACCGTAAGGGCGTTTATTAAAATTAAGGGCCAGCATCGGCCACCCTACTGCCCAGGGTGCAGATCCTTACCCCTTGAACAGCCCCGTTGCCTTCAGCAGGATTACTGGAGGAGTAACATGCTACGCAGGTGAGTACATGTGGCAGAATCCAGCCCCAAACGGGGGACTTTCAAGTCATGAAACTGCACAAATGAAGCTGCGTGAGACGCCATAACGCCGATTACATGAAAACGGGATGGGACAATTTTACGTGATGAGCGCGTTGGTAAGCCCTGGATATAACTAAGGCCGTGGGTCCGCGCCCAAGCTCACAGTGGCACCTACATACAGCTGCGCCACTGGAAGAGCGCTCGTGGGAGAGGCGTGGACGTACTAAAACCAGCTCCATGAGGGGTGGGAGCCAGGGCTGTTCCGGGGGGGGGGGGGTTATGGCACTTGGGGTAACCCCCTCACCACAGGTTCCACCCCTCACTCCCACTTCACCCCTAACCTAAGTCCCACCCCTGCCCCATCTCCTTAGCCCTCCCCGACCAACATGGCCCAGGGGATTATGGGGCCTGGTGTGAGGGCAGCAGGGGTTGTCTCCTCACGGGCACACTCACCACACGGGCGGCGGGAGCCGGAGCAGCCTGGCAGCCTGTCCTGTCCTGTTGCCCTCTTAGCTGGCTGCGCCTCACTTCTCCACAGGTGGTGGCAACCGGAGCGCCCGAGGGCAGGGCAGTCGGCGTCCCGTCACCATGGAAACGCTGCGTGCAGGCAGGTGGGAGAGGGTGGCGGGTGAGCCGTGATGAGGGGGGAAGATGGGGAAGCAATCCGTACTTCCACCACACCAGGCCCCTGTAATCCCCTGGTCCCTCCTGGATGGTTGGGGCAGCTACCACAGGGACCCCAAAAGAGCAAGATCTGGGACAGCCACTCAATTTGCCCTGTGGTTGGAAGCTCCAGAGGTCCCAGCGTTGGTATTGTCACCCTCCTGAAATAACCTTGTGATCCCCTTTTGGGTCAAGACCCCCCCGTGAAATCTGTAGCGAGTAAAAGCACCCAAAAGGCCAGATTTCATGGGAGGACACCCAACCTCATGGTCCATGATGGGTTTTGCATGGCTGTGAGTTTGGAAGGGCCCTCCTTATAGAAGACTGACCTACCGGCGTTGTGATGCTTCCCCTCAGTAGCAGCCAGTGGGCGAATTTATCCACCTCCCTCCCTCCCAATGTGGATGTCAGATGTGACTTTAGGTGATATCGAAGTCGTTTTCCCCCTCCCCCCCCCCACCATGTACACACACACATACTCCTGGGCTGAAGGCAGAGCTATTACTTTGGGGCCAGAGCCAAGGACGAGACACATGCCCGGACATGCACCTCTGATACTCTAAAAAATTACTCAGCTGGCCAGCTCCTTGCCACGAAGCAGAGCACCAACTGACAAGTGCACAACTTGCTACGTTTGCAGCTGACACCAGAGTCGGTCTGAGAGCAACCATGGGTTCCAGCAAGCCAGAGTCCGTTAGCAGAGCAGCTGCAAGGAAATATTGCAAGAGGAATTTCCTCTCACGTCCTCTATAAAACACCTGGTTCACTTAGATGGCCTGTCCTTAGACTTCCAATATATGCGCAAGGATTTGGAAGTGACATTTCAGCTTAGAAACCTCTTGGGTAAAATGACGGATGAGATTCGAGAAAGGTTGAATTCCCTTTGCATGCAAATGTTTGGAGAGGGGAGTGGATTTCATGCTCCGTTTTTGTTTCTTTTCCTCCAGTGAAAAGAAAAAATCTTTCATGGGTTTAGCACTAGTGCAGGGAATAATTGGGTGAAATCCTATGGGTTAGGTCATACAGGTGATCAAGCTAGATCAGGGGTCGGCTACCTTTTCAAGTCAAAGAGCCACATTACATCAAAGTTCAGAACCAGTGGCCAACAAAGAGCCGGATAAGAACGCCCATTTGCAGGACTGAAAATAATACAACTTGGTATTATTGATAATTGTCAGAATGATGACTAACAGCCGAAATGAAACATTGTACTCACAGATTTTATTTAGGGGGCCTTTTGCTACTGCCTCTTTCCACACGTGTTTTTGAAGTTTACATCATAACTAGTCGAATCCGGCTTCATGCACACCTTCAGGCGGTCTTCTGTCAATCTTACGGCAGGGGGCCGGAGATGGGGAGGGGCAGGAGTCTGGACTGGAATGTATGAGGGGCTCAGGGCAAGGGGTTTGAGCCCTGCCCGCCAGGGGGAGCAGGGGGGCAGCCAACCCCATCTTGCCCAGGGTGGCACCTGGCACCTACTGAAGGTAGGGCAGATAAGGCAGCCACTGAAGGACAGGCAGTAGGCATCAGCCTCCCAAGCCAGGGGTGAGAGTTCAAATTCAGTCCGCCCCAGAAGCAGCTAAACAGCCACCACCAGCTCCCTCAGGGCAGGAACTAGCACTTGAACCAAGGATGGCGTGGCTCATGCAGGTGTGTGGGTGACATTTTTTTCTCCAAGCACGCAGCTTAGAGGGAACCCTACTGCAGACTGCTAGTGGCCCGCAGCCACCTCCCAGATGATGCGTGGCTCAAGCTCAGCGCCCCCTACCCCACGCAGCAGGAAGCCAATCCCAGAGGCTGCAGCACCAGCTCTGGTTTCCCGCTTGGAGGGCAGGGTGAAGAACTGGCACCTGTGCAGAAGGTAGGGTCTCCAGTCCCACCTGCCCCCAGATTAGGTGCTCAACCTCCATGATTTTGCCCAGGCAGCCACCACCATCTTGCCAGGGCAAGAGCTGGCACCTGCTGAAGGTAGGGAGGATAAACCAGTGGCTGAATGCAGCCAGGTGGAGTGGAGCCTCCAGCAAAATACCAGCTCTGGCCTCAGCTTCTTAAACCTGTGGCTGGCAGTTCAAGTCCAGCCTGCCACAGGAGCAAACCAACAGCCTCTCTGCTTGGCAAGCTGGGAGGGCTGCCCGAGCTGGCACCTGCTCAAGTTAAGCAGCATAAGGCAGAGGCTGGTGGGTTCCCTGGAGGCCTGATGGATAAAGGCATCAGTCTCCCAAGCTGGAAGCTCAAATCCCACCCACTCCAGCAGCATGTGGGCAGCTGCCACCATCCTGCCCAGGGCAAGAGCTGGCACCCATGGAACACAGGCAGTATAAAGCAGGCACTCGCATCAGGGAGGTGAGGTGGGTCCTCCAGTGGGTAAGGTAGCAGCCTCCCACACCTGGGGCTGGGGGCCTGAGTGCCCCCTGCCTGAGGAGCAGGTCAGTAGCCACCACCACCTTGCTGGAGCTGGCACCTGCTTGAATGTAGGTTCCTCCAATGGATCAGGACCTGCAGAGTCTGGTTGCCAATGTCTTGGGTTGTTCAGTTCTGTGGGCAACATAGATTATTCTGGATTTCCATGATGGATTATTGTGACGACACGTCGGCCCTGCACTCCCCATCTCTAGCCAGATGTAACGGTCAGTCAGCCAGTAGAGTAGGAGGTTTATTGGTTCTCTGGGACACAGGCGATGGTAGCCGGATACACTGAGAGCGGACGGCCTTATCCCTCCTGGGGGGGAGGGATTCAAAGATCCCTGAACCTCCCCTGTCCTGGCTTTACTCTGCTTTACTCATCTTCCTCCCCCAGACTGCCCCTTCTCCCAGCCACCGGCTACTCACTCCCCCCCGGCAGCCATACCCCTTCCTTTCTTCAAACTCCTTGCCCAGGCCAGGTGAGAAGCTGCCGGGCCATTGTCGACGTCAGTGGTTTCCAAACTTTTTGGCATCACGCCTCCTTTTGGATTTTTGAAAAACCCTCACCCTCCCTCCCCGCCCCCCATAGCAGCAAAACTTGTTGAAAAAAAAGGAAAAGGGAACTGAACAGGGCACTAAAACTTGATGGGAGGGAGGCTGGGTCACCTCATGCCTCCCCCTGGAATTTCTTCATGCCCCCTCCAGGCGGCACGCCCCCCAGTTGGGCTCAAGAGACCCCCCAACCCCTGCTGGGCCCAGCACAGACACAGAGCAGCATAAGATCACAATAGCAGACAGCACCCCCACTACGTCACAATTATGCTCGTTGATGCCCCAGTATCAATAATAAATGAAAAGTGGCTGCTCCGCTCCCCACTGTGGACGGCCGACAGCAATCACAGTGCAAATTGTGAACTGTGCTCCACTTTTGCGGGTGGGAGCCAAGCAAAAAGGAGAGATTGGGAGGCAGCTGCTGGTTCACCATAGGCTCTGTCTGGGGTAAGGTGCACTGCACAATCCATGTATCAGCTTTGCTTCAGCCACCTGTACCATGGGTCTGAGGTTATTTACCTTACTCCGGGATGCTGTGAGACTGAAGTCATGAATGGGACTCAAGTGTCTTGAGAGCCTGACATGACAGGCATTATAGAAATGTGCATGATTAGTAGGAAAAGCCCACGGAGTTTCAGGCTGAGTACAGGATAGCAGGAAAGCCTCTGGAAATCAAAGGAAATCTTTCCATTCACTTCAATGGCTTTTGGATCAGGCCCTTATTGAGGACTTGTGCAAAATTCCCAGACTGCAGTTCTAACCCCGTGACACGGATTGTTTCTGTAATACAGGGCTACATCTCTTCCAGTTGATTTTTTGTTAACGTTTAATGGTTTGTATTTGTTTACAGCCCACAGGATAATTTTGTGCAAACTGAGAACTGTAGCCTTCTCGGAAAATGACACAAATAAGCAAAGGGGCCCATTTTAGAAAGGAAAAAAAAAACCCTGGATGGATCCGCGTACACTAACATTTGGAGTGATAATCATTGTGAGATTTGAATTTTGATGGATGTCTAAGTAATTCCCTGCAGCGTGTGTGCGTGTGTACAGACACATGCATGGTTCCAATTACAGTTACTGCAGTTTATACTTTTAATTTCAAAATGTCTGTACATCACAGTTAATAAACAAGAACACTAACAAAACATGTCACTGGCTGGGTTTTTTTTTTTTAAAAAAAACCTTTTCATATTGGAAACATTCACACATTTTGTAATTTCCCTTGTAAATCTCAATTGTTCTGTATTCCACTTTATGGAAGAAAGCAGCAGCTATAAATGTAATTTTTCATTTGATCTCTTTGTGATTTATAATTGCCAACCATAATTAGAATCAAATGCTTCAGTTTTATTCTGCCAGGGGAGGGGAGAAGGGGCTTAGTTGGAAAGACAGGGGGAAATGGCCCCCCTCCCCAAACAAACCCCAAACTCATTTTAACCAAAATGAGAAACCATGTGGATCAAATCAGAGGGTTGTTTGTTTGTTTTTAATGTGAACTCTTGATGGAACAGTTGATCTAACGTGATACAAGAATAACAGCCAACACTGCCGTCCCTTAAAATAAATCCACCGCAATTTGTCTTTAGGATTGTTACAGAGAATTCTTTTGAAAGGAGGGAACGAATCCAAGACTCCGGCGAGCTGACCACCGAGTGAAACTGACCTGATGAGAATGCAACACTGGGAAAGCCACGGGTTCCTGGCTTTCTCGCGTTTACAGGTGTCTTTCTGGACTCGCCCATCCCCGGTAATTAATTTCATCTCTTTCCAAGCAGGACCAAGCCCTTGGAGAGACGCCAAGGTGTGCGTGTGGGGTTGTGAGGCGGGGGATGGGAAGAGAGGCAGATTGTTGTCGGATAGTTCCAGTGTGATGGGATTGTGTGTCAATTTCTTTTGTCGTGTCTTCCAGAATGAGGCGAAAGTCTATTCGCGTTCCTAATTGTCACTGCAAGAATAATAGCAAAGCGTGACAATCTGGTACTTTGAGGTTGGATTGTGGCAGTCCAAGCAGCGATCATTTCGAACACAGAAACGGGGAGGAATTTTGGGCAGAGGTGTATGTATCTAGCGAAGAAGCAGGAATTTAGCCCCACGGGATACAACCCAGGAAACAGCAAGTGGGTGTCCTAGCTCTACAGGTAACTTTAAACACGTCCCAGCCATGTATTATGCCGGAAGTCTGGGTCATGGCATGCCCCAGATTTGTCTAGGATGAAATGGTGTATGTTAGCCGTGTAATTTACAATGTGCGCGCAGCGCGGTAGGTTTGTGGGCGCGCACATTGACACACAGCGATCTCCCATCATTATAAAATCGCACCTGCTCGAAAATCCTTAAGCATAACAACTCTGTGAACTTCCCCTTTTCCTTAAAAAGGGACCAGACATTAATAGTGGGCCAGTGAGATCTCCCAGTGCTATTCTTTGAATCCTACTGGCAGTTGAATGCCCTGAAAATCATTCTTACCTTCGGGTGATGGACAAGCTTATAATGCAGCGTGGCCTTCTCCTGGTTTTTATTTGTCTCTCTGGGGCCTCTCTGCGCTCCAGATTCGCTTCCCACACCACCCGGAATAAAGGGTGCAACGATTTAAGGCACAGGGAAAACCCGTGTGCACGCAAAAGACCAAAAATGGGACGGGGCTATAGATCCCCCCTGTATTTCAAAAGCCACTTCTGATTCAGGACACGCATGAAATACACATATTCATTGGCAGTGAATTGGTGTTTTCAACCCCTAAATTGTGGCCTTCACTCGAGGAAGCGGACCAAAACACCAGAAGGTGTAAACATCCAGGCAGCCTTTTCCCGTATGGCCAAATCCTCCCTGGTATCTAACCAAACCTGGCAGCTGGGTTCTATCGGAGCGGAATGAAGTTCGCGAAGTTTTCGAACCCACTCCGAGTTTTGAATCCCCAAGCGTCTGGAAATCCAGAGCTGCCTTTCATTTGAAGCGCTCACGCCTGAGGAAAGTGTTTCAATAGCGAAGCGCCTCTGCCCTGCTCTGTGGGTTACAGCAGAGGCACTCATCTTACTTTCAAAGGTGTATACGGCCGCGTTTCTGTTTGGTGACTGAGTAGCCGCATTTTCCCAGTGCGGGCATAATAGCTAGGGAGGGAGGCGTAGGTATTTGAAGAAGGCAATGGGTCCGAGAAGCGCTGAAACGTACAACTTTAGCCACAAAAGGATGTTTGTGCCTAGAAAGGTGCCTTCAAACTGAGGCAATTTATTGGAGAAAATTAATTAGCCGTCTATAAACAGAGCCAGGGCTTGCAGCCGGCGGTGGCTTTTCTAAATCCAGCGCCGGGACTTGGGTTAATATTTGCTGTCGTGTTTAAACAAACCCTCCGCCTGGTTTTGCTTTCGCACAGATGCGAAATCCACCGGCTCCGGATTAGCCGCTTGAGGTAGAACCGTCTTCCCTTAAAAGCCTTGCGAAGGTGATTTTTTGTGGTGTATGGGATGGAGGTGAGATTTGCTGGAGACGCTGGCATGCACTTTACAGCCAAACCTTGCCCCCCCCCAAAAGGAAAGGGGGTAATTAACCCTCCTCCCCGCCCCAGAAACCTCACTCCCCTCCTCCCCCCGCTTCTCTTTGTAAACAGGAGTCACCCCCTGTGTAAACACACCCCACCTCGCCGCACCTTGAAACGATCAATGCATTCGTTTGGCTGGATTTCGTCCCTGAAACCAACAGCTGGACGGATCGATAGGTTTTCACTGGGGAAGTTTTCACTCCCAGGCGCCCAGGTCCGCTTTCCAAAGAAGATCGGGCCCTGCTCCTAAGGCCTCTGCCCCGGCCACTTTCTGCGGCCCCGTGTCGCGCTCCGTGCCCAGCAAGCTGGCCTCTTCGCTGGGCGCCTGGGAGTGCCACACGCCGAACGCAAGGTATGATTAACCCTTCGCGCGCCTGCCAGCTGGGCCCAGGGTTCCAGCGTGGAACCTTGGACACACACGGAACGTTCCAAAGTGTCCCTCAGACGTTCTAAGGGACGCCAACATTCCACCCCTCCCCCCGTCGCTGCACTTTTCTGCGGGGGCCTCTGCGGATGAGACCATCCTATAGCCCAATGGCGGGGGTGGGGGGCTTTTTGGAGTGGGGGTGGAGGGCAAATAGATGGGATCCGTTTGATTTAGAAAGGGTCTAAATTCACAAGGAAACGTGTCCTCGCGCTGAAATCTGTAAAATCCACCCCTCGCACACACATACGATCCTCCCCCCCCCCCCCCCCAGGAACCCAGATCAGTGTCTAAAACGCCATGGCACCAAGTGACTTACCACCAGAAGGGGGAAACCTTCTTTTGCCCTCTCTTTTTCAGACAATAAAGGGGATGGTGTCCTGGTTGCTGAGCCTGGAGTCTAGCTCTCTGCGTTCAGGGACCCCATGCGCCGGACCCCTCCAGGGATGAAATCCCTTCCGGCCACGGGGGAGCACCCTGGGACCCTGCTTTGGGAAGGCCGGAGGTGCTGCGCCAGCCTGCGACATCTCCCGCCTTTGCCACTGCCACTAGGGCTCACTGCCTGCCAAGAAGTGAAATGAACCAAACCAGAGGCTTCCTATCTCTGCCTTCCCCCATCAGCACATTCCTCAAAGCACTTCCCCTTTCGGGACTCCTGCACCCGAAAACCCAAAGGAGCCCTCCACGCCCCACCCGTGTGACAAGGCCCTTCCTTCCTTGTTCCCAGAATCATGGCACGCTAGCACCAGAAGGAAGCTCCAGCGGTCAAGTCCAGTCCCCTGCCCTCCCGGCAGGACCCAGCACCTTCCAGACCCTCCCTTTTAAAAGCCAGCAGGGCACACGCCCGCTCGGAGCACTCACATGGGGAGAAGGAAAACCATCCTAAGGGGGGGGGGGAGGAAGAAGAGGAGAAGACGCTGTCTCTTTAAGAGCGGAGAGGGGCGTGGCGATGCAAATGAGAACGCCTCCTCCGTCCAATCGGGGCGGGAGGCGGGGCCGCTCGCCCGCCGCTTAAAGAAACTTCTTGCCCGCAGCTCGGCAGTGGAGCGGAGCGCGGCGGGCCGGGCAGCGCGGCGCATCTGGGGCGCATCTGGGCAGCGCGGCCGCGTCCCGGGGAGGCTGCGCCGGGACCCTGCGGCTGCCTTGGGGCCACAGCGGAGGGGAAAGGGGGGTCCCAGCCTGCAGCGCCCCCTCCCCCCCATGCTCGCCATGACCGAGGAGCGCGACAAAGCGCTGGAGCCGCCCTGCAGCCCGGCGGGCACCGCCAGCTCCATGTCCCACGTGGACTCGGACTCCGACGCGCCCTTGTCCCCCGCCGGCTCGGAGGGGCTGGGCTGCGCCCCGCCGGCCCCCGCCCCGCGCCCGCCCGCCGGCGCCAAGGGGGAGGCGGCCGAGGTGGACGAGCGCTTCCCCGCCTGCATCCGGGACGCCGTGTCGCAGGTGCTGAAGGGCTACGACTGGAGCCTGGTGCCCATGCCCGTGCGCGGCAGCGGGGCGCTCAAGGCCAAGCCGCACGTCAAGCGGCCCATGAACGCCTTCATGGTGTGGGCGCAGGCCGCCCGCAGGAAGCTGGCCGACCAGTACCCGCATCTGCACAACGCCGAGCTCAGCAAGACCCTGGGCAAGCTCTGGCGGTGAGTGGGGCGGGGAGCGGGCACCCCGGCGGGGCGGCGGGAGGGAGCGGGCCGTGCCCACCTGGGGCCTCGATGGGCAGGCATAGGCGTGCGGTGCGCACACAGCCTGGCGTGGCTCACACGCACACGTGTGCCAGGCACAGAGGCACCGCACACCGTGTGTCGGCTCACATGTAACATGCCGGCATGGCTTGCGCACACACGTGTCTCCGGCATATAGGCACTGGCAACCATTTACACACTAACACAAGGTACCTATCCATGGCTGATGCATGCGCTCACCCCTACCCACTCCCACCAGACACATAGGCTCTGTACACTGTTTACACACACATACAACATATCTGCACATGGCCTAGCATAGCTTGCACGTATGCGCACACACCAGTCACATAGGAACCGCACATATGCGCACACACCAGTCACATAGAAACCGCACATGATTTACACACGCAACATATCTACATAAGCCTCAAGTTTGCACACGCTTTAAGTGCATAGACACTGCACACAGTTTACCCACACAACATATCTGCATACAGTCCAGGCATGGCTTGCACACACACACCATGCCCTGTAGAGAGCATGCATCGTGCATATACGCACCACACACAACATGCATCCCAGGCATAGCTGGCACCTACTCATCATGAACTACACACAGACACACATGCACCAGACACACAGTAGGCATCACACTGCATATGCATATGTGTGGCAATCTACATGCATAATACACATATGCAGCACAGGCCCCATGTCCAGACACACACACAGTGTACACACCCTCCACAACGCTTTGTATAGGGGCGGTTTTCCGTAGCACCACATTGCAAGGAGTGGTGGAGATCAGACAGGAGATGCTCCCGTTTTAGAATCTAGCAAACGAAAGTGGGATCATTTTACTGTAGAAAAGGTCCAGAGGTCCCAGTAGTTCCTCTCTACTCAGGGCACAGCTTTCCCCCATGGCTGCTTACTGGGAAGGCCAAACTAGTTTTGAAAAGTCATAGAGAAGGGCTCCTACCCCTGCCTTTCAACCACTGAAGAAAGCCGGAGAATGGAGCTGGCTGCTCCTGCCATGCTCAGAGGGTCTGGTTTACAAGTTCTGCACTTTAGAGTAAGAGTTTATAATCCCCGTTTTGTGTAGCAGGGGAGAATTGTCCTTATTAACACACCCACAAGAGAGGGACAGTCCAAGAACGCAGGGGAACAAAGTTACCTATAGCTACCCCTGCTCCTGGACAATTGGCTATCTAACTTTCTTCAGTTACAGCAGGGGGAAATATCCGTGCAAAAAGCACCAGCCTTTCTGATATTTGTAGGGTTGTAGACAAGTCTACAAAGTTAGATTCTGGTGGAATTTTTCAGGCTGGACCTATCTGAGGGACACAGAGCTCTCAAGCCACGGAGCCTCGAAAAAAAAGCAACCGGTTGCTGTTCTGCGTTAAGTTTCTCCCCCTGACCAAAACATTTTTGTGAAACTTCAAGGCAGGGAAAAAGGAACTGCCTGTGATCGGGGTGAACACGTAGCAAAGAACAAATGATAACGGTCACTCAGGTTACGGGCCCTCGGACCAAATACTAATAGAAGGCCTAATCCCTCAAGGCATCAGTGAGGTTGTTTTTTTTTTGTTTTTTTTTTTTGCTTGAATGCGTGAGCCCGATCCTACTCTGCTGAAAGGAACGGTGGAATTCCCAGCAGTCACCGGACTGCCGTGAATTCTTCCACGAGGCAGCCATATGAAGGGCCGGGTTCATTCATTAGCAAGTCCTGTTATAGAGAGACGCCGAATCTACAGGCTGGAAGTTTGAGAGCGTTACTGCAACGTAACCATTACAGACATGCCCTTTCAGTAGGAACAGTCTGCCCCAGCTGTGGCCATTCCTGCCGATTAAGGGTGCAGGATTCTTCTTGGCGCTCAGCAGCATAATTAAATACTTGGGAAACTTCTGTCTGTTTTGCTCCTTTTCCGCCAACTTTTTATGATGGGTGGATTCTCTGTATTTCTACTACAAGGAAACAGTGAGGGGGTTTTTTTAGCTGTAACTTTAGTGGCTTTTCTTTGTAATATTTGTTGTGCACATTTGCGTATTTAACGAGCTTTAAAATGAACTATGTAATGCAATTTATACCTTTTATATCTTTTTTTTTAATGGACTGCTCTTTTCATGAGTTTTTTTTTTTTTTGTTCTTTCAACACAAATTTATTTATATACTCAACATTTATGTTTAAATTTGTCTAGTACTAATAGTTTCCTGGAAAGCATCTAGTTTAAAATTTGTTTATGCTGCTTTTGGCAAGTTGGACTACAGCTCTTTTTCCTTTGTGCCCATCAGATTGTTAAAAAATTAATTATTTAAGATGACACACAAAGTGAAACATTCCATGTATTTGTTCTGATGAGCAGGATTTCTACATTAAAAAAAGCTATGGTTTAGATATCAGTGGAAAGTTTTCAAAAAAGAGCCCAGAAGAAAAAAAAAATCTTTAAATGAAATATTTGATTTGCTTTTAAATTGATTGGTTCTTCGCAAGTCTGTGGCTTGTGATCAGAACTGGAGATGATCAAAAGTGATTGTCATATGACTTACATATGAAATATAGCAGTAATATTTAGGAGCAGGATACTTGCATTTAAAATAAAAACCAACGACTATATTTTGCCCAGTGATTGATATCCAGAGTGGATGCTTTAACAGCTATTTAGCTGATATTTGCAATACATGCAATGAGTAAAGCAAAGGGTTCTTGTTACAGTTGAAAATATATGTTGTGATTTAAAGTACTGGTTTGCTGAATCAGTGCCTGTATGTTAGAGAGAGAAATGTCTGAAAACACGATGGACATTTGCATTTTGCTTTTTAAGAAACGTATACATTACTGTTTTTTTTTCCTTTCTTAAAATATAAAACAGTTTGCTAAGTGAAAACGAGAAACGTCCCTTTGTGGAAGAGGCCGAGAGGCTCAGAGTTCAGCACAAGAAGGATCATCCGGATTATAAATACCAGCCACGGAGGAGGAAAAGTGTAAAAGCTGGCCAGAGTGATTCTGATTCAGGAGCGGAGCTCAGCCATCATGCAGGGAGCCAGATCTACAAAGCAGATACCGGGCTAGGAGGTGTGGGGGATTCTCACCATCACAGTGATCACACAGGTAGGAAGTCTGGATTTGTACTGTGGTGTCT
This sequence comes from Pelodiscus sinensis, assembly GCF_049634645.1. NCBI lineage: Eukaryota > Metazoa > Chordata > Testudines > Trionychidae > Pelodiscus > Pelodiscus sinensis. The sequence continues at coordinate 36,146,220 of NC_134726.1, read as the reverse complement.
TGAAACTTGCAAAGATTTATGATCTTGGCAGATGAACAGTCAGTGTTTGTCTAATAAACAAAAGGGAAAATTCCTGCTTTCACGTCTAGCCTGCGACTGCTTCCACGCACACTTAACTACCCCAAACAAAATATAGGACTATGTAGCACTTTAGAGACTAACAAGATGGTTTATTAGATGATGAGCTTTTGTGGGCCAGACCACTGGGTCTGGCCCACGAAAGCTCATCATCTAATAAACCATCTTGTTAGTCTCTAAAGTGCTACATAGTCCTATATTTTGTTTCAGCTACGCCAGACTAACACGGCTATATTTCTATCACTTAACTACCCCAAGTAGCCCTTAAAATCCTACACGTGTTTGAAGGAATGGGGCCCTCGAGTGAAATCCTCTTATGTAGTTCTGTTGGAGATAACAGAAAGTCCCACATACCTTAGTGATGCCTGTGATATAAGAACACCCATTGATGGGGCTAAATCTTATTACTTAGAAAATAAACGTGCATTTTCAAACGGTCTCTAATGTATCAAGATGGAGGGGGCAGGAGAGAGCGTTAATTGCGATATGATCAGGGATCGTTATGAATGGGTAATGTTGAAGATGCCTGAAGAACAAGCCCGAGAGATCAAGACGATTGATCTCGTCCCAACTCTTCTGGATTCTGAATTGGCAAACTTTTTCTGTTGACAGATTCCAAAAGTATTGCTAATGTCCTGTAATTTCAGACATGTTTGTTCTCTGAATTATGAACCCTGTCTGCAAGGTTTTCCTCCCCCACTCCCTTTGCTTTAAGTTTGCACTAGTACGGAGGTTTATATACAGAATAACTTGTTTTCATTTGTTGCCCTTTAAATGAAAATCCGAGTCATTTCCATTGCAGTGACCCTCACTTGCACTTTCTGGCCAAGGAATTGGTTTTAGATGTCTTTGCCACTTCAAAGATTTCATGCAGCCCCACAAAAACATTTAGCTTGGGATCAGTGGCTACTGAGTCCTGGTTCACTGGCTCAGTAGCTATGATGACTTCATCTACCCAGCATCCGAGTGTTTTCTTGATTCAGTGTTTTATTGAAAGATCCTGTGTTTGAGCATATGAATAGCTAAACGATGCTACACTGCCTGTTCTCCACCCTCCCAAATGTCCATCCTGTCCTTGAATTTTCAAAATCTGCTTTTGTCCTTAGGGCAAACTCACGGACCACCCACCCCTCCTACCACCCCTAAAACGGACCTCCATCATGGGAGCAAACAGGAGCTGAAACACGAGGGGCGCCGCCTAGTGGAGAGTGGCCGTCAGAACATAGACTTCAGCAACGTGGACATCTCCGAACTCAGCAGCGAGGTCATTAACATGGAGACCTTTGACGTGCGGGAGCTCGACCAGTATTTGCCACTGAACGGCCACTCCGCCATGCCGGCTGACCATGGGCAGAACGCTTCCACGGGCCCGTACGGCCCTTCTTATTCCCATTCAGCCAACGGCAGCAGTGGAGCAGCCCAAGTTTGGACTCACAAAAGCCCATCCTCGGTGTCCCCGACTTTAAACGAAACCGGCCAGCAGAGACCCCATATCAAAACGGAGCAGCTCAGCCCCAGTCATTACAGCGATCAGTCCCATGGGTCTCCATCTCACTCCGACTATGGTTCCTACAGTGCACAGGCGTGTGCCACTACGGCATCCACCCCAACAGCTGCGGCTTCTTTCTCCAGCTCGCAGTGCGACTACACAGACCTCCAGAGTTCGAATTACTACAACCCTTACTCCGGCTACCCCTCCAGCATTTACCAGTATCCGTATTTCCATTCCTCCCGGCGCCCCTACGCCACACCCATCCTGAACGGCTTATCCATCCCTCCTGCTCACAGCCCCACGGCTAACTGGGACCAGCCCGTCTACACAACCCTGACGAGGCCTTAGAGGCTGGAAGGAATCTTCCCAAAACTATATGCACTAATGAAGGAATGAAGAAAAACAAAGTGGAGTGCCGTGGCAAATTCTTAAGTGCCTGCTGAGCCACTGGGAACTCTATTCATTGGGACTGGGTGTCTGTTGCTTTGAAATCACCAAACTTTAAAAGACAGAGTTCTATTTTTCTTTAATGAAAACAAACAAAAAAACTAACGGATGGGGAAATTCCTTTTTGAGTAAATGAAGGACAAAACTGCGTGACTCCTCTGTGAGGACTGAAGCGAACTTCTTAGTTTTGAACGTCTGAGTGCAAAACCAGAAAGATGTACGAGACTTTAAGGGTCTATTGCAATGTGAGATACGGACCAGCCTTGGAGGCAAGAACTCACTAGGACCAATTAATATATACAAAGCATTTCCGCTATTCCATATAACGATCTTATGGGAACATAGCCGAGTCGGCTAGGACCAACCAGTTAAATGTCTGAGGTGTGTGTTTTAGTCAAGAGTTCTTTCTAAGCAAGGTTTGGCTGTAGTTAACATTCATTTTTTGTTTTTTGGAAGCTTAAAAGTGTTTGGGTTTTTTTTTTTTATTATTGGAAATCTGTTTAATATGTATTTATGTTCTGTATTATTTTGTCTTTTTTAATTAATGAAGTAATTTTTGTGCAAAAAGTAGAATTTTTAAAAAATTTAAAGATGGGTCAGAGGGGGATATAAAATTAGTGGAGATGATACAATAAAATGGTAATATGAGTATTTTTTTTTTTTTTTTAACCACTGCAGAACATGTTTGAGAGAGGGGCTGAAATACTGTCACACATAGCCAGTCATGAACGTAAAATTGACACACATATCTAAAACCATAAAAGGAAGGGAGGGACGCAAAAGTTATTAATTAAATTCGATGGCTAAATTATGAGAAAAGGAGCAGGGCAGTTTGGATTCTCTTTGCCAGCTGCTTTTAAGATATTAAATTGGATTGAAGGCGTCACTGAATTTCTGAACACTTTCGGAACCAAGGCGAGTTTACAGAAAGGTGTAATTTAATGAGGTATTACGGACTGAGTTCCACTTTAAGTTTGGCTTCTAGGGACCAGATGTTATCCATCAAGCTGTGAAACTAAAACCTTCTCCACTAAATTTTTTTAGGTACTTAGTTTTAGACTAATATTTCATTGATATATTTCTACTTCTTCCATTGTATGCTGAGCATATAATAACCATCTATTTTATGGTAACTTGTGCCTTTTAAAAACTTTGTAAATCTTTAAACACATTTCAGAGATTATCTTCTTTTTACCTTTTCTATGTTTCCTACTCTTTTTCTAAAAGTATTTTTTGCATATTTCCTTTTGGGTTTGTGGGACGGGGGAAGTTACAGAAAACTCATTTTTATGCAATCTATTTTTCTGTATAAAGTTTGGAAGATTTTCAGCTGTTACTTATCTGTTCTGTTCACTAGCTTCTGACTAAGCAATGCTAACTTTTGTACAGATCAATTTGATAAAATTAAACAAATGGCTTTTTATTAACCATGTGTTTTTTGTTTTCATTATATTAAAAAAATATCTCTGCACTTAAAAGAAACTTGGAAAACAAAACTAGAAAAAGAAACGTTTTACTTGCGATTCAAGTGAAATAAGAGACCAGGGATTTTGTTGTTGTTGTTGCTTTCACGAATATCTCCCATCTCCTACTGCTGTTTCACCAGCATTTAGAAAGGATGGGACTGAGTCAGGGTTACACAAAGATTTCCATTCTCATACAAACTCATCTCAAGGAGTTCCGTGGAAATACTCACAGGAGTAAAGATTTTCAGGATTGAATGCCATGGTTTTAAATCAAGTTTATTTCATTCTCTACAGTGTATTGGAATTTTAAAAAGCAACAGATTCTGTTGTCTGGCGGGCGAGCTCTTAATTATAATGGCAACAAAATTATATGTTGCTTGCAGTGGTTTTTTATTTAAAAAAATACAGTCATCAACATAGTTACATTTTGTGACTTGGTTTCAGGCCAGCGCTGGAAAATCTTTTAACCCGGGAATATAAATGTGATGACAATTAATGAACGTAGAGAATATTAATAAAGTCTGTGAAGAACAAAATCCCAAAGTGAATTTGCTGGTTGCAGGATGTGCCAAGAGCGATCTTGCCAAAGCGTCTGTAACAGGACACCATTTTCTCTGTGCTCATTTACAAAACTGCTGGCAAAATTACTTTATTACACTGGAAGCCAAAGTTCCTCGGCAGCTTTCGGAAGAGAAATTCCCCCTCTCTCCCCTCCTGATTACAACACGAGCTTCGAGCAGTAGCCTAGCTCGTTAGCCCTGAGCAAAACGGAGATTGTTCAACTCCACAGAAAAGCGATGCAGTCCCTTCGTAGAGTTTCCTTTACCAAAAAAAAAAAGTAGTATCACGTGTAATAGCACAGCCTCATATGTGCTATCTCAAACATCTCTCCGTGTCACCAATGGGAAAACCCCCACCTTTAAATAACGAAGTCTAAAAAATGCCTGTGTCTGGCCAGAGCCTTCTCTTCTGTAAATCACAGCACCGCTGAAGTTAATAAATTTGATCTGGTGGCCGATCTGTCCCACAACACGTAATTTACAATGGGAGCTTGGAATGCCACTGGAACTCACCATGCAACTGAAAACGTGGTGGTGGCTCAGAATGGGAGCAGTAAGAACATTTGGTCCTAAGGACCCAATCCTGAAAAATGCTGAGCATCCTAAAATCTCAGACTTTTAGGACAGCTAATGAGCTTCTGCTCTGTGCAAGACTGGGCCCAGTCAAACTCGCAGGGCATGTTTTTGGGCGGTAGAGGTAAAAGTGATGACGAACTTACCCCTGTCCTACACAACTTAACTCCTATGTGTCCTCTATTATGCTTCTCATCAGTAGACCGCACAGCACTTTACAAATATCAGAGGGGTAGCTGTGTTAGTCTGAATCTGCATAAACAAGGAGAAGTCCTGTGGTACCTTATAGACCAACAGATTTATTGGAGCATCTGACGAAGTGGGTCTTTGCCCACCAAAGCTTATTCTCCAATAAATGTGTTCGGGTACGTCTATACTAGCTCCCCAGTTCGATCTAGGGAGGCTAATGAGGGCGACCGAAATTGCAAATGAAGCGCGAGATTTAAATATCCTGCGCTTCACTAGCATGTTCCCGGCTGGTCGCCATTTTAGAAATTGACTAGCCCGAAGTAACTGCCCGCGACTACACACGGCAGTGAAACGGGATTCCGAATTAAAGCCCTAACTCGAATTAGCTGTTATTCCTCCTGCAATGAGGTTTACCAGCTAAGTCGATTTAGGGCTTTAATTCAGAATCCTGTTTCACTGCCACGTGTAGATGCGGGCAGTTACTTTGGGCTAGTCAATTTCTAAAAATGGTGACCGGCCAGGAACATGCTAATGAAGCACGGGATATTTAAATCCTGTGCTTCATTTGCAATTTCGGTCGCCCTCATTAGCCTCCCTAGATCGAACTAGGGGGCTAGTGTAGATGTACCCTATGTCTATAAGGTGCCACTGGACTTCTCGGTGTTTAAGCACTTTAGAAAGGAGGTGGATATCATTACCCCGTGTTACAAACTGGGGACACTGTGGCACAGAAAGGGTGAAGTGATTTGCCCAGGGTCGTCCAGTTGGCCAGTGGCAGGCTCGGAATAGAAACTAAGCCTCCTGAGTCCCAGTTGAGTGCTCCCACTGTCAATGCTACCTAATATAGGACTAGATGCTCTCATTTAAACTTCTCTGTCTCCACTTTCTCCCTTCCTGTGGGTATATCTTACTACCTGAACCACAGGGGTGACTTTCTGGCATTGAAATACATCTCTGCAAACTCTGCAGTTCAGCTTGAATCAAATCCCCGTGACCGTCAGAAATTCTGCCTGTCCAAAAAGGGATAGAGAATGTCTTATTGCCTGTGTATAAACCCATGGAGTGCCCATATCTTGAGTACTGCGTGCAGAGGTGGTCGCCTCATCTCAAAAAAGATACCTTGGCATTGGAAAAAGTTCAGAAAAGGGCCACAGAAATGATTAGAGGTTTGGAACAGCGGCCATAGGAGGAGACAGTAATACAATTTGTACTTTTCAACTTTGAAAAGAGACTAAGAGGGGGATATGATAGAGGCCTATAAAATCATGACTGGTGTGAAGAAAGTAAATAAGGAAAAGCAATTTACTTGCTCCCATAACACAAGAATTAGGGGTCACCAAATGAAATTAGTAGGTAGTAGATTTAAAAGAAAGGGTACGGCTAGACTATAAGTTTTGTCGGAAAAAGGTACGCAAAATGCACAGTGCATTTTGCGTATCTTTTTCTGATGCTTTTGTCGGAAGAAGCTTTTCTGATATTTGGCCCACCTAGACTGGGCCAAATGTCAGAAAAAAACCCTCTTTCGGAAGCCCCATTCTTCCTCGTAGAATGAGGAATACAGGGGCTTCCAAAAGAGTGTGTTTGCTCTTCCGCAAAAAAAAAGGGGAAGAACAAATGCGTTCCAGTATCCCAAAACCCTCCCGCAGTCTAGCCATACACAAACAAAAGGGATGTTTTTCTTCACACAGTGCATGGTCAACCTGTGGAACTCCTTGCCAGAGGATATTCGAAGACCAGGACTTTAACAGGATTAAAAAAAAAAATTAATGGAAGTTAGGATGGGTAGGAATGGTGTCCCTAGCCTCTGTCAGAAGCTGGGAATGGGTGATGGGATACATCACTTGATTCCCTGTTTGTTCCCTCGGGGGCACCTGATATTGGCCACTGTCAGAAGACAGAATATTGTGCTAGTGGACCTTTGGTCTGATCGTATGGCCATTCTTATGCTGTAATCATAGGTATATGAGCTTCTGCCTCAGAATTAGCTATTCTCAATTAGTGAAGGCAAACTCCATCCATGCAGGGATATGTCTTGTAGGGCCCCAAGGCACCCAGTAAAAGCCAAAGGACAACATGGGGCAACACAAAGTCTTTGTTTCGCAGCATTGCCTGTGAAACAGCCATCGAGGATTCATCAGAAGCGACTGACTCTGTGATGCTCCAAAGGCAATGTTTATTCTCATGCAAACAACAAGAAAGCACACGCGCAAAACACTAAAACTGGCACTAAACCTGTTCATTCCATAAAATGGGTAAGGCCAGATTCAGAATCACCGGGGAGTGCCTTTTCTCCAGGTCAGCCCACGAGCAGGCCTACTGAAATCAGTGGGGCTGAGTGTGGAGTACAGGCCTACTTAAAATAAACCCTGGTCTGAGAATATTTTCAAGACTAAAAGAAAAAAAATCCACCGGGACAAATTAATCAGTTTTGTTTTTGTTTTTGCGTTTTGTTTCAGTGTCCGAGGATGAATTTGGCACGTGGCTTTTAGCTAAACAGCTCCATGTACAGAGGGGCGTGTATTTAATGCCATCCTGAAAGTTTTGGTTTGGTTAAAAGTCAAAGAAGCTTGTCGGAAGAAGCTTTTCTGATATTTGGCCCACCTAGACGGGGCCAAATGTCAGAAAAAAACCCCTCTTTCGGAAGCCCCCTTCTTCCTCATAGAACGAGGAATACAGGGGCTTCCAAAAGAGCGCGTTTGCTCTTCCGCAAAAAAAAAGGGGAAGAACAAATGCGTTCCGGTATCCTGAAACCCTCCCGCAGTCTAGCCATACACAAACAAAAAGGAAGTTTTTCTTCACACAGTGCATGGTCAACCTGTGGAACTCCTTGCCAGAGGATATTCTGAAGACCAGGACTTTAACAGGATAAAAAAAAAAAACCCTAGGTAAATTAATGGAAGTTAGGACGGGTAGGAATGGGGTGAGAACGATCAGCAACTAGAAATGAGCCCCAACAGTTTCCTCGCTCATGCCTATGTTTGTGCTGAACATATTCTCAATACATCAGTCACTGGGAGTTTAGCCTGCATGAGGGCGGGAGGAGCAGCAGGTCATCAGGGGTGAAAGTACAGCCCACTCCCAAAGAGAATGACATCACTGCAAATACGGATTGATTGATGCTTTAGCAACATTCTGGGAAGTACCATCTTCTAGAGCAGGGGTCTCCAACCTTTTTAAGCACGGGATCACTTTTTGAATTTAAACGCAATCCAGGATCCACCTCAAACCTAAAACATTCTTGCCCTGCCTCCTTCTGGCCCCTTCTCCAAGGCCCCGCCCCTGCTCACTCCATCGTCCCTCCCGACCCTCACTCACGTTGATCAGCTGGGGGTAGAGGTTTAGGGTGCAAGGGAGGGGGATGTGGTCTCTGATCTTGGGATTGGATTTGGATTTGGAGTGTGCCAGGGGTTCTGAGCTGAGCCTGGGGCAGGGAGTTGAGGCGCAGGATGGGTGCAGGCTCTGGGAGGGAATTTGGGTGCAGGGGGACTCAGGGGCTTGGGGTGCAGGAGGGGGTTCAGGACTGGGGCTGGGGTTTGGAATGCAGGCTCCAGCCAGGCACCATTTACCATAGGTGGCTTCTGGATGGTGGTGCACGGGGCTAAGGCAGGCTCACCCCTACTCGGGCCCTGCCCCACTCCTAAAAGCAGCCAGAAAACTCTCCATCCCTGCCCCCCCTCTGCTCTGTGGAGATAGGGTACACGGTGGAAGGAGGGTCACCCTGACATCAGCACCCCTTCCTCTTCTTCCCATGCCCTGCACAGCAAGCAAGCGGCTCCTGGGCCTAGGGGGTGGGGGCAGTTCCACAGCAGAGGGCAGGAGCAGCATGGCAGTGCTGAAAGTGCTTTGCGGAAAAGCGTCCGTGGCCAATCTAGACACACTTTTAGAGTGCTTTTGCGGAAAAGCGTCCTGCCAATCTAGACGCTCTTTTCCGAAAATGCTTTTAACGGAAAACTTTTCCGTTAAAAGCATTTCCAGAAAATCATGCCAGTCTAGACGTAGCCTTAGTCTTTTTCTTATCCGTAGAGTCAGGAAAGTGCCACATGATGGTCCACGAATATTCATTCGCCTTTTAAAACGAATCAGCGAAACATGCGCCATGCCCCTTTGGCTTCCACAAAGGTTTCCCAGATCGAGTGTGCCTTCCCTCGTGTTTGGCAGGGGGCCGATTTTAAAATTCACACTCCTGAACAGTCACATCTGAAAGTCCTCATTACAAGTCACGGTGGCGTGGCGCCTCACAGGGAATTAGGCACTTCAGTCCCATTGATATTAATGGGGGTTAGGCACCTTTTTTGTATCTGAGCCACATATCTAGCCATGGAATGGAACAATACCATATGACTTGGATAACCAATTATAATTGGCCAATACAGCTCTAATTTAGAATATCGAGTGCTGAATATTTATGTCAGACTCTTCCTGCTCAGTCCATAATGTCAAAAAGATTCACCCCCCGCAAAGCTACGTCTGCACTGCATTGCTTTTTTGAGATACTAGACGTATCCCGAAAAAGCAACTCTGTGTCCATGTCTGCTTTTCCGATTTTTTTCCCAAAAGAATGCACATGCTCTTTCGCCATCCCTGCAAACCTTGTTCGACGAGGAATAAGGAAGGGATGGCTCAAAAGAACACTTTCTTTCGCAATTTGGCGCCATGTAGATGCGCCAAATTTCCAAAGAGCCTCTTTCGAAAGTAAATCGGAAAAAGATACGCAATTTGCATGCCACAAATTGCGTATCTTTTCCTGATTTAACAGTGCAGTCTAGACATAGCTTAAAATTCAAAAAACGTAAAAAACAACGAATGGTCCTGCAGCACCTTTGAGACTAACAAAACATGTCGATGGTGTCATGAGCTTTCGTGGACACAGCCCACTTCTTCAGGTGACTGGAGTTTTAAAGGGCTCAGGTTCCAAATAAATAGCAGAGAAACAGAGGGGATGGGAATGGGAAGGAAAGGAGGGAAAAAAAGGAGTGCTTTAGAGTTCTCTCTATCAGCTTCATTTAGGATGGAAATGCTAATTGATTATTCTTTTCCCCTTTCCTTTCACTCCCCATCTCTCTAAGGTGCTGCAGGAGTATTTGTTGTTGGTTTTTTGTTTTTTTTAAATTACAGACGAACACGGCTACCCCTCTGAAACTTTACAACATAAAATTCCAGGAAGTTGCAAGATAGTTGTTCGCCAAGCTGCTAAACAGTCTACAGTCATGGGATTACTTTCTTATTCCAAATGAATTACACAAAATTCTATATTCAAAGGGCTACTTTTCAGCACACCAAAAGTATAGCCTCCTACCTAGATTCACTCTCAGCAATATTCTATGCACATTAGCAATCAGCGAAAGAACTAATTACTTGCACCGAGTCAATAGTTCAATTCATATCCGTGAAGACCATTGTCTACCTAGGGCTAAATTCTGACGGCTGTTATAAAGCTGGAGCCATTCCTCTGAAGTCAGTGAGCTCAGGTGTAACAGGGATTAGATTTTGACCTGAAGCTATTATCATTAAAAGAGTTCTTGAGTTAATCACAGGAAAAATACAAGATACAAGTTCCTCATTTCTTTGTACTGACAATAATGATTGTTTGCTATTTTATCTGAGCTGGACAGAAAGTACCATTAAGGAAGAAAGAGGAAATTAGTTTTATGGACCATACCCACATTTCTCTAGATGAGAAAAAAATTCCCTTCTAGTCCTCTGCATTATCATTTTTCCTGGCATGATATCAGCTTTCATTGCACATTTTTTACTGTTAGGTATTAAGTTTATGGCTAAGAAATGTGACTTCTATGGCAGCCTTCAGTGGTAATAAAACACGGGGATGTGTTTGTAAGACGCGTGGGGTTTTTTTTTCAAGGAAGTCACAGGCAAACCAACCTGCAGTCCCGGAAGAAGAGTGACAGCCACATTTCAAGATATTCCTCGGCCCTGCTCCAGGGTTGTGACTCGTGGGGCTAACACAAAAGGGGAAGGGAGTGCCTGGAAGGTGAGCAATTCTTGGACATTGGAATCTGATGTCGAAAATTTCCCTAAAAATAAATGGAGTGAGTGAGCTCTTGCAAGTCACCCAGCATTTTGCGGTTCTGCTTCCCTTTTAATTTGCATTTGCACCTGGTTCTTCAGCGCACAGGCAAGGAGTACTTGTTAAGAAGATGGAGGTTTTTTTAATCCAGGGGGGATTATTTTTCCCCTTAGCCATTTTGAGGCATGAAACTGACGCGGGATCCCTGCCCCTCTGTAAAGAGGAAACAGTAACGACCTCTGCACCCCACCCTGTCCCCGCACCCTCTTCTTGCCTTATCCCGGCTTGTATTAAATGCCCCTTGTGCGGGTTCTGTCTTTTCCCCTTATGTGCAGGGAGAGGGGAAAGTGACCCTATTGCACACCACAGTGTAATTTCTACAGATATCAGGGTCCAGCTGGAGTGCAAGCCACACACATTCCTACAGAAGGCGTCACTCACTCACTCTTTAACCCTTTGCACGCTGGTGGCGTCCAAACAGCCGGCCGGATGACTACCTTGAGGGGATGTTATGTCGGTTCAGCTTGCTGAAGGGCTGACTGTTGATGCGGCCGTTAAAAATGAGACACGTCCTACTCAAATCGCAGAGTTTCTCAGTCTCCCTTGGGGACCACGCGACGTCCTTGATTTACCCGCATGGGTTTCGTAAAAGACTCAGAGGTAGGAGCGGAGAATCGCGTCTCTCTTGGCAGTGGCCCCGTGGGGCGAGCCCTCTGGCCGCAGGGTCACAAACGGCAGGAAAAACCCCAGCTGAGTGACGCCCACTGGGGCATATTATTCAAGCCACTTCCAGGCCAACAAAGGGCCTTGGTGTTCGAACTGGCAAACTCCCGCCAGCTCCCTGGCGGGCCAGGACTAGGCAGGTCAGAGGTTGGTCCCAGCTAGCCTGAAATCATGAGCCGATAGAGTCCCACCCGGAAATGGGCCGAACCATTTGGGCCTCTGATTTTCGGTTGGATGTTCAAACCTCCGGAATGTTAGGACAGTTGCTGGGAGGCTAAAGGCAACGCCCCTCAAATCCACTAGGGTTCCCGGCATCCGAAGAGGCTGGACCCCCCAAGCATTTCTTAGACTTGGATTGGCCAGATTTTCTTCGTACAGCAGATCGACATCAGAATCTCTGCCAGGCTGGGCTGATCGCCCCAGTATATAGCGGCTGCCATGTCCTCCCATTGCCACCCTGCCTCATGCATGGCACAGGAGCATGGCGGGAGGAAAGAGGATGTAGCCAGGTTCTCCCTGTTTGCATATATATTTGCATGTATATACAACCACACTTAAGTTGTGGCTCTCAGCATGTGCTGTGAGTATCATTGTGGCCCCTGGGACTTCCAAAATTGAATAGCCCTGATCTAGACGGTGCTTGGTCCTGCCGTGGGGGTAGGGGACTGAACTTGATGACCTCTCGAGGTCCCTTGCAGTTCTAGTGTTCTACGATCCTATAGTTTTCAGGCTGCCTGATTTCGAAAGAACCCACTATTCCAAAACATCCCTTACTCCTCGTGGAATGAGACTTACAGGGATGTTGGAACAGCGAGCCCGAAATAATGGGCTTGCTGTGAAGACACAGGATAGCTATTTCGGGGTGCTTTGGTATCCTGAAATAGCGATGCAGTGTAGATGTAACCTGAGAGCTGGCAACACTCCTTCCCTGGGCAAAGTGAGTCTAGCTTAGCAGCAACTTTTGCAGATTGTGCAGAGGGAAGGTGCAAAATGGAGACTGATCCTTCTAAAAGGAGAGAGAAAAATAGAACGGCATAGTTTCCACCCTCTGTGACACTGTTCTTGTCCTGCTATCAAACGTGGTCACAACTTGTTGCCATACGCAGGAGGACTGGGTTTTTCTTTTGAGATTTAATAATTCCAGGGTTTAAAGTTCTGACTTTTTGTCATTGGATTCGAAAGCATCGAATTGGGCTTTTCAAGCTTTCCCTGACCCAAACTTTCCTGCTGTGTGAATGCAGAGCAGTCATATCTCATATGTAGCCTTAGGCCTATTGCAGGGGCTGAAATTCAGCCCTAGGATTTAATTCTGCCCCTGACACTAACTCACTGGATGACCCTGGGCAAGTCACTTTGCCTCCTTGTGCCTCATTTTTCACAAAGTTACTCACTTTGCAAGTGTGGTCATGCTGTGGATAACCTGAGTGCTTAGCTGACATCCAGGGATTGACGGTAGCATATGTCCCATGTGCTGCACTAAGAGGCTGGCTCCAGATTGCTGAGAAAGACAGTGTGCACTGTACCGCACAGTCTGCATCCACACCGAAGCTCAAAGTGCCTGATATTTTACCCTGGCTTCTGCAGCCGGCAGAGAGACCCTGTTCCAGAAAACAGAAGGACTTCTCCTCTTCGGTTCCCCAGTCCTGTGGGCAACCCCAAGTCAACACCCACCCCCGCTCGCTGCAGCCGAGTTGCATAGTGCCAATCCGGTGGGAAGCATTGCTGTCAAAGCTGCCCCTTTCTGACTGACCTTCCCCTTCATCTCCCTGCTTTCTCTGGCATTCCCTTTTCTCCTCCTGACATACACGGCACTGCCATTCATCAAGGAGGAGGAGGAGTGATTGGAACAGCTTGCCAAGGGAAAAGGGAGATTCTCCATTTCTTGGCACCTTCAGATATGGACCGACTGTCTTTCCTGGAGCAAGTCACATGGCACGTACTGGTCTCAATACCGGAGCAGCTGGATGCAATTCTATGGTCTGTGTTATACACAGGGGCTACGCCTTCACGGCGAGTTTTTTCGGCAGAAGATATGCTAATGAGGGACTCATCAGCATGAGCTGTGATCATCTCATTACATAAGAACATAAGAACGGCCATACTGGGTCAGACCAAAGGTCCATCTAGCCCAGTAGCCTGTCTGCCGACAGTGGCCAGCACCAGGCGCCCCAGAGAGGGTGGACCGAAGACAATGATCAAGCGATTTGTCTCCTGCCATCCCTCTCCAGCCTCTGACAAACAGAGGCCAAGGACACCATTTTATCCCCTGGCTAATAGCCTTTTATGGACCTAACCTCCATGAATTTATCTAGCTTCTCTTTAAACTCTGTTATAATCCTAGCCTTCACAGCCTCCTCTGGCAAGGAGTTCCACAGGTTGACTACACGCTGTGTGAAGAAGAACTTTCTTTTATTAGTTTTAAACCTGCTACCCATTAATTTCATTTGGTGTCCTCTAGTTCTTCCATTTAGGGAACTAATAAATAACTTTTCTTTATCCACCCTCTCCACACCACTCATGATTTTATATACCTCTGTCATATCCCCCCTCAGTCTCTTCTTTTCTAAACTGAAAAGTCCCAGTCTCTTTAACCTCTCCTCATATGGGACCCGTTCCAAACCCCTAATCATTTTAGTTGCCCTTTTCTGAACCCTTTCCAAGGCCAAAATATCTTTTTTGAGGTGAGCATATTTTCTGCCATTTCTTTTTGCACATGGGTTTTTTGCACAAAACCCCCCCATCCATACTGCTTCTTTTTGTGCAACAACCCCTTGCACAAAAAGAAATGGCAGAAAACATGCGAATGAGATCGTGACTCATGCAAATGAGTCCCTCATTAGCATATTTCCTGCTGGAAAAAACTCGCAGGGAAGACGAAGCCAGGAGCGAACTGGATGATTTAATATTCTCTGCTGCTTTTTAAAATCTATTACTCAGCACTGAGCGTGAACATACGAACGGCCAGACTGGGTTAGACCAGTGTCCTGTCTGCTGACAGTGGCCGATACCAGCTTTCCCAGTGGGAGGGATCACAACAGGGAATCCTCATGTGATCCCTTTCCGTCACCCACTTGCAAAGGTGGGGCAGCATGAGGAGGGTGGGGCCAGGGCTGCTGGGAGCCTGGGGTGGAGCTGGAACTGGGTCGTGGGACAGAAGGGGGTTTCCTGCAAAGCCCTTTGTGGGAGAGGATGCGGATGACATCATCCGAGTGGGTCTGCCGCGCCCGCCTGCGTTTTCCTCTGAAGCAGCTGGCGCCGGACACGGTCGGAGACGGGCTCCTGACTCATGCAGTGGGGCACGTCCTATGTTCTTAGGCAGGAGGAGGTTCGGGAAACTGATGCGGCAAGGCCCTGACACATGCATTGGCCGTGCAAAGTGCAGGAGACGCCTCAGCGCCCGTTTCGTCTCTGCCAAGGCATGATGCGACGAAGCCAGGCATGGAGGACTTGGGACTCAGATGCTGGACCCCCAAACAACAAGCCACTGGCAGCTTGAATGGCTTCCCCGACAGGCTGAGCGCTGCTGATACCCCGAGGCCCATGAGTGAAGACACTGCACCTTCTGCTTCACCCCCCCTCCCCACAGCTGGTGCGAGGCATGTACACCTGTGCAAAGGGAGTGCCGAACGCTGCCGTTCTTTGGGAGTTATTTGAAAGCTGGTCACGGTGGGGGGATGGGAGGGCGTGCGCCCTGCTGACACAGAACCAGAATAAATCTTTGTCCCGATCGCTGCAGACCAAAGTAACTGGGCTTGGTTCTCTGGCTGCTTACACTGATGTGAATCAGAAGTAACGCCATAGACGTCAAGGGTGCTCCAGTCAGGGATATGAACCAGTATACAGGAGAGGAGAATATGCCTTACTAAGTCTCACACAGCTCAGGAGCAAGCCAGGGAAACATCGTGAGCTGAACCTATGGTCCCAGTATTTGGTCCAGTGGTAGCACCAAACTGAGCAGTGGTAACCTTCTGCAAGGAAACTTCTGTTCTTGGCATCTTATTCCTGGAACCGTGTTGGCTACACTGCAGCTTAACCTGCATGTGTGCATGTGATACTGTGATTGACAGTGATTGCATTGTAATACATAGTATACACAACTCTCTGTCACACACACACACACACACACACACACACACACACACACACACACACACACACTCCCATTTTCCTCCCAGCAGCAGACCATACACAGAGGCGGCCCGTCCACACACACACACACACACACTCCCATTTTCCTCCCAGCAGCAGACCATACACAGAGGCGGCCCATCCATATAGGCGAGCTAGGCGGTTTCTAGGGCGCCAAGTTAAATGGGGTGCCAAATGGTGGCACAATATCATCGAGCGGTTTGGAGGTGGGGGTGCCGATTGCCTGGTTCGCCTAGGGCGCCAGTTGCTGGCAGCTAGTCTAGGGCCGCCCCCAACCATGCAACACAGTGGGCTGCTCCCTAGAGATTGGTTTTCGTAACCCGGCTTCCAACAGGTGTGAAACAAACGTGACCCCCCAACCTTTGCATTTCCAGGCGAGATTGTTCCGACTCTGCACCACGTGAGCCTGTTGAAGTGACTGGCCCCAGTGCAGGGTGGGGCAAGGTACCGGGCCAAAGGGTTTCTCTCTGTCAGCCAATAGGCTTCATGGTGCATCTGCCATGAAGGGGGAAGGGCTGCTTTCGTCACAGGGGCTGTGGCGTGTGCAGAAGCAGGGTTTGCGGTTTAGGTGTATTGTTCTTTAAAACCTTGCTAAGGGAGAAGTGAGCCGAGAAGCAATAAACTAGAGAGCCAGGCTTAACACTGTATTTGCTATAAAACCGAGTTTAGAAAATCAGTCTCTCTCTCTCTCCTCCCGCCCTCCCGCACACATAACCTCTTATATTGGTAGGCCCACGGCTCCTGTCCTAGGTTTAGAGCAAGCTGACAAATCTATCTCACCCAGACCTGTTTAGGTGCCTTTAAAAGTCCCACTATGTTTCCATCTCCATGGTCAGGCAGGAAACACCATTGAAAATCTTTCCTCCTGCTGCTTACAGTGGGTGGAGGGGAAGGGGCGAGATGGGGGCTCCCAAGTTTACAGATCCTCAGCTCCAGAGAAGATGCTCTTCACAGCTCAAATCCAGCCTGTCTGGGGACCCCTCTTGACTTCACTGGGCTGTGACCGTGGTGCCTCAGTGTGGACTGCAGGCTTGTCTACATGCAGCGTTGCACTGCTCTTCGGGAAGGGGTGGGGTTGGCCTCCTGTGTTAAACCCGTGCAGAAGGCTGCATGTGGACAGGTTCTGGTTTAAACCAGGTTCACTGTAGTTTGGCACCTGTCATAAAATCATAGAATCATAGAGCCTGAAGGGATCTCAGGAGTCATCAAGTCCAGATCCCTGCCCAAGGCAGGACCGATCCCAACTCAATCATCCCAGCCAGGGCTTTGTCAAGCCGGGACTTAAACACCTCTAGGGATGGAGATTCCACCACCTCCCTAGGGAACCCATCCCAGCGCTTCCCCACCCGCCTAGGGAAATAGTTTTTCCTAATATCCAACCTAGACCTCCCCCACTGTAACTGTCGATGATAAGCAAGCAGGAAGTCTCTTGCAATCCAAAATGAGCATCCGTCCAGGGGGTTGCAGTGGCTTGGTGGAACCAAAGCAAATCTGTGTGTTGATCACTCCTTAGAGGCCTACTGCTATGCAGGCTGTACCGTTTTAGTCTATAGTAATACAGTCACACACACACACACACACACACACACACACACACACACACGTACGTTTCCTACATTCACTCTCATATATACATGTTTGCGTGTATGTGTACATGCAATACTGTAACTGACAGGTAGATATGAGATCTTCATATATAATGTACACCTCCCCATACACACACTCCTTTCTAATTTTTTTTTTAAATTTGCCATGCGGTAATCGGCTGCTCCACACAGGAAAGGGTTAAGTCTTTGCAAAGGTCTTGTTTGAGGTAGAGTGAATTTTAACCACCACACACATAACGAATGCAAAACAGGCTGAGTTGCTGGTGAGATGCCAGGAGCACAAGAGAGGGGCTGCTGAATTTTAATGATTCATTATTGCATGGAAGGCCTTTGTCTTCCTTTATCCGGTGCACAATAAAAGAATTAATTGGACAGAAAATGGCAGGGCAAAGAACTGACAAGTCATTAAGAGGTTCTGAATGGCTGATTACATGCACATTGGGGGTGGAATTTCAACGGCACTGTTTCGGCGAGGCCTGCAGAATAATAATGGAATGGCACAGTTTATATTTTGTATGCAGTACCAGAAAGGCCTTTATGTTGGCATTGTGATGCTATTTATTATGCTGTCTATTTAGCCATTGTCGGCATTGTGTTTGCAACGAGAATGCACAAACAAAGTTGGATTTTTTTTTTTACCGTCGCAAAGGCAAAATAATTGGGAATGAGAATCTCCCTGAACAAATAGTTTTATTAATTTTTTTTGTCTAGAAACGGCAGTAAATATTTGGACTGGGGAAAAGCAACTTCTTAAAAAAAAAAAGAACTAATAAACGTCTTTCTTTGCCCCTCCTCCCAAGCAGTACCCATTTGATGGGAGCTGTAGGCAGCTGGTTGGATCTCTCTAAGCTGTGGGGAGCAGAGCAAAGGAGGCAGTTGAAGAAAATCCAGCCAACTGGAATTATTGGTAGTTAGGATGTTCACTGAACATCACGTCCATAGCCCCTGCAAGTCAGTTTCTGCCAAGATGGTGGTGGTGTTGCTGTCAAGGATTTGCCTTTGCGTTATGATATAAACACACACATGCCGAGACGGGACCGTATACAAAATCCCAAGTTTGCCAGGTATATTAGATTCAGGGATTCTTAGAGTACAACACATATGACTATGAAATTGGAGGATAGTCCCATGGCAACATTGTGTTTGTTGCTTGTGTGCACGCCACGGGTGGGGGGGGAAGCAATGCTAATTAAGATGTATCAGCCAGTTCTCCTGGTAAGTCATTGAAGCATGTTGAAAGTGGAAGGTTGCCGCCTTTAAATAACCCAAAGGTCTGTACACGATATTTTTTTTCCAGGCCTTTCCTCAAAAGCTCATGGAGGATAATAATTGCTGGCAGCTTTCTCCCCATCTTTACAGTACAGGCTCACCTTGGGTTTGATTGCCAACACACGCAGCTGGGGTCTTCCTTTCTTACATTGTTTTCATGGAATTTTGTTAGCTTCACGGTGGTTTTCCTTGGCTAACATTAACTACTCAGAACTTCCACAATATGTAATGATACAATAGTACTTTGCACTTACATGGTGTTTTCCATCTCAGGGTATTTTCTATGGAATGCTTTAAGCCTGGGGAGGTTGGTACATACTGCTATTCTCATGAAACAGATGAAGAGCATCGGGCACTGAGCTATGCAGAACCAGATCTGAAATCCATAGTCAGAGCTTCTGCTGACTTCAGCTGGATCTGGCTTTAAGTGATGTGCCCAACGTCATAAGTGGCCTGTGGATGCAGTTCACCAGAGGTAGCCTCTGGCGGGCCCCCAGCACTTTGTTTACTAGCATGTTTGCAGGTATGGTGGCTTATAGCTCCCATTGGCCGCAGATTGCCGTTTCCGGCCAATGGGAGCTGCGAATGGCTGTACATGCAGGTAACTAAAGTGCTGGGAGCCATTATTGTCCACCTCCGTACCACGGCTAAGTCCCAAAAGACTATTATGGGGATTTAAGTGCCATAACTTCTTGTCCAGTTTGTTGACTCACTAAGTGAATCTCAGACGTGCATTTTCTGGAAGCAATGTCTCTTTCACGGTTATTGATAGGAAACGGGACATAATATCCATATTTAAGATGCCCCTCACCTATCCTGATCAACTAGGTCTTGATTGGTAGCAACAGTCTCTTCCTTCTGGCCTTCAAGCATAACCCTGGCTGTAGTGCTTAATGGTTATGTCACCACTGTGGAAAATATGCCATGTCCGGCCAATGCATTGTCAGCAAGAGGGTGGGGAAAGAGAGAGAGAGAGAGAGAGAGAAAGAAGCACCCAGGAGTGTATCCGGAATCTGAGACGTTTCAAAGGGGTATCCATGTTAGTTCCAGCAAAAACAACAGTCATGTAGCCCCTTCAAGACTTTTACTTTTATTAGGAAAAACTTAAAAAACAACAAATAGTCCTGCAGCACCTCAGAGACTAACAAAACATGTTGAAGGTGTCATGAGCTTTCGTGGGCACAGCCCATTTCCTCAGATGGTTGTGTCCATGACAGCTCACGATACCAGCTACGTGTTTTGTTAGTCTTTAAGGCACTGCAAGACGGTTTGTTGTTTTTTAAGTTGTTCCAGTGACAGGCTAACTCGGCTGCTCCTCTGAAGCTTTTGAACATTGAGTAGGGCAGATGCTTTCCTGGGCTGGAGCCTCTTGGTCAGATGCATGAAATGGGCACTTCAGTTTGTCCGGGATAGACACACATGCAACGATGGGAGTGTGGCATTACTCTGGGGAGGACGAATGCCAATAAGGTTAATTCAGTTGGGGGGGACGTGGTTCTCTCCCAACAGTGGATGAGAAGGTCATAAGATCAAAAGGGGGAAATTACTTTTTTTAGTGATCCAGCCACTCCCAGGCTCTACTCAGACCCAGTTTGGTAGTGTCAAATTGCACATGAATTCCAGCTCTGCAGTATCCCGCTGCAGTCTGTTTTGGAAGGGTTTTTTTTGCTGAAGGATGGCAATTTTCAAGTCACTGAGGGTATGTCTACACTACCCTCCTAGTTCGAACTAGCAGGGTAATGTAGGCATACCGCACTTGCAAATGAAGCCCGGGATTTGAATTTCCCGGGCTTCATTTGCATAAGCGGGGCGCCGCCATTTTTAAAACCCCGCTCGTTCGAACCCTGTGCAGCGCGGCTACACGGGGCACGAACTAGGTAGTTCGAACTAGGTTTGTCCGATGTCCATGGCGGCGGGGGATTGCTGGCACATGTATAGATGTGCCGGCAATGGAGGGGCTGATGTGGTTAGGCCCAGCGATGGTGCTTTGGGGAGATGTGCCGCTCATTTCCACCAGGGAAGGATCTGGCCCATTCAGGCCCACCAATGGGGTGAGGGTGGGGGCAAAGGGGACAACTGCCCCGGGGCCCAGCCATTCTAAAGGGCCCAGGGCTCCTGGTTGCCACCGCTACTGTGGCAGTAACAGCACCCCGAGCCCCGGGCCCTTTAAAACGCTGCTGGAGCTCCACGTGGCACATTCTGGGTGGCTCTAAGGGTTGGGGGGGCAGTGGGGTACATGGCAGGTTGGGCTGAGGGTTGCTCCTGCCCCTTCCACCTGAGGCCCCTCCCCTTCCACCTAAGGCCCCGCCCCTTCTGGGACTGTGGAGCCACCCTTCCGCACTTTGTCCAGGGGCCCGGAGTGGCTGTTGTTCCCCCTCCCCCGCCCCAGGCTGGGCCCATTGTTATGCTTATCTCTTCCTTTTATCAGTAACGTAGCTAGGGGTGCCTAATATCTGGAGCAGGAGAGGGCTTTAGACGTCAGTTAGATGGATGAGCTGCAATCTGAAACTTGGTAGCTAAAAGTGAAAAGGAAAATGGGATTCTGGAAAAAAAAGGCCAGTCTTCATAAGACTAAAGCCCCTTGCATTTTCTGGGATAACGGTTTCAAAAACAGTTAGGGGTATCCTTTGTTCTGGAGCGCAAGGGCATGTCAAAAAACCAAAAACACGTGGGAGGAAAGGTAGCGGGTTCCACTGGAAATTGCAACGGTCCTCCGGAGGCTTCAGCGTCTTAACAGTCGGAAAGAAGAGAAAATGCAGCCGTTCGCACGCCTCGGTTCATGCTGCAGCAGATAAGGAGGCAGATGGGAAAGCTGTTCCTAACCTAAAGGCCCTTGCGAAGGAATGCCAGTTCAAAGGCCACTTCTGGGTTGGGCGGAGAGGAGTTGTGGGGGTGAGCCACAACCGAACCCCACTGGAGGCGGCCCATATGTTTTGTCACACGTCTTTGCAATGTTTGAGGCCCCTCTGTCACTTGCGGCACCGAAACCTACAAAATGAAGAACCCCCCGCCGCCCCCAGCAGGATGGAATTTCCAAACAGCCCATTTCGGTTGTCCTTGCCGTTCTAAGTCAGTGCTCACGATGGCTGCTAGAATGAAGCCTCACGAAACCTAGTTCTAGGAACCTAGCATATGCCTAGGATCCAGCATGCCTTGCTTCCTGACACCGTCTTGGGCACAGAGTTGAAGGCTGCAAGGGAGGTCAGATCACATGATCTGCTGGCCTCATTCCAACCCCATCAGCACACCAAGCCCGACAACTGTGTCATAGCCTTGATCCGGCCACCGATAGCTACCGAGAGGGGAGTCCGATTTCTACACACCTCTGGCTGCTGCGCTATTTTGGCCAAGAAGAGAGACAAGTACGTTGCTAGTTCCTGTGACATGACAACTTGTCCAGTAGGAATGGAACTGAGATGAAGCTGCCCATGTCTCACAGGCCATTGAGCAAGGTTTGCTGGATAAAGGATTTTCTGGCACAACTCAAATGGGGTGGATTCAGTAGAGTAACCCACAGGTGAAAGGTTTTGTAGCCCTTTATCAGTCCTTTGGGAATGACCCTTCTTACCACCAACATGTCCCCTCTGCCAGGAGGCACTAGGGACTTGGAACTCCATTGAGAATCTCGTAGGGATGTAAAAGCGTGGTTAATTGGTTAAATGTCACGTTTAACCTATTGAACAGGAGGTGGACTGGGGGGCAGGAGCGGGGGGGCGCCCTCCAGCCCGACTGGGCCTGTTCCAGCTTGGCTGATCCTGCCACAGATGGTGGCTGCTCCAGCACACCAGTTATCCATCACAGTGATAACTGGTAACAGTGATGCTTACTGGTTAACCAGTTAACTATTCATCGCCCTAGAATCTGATGCTACAAATGAGGAAATGTAGATTGGAGTAAAGCGGAACCCAAGTCATGAATTAAAGATTGTGGAAAGTTTGGAAGAGCTGAAATCTAGGAGGGGGGTGGGGGAAAGAGGGTTGGGGTTAGTCCATTAGACAGGTGAAATCAGGTGAGATATTCAGATCCAGAATCTAAACTTCCCCAAAGTTTGTGTGTGTTTGGCTACCAAATGGTTAAAAATGTATTCTAAAAAAAGAAACATAAACATACCAAAATCCCCTTAGGGAAGCATGTTTATTTTTTTAATTAAAAGAACATTCTAGCGGTGGATGGTTGTATGCTATTCCTGGCCCATGCAGAGAAGACGAAGGGCAGTCCTTTTTCTGAACCACTGGAAATGAAAGGCCATTGTAGCTGGCTTTGCCTGGGAGCAGTGTTCTCAGTAAACTGGGCGCTTGAACAGCCACTCAGAAGAGATTCAAATGCCACTCAGCTGATTAGGAGAGCGTCCACAGTTAGGTTTTATGTCTCTATTGGTGGTGCACATTCAGACATGCCTCGGTGCACATACAAATTTATTCCACACATGGATGGAAAAAGATTAGAGGGAACATTGCCTGGGAGGAATTGCATTGATCAAAAAGTTCCTCCTCTACTGCAGAAAAAGGTGAGTTTGTTAAAAGTAATTAATAAAATATAGTTCAGTTGCTTAGCAGAAGTGACTTTCATTAGTGTGAGATGATGTAGTGTTAAGGCTCAATTCCCCAACCTGGCACTTTAAGTGTAGATATAGGGGCTGGCTAGTAGAATAAACTCTGTAAGAACCTGTCTCTGTAACTCCCAGAGACAAACTTATCCAGTTTCAGTTTCTCTGAGACCCAAAAAGAAAGATGAACGGTTTGCAGCCACCACCACCAAGTGCTACTTTTCAGTCTTTCAGGCTCTTTTATGAAGTTTCTGCACTTCAGAGGACTTGCCTGAATTAAAACCATTACAAGTCCTTCTGGAAAGTAGAGAATAAAGCTCTGATTGGTCATATTATTCGCATGGCAGGTTTCCCAGCTGGGAACAAGTCCTGTGTAACACCTTAGAGGAAAATGGTCGCAGTGCTGGGCAGCAGATGAGTACTGAGAGAACAGGGTTCCTGACAATGCCTGGTGTTCAGGAGGAGGTTTTTCTTTCTTTTAGCACATGAGGTATGGGGGAGTTTTGCTTTGGGGATCAATGGCGCCACTGGGACTCAGGTCAGCTTTATGTTGCTCGGGGATGTGGATTTTTCATATTCCTGCTTGACGAAGCTTCACCAACCTAAGACCAGTGTAGGCCAGGTCTTTGTGGGGGCAGGAGGCCGAGGATGTTCTAAATCCTGGTCAGAATTCCTCTTTTTCTGCTAGTGCATGACGTCAGTTATTGTGACTCACAGCCAATGTGGGCTAGGCCACCATACTAACCTGTAACTGAGGGCAGGATTGTGATTCAGACTATGCACCGGGCCAGAGTAAAAAAAAAAACCACACAGTTTTGGTGACAAAAAACTTCCACCTCCCAGGAGATACTTATATCTTTTTCCTCCCTTTATTATCGACAAAGAGCCAGTGTGGAATCTGCCATTTGTTTTGTTGAGAGAACTGGCTTCTGCCAGTATCCCACAATGCCTGCCCACTTGGCTGTGCACAGTGTTCTGTGATCTCTGCTGCCCTACAGGCATGCACTCCTCCCCTTTCAAAGATCCAGGAAGTATCTGACAGCTGAGGGAGCTGCTCCATATGGGGAACAAACAAAGAACAAATCATTAGAATGCTGGGGACTTAAGGACATCATGTCCCGGGGATCCCGGTAGCTCCTCTTCCCCGGCCTTGTCCTCACATGGTGGCTTTACACCCCAAAGCAGTGTGGTGGAACAGAGGACCTCTCCACACCAGAGAAGCAGGGCCATGAGTTCCTTTGCTCGCCCCAAGAGCAGCAGCAGAAGGGGTCCCCTCCTCTCCACGGGAGCAGGGACTCCTCAGTACTTATCTCAGCAGTTGGCACATATCTTCTTGGCTGGGCCGTGCCCTACGGCCACACACAGAGCTCTTGGCTGGGTTTGTATTGGCAGGGTGCACAGCGTGGGAGGTCTTGGAGTTACCGCCCCATTGAGATTCTCCCTTCTCACAGCTGTTGTTCGAAGGGCTGTCTGTGGACTCAGGCCGACACCTCTGCCTTCATCATCTTGAGATCTCATTTTCAAGGTTTTCGTTGCACCATGAGGACTAGAAACCTGCTTCTCATGTGAAATGAAAGCTGCGATTCTCATATTCACGTATCCCCGGGAGTTAGGGCCCTTGGCATGGACTTACAGGGCTGCTGCTCTTGGGCGGAGTAGGGGAACCCGTACTCCTGTCTCTCTGAGGTGGGAGAAGTCATCCTTTCCATCATCCTTCTTTGGGTTATGGCGCAGTGTGAGGGCAAGGCCATGGGGGCGGAGTTACAGGTAGCCACAGGACATGGGGTGCTTAGGGCCCCGGATTGACTCTGGCCCCGTGTCACATCCCACTTTGACAATTCACCCACCCAAGGGAGCCAGCCTGGGAGTCAGACATGACTCTCCTCCCCCTTATCTTGTGGCCCAGTTAAGCTATCCACACCCTGGGGCCAGGCAGGCAGGAGTAATGCCGGGATAATCTTCTGCTTCATCCCTCCTGGGTCAGGAGAACCAGTGGTGTAGCAAGGGGAGGACAGAGGGGGCAGTTGCCCCCGGGCGCCATGCTAGAGGGTGCCAGTTTAGTCCCCCTCTGCTCCCCCTGTCATCCCTCGGCTCGCCTGCTTCCCCTCCTCCTGCCGCTGGCAGCTGGAGCCTTCTCCCTGCCCCCAGCCCAACCCTCCTCCATCTTCCCCGGTGGGTTAGTGTGTGCAGGGGCTGCCCCCAAACTGGATGGAGTGAGGGAAGATGTGGTACAAGCTACCCCCTCTCCCCGGGTCGGGCTCAGCTGTGTGCCAGGTTTGGGGCCCTGCCACGCAGTGTCGGAAGGGGGAAGCGCAAATTTTACCTTTGCCCCCGGGTGCAGAACACCTTTGCTACGCCTCTGAGGAGACCGGACAGAGGCAAGGCATGGGGTCCAACATTACACAGTAGTGTAAAGCCGAAAAAGGAGGAGGGAGAGAACTTGCGGTTCAGAGGAGTGGTTCTGAGGATGGGCTGTAGCTTATAGTTTACATGTCCTCTCTGTGCAGGGCTGTGCTACAAGTCCCGCTCTGATCCTACCATCGCTAAAAGTTGCCTCTGTCCCTGACTCCGTTTTTTTATGTACCACGCACTTCTCCTCGGCTCTTGCCCCACAAACTATTCATTTTCCAAACTCTGTAGAGCATACAAAATACTTCACTAGTTCCAGTGCCAATCAGACACGCCCTTGTCCCATAGCAATAAAGATGCGACTAACACAAGTCATCCATGCAAGGAAACCTTAGCAGCGGGCCCCATATACGTTCCGGAAGAGTCTGTCAGACCAACGGGAGTAGGATAAAGATCCCTTAAGTAATTCAAAGAAACGCAGCTGAGAACACTTTGTTTCCACTCTCTAGAAAGTGTCTCTGGAGTTGGCCAGCTCAGATATTCCTCATGTGCTCAACTGCTGGCAGGGCTGTCCCAAGAGGGTGCAATGCCTGGTGTAACCCATCCCCAATGCCTTCAGTGTGGGGCCAGAGGCAATCCCTCCACCACAGGCCCTGCCCTGCCACCGGTCCTGCTCTACCCTTGCTCTGCCCAGCCCTTTTACCCCCTCCCCTGAGCAACATGGCCTGCAGGATTACCAAGAGGCCTGACAGAGCGGCAGCAGGGTTTGCCTCATCTTCCATTCACTCTTCCCTCCCAGCCCACTAGGCCCCGCTTCTATGTGGCAGCAGGAACTGGGGCACCCTGGGGACGGGGCGCTCTGTTTCCCATCGTCATTGAGGCTATGTCTTCACTTGCTGCGCTGGAGCTCAATCTTCTGGCATTTGATTTAGTGGGTCTAGTTAAGACCTGCTAAATCGAATGCTGAGGGCGTTCGTACTCCTGGCAGTCGTGAGGAGTAAGGGAAGCTGATGGGAGCATTTGCTCCCGTCGGCCTCCCTCTGTGAAGACCGCACCAAGCTCGGCTTAAGGTATTTTATGTAGCTGGAGTTGTGTACCTTAACCCAGCCTTCCTGGTCTTGTGTAGACCTCGTCTGAGGAGCAGAGTGCAGCAGGGTTGGGAGAGGGAGATGTGGTGGCGTGGAGCAGGCTACTGGACTACTCCAGCTCCCGCTGCCGTGCTCAGCCAGGCCCCCCATTAATCCCATGGGCTGTGCTGCTGTGGTCCTGAACAGGACACTCCCTGAGTGCCCCTGCTAGCATGACTTTGTACACACTCTGTGGAGGACGCCGTTTTGCGCTACAAAATGGCAACTTCGGCGCAGCAGGACCCGTTCAGTGAGGAGGGCGGGTCCTTCGTGTGCCAGGCGGCAAAAGTATTGGAATGCTGTCCTGGAGCCTTCCAGGACCACTACATTGCTACAGCCATGCAAGTTAGCCCTCAAATTAATTCTCCAGTGAAGCCAAGACCATGGTCACATGATTTCCCATGATGCCGGGGGGAACCTGTTCTCTTCAATCTCAAATAAAGGCCATTCCGATTGACAGTGTGAGTTTGTTCTCTGGCTAAGTGCATAACAACCTCCCAGAGCTCTGTATTTTAATCCTATGCATTAACAAGCCTTCCTAGCCCTCCTCCACACAGAGGTTTCAGAGTTAATTGAGGGTCTGGCATAAGATTTTTTTTATTAATATGGCACCTGTCCCTCATAGTAGAAGTTTAATGTCGTGCAGCTTCCGTAGTGCTGTGGTTAATATATGCATACTTCTGGGCTGCCTCATTAACATTTCAGTTGCCTCTTTTACATAATAACACAGAGCAGAGGCTCATTTGCATAAAATTAAAAAAAACACCAAATAACCAAATCCTACTGTTATGCAGAGAACGGGGGAGAGAGAGCGAAGGAGCCTATGATGTTATTTGGATCTTGGAAAGGCTTGTGAAAACTACACAGCAGGCATCCGTGCTTTTGGAATAAAACAGGACTTGACCACTTCAATTTATTCATGAAAAATTTAGCTCACTTAATGGAGGAGTTTTTTAAGCAGCTGTGTTGGAACTGATGGGAAATCCCCTCCCAGCGGCAAAGGGATCGACGCTCCTTGGAATCGTACAACCCGATGTTGCCGTCTGAGTAATGGAGAATCCGTTCAGTTGTCAGAGCTGAAATTTGCCATTTTTGTCCCGGCGTGGCAGCTAACGAACTGGAAAGTTTAATCCTGCTGCCCATCAGCGTAGGCACTGAAAGCCTTCCACACTAAAATTGTGAAGCCTCCTCTAGCACATCTCCCCGTTGTTTTTAAATCTCCATGGCTAAATGGTCCCAGCTGAGCAGAACGTACAGATTCTCAATAAAAAGCCAAATCCACACCTGGTGCAATAACGTAATGACTCTGGTTTTTTTTTTTTTTTTTTTTTTTTTGCACCATTGCAAGTGACAGCAAAGTGGAGCTCACTGAGTTCAGCTGCATGGATGCCTCTGGGCCGAAGTCAGCACTGACATAAACAGAAGTGTCAGTTACATGCTGGATAGATGCGGACCGCAAAGTGTGCCAACGTGATGTGCATTCATCTAACGGTCGATCAGCAGGCAAACTGGAGGGCTGTTTATAGAAGGACCATCAGCAGACAACACTGTAGGCCACATCTTGTCCTCAGTTAGAGCAGTGCAACTCTGGGATCGCTCTGCCGACAGGGAAATGACTCCAGATTTGCACCAGAGTAAATGAGAGCTGAATTTGGACCTAAGGAGTCCTGACATCACATCTCTTGGCTCTTCATGGGGTCTGTGGAGAGCAGCTCTCTGTGTTACAGCTGAGCCAAAGCCCAGACTCAAATGGGGATTGTTCCAAGGCCAGGCTGAGCAGGTGGCCTCAAGGTCTGACAGACTCAAACCTAATCTTCCCCTGTTGCATATCCTGGCGGGGACGCGCTGCTGGAACGCAGGAAGCTTCGGGCCAGGGAGAGACAGGCTGTGCCGAAGCAAAACCATCCTGCAAACCTGTGACAGGCTGCACCCCTCCCTCTCCCCCCCCCACCGCCTGTATCCCATGATAATCTGCAACGTTGGGTTTGGACCAGGCAGGACTCAGCACTACTTGTCTGTCGCACATCGCCCCTTGCCCACGGAGTTCCCATGGCCTAGACCACTGTGTTCCCTTTTCCTCCTATGTATCCCTCTCCCCCATCATGGCTTCTCTTCCAAGCTGAACAGGCACAAAATGGCCGCTCAGGAGTGTCCGGGCCGGAGAGGGCCAGCGTTCCGGATCACGTCCCAGAAAATTGCTTGGGAGGGAGCTGGGTTGGTGAGAAGGAAAAAACTCTGCATGAGTCCCCTATAGGACTTGGCTGCCAGGCTGCTCCGGTTTTACCCTGCTTCTGTGCAGACAGGGGTTCTGCCCTCAGAATGCAGAGCTCTTGTGGCAGGGCCCATCCATGCTTAGCCCAGGGCCCCTGTGCAAAGGCCTTTGCTTTCATGCTCCCTCCAGGGTCTCTCAACGCCTCCGCTCCATGGTACATGGACGTAAAGGACTCGTACTGCACCAATGGGGCACTTTTATAGCCCTGCCTTGCAAGCTGAGTCAGCTGGGGGTGTTTTATTTCACTGCAGACGTAGCCCCAGGGATGGCGGGAACAGGGTGACTAGCTGGTTAAGACTCTGGTCTTGCGGTGGCAGCTTTCAAAACCATTGGCAAGTGACATCCTAGGGTCCAGGGCCGGCCCACAACATTTTGGCACCTGAGGCGGGAAGCTCAAATGACGCCCCCATGTCCCCTTTTCTCCTGCCTGCCTGTTATGTCTCTTGTGCCCTCCTTCCTCCAGCACAGCACTCCCCCATCTCTGCGTCTAGAGCAGAGAGAATACAGATGCCCCAGCAGCAGACACAATTTTCCACACTCTGGGTCCTAGTGGCGCCTCCCCACAGTCTGGCACCTGAGGCAGCCACCTCAGTTTGCCTCGTGGTAAGGCCAGACCAGCGGCGGATATAGGTCAGGGCGAGCGGGGCAGCTGCCACAGGCCCCACGCTTCAATAGGCCCTGCGCACACGCTACTACCTGTCGGCCATGGCGCATGCATGAAATTATGCTGCCCTAAGCCCCACAAAACTCTCATACGCCCCTGGGACAGACCTGCTAGGGTCTAGGACACACAGGCAGCCCACAATGAGTAGAAACAGCCATGCACATTAAAGGCCTTTTTTTTTTAGTCTCACCTCTCTTATAGATGGCTCTGCCCCTCTTCGGGTAGTGCTGCTTTGTGGTGATGAAGACTTAAATTATGTCTCTTAAAAGGACAAAGGGGACCCCCCCACACACACCCCAACTCTCCAGCCGTTATCTTATTGTTCAAGCCTAACGCTTGGCTTGGCCTCCCATGCATTAATATGGACTTTGCACGAATGGAAATGTTTTGCACAAATCGGCTGCTCTAGACCAGGCTGCCTGCACGGAACGTCTCACTCTGGGCCGGTGACTCTGGGAACATGCGACTGATTTGCAAGGGAAATCGTGTGTAAATAATCCTCATTACCAAGGAAGGCTGTCCCATCCCAGATCCAGTTCACTTGTTATTCTGATCAAGCCGATAACCCTCATTTCCATCAGTTTCTCCCCTCTACCTTACGGCTCTGCTGTTATATTTAGAGCAGACTTTTAAAAAGTGATTCGCCTGGTGTATTTTTTCCTTGGGTAACAAAGCCGGGCTTGTTATTTTAAGTTGAATGTCTGTTTTAGTGACTACTGTCTGCCAGTGGCCTAAAGATGCTGTTTTCCAGTGTTTGTAGAAGGTCTCCTCCCCCTCCCTTGGTCTGCTGCCTCAGATCACGGTTCTCAGCTTTGTTTACCTAGAGCGCTGTTAGCTGCCATGTGAAAGCATCCCGAAACCAGTGACCAGGGTTATAGAAAGGAGAGGAGTTCTTTATTAGACCGCCTTTGTAGTAATTCCTAGGCAGCCGACACCTCAGAAAGAGGGTTGTTTTCCTGGGGGCATGTACACACTTCCAGTTACGTCAGTATAATTGAGCCTGATCTACACTAGGGAGTTATTTCGAAATACTCCCCCCCCCCTTATGTCGAAATAATAAGCAGAGCCTTCACACTACCAAGCCTGTTATTGTGAACTAACGGGCTGGTTATTTTGAAATCTGTCCTCCTGCTTTCCTCGGGGAATAACGCTCATTTCAAAATAGTTAATTCCCAATAGCGGCAGTGTGGACGCGCCGGTGCCGCTGTTTCGAAATAACTACTCCCCGGAGTCATTCAAACTAATTACTCCCCTGGGCTTCAAGTTGAGGTAGCACTTGCACAGTAATGGAGCCTGCCTCGGACTAATTTCAAGGCTCCTCCATAGCGAGGAGAGGCTATTTTGATTTTGTGAGTTATTATTTCAAATTGAGGTTTTTTTTAAAAAAACAATTTCCTAGCATAGATGCAACCACCACAAGGTGGATTTGAACTTGGGCCCTCTGGAGCCTAGTATAGGAGCCTCTATAGCTCGAACTATGAAGACAGTTCCACCTGTAGAGCTCCCTGGTTCTTATCTCTCGCTCTAAGTGCCACTATTTGCCACAGTGAAGCACCAGAGGCACGTGGGCTACATACCAGTTGAGATCCCAGTCAACCCCCACTTGTAACCACCACTAGTTAGATTTGAACACGGGACCTTTGAAGCTTAGCATACAGCAGTGTTTCTTAAACTTTTTAAGACCAAGGAACACCAAACAATGTTTTTTTTTTTAAATGAGGAACATCAAGGATTTTTTGTTGAAAAAAAAAAGGGGGGTTGGGGGGAAAGTTATCGAATAAAAAAAACCAAATAAACAAAAAGTCACCTGCCCCTTTAAGGGCAGCCATTTTGAACTCTGTTGTTCTCCACGGCACACCTCCGACAGCTTTGCGGCACACCGGTGTGCCATGGAACACAGTTTAAGAAACACTGCTCTACAGCTTGAGTTATAAAGCCAGCTGCCTTTCAGCTTAGGCTGTAGAGCTCCCTTGTTCTTATCTCTCCCTGCTATAGGACTGAGTCTAGACTGGCCAGTTTTTCCGGAAAATCAGCCGCTTTTCTGGAAAAACTTGTCAGCTGTCTACACTGGCCGCTTGAATTTCCACAAAAGCACTGACTTCCTACTGTAAGAAATCAGAGCTTTTTGTGGAAATACTATGCTGCTCCCGTTCGGGCAAAAGTCCTTTTTGCGCAAAACTTTTGCGCAAAAGGGCCAGTGTAGACAGCTGAGATTTGTTTTGCGCAAAAAAGCCCGAATCGCGAAAATGGCGATCGGGGCTTTTTTGCGCAAAAGCATGTCTAGATTGTCCACGGACGCTTTTCCGCAAAAAGTGCTTTTGCGGAAAAGCGTCCGTGCCAATCTAGACGCTCTTTTCCAAAAATGCTTTTAACGGAAAACTTTTCTGTTAAAAGCATGTCCGGAAAATCATGCCAGTCTAGACGTAGCCTAGCAGTATAACTGTGTCACTCAGGGGTGTGAAAAGCTACATAGCTAGAGCAACCTAACCCCCCGAACAGCCTGCTCTATGCCAACAGGAGGATGTGTGGTGAGGCTTCTCCCCTTGAAATAGCTTGGGGCGGTTGATTAACTACCCCGATGAGAGCGCTCTCCTGTCGGACAAGTAGCATCTTCATTGATGTGCACCGCAGCTGTGCTGGTGCAGCATTTAAGCGTAGGCCTGGCCTGCCCTCAGCTAGCACGGTGTTGTTGCTCCATGATGACAGCAGGTGTTGTGCTCTAGGAGAGACCCTTGGCTAGTCACCCCCCCCCCATGCTCAGTGAATGTTCCTCCGTCTGGATGGGCGCATTTTATACCCCCTTTCCATAGGCGTGACTGTACTGGGCATGACAGCCGGAATACGCAGCCAGAGCTGAACTCCAGCGATTCAGACACACATCCCGTTTCTGCTTTTTGCCAGCAGCGGGGTTTTGTTCTGCTTTGCCGGCTTGGTTCTCCAGCCCACCCTGTCCAGTGACAACTCGGGGAGCTTGCTTCGTGGGCTTTGCGGGGGGCTAATTCTCCTCTCATTCAGGCCAGTGTGGCACTTCATTGCCTCCCCGTGGCACAGAAATAGATTCAACCCAGCGAGTGGGATTATGGGCCCCTGACCTGTATCGCTGTTGCTACGTGCTCACCCCTTCTGCCCCAGAGATGGCTCCATGAGGTTGATTTACATAATAGGCCAGAGCCCACCTCAGGTGAAACACTCTGGCCTGGGGGTCAGACGAGAGGCTCATAACGTTCCCACTTGGCCTTCAAACCTTTGAAGAAGAGGCAGGTGCTGGGAACCCGGAGGCTGACATGGGCATTTGGAGCCTGACCAGGGAGTTCAGGGCAGCTCCCACTGTTTACAAAACGCACGCCGCTCTGCGAAGGTTGGCCGAAAAGCCAGCCTCTAACTCCCCAGCTATACTCCTGTTACTTGTGTCTCTCTAGCTCCTCCTGAAGGACGCCAAACTCCGCAGCTGCATGGGCGAGCAGGGTTCATTTATCCTCACTGAGAAACAGAGCAATCATCTTGGACTGAGAGCAGAAGTAGGAAGCCAAGGGACTGGGAGCCCAGCCTCGAGGAGGAGGGGGGAAGGAGGGTGGTTATTTTTTCTTTTTACCGACAGGGTGCTGTGGAAACCCAAGTGGCACACATACACAGTGTTATTTCCCTGCCTGGCAGGCCACCGTCTGCATAACAAAAGCTACCTCCCAGCACAGCCGGAGTTGGCACCAGGAGAATCTTAGCTCAAAGGAGGCCCTGGCTCGAAGAGGATGAAAGGGGCCACAATGGAAGGAACGGAGGCAAGCCAAAATGTAGACACCGCTCCCATGGAGGGATGTCCGCCCCTTTTGCTTAGGGAGAGGCAAAGAGACCCAGAAATTGGAGGGCCAGAGTTCAGCTCTGGTCTGCAGGAAACGATGCTTCTATCGACTCCTGTCATCCTTTGAGACAAGGAACCGACAGGAACCAGAGACAAACGACAGAAACCCAGTCATGGGAAACACTGACAGTGCGCTAGCAATAATAAATAGCCCCTCCCGTCTCATTAGCTGTAAAGAGCGGTTGGCTGCAGGCTCCACTTGCTCTGGTTGTCATTTGGCTAACAGCATCTTTTGCTGTTTTCCCTCCCATCATGGAGAAAATCAGGTGCCTCAGGACCATGGAGCTGTGAATTTCTTGTCTGCTGTGAGCCCCTGGAGGAGGCGCCGGTCCCTGTCTGCACAAAGCTGGAAGTCAACCTATTAACTCGTTTTTAATAGACTGTCATTTTCCCAGGAGGCATTTTCTTCTTGTCACAAGGCTCGATCCAAAGTCCGCTGGAGATTTTCCAGGTTTTGGTGCAGGTCCACAGTTCAGGCATTATGGGCTGGAGCAGTGTTTCTCAACCAGCGGTACGAGTACCTTCAGGGGTTCTCGAGAGAACTTGGTGGGGGGGGGGGAGGTACATTAACCCAACTGAAATTTGGAGAAAACTGAATTTTTGTGTGAAGTTTTTATTATTTTTGAACTTTTTACACCCAAACGTCTTCACCTGCCCGGCTACGATTAAGTTCTTTAAACAAATGTGTTGTAATGGTAGAAAAAAAATTGTGTGTGTTTGACAACCGAAGGGGGTACTTACAATTTTTTGTTTTGAAAAAGGGGTACTTTATATAAAAAGGTTGAGAAACACTGGTCTGGAGGGTGTTACTAATGAGTTATCCTCAGATGATTTTTTGTGGTAATAACATAATACTACCACTACAGGCTGAACCTCTCTAATCTGGTTCAGCAACATCCGTGGTCCGGCATGATTTGAGTGTCCACTTTTCATGGGTGCGGCCAACTTTCCCACCGTCCCATAAAGTTTTTTTACAGCCACCTATCCTAGCTCAGTGTTCTGGGCTGTTCTTTCGCTCTAATTTACCCCTAAATGTCTTCTAAGAGCCCCATGAGCAGTAGAAGTGTTGGTAATGCTATCGGACAATACTGACCTCCTGGGGTTTGGCAAATTCTCTGGTTCAGCACCGGTCATGTCCTGAGGGTGTTGGACTAGAGAGGTGCAACCTATACTAATAATAATCATGAGGACTAAAATTTAGCAACTCTTATCAGGAACTGGGATGCGGGCAGTCATGCCTAGCAGTTAATGCAGGCATCAGGTCAAAATCAGCTTGTCTGGAGTGAGGCAGGATGGGAACAGAGCTGGAAAGTACAGATGTAAAGGGTTAATCAGTTAACTGTTTACCCAGTCAATATCAGCCTTATTGGCAGGCTTTCCGAGGTCACAGGTTAACTGGCAGCCCAGCCAGACTGGAGCAACGGTTAACCTGCAGGATCCTGGTTAACCGTTTAAACATAATGTTTAACTGGTTAACTTTTTAAACAGGATTTTATCTCCTGCTGGAAACAAGCAATTGCAGGAGCTCTCTCAGCTGTAGACAAATGCTTTGGGCAGCTGTTGTTGGCATAAGAGCCAGCCTGCTGTTGCTTCCAACCAATCGGAGTGTCAGGAAGCAGGGTCTGCAATAGAGACAGTCTCTGGATGTTCTAACCAGCTCAGCTGTCTAATTCTCAGCATTGAGAATTAGACAGCTGAGCTGGTTAGAACATCCAGAGACTGTCTCTATTGCAGACCCTGCTTCCTGACACTCCTCCTTACATCCATTCCTCTAAGGACCTAACCACACAGGTACTTGCATGAGCAGTGCCTCCTACCCTGGCTTGTCCTGACGATAGTAAGCATATTGCTTGGCTGTAAGTCTATGCAGGATCAGACCCTAAAATGATACACACCAACCTTTGATGCTCAGACTAAAAGGCATCGGCCAAGTTTACACAGAGAGAACTTCACTTTCAAGTTATCCAAAAAAGGCAGCAACCAATTTTGAGAAGTATGGCCAGAGCCTTTAGTAGCTTCTGAAAGGGATCTGATGTAGGCAGTCATGCCTAGCAGTTAACCAGATCTCAGCTCCTCCGTGTGCCAGGGTGAGTCAGCTAAACAGTCCTGCACCTCTGTAGGGAATCCTGAAACTTGATACTTCCCCCTGCCTCCATTTCTATGGCTGGAAATCACAGTTATTTCATGTTTGTATGCTGGAGATAGTTATCCTCCCCTCTCGGCCTACCAGGTTCCACAACAGCTGGGGAAGTTTATTTTCCTAAGCTAGAGCAGCCCCAAGAACTAATGTGACCTAGAGTACAGGCCGACCAAAGTAGCTTTCACAGGCTCTGACTGTAAGATCTAGCATCAACACTCAGAGACAAGGTATTACCCATCTCCCCACCAACAGGGGAATGAACGTCTAAGTTATTTTAAAGACCACAAGAAACACAAACCTGTACAGTATTTAGCATCCCCTCCTATATTCTCTGCTTACCCTGAAATGGAAGAGGATGTTTTTTATGGCTAGTTACCCGTTTCCCGAGTTGAAGTGGACTTAAAGGGTAAGTTATTCAGAAACAGAAAAAAAAGGATCGGTCAAAAATTGATGGGCCCCAGACAATTTTCCCTCTAATCTTTTCCATCCACGTGCAGATGTTTTCCATGCATGTGTGGAATAAATGTTTCAAAGTGCACTGGGGCTTGTGCAAATGTGCACCACCAGTCGAAACAAAAAGTCCTCATTGCTGCTAATCAGCTGGGCGGCATTTGAATCTGTCTTGAGCGGCCGCACCAGTGCATGGCTTACATTGAACACTGGATTGATTCTCCTGTGAAACAAAGCTATTGTCCTGCAGCATCTTCACAGGTGACCCCAAACCTAGCTCTTGCTGGGACATCTCCAGGCCCAGAAGTACCTCAGCGTAATAAAACCATCAGAAACACGGCCTGTGGAACGCAGGAATGCCCAGCCCCTGAGGTGGGCCTGAGATGTGAAAGCGAGATCCAAGTCCTGCTAGGAAGCCAAGCGTCAGCCAGAGATATAACGTGTAGGGTTTAGTACGGCGGCACCAGCTGCAACGAATTGTCTACGTGTCTTCAGAGGGAGAACATGCCGGGTACTGAATTGTTAATCTTGATCCGTCTTACAGGACCTAGGTGCTTTCCCAGATGCTGCCCCTGCCTCAGAGACAGGTAGGAAAAGGGGATTATCCTCAGGAAGTATTTATATGCCGGTAGTGCCCAATGGGGACAGACTCGTTGGACCCTCGGGCGAGGTGGGGGAGGGGTGGCTCTACTCTGCAAGAAGGGGAGGGGCCTCGTGTGAAGGGGGCGGGGCTGGGGCAGACTGCACCGTGTCTTCCCACCCCGCCCGGCCCTCAGCGCTGCCTGGCCGGGAAGGGCCAGGGCTCCGGCTGCTGCCACGGTAACAACAGCAGCAGGGAGCCCCAGGCCTTTTGAGTCGCCAGGCCCCCGGGCAGTTGCCCCCTTCGCCTTCTCCCCCCTCCTTGACAGGCCTGGCCTTAGTTAGGATCCGGGCCCCACAGAGAATCCTAGAACACTAGGACTGGAAGGGACCTCGAGAGGTCATCGAGTCCAGTCCCCTGCCCTCACGGCAGGACCCAATGGGTACGTCTAGACTCCATGGCTCCGTCGATGGAGGCAGCCGCGTGGCAGGCGGCTAAAGAGAAATGTCACTTTCCCCTTAAAACACCGCTTCTCTCCCACTGGCTCTGTGGCCGCCTGGTTTTCCGGCTCACACCTCCCTCCTGGCCCTGCTGCAGGTTGCCAGGTCTCCTGGACCGGACATCACTGCAGTCAACGGTGTCTGGTCTGTCCAGTCCGGGAGAGTTAGCAACCCCCTTTCCACACAGCTTCAGGCGCCCTACGGGGTGAGGTACCAGTGCTGGACTGTACCAGCACTGGTAGGGACGACTCTGCTCCATCCAGGCTTCCAGCTTGTCCAATGTGCTCCTCCCCCCTTTCTGCTCCTCAGCCTTCCTTCGGAAAAAGCTCTCCCCTCATTCCTCTTCTGGGTCTCCCCTCTCCTTACCCATCCCTTTGTGAATAGGACCAGCGGGGTCTGCTAACTACCCCAAGCCAACGGATCTCCAGCCAAACAGGAGCATCTATGGGTGGGTGGCTGATCCATCAGAGGCCAAAAGACCTCAGAAAGCATACCCTCACTGCCGCTGGGAACAGTCCTCACTGCTGTGCGGACAGGCCCAGACTGGCAGGCCCAAATTTGCACGCTAACAAGCTGTGTGGGGATTTCATAA
Source organism: Pelodiscus sinensis (assembly GCF_049634645.1). Taxonomy (NCBI): domain Eukaryota; kingdom Metazoa; phylum Chordata; order Testudines; family Trionychidae; genus Pelodiscus; species Pelodiscus sinensis. Next base: position 36,108,566 of record NC_134726.1, on the reverse strand, counting down.
GAACATAAGAACGGCCAGACTGGGTCAGACCAATGGTCCATCCAGCCCAGTGTCCTGTCTGCCGACAGTGACCAATACCAGATACCCCAGAGGGAGGGAACACAACAGGTAATCCTCACGTGATACCTCCCCTGTCACCCACTTCCAGAGAAACAGAGGGTAGGGACACCATTCCTACCCATCTTGGTTAATAGCCATTGATGGACCTAACCTCCGTGAACCTATCTAGCTCTTTTTTGAATCCTGTTAAAGCCCTAGCCATCACCACATCCTTTGGCAAGGAGTTCCACAGGTTGACTGTGCACTGCGTGAAGAAAAACTTCCTTTTGTTTGTTTTAAACCTGCTGCCTATTCATTTCATTTAGTAACCTCTGGTTCTTATAATGAGGAAATAAGTAAATAACGTTTCCTTATTCCCTTTTTCCACACCAGTCATTATTTTAAAGACCTCTATTGTAACCCCTTAGTCTCCTCTTTTCTAAGCTGAAAAGTCCCAGTCTTTTTCATCTCTCTTCGTATGGAACCCGTTGCAAACCCCTCCCTTGCCAAGGGAGGTGGTGGAATCTCCCTCTCTGGAGATATTTAAGAACAGGTTAGATAGACATCTGTCAGGGATGGTGTAGATGGAGCTTGGTCCTGCCTTGAGGGTGGGGGGCTGGACTCGATGACCTCTCGAGGTCCCTTCCAGTCCTATTATTCTATGATTCTATGAAACCCCTCATCATTTTTATTGCCCTTTTCAGAACCTTTTCCAATGCCAGTATATCTTTTTTGAGATGAGCGACCACATCTGTACACAGTATTTAAGCTGTGGGCATATTATAGTTTGCTACATCAGGACTATCACCACCCCTAGGGTTTGGGTAGGTTTGGACGTGCACACTGCTATTTTTACTGCACTAGCTAGAGAGAGTCCATCTATCCAGGCTGGGCTAGATGGGCTGACCCATCTTCTCTTATTCCTCAGGTCCCCAGTAACAGCACAGGAATGTTGGGGTCCCCCCCCCCCGCTTTGTCTTGTTTGTTAATATTACAAACTCTTGGAGCAAGGGACTAATTCTTACTACGTGTCCGTACCTAGCACAACGGGGCCCTGCTCTCAGCTCTGGGCCTCTACCTGCGACTGTAGCAATGTAAATTCATCCCCGGTGTCATTCTCTCTGAGCCAATAGAGCTACACTAGGAATTCATCTGACTCACGTGTGGCTTTGCCTGTAAACCTTCCTCCATGTCAACTGCAAAGAGGGAGTCTCTCTACACTAATCCCCACCGTCGATCTCATCTATGGACTTCAGCTATGCCAATAGCATAGCTGATGTCGATGTACCCACTGCGGTGTCTTGTGTGCAATGAGGTCGGCAGGGGCTGCTCTCCCATTGACTCCGGCTATTCTTCTCGTCTTGGTGGACTACCGGCGGGACAGCACTCGGAGATTGATTTATCACGTCTAAGCAGACATGATCAATCGATGACCAGTGGATCAATTGCTGCAAAAGCATAATGGAGATGACCCCCTGAAGGGTTTTACTTGGAAAACACTTTTATTTTATTCGTGGTGATCCCCCAAATACCACTTCCCTGCACACTTTGTCCAGGAGAGCATTGGTTCATGTCCCCCCTCACCCTCAGAGCATGTATTGCCATTAAAGTGCTCCTGAATTCTTCCTTTCTGGAAGCCTTTTGTCTCCTCGTTGATACTACACCGGCTCTATGTGACTCCACCCTACTTTAATGATTTCCTCTGGAACGTTTGGTCTGCAATACGCCAGCGTGGTATTAACCTGAGGTGAATCTCTTGCACAGCAAAAGAACAACGGTCCAGGCTGAGGTAGCGGCCTCTCGTCAGGGCCTGCTATGCTAATTATCCCGTGGAAGGGCTTTTCACATGGCTACGGTCCCTGTGCATTGTAGGCCAAACACCAGCTGCTTCTGAGACCTCTAACATTCATCAGTCAACCTGGCTACAATAAGCAGCGACTGTTTGGAGAAAAGCAAGGTCGATATTTTGAACCAACTGTCAGAAAGTGGGGAAGGGGGCAAGGAAGGCTAGGCTCCTCCCTCCCCCTGACTCCCGAGGGCCTCCAGATGGGAGCATGTATGGGATGGAACCAGAAACCAGCCACACACAGGGGTGCAGGAACAATTTGTACAGTGGCTGTGCTGAAAGCCACTGAATCAAACTGCAAACCTTATGTAGAAGGGAAACCACTTCAAGCCAGGGGGTGTGAGTGCACCGCTCGCACCCCTAGATGCACCCCTCAGGCATTATCTTCCCTTCCAAGCAAATCTCCCCTTGCTAGAATTTTGCTGGAAGGCAAAATGGAAGCTGCGGTGAAGCAGCAGAGGAACTGTTCTGCCATAGAATCCAAGAACACTAGGACAGGAAGGGACCTCGAGAGGTCATCGAGTCCAGCCCCCGGCCCTCACGGCAGGACCTAGCACTGTCTAGATTGTCCCTGACAGGTGTCTGTCCAACCTGCTCTTAAATATCTCCAGGGATGGAGATTCCACAAGCTCCCTGGGCAATTTATTCCAGTGTTTTACCCCCCTGACAATTAGGAAGTTTTTCCTCATGTCCGACCTAAACTTCCCCTGCTGCAATTTAAGCCCCTTGCTTCTTGCTTGGGGAGAGGCAGCCCATCTTCCGCATTAGGCTTCTTGGGTCTGCCACACAACTTGCCCCAGCAGAAGCCTCCTCAGTGCAGAAGGCAAAGAAACTTTCTCTCCACATCTCCCCTCCCACTGGCCTCCCATGAAGGGCAGGGAGAGCACTTGGTTCAAGGGGATTGGTAACGGGAGCCTGGCTCGTTAGTCTGCATCCGGTCAGACGTTCTTGGCCACTGGTTTGTAAGCTGCGGGTGAAAATTCAGGGGTGGAGGCTGTAACACAGGGAAAAAAAAAAACAAAAAACAAAAACGCTGCCCCTTTAAGACCAGCCTGTGGCCCAAGCAAGCTTCTGCTGGCCGCAGCATCAGCTCTCACTGCCCCAAGCGGCGCCCTGACCAGAGAAAGGAAAAAAGGTCAGAGCAGGGGAACGCAGAACAGGTGCAGGAGCCAAGCTGCGGGTGCGGGAGGCGCAATTTTTCCTCTGAAGAGTCGCACGTGGCTCATGAGCCGTGGGTTGGCCACCCCTGCAGTAGAGCATTGAGTCTGCCCTGCTGTGTCATGGGGGGTGGGAGAATAGGCAATGCCCCTCTTTCCCGAAAACCCCACCACCTCCCCCACCCCGAGGACCTCCACTGCTCACCGCCTCTCTCCCCTGGAGCAACGCAGAGAGCCAACAGACTGCTGCTGGGGCCGGTGGCTCAGCGGGGTGGGGGGGGAATGTGGCCTCCAGGGCGAGCCAAGCTGGGACTCAAGGAGACGGCTCCATTCTGGGGCTGGCCTGGCACTCAGGAAGGCTACTGGCTCAATCAGACACTGGGGCTGGCTCAGAGGCTGTTGCTGGAGGAGCGGTGGGGATGTGGCACCTTGGGTCAATGTGACTAGGGTGGTAAGGTTGGGGCTTCTCTCATCTGCGGACCCCTCAGGGCTTCTCCTTTTACAGGAGGGAGAGCTCAGGGGGGCTGACATGTCAGGGCAGGGCCTTAGGTAGAAGGAGCGGGGCTGGTAGGCCTGCTTCACCCTCTTCCCAGGACAGGCCATTACATTTCATCCAGATCTCCCTATGCTGAGCCCAGCACCTTGTGTGTGGCTACGGCATGCTTTCCAGAGCAACACCCAGTCTCAATCAGAAGACCTGGAAAGCTGGAACATCCACCACTTCCCCTGATACTTGGTTCCACTGGTGAACCACTCTGACTGTTAAAAAGTTGTTTCTAATTTGAATTTGTCGGGCTTCTGCTGTCAGCTCCTGGTGGGTTGCCCTGGTAGATGGAGACTTTACTTTTGTTCTTATTTGTTTAGCTGTTTCACCTTAAGAAGAAAAGTCATTTAGATGGAAAACACCCCCCTCTGCCTTTGGGTGTGGAAAGAAATGTCATGCTGGTTTCTCTCTCACTCGTGTGTGTGCGCGCGCGCACGATGGTGGTTCTTTTTAGCACACTTGCGCTGCCCCGGATTCAGTTGTGAATAGACAAACAAAACTGCATGGGGTAGAGGACTTGATCCAATGCCAATGGAAATAATCTCACTGATTTCAGTGGCCCTTCTATAAGTAGATGTAAAATCACTCATATAGTTGCGAGCTGTAGCCATTCACACCTGCAAATTATTGTCTACAGTCAAACCTACCTCTGCAGGACCAAAAAAACAGGTTAGGATGTTTATCCCCATATTTAACCTGCTGCGCTTAATTACACGCTCATGCATACACCCAGCAGTACCTGAATATGTTGCAAGATCAATACCTACTCTCCTTGGAAATTAAAGCCTCATCATCTTTCTTTTCATTATTTGGGGAGGAGCTGAGTCTGACTCCAGTGCATGCCGTTTGCTTTGTCCCAGGCCAAAGACTGGGTGGTGTCTCTGCTAGTCAACATCTCTCCAATGAGGAGACTGAAAAGCTAATGGCGACTGTGCAAACGAGCTAGCAAATAGTCATAGGAAATGAGCCAGCGAGCAATTTAGAATCCCCCTCAGAATTAAGAACACGAAATATAAAGGAGTGTGTGTAAAATTGCAGCTCATTGCACGGCGCCCCGGATAATGGTGCCGTGGGACGGGAGGCGAGTGAGTTTTAGGGGCGTTCCTCTCGAAGGAGGAGTCCATCACTGTGATGAGATCCCGTCATGGGGCGAACATTCGCCCCCAGGAGTCCCGGAGGACAACAGCGCTCCCAACTCAGAGGGCCCCCTGCAGGTCGCTGTCCCAGCTTCTGGTGCAGGTCTTCTGCTGCTTCAGCCCCATGTACCTTCCTTCCTTGCACTATGCAAGGTCAGTGCCCCTGCATTCTGGAGTCCTCCCCTCCGAGGGAACCCCCGATTCCCCTACACCCAATGACACACGGCCAGTCATCATCTAGCCCCTGCCGCGGGGCAAACCGCAGCCTGAAATAGCCACTCCTCCTTGGCAAGGGGGGGTGGACCTGCTGCCTTTTGCCGCCCTGGCTGCCTCCCTGTAGCCCTAATACCCCTTGGACCTTGCCTCAGGCCCAAGGAGAGGTCAGGCCAGGATCCTCCACTCTGTCTGCCTGCCTTTCCCCAGCCCAGCTCTGTCTCAGGAAGCCTCCAGCTTCCCTGACAGCCAGGTCCCTTCTGTTCTCCAGCTAGAGCAAGAGTGTGTTCTCCCCTGCCTCCTGAGCCCTTATTTATATAGCCCCAGCTGGGCCCTAATTGGCTGTATCTGCCTCAGCTGTGGGCTCCACACTCTCAGCCTTCTTCCAGGGCTGTAGTTTGACCCTTATAGGGCCAGTGCAGGGCAGATGCCCCATCACAGACCCTCATCAGAAGGTAGAAATCATGCCTTAAGAAAAGGTTCTTTCCTGTGTCTCCAGCAGCCAGTTTTAGATGACAAAAAGGGAGAGGAAGGATGACCTAGTGGTTAGGGCATTTGCCAGCGATGCAAGTTCAATTACCTGCTCTGACACAACCTTCCTTTGTGCCCTTGGGTGTGTCGACAAAACCGCCGCATTCTTTCGATTTACTGTCGACAGAACGTGGCGGCAGTCTAGGCGCAGGTAAAGATTTTTTGGAAAAAAGGCTGCTTTTTTCAAAAAATCCCTGTAGTCGAGACACACCCTGAGGGTTGACTGGAAGTTGAAGCGAGACCCCTTCAGGCTGGCAATGCGGCGTACGTTTTTAACGGTGAGCGTTATTAACCGTGGGCACGATTTACCAAGGGTCATGGTGGGTGCTCTGACCATTTTCGAAACAGGATCGGGTGGGTTTCTAAACGATCTGCCACAGGGACGATCGTGGGGACAGTCTCAGAAGGAGATCTGACTCATTGCCCCAGTGGTCTGCGGTCCGTTCTGGCCTTGGGAACTGTGAAAGAGGCAGGGAATTATCCCGAGTGTACAGATGGGTTATGTCTACACTCGCGGCTTCTTGCGGGAGTAATATGCAAATGAGGCTAAGCGTGGAATATCGCTGAGCCTCATTTGCATACCTAATGAGCCACCATTTTTTTCAGAAGTCTACACTGCCCCTTCTTGCGCAACGCCGTTCTTCCTGTCAATAGGTGTCACGGCGTTGCGCAAGAGGGTTTTTCTTGCGCAAGGAGGGGCAGTGTAGATGCTACTTCTTGCGCAAGAGCATCTTCTGAAAAAAACGGTGGCTCATGAGGTATGCAAATGAGGCTCGGTGATATTCCACGCTTAGCCTCATTTGCATATTACTCGCGCAAGAAGCCGCGAGTGTAGACATAGCCATGGGGCAATGGAGGCTCAGGAAGGTGGGTAGGCCTCCGGGACACACCATGAGTCAATGAGAGATAAGGAAATAGAATTACTCCTTCCACTCCCGTCTGAGACAGGGCAAGGTTCACAGTGCCATGGCCGTGGGTGTGAAGAGGCCTGCCGATGTGGGGGGGAGGGGCAAAGGAGGCAAATGCTCCAGGGCCTGGTGATTCAAAAGGAACCAGGCAGTATTGCAGCGGCTGGAGCCCTGGGCCCTTTCAATTGCTGCTGGAGCACCATGCAGCAAGCTCCGGGTGGCTCTGAGGGCTGCCTGGCGGTGCAGTGCGCTCTGGGCAGTATTGAAAGCTGGCGGACCACAGCCCCACCCCTTTCACCCGAGGCCCCGCCCCTTCTAAGAGCACCCTCCCCCCACCTCGCCCAGGGGCCTGGCGACTCCGTCAGCCCCCGTGGGTGTGAAAACCACACTGCCCGGATTATCTGTGGAAAAGGAGCAAGCGTGGTTTTGGCTTCCCTCCTCTCCAGCTCGCTGCTAAACCTTCCCAAGAGTTTTAATTAACTTCAAATGGGGAAGGGAGGGGATTCAAAAAAGGAACTGAAGCAAAGAATCAGGACAAAGTGTACTGGGACAATCTGACCCTCCAACATGGGAATGAAGCAAACCATCAGCACTCTGAAAAGCAATGCTGTCCCTCTTCCCCCACGATTTCTGCACCAAAAGAAGTTCCCATCCTTGGCCACTCACGTTAATGCAACTCCATCTGCAGCCCTGTCCGAAGCACAAAAAATCATGCCATCCGGGAGTCCAATTAGTCTGATTGCCCGCGGCCTGGTGCTAACGATCCGACTCGTGTAACTCTGGACTTACGGCAGCAGCGGTTTGAAGCGAGCGAGACGCCGAAAGCCGTTTCTCCAGCGTTCAGTTTTTCTTTCAGTCTTCGAGCAGCCTTGCCAAATGTTATAAAAATATATCAGTGTGTGCCAAAACATTTAGCACTCCACTTATTACTTGAAGGTTGTAGGTTAAACAAATTCCTTCTCAGGATTTACTGTGCTCATTTGAGCTTCACGCCACGGCCCAGCTAGTGGTGGATATATTTCACACTGTAATACCTCCCATAAGTATTAAGGGGTGTATGTGGGGGAGAAAGTGGCCGTCTCGATGTTTTATATGAACAAAAGCTACTATATAAAACTAGCTGAAAACAAGTCCTTTATAGAAAATGGTTTGTAAAAGTTATTTCCCAGGAACCAGTAAACCCAGGGGTGTAAAGGAAATTCTGCTTTTAAGCAGACCGATCGTTTTCTTTTCTGCCCTCTGTGTTGTTTGCTAGATCAAAGCGAACGGTGGGCAAAATCTAGGCCTGGGGTAAGCAGGTGCCACTCCACTGATTTCAACGGAGTTGAATCTGGCCTGTGCAAGCCTGCCGACAGAGCAGAGGGGGAACAAGGGGGACAGTTGCCCTGGGGTCTGGTGAGTAGCCATGGTGGTGGCTGGTGCCCCAGACCCCTTTAAACAGCTGCCAGAGTGCTGCATTGCATGCTCCAGGAAGCGCTGAAGGGCCGGGTGGGGGCACAAGGCTGGCTGCCTCGCTCCTTCCTCCCTGGCCCTTCCATCTGTGGCCTCGCCCCTCCACTTTTGGCCCCGCCCCTACTGAGAGCTTGGCGCTACCCCCCATGACGTATGTGAGTTGAACAGATAGCTGGAAACTGGGGCCACTTAGGTTCGAGCTCTAGATCCAAGTGAGTAGTTAGAGGAGGGTGACTAGAATCAAAACTCCTAGGCTCTGTCTACACTCGCGGCTTCTTCCGCAAGTAATATGCAAATGAGATTAAGCCTGGAATATCGCCGAGCCTCATTTGCATACCTAATGAGCCACCATTTTTTTCAGAAGAGGCTCTTGCGCAAGAAGGAGCATCTACACGGCCCTCCTTGCGCAAGAAAAACCCTCTTGCGCAACGCCGTGACACCTATTACTTTTCAGGAAGAACGGCGTTGCGCAAGAGGGTTTTTCTTGCGCAAGGAGGGGCCGTGTAGATGCTCCTTCTTGCGCAAGAGCCTCTTCTGAAAAAAATGGTGGCTCATGAGGTATGCAAATGAGGCTCGGCGATATTCCACACTTAGCCTCATATGCATATTACTTGCGCAAGAAGCCACGAGTGTAGACAGAGCCCTAGGGTCTGTTTCCAGCTTTGCCACTGATTCATTAAGCCAAATGCAGACATTGGAATGATAGGATCATAGGACTGGAGGGGATCTTGAAAAGTCATCCCCTGCACTGTGACAGGGCTAAGTGTTATCTGGACCATCCCTGACAGGCGTCTGTCCAACCTGCTCTTAAGTATCTCCAATGATGGAGAGTCCACAACCTCCCTAAGCAATTTTTTCCAGTGTTTCACCATCCTGACAGTTAGGAAGTTTTTCCTCGTGTCCAACCTAAACCTCCCTCGTTGCAGTTTAAGCCCGTTGCTTCTTGTTCTCTCCTCAGAGGTTAAGGAGAATAGTTTTTCTCCCATCTCCTTATAACACCCTTTTATGTATTTGGAAACAGTTGAATCTCCTCTCAGTCTTCTCCAGATTAAACAACCTACATTTTCCAGTCTTCCCTCCTAGGTTATGTTTTCTAGACTTTTAATCGTTTTTGATGCTCTTTTCCGGACCTTCTCCAATTTGTCCACATCTTTCCTGAAATGTGGTGCCCAGAACTGGACACAGAACTTCAGCTGCAGCCTGATCAGCATGCAGTAGAAACGAAGAATCACACTGTTGCCTCATATGTACCTGGCGATCCACACTGACCCCTAGATCCCTTTCCGCAGTGACTCCTTCCTAGGCAGTCACTTCCTATTCTGTATGTGTGCAACGACCGGTTGCACCTCCCTGGTCCGGCACGGTCGGGACCTGACCAGTCCCGAATGACAGGATTTGCCAGATCAGGGGTGGTGTCCCCTGCCACGAGCCATGAGCCAGCAAGTCCTCTGTCTCTGGCCACATTTTCCATTAAAAGCATTTGTGGAAAATCATGCCAGTCTAGACGTAGCCTATATGTTTAGAAGTCTCTATGCCATGATCTCTAAATTAGTGCCCAAGCTGCTCTTAGCTCCACCCAGAATAGGGCACTGCCTCCTGCTCTGGCCCTCAGAGCTATGCAGAGCATCTGGCACGGTACAGCGCTCTGGCAGCAACTCAAAGGGAACCGGGGCCCCGACTGCCAACGCTGCCACAGTATAAGCAGTGGTGCCGTCCGGGCCCCTTCGAAATATCAGGCTTTCCTTCCAGGTCCATCCAGAACTGGGCTCTTCCAGGTTCTGCCTCTTCCAGGACTCTTCCAAACCACAAGGAATCCTGTGGCACCTTAAAGACTAACAGCTTTTGTGGGTCAAAGCCCACTTTTTTGGGTGCATGGTTTGGGCGTATGCTTTCATGGGCTAAGACCCACTTTGTTGGATGCATGGTTTGGGCGTATGCTTTCATGGGCTAAGACCCACTTTTTTGGGTGCATGGTTTGGGCGTATGCTTTCATGGGCTAAGACCCACTTTGTTGGATGCATGGTTTGGGCGTATGCTTTCATGGGCTAAGACCCACTTTGTTGGATGCATGGTTTGGGCGTATGCTTTCATGGGCTAAGACCCACTTTGTTGGATGCATGGTTTGGGCGTATGCTTTCATGGGCTAAGACCCACTTTGTTGGATGCATGGTTTGGGCGTATGCTTTCATGGGCTAAGACCCACTTTGTTGGATGCATGGTTTGGGCGTATGCTTTCATGGGCTAAGACCCACTTTGTTGGGTGCATGGTTTGGGCGTATGCTTTCATGGGCTAAGACCCACTTTGTTGGATGCATGGTTTGGGCGTATGCTTTCATGGGCTAAGACCCACTTTGTTGGATGCATGGTTTGGGCGTATGCTTTCATGGGCTAAGACCCACTTTTTTGGATGCATGGTTTGGGCGTATGCTTTCATGGGCTAAGACCCACTTTGTTGGATGCATGGTTTGGGCGTATGCTTTCATGGGCTAAGACCCACTTTTTTGGGTGCATGGTTTGGGCGTATGCTTTCATGGGCTAAGACCCACTTTTTTGGGTGCATGGTTTGGGCGTATGCTTTCATGGGCTAAGACCCACTTTGTTGGATGCATACACAGGCTAACATGGACACAGGCTAACACGGCAATCCCTCGGATAAGGCCCAGACAGAATCAGGAGAACCCACAAATCAAAATGAGGTTACGCAGTGAACCTTTGGCAGGACTTTACCCTAATGTGGGGCTTGTCTTCAGAGCAGCAGGACTTCAGCCAGTCCAGTGCTTCCTCCTACCACATAACGTATCCGACCAGCAATGTACATCAGTTTCGGGGCTGCAATCCCACTTCCCTCACGTGGTGGGGCTGACCGCTGCCACGGGCCTGCAGTCAAGGTACGGGGGGGCCCCAGCTCAGTGTCCTGGAAAGGGCGGGGCTTTGGGAAGAAGGGGCGGAGCTTTGGGAAAAGGGGCGGGGCTCAGGGCAGTCTGCTCTTAGCTCCACCCAGAATAGGGCACTGCCTCCTGCTCCGGCCCTCAGAGCTATGCAGAGCATCTGGCACGGTACAGCGCTCTGGCAGCAACTCAAAGGGAACCGGGGCCCCGACTGCCAACGCTGCCACAGTATAAGCAGTGGCGCCGTCCGGGCCCCTTGGAAATATCAGGCTTTCCTTCCAGGTCCATCCAGAACTGGGCTTTAAACTCCCCACTCCAAGGCGGACCTCTGCTGGCATTGCTGCTTGGGTCCAGAGGCCCGGTTCTCTGCTGCAAACCCAACCTGCTTTTTGGTCACGGAAACGGGGACCGTTTGTGAAGACGTCGGTGAGAGTTGCCAGGTGGCCTTTTAAACATCACATGGCGGCTTCGTAAGATCCCGGCGCCCCTCCAGCCACTCCAGCAAAGCTATCTACCCCCACTCACTTGCCCTGAGTCTACCCCCAACGTGTCCCCGGAATCACAGCCCCATTGGTTTCTCGGTGAGTTGCCCGCCTTGGCTGAGAATGAGATTGCTGTGAGGTGGCGCCATCTTAAACGCTGTCCTGTGTCACGATGAGGTGGCTGCATTCTGGGAGGGCGACACGATTCGTTTGGTCTATTAGGGTGGTCAGGTGCTCCAGGGTTTGACTGGAAAGTCCAGTCGGAAAGGGGACCTGACGGTGTCCAGTCAGACTGGCTGACTGGGAACCCAAAGCCTGGTTAATGTGAGTGGAGGAGGCAGGGAGGTACCATCACATATCGCAGCCCTTACTCAGCTGGGGCCATCCCTGGGGGAGGGGGAAGTGGGTGGGAAGGGAAAAGCAGAGAGTGATGGAGGGAAAGGAAAAGGAGTGGACGGGGTGAGGCCTCAACGGAAGAGAAAGGGCCAGGGTGAGGCTCAGAAGAAGAGGTGGCTTTGGGAAAAATAGGTGGGAGCAGGGGTAGGACCTTGGGGGAAAGAGGCAGACCTGGTGTAGATCCACCTCGCCTGGTGTCCAGGTAACACCAGGTTTTAAATATTACCAAGTTGGCAACCTCGGTTTTCTATATGCAATGTGCAAATCCTGCCATTGATTTTGACATAAAACTCCCGATGATGGGAAGTTCTGGCCCATTCTTCGTGAACTCCTCAGAGAACCTTGGGTCTGTTTCAGCAGCCCACCCAGGCACATTCCTAGAATGTAGAAAGCCCAACAATTCAACTCAGAAGGCCCCAAAGTGCTTTTCAAATGATACAGACGGGAATGGTGTCACATGTTTCCTGCTTGCTGGCTCGTCCTCCGTAGCTATCGCTGCCATGTTCGCACCATGATCTCTAGGCTATGTAAACCCAGTGCTCATCGCCATAAAGTGTAATCTCTGTTTAACAGATCGGAATGCTGTGCAAAAGGCAGTCAGAGAAACCAGAGAAGAAACACGCTGCCCGCTGAAAATGCCCGGGGCATTTAGACAGGCAACCTGCTTTTGGAGTTTGCTCAGGAGTCTGGAACTAGCGGCCTGGGTCTCAGGGCCGGCCCACGACATTTTGGCACCTGAGGCGGGGCGCTCAAACGACGCCCCCATGCCCCCTCGCTTGGGCCAGAACTTCGAAAGGTCTCAATTCTGCCCTCCTTCCTCCAGCACAGCACTCCGCCATCTCTGGGCATCTAGAGCAGAGAGAATACACATGCACCAGCAGCAGACACAATTTTCTACACTCTGGGTCCTAGTGGCGCCCCCCCACCATCTGGCACCTGAGGCAGCCACCTCAGTTCACCTCATGGAAAGGCCAGCCCTGCTGGGTCTCGCCAATGGAAGTCTTTCCTGACACCCTCTGGTGGCAGAGTCGTACCTAGCTAATTTGGCGCCTGAGGCAAGACCGTCCGTGGCGTGGGTGGGGGTGTGGTCGTGGCGTGAGGCACAAGCAAAGACAGTGTAGTAGCTGCCTTTTCTGCGTCCCCTCAGCTGTGCACCAGAGGCAAGTGCCTGACTCGCCTCGCCCTTGTTACGGCCCTGCCCGGCGGTTTTACGTTTCTTCTCTGCCAGGAGCACAGGGCCCACAGCACCCTACTGGTGTGCAGGGTCACTACCGGCTCCAGAACGGAGTCCCATGAACGCCACTTACAGAGCCTTGGTTTCCCTTGGGCGGGCAAGTATGGCTCAAGTGGGGGATTTAAGGTTCGCTTCACGGAACTGTAGAATACAGATACAATACCTGGATGAAGACACTAGAGGGAGCTTAAGGAAGGAGGCGGGGGAAGAAAACTGAAAGAGGAGATGGTGGCAAAGCTCATATTTTGCTCAAATAACGAATCCAGCAGAATCCCAGTGCTTGCTCAGCATGGCCATTCTTAGCTTGCGAGATCTGACAGCATCTCCCATGTTTATTGGGACCTTCCTAGCATCAAAGTGCTGAGAGGTACGTAACTCACCGCTTTACTGATCCTATCCACACAGCAGGGGGCGCCAGGACATTCTCAGAATTCCATCCCAGGAGACCCGGCGTTCCATGTAAACCCTCAACATTTGGGAGTGGTCTCTGCTTTGGTGGTGCCCAAGCCCCCGTCAGGAGTCAGGAGGGATGGTTTTCGACTCACACGCATATGGTATCCAGCCCTCCAAGATTCTTACCCACCAGGCTCGTCTCCAGGGAGCAGCCTGTTTTTAAAAGTACAGTTTGGTCCTGGTCCTGTTTACAGCTTGGGTTTCACGTCAGGACGGGGAGTGGAAAATCAGACATCTAGGTGTCTTGTATGTGAGCTAATAAAACTGGGCCCGTGGATTGAAGCCAGAGGCACGGAGGGACCGTTTAGAGGTATCCGTCACATAAATGAGGAGGTGGAGGAAGTCTGGATGATAGTAACCCCATATTAAAAAATTCTGCCCTGTCAACAAGCAAGGAGCTATATGGTGGAAATATGCCTGCGTCGAGCTGTGAAACCAGATGTCCTCAAGCAATAACCCTTGTACAAGCAGGAGGGGACGGTGGAGGGAAATGCTGGTATGGCAGATGAAAAATAAAAAATCAAATCATAATCCTAACAAAAGCTCTCGCAGCCATGGTTTCAACGAAAACGCCCCCAGGCAAATATTGCTGCCATTAATGGCATGGCCAGCTGTGACACCACACTGCAGGATTCTGAGACATTTGCTGGAAGCAACATCTGCAGCATAATCCCAGAAGCCAGTCGATAGACTCAGGAATCCAACAGGTGGATCAAATTTTTCCTGGCGACTTGGGTTTGGGAAAAGGCCCCCCCAGGAGGAGGGAACCCTCCCACCTCCCCCCTTACGGGAGAAGAACCAAGTTGCATTGCAGTCTGCTTATTTGGATCTCCTCTCTGCTCTTGACGGAACAAGAGCTTGGGCTAGTTGGCTGGATCCTTTAGGGGTGTGGCAGAGACAGGAGGATCTCCACGTATGAGTGTGGGTTTAGAACATGAGGGACGGCACTGTTTTCCTCCAGACAAGGAGCAGGTGTTGGATTGTACAGAAGAGGCTGCACTTGGATGGACCGTACATTTAATCTTAATCGGTGTGGTGGGATGCCCCTCCCCGCTCTGTGTGGCCCTGGGGTCGAGCCCTTCCACACACAGGCTCTGAGGCCTAGTCCAGGCTCTGGGAGGATGGGGTAAGGGGACCCGGGCCCTCCCTCTCCACCGGGCCCCAACCCAGGGCCCTATTAATGGTGGGTGGTTCCCACTACTGGCTCAGCAGGGAGTTCGCCCCAAAACTCGCCAAGCCCACCGGGGATTTCCCTGCTCCCTGCCCTGGGTTGCTTTCTATCCCAGCCCCCTGGCCGATGGAGAGCCCACCCGCAGGCGCTGGGCTGGCGGCAAGCCCGATGTCTGGGGCAGCAGCGACGGGGTTGTCCACCATGGTGGGGCTGGCTGCCCACCGTGGTTGGGGTTGCGGTCGCGCTCGGCCTGGGGATTGTAGCGGTGGAGGAGGCAGGCCTGGCGGCTCTTGGTCTGGCAGCAGGTCCGGCTGTGGCTCCGGAGGTTGGGCAGAAGTTCCTCCCTCCCCGGAGGCTAGCCCCAACTGAGCTGTCTCCCTGGCCTTTATACCTGGCCCGCAGTTGGAGCATGCCCAGTACTGCTGTGGGGGCGGGGCCTGCCCAGCTAGGCAGGCCAGCTTGCTCCTCCCTTGGCAATGCAGGGCTGGACCGCTCCGTCACAATCAGTCTTTAAAAATAACGAGCCCCAGTTCTGCAGTGGGTGCCAGCGAGGTACAAGTTTGCAGGACAGATGGCATTGCAGTTACACTTTAGAAAATGATGTTTTAGAGTGTGCAAATTCAGCCATTCACTGGAAGTAGTTTAACTCCCGGAGCAGAGCTTTGCATTTTGGTGCTCTTCCTGGGGGAAGGAAACACAATCAAATCCCGTTTGCCTCCCTCGGATGGAAACTACTCATGGGGATAGGTGTGGGTAAAGTGAGGCGGATTTAGCTCACAGTGCACAGCTTGTGTGAATAATGAACAAATTTGGTGAACAGCCCCATCCTATTAGATAAATGTCTATTAGGGATGGTCTAGACAGTACTGGGTCCTGCCCTCTCGAGGTCCCTTCCCGTCCTAGTATTCTGTGAGTCTATGATTCTTTTAGAAGGTGTTGATCCTGCGGGGAAAGGGCTAAGCACTTTCTGGAGATGGGAGTGACTTTTTGGGAGAGAGGATCTAGGGTGTGGGCTGAGGAGTCTGGGGGAGGATCATTAGGTGTAACTCACCCTGGTAAGGAGGCTTCAGCTGATCTTTACGTCATCACTTTGTTTTATTTGCTATTGAAGTTGACCTCCATGAAGAGGACTTTAATATTGTACAGACTGTATCTGTAGGGTAGGTTGGGAAGGCTGCCTGGTTACAGATTCATTGGATCGGCATAGTTAGCTTCCTGAAAATTATCCTAATCGAAGCAAACTATGTGTATCTCTTACGTTTCTTGTGGTTTTTTTCTTCACCTTAATTTTATGGCTCAGGAGAGATGCAATAAGGCAGGATCTTTACTGTTTATTCATCACAGCTTTTATATCGCCATAGACAACACAATGCAAAATGTCCCCGTCTCAGAGCGCTCACAGTAAGGAGAGCTGTTTGTAAAGAATTCGTACCCAAATCTGTTATATCGTCCCCATCTGAAGCCACATTTCTAGAAGGCCTCCCGGATGCTGTGGATTAAGATGCCATAAACTGATGACAACCAGGTCAGAGTAGAGTGAGGCAGTGGGAAGAAGATGTGGGTTGTGCCCTTGAAAGTTCATGATACCATCTATGACTGTGTCTAGACTGGTGAGTTTTTCTGCAAAATCATCTGCTTTTGCGGAAAAACTTGCCAGCTGTCTACACTGGCTGCTTGAATTTCCGCAAGAACACAGACGATCTCATGTAAGATCGTCAGTATTCTTGCGGAAATACTGTACTGCTCCTGTTCGGGCAAATGCCCTCTTGCGCAAATCATTTGCGCAAGAGGGCCAGTGTAGACAGCACAGTGCTGTTTTCCACAAAAAAGCCCCGATGGCTAAAATGGCGATCAGGGCTTTTTTGAGAAAAAGCGCATCCAGATTGGCCACGGATGCTTTTCCTCAAAAAGTGCTTTTGCGGAAAAGCATCCTGCCAATCTAGACGTGATTTTCCGAAAATGCTTTTAATGGAAAACTTTTCCCAAGCAAAATGCAGGACAATGTAGCACTTTAAAGACTAACAAGATGGTTTATTAGATGATGAGCTTTCGTGGGCCAGACCCACTTCCTCAGAGGGTCTGGCCCACGAAAGCTCATCATCTAATAAACCATCTTGTTAGTCTTTAAAGTGCTATATTGTCCTGCATTTTGCTTCAGCTACCCCAGACTAACACGGCTACATTTCTATCACTATTTTCCGTTAAAAGCATTTCCGGAAAATCATGCCAGTGTTGACGTAGCCTACATGTTTTGTTAGTTTCTAACATGCTGTTACACTATTCGTTGTTTTTTACGTTTGTCCAGTTATGGGACAACTCGCCTCCCCCTCTGAAGCAGTGGGAAGTGTTAGTTTTTTAAGGAATAAAGGCCCTAGGCCTGCAGCCACAGGGTTGGGGTTAGGGTTAGGATTCATATGCATAGTTTCATTGGGGTCTGTGAGACGCACCGCCTGTTAAAAATTAGGCCCGTGTGGGATGGATTTGCAGGCTCACGGCCAACTTTTATATTGATGAAAATCCCCCAATAATAACAAACAAATAAACATGCCAATAAACCAGGATTCACAGACAGATTTGGGGTTCTAACCAGGTTTTTTCCCCCTGAAATCTCTTCATGAGGGCTCAGCTGTTTTTTACAAGACACTTTCAACACTAACCTGGCAAGGAAGAAGTTAAACTCAGACACCCGAAAGGGCTTTGAAGACATGTTAAAGAGCTTCCTAGACAAAAAAGGAAATGCTTGTCAGTGACACCGAGTGGAACTCTATTACAGTAGGAAACTCACGGAAACATGTTAGCGCATGTTAAATTGGGTGTAAAATTGATCTTCACCCTTTCCCTCTTGCCGTGCATGTCATCGGCTGAGAGGGGCTGCCATTCGGCGCATGTGTCTGCTTTTGGAATATGATCCTGCATCGCAGCAGGTGCTTTTCTATCAAAATAACAGCCACACAGATGCGGCGAGCCAGACTCTTAAGTATGGGAGCTTGTGGTTGCTGGTAATGCAGAATGGACAGATATTCCAAGGGAGTGAGTCTGGTGTATTCCACGTGTCCATCAGCCGGCTTGCAATGGTTTGTGTTTGCCAGGGCAGGTCTTCTCAGATCTTTGGTGCCGGGCAGCGTGGTGTCCAAAACAGCTCATTGAAACATTGCAGGAAAGAGTCCTTTCAATTTTGTCCTCATTTTAGGGAAGGGCTTGGTTCAAAGCACCATTCAGATGTCCCCAAACGTCTGGGGAAATCCATTGCCTCAACTGAATGTCATGGCCAACGCTGATTTTTCTACAATGATCATCTCTCCTCTCCTCTGTGGTAAAGAACGGATGGGCCTCATTGTGATTGAGTCTAGAGAGGATTTTTTATTGCACTGTTTGGGCACAGTATTCTCCCCGGTTGTCTTGCTCCTAGATTAACCAACTGGCTTGACTTATCGTGTATTGCCATTCAGGGCGGATATGTCTTGGCTTGGACTTACCAGCCAGGTCTACAAACTATGCTACAAGTTATACATAAGCTCTTTGTCAGGTCCTCCAAAGACTGTCTCTCTAACAGAAGTTGGTTTAATAAGCAAGACATCCACCTGTCCCCCAAGACTGGTTAAAAACCTGAATATGTTCACGCAGACCCCTTCCTCCAGCTTGTAGATTCACTTCCTTTACCATCACGCTGGCTATTTCTCAGCCACCCGAGAAGTCTCTCCCTGGTGGGTTCTCCCTGAGGATCGTCATCAGTTTTCTATAGCAACTGCTGCTAGTTTCTTAGCCTGCAAGGGTAATACCTAAAGAACCGGCAAAGGGGCGCAGTACTAGAATGCCTCTAAAACAGGAGAGAGAGACTGGCCTCTTGGGCTTTGTCTGGAGGAGTGGAAAAGGCCAGGTTTAGGCCAGGTTGAGTTCATATGAATGAGGTCAGGTGGAAATAAACTCGACCACCGTGCCTAGCGTTCATCGGATGACACCTTCAGTTTGATTTTAGCCAGAAGGAGCTGCTAAACGTGGAGCGTCTTGCACCAGTGCTAGGAAAAATCGGCAGCTTCAGGTGAAACTTAACTCCTCTGTGTTAGCTAAACTTGATCCAAGTGTGACCATTTTCCTAGGCTGGACACACCTATTGGATCTATTCCGGAAAACGAGTCTTCAAGAATAATATTCTGGGGAACCATGATTATTCTGTCACAGGCCCTGGTTCTGTAACTCTAGACTCTAGAGCATACACTAGTGGGTACTTGTCACGTTACTGGATTTTGAGGGGAGCAGCCAGATCACTGCTGCACCCCTGGGGGGGTGTTGGCCCCAAAAATGGCATAAAAGGGGGCCATGTGAGGTGTTGAATAGAAGCTTACTGTCTGCTAATCCTGTGTATGCTGTTCATGTGATTGTATAATGCCTGTGTGTGAAATTATAAGAATGTATTTTGTATGGATACTGAATATTTCCCTGCATGTGGTTGAGCATGGGGCAGAGCCCGGCCTAATTAGCGAGGCCCTGTGGGACAATGGCACTCAATGGACCAAGGACACACCTAAAGAATGAGGGCTGACACCTGAGGGCTGCCAGCAGGGAACACAGCGATAGGCCACTGGCCAGGTGACCTGCTGCAGCCAAGAAGAGACCAGGAAGGATGTATAAAGAGTCCATGTGGTCGACTCCATCTTGGTACTCAGCTCAGCACTTCATCCCAGAGGCAGCAGTGCAGGGATTGAAGAGCCCGAAAGACCTGTGGACCCATCCTGATCCTAGGATGCGCAACAAGGACTCTTAAGCCAGCAGCCAATCCTTTAGAATCTACCATCTAAAGGTTTATTACCACAAGAAAGAAAAGCATGAGAGTAAGGTTGCTAAAGTATCATACATGACATGCATCGAATCTCCCAGTTCTCGAGGCAGGCTCTAGCAGAGATGTTACAGCTGCTGGCTTAAGAGACCATTTTTGGGGCCAACACCCCCCCCCCATGGGTGCAGCAGTGATCTGGCTGCTCCCCTCAAAATCCAGTAACGTGACAGTACTTGGGCAATTGGTGGGATGATGTGGATGCCATATGCCTAAATCTGGCCCCGTTACATCCCTCCTTCCCCTGTAACATCCATTCCAAACGAGAAATGGTAAATGCAGACTGAACATCAAAATGAATGTAGATTTATTAGCTCTCATAGACTATGAACGTTTTTCAGTAGAGCTGGGCACCTAACTCCTCTAGGCCCTCTGGAAAATCCCCATCTAAATTCATCACAAAAAACTACAACCTAAACATTCAAATAACTTCCCAGCCCCGAAATAAATCATTACTAACCCCCCCCCCTCCAAACCTCCCTCTGTAGGATGCCAGTTGGCATAACCAACAACACAGGTCGAGAGTTGTTTTCCTACAGACCCGAGGAGATCTCCCTCAGTTTTCAAGACTCATGGTGTTCTCACGTCAGTTTCACATCGCGGAGCACAGAGATTAGGCATGAGAAAAGGAAATTAACTCCGCAGTCTTGAGGCTGTTTTATGCCACTAAAACAAAAGGACCCAGGATCTGGGCTGTTGACAGACCTACGACTAAGAGGGGGAAGCAGAGTGAAGGAATATTGTGAGTGAGAAGAGAAATAGGTCAGAAGAAGAAAGGAGCCGTAGATTACGCAGTAGAACTTTAGTTTCTTAGTATCTGTGTAGCATGGAGGAATACATAATAGGAGGACATATGTCACCGGGTGGCAATAGCTCTTTAAGAGGGAAGAGGGTAATGCAACTGCGCCTTGTCAGCTCATCACTGTTGGGCTCAAAAGAGGGCACCAGTGGACATGAGAGACTTGGGGCAGCAGGGCGGCTGATAGCGTCAATCAGGAACAGGGCAGGGAGGGAGAGTTCTGGCAGTTGGGAGGTGCCTGAGACGAGAAGAAAGCAGGAGGTCCTTGGAGGAATCTATAGGTGGTTCCTGGGGGAAGGGTGATGGCAGGGGAGCAGCCGCAGACGGACTTGACCTCCGCTGACTCTGTGCTAGCGGGAAAACCTAGGTGGGGCCACTTTGTCACAACGTGTTGCTCCACAGTTGGAAAAACCACTCCGTGAGACGAGACGGTCGCCACCACAAAGAACTAAGGGTATGTCTACACTACCACCCTAGTTCGAACTAGGGTGGTAATGTAGGCAACCGGAGTTGCAAATGAAGCCCGGGATTTGAATTTCCCGGGCTTCATTTGCATAAAGCCGGGCGCCGCCATTTTTAAATGTCCGCTAGTGCAGACTCCCTGCCGCGCGGCTACACGCGGCACGGACTAGGTAGTTCGGACTAGGCTTCCTAGTTTGTTTCATGAGGAGTAACGGTAGTTCGGACTAGGAAGCTTTTTTTTTTTGCTCAACAACATTTTTCCCTTGGCTCTTTGTGCTGTATCCACCGCTATTTTGGCTCTTCATCTGTAATGGGTTGGCCACTCCTGCCATAGTCCATCTAGCCCAGGATCCTGTCTCTGACGTGTCCAATGCCAGGTTCTCCAGTGGTAGGTGCAAACCATGCAGCAGTAGGCAGAAGCGGCGCTAGACTTTCCTGCTATAAAGCATTTCAGGGCGAACACAGAATCATAGAACTGGAAGGTACCTCAAGAAGTCATCAAGTCCAGTCTCCCTGCAATCACGGCAAGACCTAGCACCCTCCAGGCCATCCCTAACAGGTGTCTGTCTAACCTGCTCTTAAATATCTCCAGAGATGGAGATTCCACAACTTCCCTAGGTAACCACCCTGACAAGAAGTTGTCCCTAATGTCCAGCCTCAACTTTCCATGATACAATTTAAGCTCATTGCTTCTTGCCCTAGAATCAGAGGCCAAGCAGAACAATTTTTCTCCCTCCTCCTTATAACACCCTTTTAGATACTTGAAAAGTGCTATCATGTCCCCTCTCACTCTTCTCTTTTCAATAGTAAACAGATCCAATTCTTTCAGTCTTTCTTCCTAGGTCATGTGTTCTAGACATTTAATCATTTTTGTTGTCCTTCTCTGGATCTTCTCCTATTTGTCCACATCTTTTCTGAAATGTGGTGTCCAGAACTGGACACAATACTCCAGTTGAGGCCTAATCAGCGCAGAGTTGAGTGGAAGAATGACTTCTTGTGTCTTGCTCACAACACTCCTGTGAATGCCTCCCAGAATGATTTTGGTTTTTTTGCAACAGTCTCACATTGTTGACTCATAGGGTATGTCTACACTGCCACCCTCGTTCCACGAGGAGTAATGGTAGTTTGAATTAGAGAGCCTAATTCAAACTACCTACTCCGTGCCGCATGTAGCCGCGGGCACGGAGTCCGCACTAACGGGGATTTAAAAATGGCGGCGCCCGGCAAGATGCAAATGAAGCCCGGGATATTTAAATCCCGGGCTTCATTTGCAACTTCGAATGCCTACATTAGCCACCCTAGTTCGAACTAGGGTGGCAGTGTAGACATACCCATACTTAGTTTGTGGTCCACTATGACCCCTAGATCCCTTTCTGCAGTGCTCCTTCCTGGACAGTCACTTCCCATTTTTCCCTTTCTCTGAGATGGCTAATGCCCTGGAACTTGTCTTGCAGGGTGAATGCATCAGAGAGATTCAGAAAAGAAACCGTTTTTGGATCTTCCTGGAGGTAAATGAAAATGATAGCCATGTAGAAGGGCTGGCTTATGAGGAATGGCTAAAAGGACTAGAACCAGGAAGGTGAAAGGATGACATGAGAGAGGCACATACAATAAAGAATGGCTTAAGAAACCTCTCCTAGAAAGCTTGTATTTATAATTTCTTGTAATACAAGACCAGGGGTGGGCAAATACCAGCACATAGTCTGGATCCAGTTCCCTGGGGTTAGCTCCTGGCGGGCCTCTGCCACTATATTTACCTGCATCTCCGCATGTACAGGTGACTGCAGCATCTGATGGCCATGGATCTCTGCTCTCATGGGCTGGGAATGGTGATCTGCGGGCAACAGGAGCTGCAATCGCCTGTACCAGTGGAGGCACAGGTAAATAAAGTGGCAGAGGCCTTCCAGGGGCTAACCCTGGGGAACTCCTGCCATTTTACTACCCACCCCTGTACAAAACCAAAGAGATGCACGGCCTCACTCCCATGCACACCATCTGAAGATCTGACCCCATCTATTTAAAACAGATACCAGGAAACAGTGCCTTTGTTTAATCACAATACATAGTTAACCTGTGAAACTCACTGCTGCAGGATCCTAGCTATGCAACTACTGTAGTCAGATTCCAAAAGGGTTTGGCATGTATATGGATTAGAGTAGGAAAGGTTTTGGCTGCAATGAAAACAAGAATAGCCAGTTAGATTGGTGGATACAAAGGCTACGTCTAGACTGGCATGATTTTCCACAAATGCTTTTAACGTAAAAGTTTTTCCGTTAAAAGCATTTGTGGAAAAGAGCATCTAGATTGGCACGGACGCTTTTGCGCAAAAGCACTTTTTGCAGAAAAGCGTCCGTGCCAATCTAGACGCACTTTTGCGCAAGAAAGCCCCAATCGCCATTTTCGCGATCAGGGCTTTTTTGCGCAAAACAATACCGCGTTGTCTACACTGGCCCTCTTGTGCAAAAGCATTTGTGCAAGAGGGATTTTGCCCAAACGGGAGCAGCATAGCATTTCCGCAAGAAGCACTGATTTCAGACAGTAGGAAGTCAGTGTTCTTGCGGAAATTCAAGTGGCCAGTATAGACGGCTTTTGCGGAAAAACTTGCCAGTCTAGACGCAGCCCTTAAGGTGTTGGATCTCTCCTGCTTTCATAATAAACCAGTGCCATGCGCAGAACCCAGGAATCCTGCCTCCCTATGCAGGCTGCCCTATCCTGCCTCAGACTAATTGTGAGTCTTCCCTGCAGCGTAGATGAGCTATTTCGAAATAAGCATGCAATGTAGATGTATTCTAAGGTACCACGGGACTACTTGTTTTGAAAGTTACAGACCAACACAGCAACCCTTCTGAGACTTCTTTGGGATGGAGTGCAAGGTATCACTGAGGGCAGAAATTACCCACTTGTGCGTCTCTTGATTGTTGTGACGTTCCTGTTCCACTCTCTTGGGCATGTAGAGGGCCATTCTATAGGAAGCGAGGCTGCTGTCGTTTTCAATGAGAATGCAGGTGTTTGAGCGATGGTTTAGAAGAGTCCACTAAAGAAACCCAGAAAGACCAGAACCATAGCAGACTTAGCAGACAGACTTAAAGGTGGTTAGAAGTCTCCAGAAAGACAGAGATTCCCCCTTCTCTGCAACCCCCACCCCCCCCAGACTATCCATTTTCAAATACCCCTCCCTTCTGGAACAGGTTTTCGCAGCAGCCGGAACATTGGCCAGCTCAGGTTGGTGGTCCAAATTCAGTCGCTTGTGGGCAATTTGAGAGAAAACCACGGAGGAATTTCAAAACCATTTCTGCCCATCGCAGCCTGGCAATGAAGAGACTGACAACCAAGGCTCGCCACCACATGATAGCATCAACAGAGACATTAGCACTCTTTTTCCAGTTCCCAGGCGAAGGGGAGGGGGTTGGCTAAGTCAGGAATGATGTGTGGGAAAGGCAGCGGGCCAGCTACTGCCGCTGTGGACAAAAGCACGAAAGGGCTTCCAGTTCTTGACTATCTAAAGCTCAATACCCCGGAGAACATCCCAGTCCTGTAGATGACTTCCAGAGTGACCCCAATGGGCCTGGGGGAAGTCGAGAAACACCCACTCTCTCCTCCTCAACAAAGAAAATAACAGAACACCACTGGCCTTCACCTACAGTCCCCAGCTAAAACCTCTCCAATGCATCCTCAGTGATCTACAACCCATCCTGGACAATGATCCCTCATTCTCACACACCTTGGGAGGCAGGCCAGTCCTCGCCCACAGACAACCTGCCAACCTGAACCAAATTCTCACCAGCAACTATACACCGCACCACAGTAACTAACTCAGGAACCAATCCCTGCAACAACCTCAGGGCCAACTCTGCCCACATTCCTATACCAGCGACACCATCACAGGACCTAATCACATCAGCCATATCATCACTGGCTCATGCACCTGCACATCTCCCAATGTAGTATATGCCATCATGTGTCAGCAATGCCCCTCTGCCATATTCATTGGCCAAACTGGACAGTCCCTACGTAAAAGAATAAACGGACACAAATAAACGGATATCAGGAATGGTAATATACAAAAACCTGTAGGAGAACACTTCAATCTCCCTGGACACACAGTAGCAGATTTTAAAGTAGCCATCCTGCAGCAAAAAAACTTTAAAAACAGACTTCAAAGAGAAACTGCAGCACTACAATTCATCTGCATATTTGACACTATCAACTTAGGATTAAACAAAGACTGTGAATGGCTAGCCAACTACAAAAGCAGCTTCTCCTCCCTTGGTGTTCACACCTCCTCATCAGCTGCTAGAAGTAGGCCTCATCCTCCCTGACTGAATTGACCTCGTTATCTCTAACCTTTCTCTTGATTGGAACTCTTTTCTTATACCTCTATATTTATACCTGCCTCTGAAATTTCCACTACATGCATCTGACCAAGTGGGTCTTTGCCCACGAAAGCTTATGCTCCAATAAATCTGTTAGTTTATAAGGTGCCACCATACTTCTTGTTTTTTTCTCTCCTCCATGACTCCTCTGTCTGGGCACCATGGCTTTTTACTCTCCTTTGCTCTGAGAAGAACACTTGACCTTAGATGATGGAGCCAGGTGCCGGAACGCTGCCTATGCATCAGGAGGCAGGAGCAGGCTTTCAAGAAAAAGGCCAGGCTTAAATAGCAGGAAGTAATTCAGGATCCAGGGGGTCGGTAGGAAAGAGGGGCAGTCTACACTGCAGGGGAAGCGATGTGTGTAAAAGAGGGATATCCCCAATACTACTAGAGAGAAGAGAGGGAGGAGATCCAGGCCAGAGGTACTCAATGAGCTCACAACAGCACATAGCTCACAGGGGACTGAGCACCAGAAAATCATGCCAGTCTAGACGTAGCCTCATTGTATGAGGAATAAGGGAATTTGGAAGAAGAGGGCTCTATTTCGAAATAAGTGCTGTGTGGTCACTCCCTATTTCGAAGTGAGATATGCAATTGATGTAGCACAGTTTGTGTAGCTTATTTTGAGCTAAGCCCTGCAGTGCAGACGTACCCAAAGGGGAGGGAATACCAACATGCCTCTGTTTTATTTCTCTGGGAACATCCTAATTGAATACTATGAGGCTGTGTAGATCTCAGAATAGTTTTCGTTATAAGTATTTCCGGAAAAAGAGCGTCTACATTGGCAGGCTGCTTTTCCGGAAAAGCCTTTTTTCCGGAAAAGCATCTGTGGCCAATGTAGACGCGCTTTTCCGGAAAAGAGCCCCGATCGTCATTTTCGCGATCGGGTTTTTTTCCGGAAAAGACTACTAGGCTGTCTACACTGGCCCTTTTCCGGAACAGTGTTCCAGAATAAGGACTTATGCCCGAGCGGGAGCAGCGTAGCTTTTCCGGAATAGCGGCTGATTTTGTACAGTAGAGTGTCGTTGCTTTTCCGGAAATTCAAGGGCCAGTGTGGACAGCTCGCAGCTTATTCCAGAAAAGCGGCTGATTTTCTGGAATAAGTGGCCCAGTGTAGACACAGCCTGAGTGAATAATGCCCAAATAATGCCTAAGTCCCATGCTAGTCTTCTGCACTGGTGTAAATTTCACGAGGCTGAAGGAGTAGCCCATAACGGTGACAAGATATCACAAGCAAAAGCGTGTCCCTGACAATGAATCCCAGTGCGAAAAGTTTGGACGTCTTTAAATGGAGGAAACCATGTTTCTCCTTATAGACTCTCCGTTGGTATAGTCCGGAAGCTCTCCTTGCCTGATGCCAACAGCAGTCATGCCTGAGTAAGGCCGGCAGGAAAGCAAGCCCTCGGCGGAGGGTTGAATTTCACTGCATGCAGATCAGCACATTTCCCCGAATCTCTGCCCAGCTCAGGCCTGGCTTTTCAGAATGACAACAGGGTCGATTTCTCGGGTTGCTCAGCATCCACCTGATTTCAGTGCCACGACTTAACCCACTTCAGATGTTGGGTTCTTTCAAGGGAATTTGCAGTCCAGCTGCGAGCGCAGCCGGAGCGTGGGTTCGGCGATGTGTTTCCCAGGCTTGACTAAGAGTTAAAGGAGAAGAAAACATTTGGCTTTTAGTGGTTTACAACAGCCTCATTACAGCTGAAATAAAGAAACCACTAAATCTTGTGTGGTTACCGAGGTCAGAGGAGCTCTGGAGCACTGGCGCCATTGCCAAGACAAGAATTTCGTTTTCCTCAGAGGAAACGTGCACACAAAGAGGAAGCAATGGCCACAGAAGTCTCTCGCCGCCTTGCTTGCAAAGGGAATGGGAGAACCCCTGGGGCCTTCATGCAGGTCAGTGGCTGAGGTGCTTTCGTTAGCCCCGTGAATTGTCTGCGCACAAGAGAGACCCGTCTGAAGTCAGCCAGGGAGTTGCATGTGGGTTCCAGTTAGAACCGCGATAAACGTGCCAGGGGTGGAGATGGCGCAATTACGAGGGACGCTGCTAGAGCAGCCTTCATCCCAGGAGCCTTTGCTAATGCTCACAGCACCCAGGTTGCGGATGAAGGCACTGAGGCTCTGTCTGTATTGAAATCACAGGGTGTAGATCTACCAGAGCTAGCTCAAGGCTCAGGGAGGCCAGGAAAGCACTGACCACATGGATGGCAGGTGAAAGCCCAGCTGGAAAAGGCAAGTCCAATTCCCGCCCCTTCCACCCCAAACCACACCCCTTCCGTGAGTCCACGCCCCTTCAACAACCTCCCCCGCTCACCTAAGCCCCACCTCAGCGCAGCCCTCAAGCCTGATACTTCCTGGCCACCCAGAGGGCTGGGGCGGTCGTGCAGTGGTCCCAGCCTTCCTGGGTGGCCAGGCAGCGTAGGCAGTATTGGGAAGACAATGCCTTCCTTTGCTGACATTACCCGCTGCCCATGACTGGCCTGAGCTGAGGCGAGTCACCTGAGGAATTATCAAGGGTTTTGGGCAGACTTGGACGGAAGAAGTGTCACTGCTCTGGTACCAAAGCTGGTAGAACTAGTTTAGACATGTCCACACCAAAGAGGAGCAGTGGTGAAATCAGAAGAGCATGTAGGAACGTTGACTAAACCCTGAATCCTCCAAATGAGACACTGGCCTGCGTTTACCCTTGACTACACGACTGTTCTATACCAGGGACGCCATTTCAGATTTTGGTGGGGGGTGAGGGTGGGCTGACCTGGATATGCCGTGATGGTGGGGGAAAGAGAGTGAGAGCATGGGGTGGGGGGCAGATGAGAACAGAAGCTTCAACAGTGCTACTGAGCATGCTCAGTACAAGCCAAGCAGCAGATTGGGGGGTTGACCCTATCCACCTCTCCCCTACATTACCTCTTTCCATGGGCTACTTAGGTGCTGGAAAATACTACGTTTTTTGGCACATAACTTAGCAGTTAGCTGACAGGAGCACTGTACCTAAGTCCTATATAAAAGAAAGCAGATTAAATAAATATTAGAGACCCGCTCAGCTCTAACATTAACATATTCTGACATCTTGTGGCAAGTCACTTAAGGGGCACTGATTAGCCTTACAGTTTTAATATATATTCTTACTTTGTTACCAACTCTGCAAAGAAAGAGAGTGAGAGAAACCCTAGCAGGACTCCTGGGTCCTAACCCAGCTCTGGAATAGGAGTAGGGTCTAGTGGGTCATGGCAGAGGCAGAAACATTTTGTCTCTATATAAGAACACGAGAACGGCCGTACTAGGTCAGACCAACGGTCCATCTAGCCCAGTCTCCTGTCTGCCGACAGTGGCCAATGTCAAGTGCTTCAGAAGGTCTGAACAGAAGAGGCAATCATCGTGAAGCTAGGGACACCATCCCTGCCCATCCCATTGATAGACCTATCCTCCTTGAACTTATTTTGTTCTGTTCGGAACCCTGTTATGGTTTGGGCCTTGCCACCATCTCCTGGCAATGAGTTCCACTGGTTGACCGTGAAGTAAAAACTTATTTTGTGTGTTTTAAATGTGCTGCCTATAAGTGGGTGAGATTCTTGTGTTATGTTAGTGAAGGAATAGATAACATTTGCTTATTCTATTTTTTCACACCATTCATGATTTTCTAGATATATCCACCACCTGTTAGTCATTTCTTTTCCAAGCTGAAACGTCTCCATCTTTTTAATCTCGCCTCATACGGAAGCTGTTCCTTACCCCTAATCATTGCAGTTGTCCTTTCAGTGCCTTTTTCAAATCCAATACATACATGGAGTGAGCAAATCTGCATACAGTATTCAAGATGTGTATGAACCACGACTTTATATAGATTCAATATGGTATTTTCTGTCTTATTATCTATTCCTTTCCTAATCATTTCTAATCGTCTGTCCGTTTTTTGTGTTTTTGTTTCTAGACTGCTAGTTCACGTTGAGTAGATATTTTCAGGGAACTATCCACAATGATTCCAACATCTCTTTCTTGAACTAAACCCTATCATTTTTGTATGTATAGTTGGGAGTATATTTTTCCACACCATTACTTTGCATTTTTCAACACTGAATTCCATCTATTCTTGTGTTGCCCAGTCACCCGGTTGTGTGAGATCCCTTTGTAACTCTGCAGCCAGCTTTGGACTTAACTGTTTTGGGTAATTTTGTAGAATCCTCACATTTTGCCACCTCGCTGTTTACCATTTTTTTTCAGGAATATTTATAAATTTAACAGGGCTGGTCCAAATGCAAATCTCTGCAGCACAACACTCATTACTACTCCCCCACCTCTTTTAAGTGAAATGCCAGGCAATGTTTTCACGATGATCTAACAATCCTTCAATTACTTGAATGACCATCCTTTTGTTATTCTTAGTCATCTGCCTCCCTGCCTCCTCCTACCCCAAAGGCAAAGCTGCAAGCAGCTTAAACTCTGTTGCAGTTAAAAGTTGCCTTCGGAGTCAGGGAATGGGCTTTAAGCAGACCTCAGGGATGAAATCCAAGGGTTCAAACCTGGGCAAGGGACCCTTCCATAGCCCCTCATAAATGTTTCTCTTGGTCTATAGAAGTGGCGAACATACCCTGTGACTGCAGGTAGACATAGCCTGTGACCAAAGAAGTGAAGTGATTTACCTGAGTGAGTTGGGGCAAAATCCAGATGTCAAGACTCCTAATCACCTCTAACCACCAGACTGTTCACTCTCTTTGGTGTGTAGCATAGAGTCCATTGTTTCACTCTCTTCTCTTACAGCGGACATAATCATAATACAAATAATCATATATATTTATTGTGGCAAGGGGCCCCTTTTCCTGGCCAGCGTTTGGGCTGGCAGCCTTTTCCCCTTTGCCAGACGTTGGGCTTGCAGCTGGTTTCTGGGATAGGGAGCCCAGCCACTCCTTCTGGGACTCCCCCCTCCCCACCACCTCATGCTGTCCCTAGCTCTATAACTGTGGGTACTTCATCTCTCCCTCGCTCTTTCTCTGCCTCTTCTTTGCTCCCTCACCTTTTAACTGGGGAGGCTTTTAAAGGCTTCCAGCAGGCCTGAAGGAGCCAGCTCCCTGCCAGCTGCTTCTAACTGTCCTGCACCATCTCTAATTAGCAGGCCTTTTACCCTTTTGGGGCTGCTTTTCTCTCTCTCCCTCTCTCTCTCCCACTCCCTCTCTCTCCTCCACTCTCTATCTCTCTCGTCACAATACACACACACACACACACACACACACACATATACAGGGCTCGCCAAGTGGCGGTGAGCCCTGCTCGCCAGCTCCGCGGAACCGTGTGCTGCGCATGCACAGACTGCGCTGCACGGCCGCACCAGGCTAAAATCTATTTGCCACGGGCGAGTAGATTACATTAATTGTCAAGCCCTGTATATATACATACACATACACACACACACATACACACACTCTAGCAGACTTACCCAGCATTGCTTGTGTCCTTCAGGGTAATTAGAAATTAGTCCAAGGCAGGCTCTGTTAATGTGGACGTGCTACCTCAGACTTAGAGCCCTAGGAAGCCCTGGGGAGTAATTACTTCAAATGCCTCTGGGGACTAGTTATTTCGAATAGCATCACTGGAGTGTCTGTACTACCATTATTTCAAAATAACTCTTTCAGAATTAGCGTTACTCTGGTGAAAAGCAGGCGTACAGATTTCGAATTAAGTGGCCTGTGATTTCGAAATAACGGGCTTGGCAGTGTGGATGCTTCTGCTTATCAATTCGACCTAAGGGGGTTATTTTGAAATAAAGTCCTAGTGTAAACCAGGACTAAAAGAGAAAGTGACTGGAGCCCAAATGCAACTGACTAGTCTAATTTCATTGCCTACTCTGAGAGAAACGCAAACACGGTAGCTTGACCAAGGACACTCAAGAAGTCTGTGGCCAGATGACTGTTCTTCCCTCTTTTTGTTAATTTGAGTGCCAGGGACAGGCTCCGCCACAGTGGTAATAAAGAGCAGAAAAAGGCAGGCAATAGCTTTCCAGACTAGGCAAGGGACGAGGGGAAAGGCGACCCTGAAACATTGATGTGTCTTTCTTCCTTCAGATTTATGTCTCAGCAACAGAATCATCATCCTGCAGTTGCCCAAGGAGGGAATCACCGATGGAATACTAAAGGCAAAAAGAAGCACAGGGTTATGATTTTCATATCCAAATCCCTTTCTTCTCTTAAAGCCCTGCTGGGATGAGATCAGCCTTGAGCTGCTGTTAAGGATGAGATAGACGTTCTCTTTTTCCCTTAGACCACAGGGCTGGGAGAACACATGGCGTAATTAATTTTGACTTACAGAAGCACTATTAAATTGGATAGAACCTGGTGAAAATAGGATTAGGAATAGTGTTTAGCCGAGAGCAAACAGAGCTAAAACTCCCGAAGAGCAGGTCAATACAGCTGATATCACTGATGCAATGGAAGTTGACAGCGCTGCACATTTTTGAGGGATGGTTTAATGGTGCCAGGCCAGAGGAGAATGTTAAAAACTGATTTTTTGGGG
The DNA here is from genome assembly GCF_049634645.1 of Pelodiscus sinensis. NCBI lineage: Eukaryota > Metazoa > Chordata > Testudines > Trionychidae > Pelodiscus > Pelodiscus sinensis. Next base: position 36,077,147 of record NC_134726.1, on the reverse strand, counting down.
GTGTATGTGTTATTTTCTTATCTGCTCTGAGCCCACTTCTTTCTAAGGATTAATTTTGAAACCATTGTGCAGAACAAGCAAAAGTCTCAATAAACCCCAACCGGCCAAAATCTGCCTGGTGCTTTCAACACACAAACCAAAATCTAATTAGTACAGGATTAGGTATGCCAGAATTCATCAGGAATGGAATGATTCTTCCAGAAACCAAGCTCTCACCCTGCCCTTAAAAAAACCCAACAGTGTAGAGCATTTGATAACGTAAAGGATAGGCCAGATATTCAGCTAGTGTAAATCCGGGGGCTCTGTTGACTCTCATGGAGACAGACTGATTTATCCATCAGAAAGTCAGAGGTTTTAAAGAAGTGGGCTAATGCTTTCTTGGGCCAAGAGCAATAAGAATCCATTGAAGCTGTGTCTCGCGTCAGTTGGGCCTGTTGTGTTACATTTCCGAGTTCTGCCTGGCGCATGTGGGAAAAATCTGATGGGCAAACAAGACCAGAATTTGGCCCTGGGATACACCAGTGTAAATCTTGTGCAGCTACACTGAACCTCGTCCTCTTCTTTACAACTGTACAACTCCACTGAAGTCCTTCACGGTTTACACCACTGTCACTGAACTGAATTTGCCCAGTCGTGTGATAACCACACAGTGCCTGGTCAATCTACTCCCCAAAATGCTTTCCAAACATTAACTAATCAGCCTGGAGCTTGACATTTCTCCTCCTTCCCCCCACTTTAATAAATAAAAAATCAATTCAAGGCCACAGGCTGCTAGCTTGCGAATTTGTGCAGGGGTCACCAAGGGCTCTGTTTCTTGTCTGAATCAAATTTCGGCAGCTACTCGGCGCTCTGTGCATAAACACGCACCGTCGTTTTTTGCAGGGTTTCCATGGTGCCTGCCTGGCACTGGATTTCATCTTCTTTCTAAAGCAGATGCTTGGGGTTGTATTTGCTTTGGTTGAGGAAGCACATAGAATTGCTAGGAAACCTTAAAAGTTCTCCAAAAACGGGAACCGTCGAGTAAAATTGCGCATAATCACCAGGGCTCGTGATGTACCCCAATAACGTTGGGCTTCTGCTTCCCACTCCCTGTGGCTGCTAGTGCAGGGGTGGGCAAGATATGGCCCGTGAGCTGAATCGGGACCACTAAGCCATTGGATATGGTCCATGGGAGCCTGATCTGGTCTATGGGCTGCCCTGCCAGGACCCTGGGGCATAAAGCAACCAGCCCCTTCAAAGTAGCCCTATTCTGCTTTAAGCAGCTGGTTGCTCCCTGTAGCTCTCTACTCCGGGCGGAGGGAGGGGGAGGGGAAGGCTTTGCAGAAACCAGCCAATGGGAGCTGAGAGATTTTTCTGGGGGAGGGGCAGTGTGCAAAGCCTCCCCCCTTGCCTGGAGCAGAGAGCCACAGGGAGCAGCCAGTCATTTTGAGCAACTTGGGGCTGCGGCCAGCAGGGAGCCTGCTTCAGGGTCCTGCAGGGCCGCTGGCCGGGAGCCACCTTGGTAAGCGCTTCCTTACCACAGCCTGACTCTGGCACCCCAGCTCCTCCCTGCCCCCAACTCTCTGCCTCAAGTCACCATCCAAACCCTCTGCATCTCCTCTCCCCTCCTCCCCCAGGTCGCAACTCCCTCCCAGACCCTGCCCCTACTCCTATACCTCTCCCTCAGGCCAAAATCCTCTCCTGCACTCATACCGTCCGTCTCCCAGTCCCTGCACCCCAATCACCTGCCCCGGGTCACAACCCCCTCTTTCTCCCAAACTCCCTCTGAATCCTCACACCCTCTCCTGCATCCCAGTCCCCTACCCCGAGCTCCCTTCTGCACCCAACCTCCACCCCAGACCCTGCACCCCCTCCATAGAAAAGTGCGGCCCTTGACCACTTACCAAAACCTGGGAGTGACCTCCCCCCATCAAAAATAATTGCCCACCTCTGTACCAGAGGGTGGAGAAAGCAGTGTCCGGTGCCTGTTTACAAATGGATTAACTGGGGTCCAGAAAAACTCTATGACAGGAGGCCGTGTGCTGAATTGGGAATAGAACCGGGAATCCAGGTTCCCTAGTTTTCCAAGAAAGCAAAGTCTCGCTGTATTTTTTTCTTCTTTTCCTATTTTTTGGACGTGCGGGCCAAACCCAACCAGCCAGACTCTCAGTCAGGTGAAAGGGAAACAGATTTTTGATACCGAAAACCCTCCTGAAGGCTCCGGCACCGGTTCGCCCACAAGAGCACAGCCGCTTAGACATGGGGACCTGCATAAAGAGTCTGTGGCACAGCGGGGAGAAGATGCATCTGAATAAGAAACGAACGAGACAACGGAACAGAAAGATGTGTTGAGCTAAGGTCAGCGAATTAGTTTCAAATCCCTCTCTCGGGCGGTTTAATAGCTAATGGGATTATTTTCATTTGTTACTGTATAATTCTACAGGTGTTACCTCACATATTTGGCTGGGCAGATCAAAGCTAAAATGCTGGCAATCTTACCAGCGTGCAGATTCCTTTATATTTGATCCTACCTGACCAGTCATGCATGCTGAATGCTGAATGAGCAGCCAGCAGAAACTTCACAGGGGTGCTGTCGAAATGAGGGTAATTACAATAGAGCCCTTGCAGTAAAGGCAGAGAGACAGGAGGGATCTGAAAAACAGTTTTTCTTTTCTGGAACAGAGTCTGAAAACTCTAGGGTACAGCATTATGGAAGAGGATTCTCCAGACTGGAGGCTGATCATACTTGTCACTAGTGCTTTTTTGGTGACGGTACTGCCCGGTACTCAGTACAGGTAGTCCCCGAGTTACGCAGATCCGACTTATGTCGGATCCGTAGTTACGAACGGGGATTTCTCGCCCCAGAGAACTAGAGCAGCGGGACGCCTGGTCCCGCCGCCCGCCTTCTCCAGGGCGAGAAAAGCTGCTCCCAGTCTCCCTGGTCTGCTGGCAGAGCCAGCAGACCAGGGAGACAGGAGCAAAGCGGCGGAGCACCCGGGGCCGGACCCGCGCCCGCTTCCAGATCAGCTGGAAGCGGTGCGGGTCCTGCCGGGTGCTCCGCCGCTCTGTTCAGCGTCTCCCTGGTCTGCAGAACAGGGAGATGCTGAACAAAGCGGCGGAGCACCCGGGGCCGGACCCGCGCCGCTTCCAGATCAGCTGGAAGCGCCACGGTTCGGCCCGGGTCCTCCGCAGCTTTGCTCCACGTCTCCCTGGTCTGCTGGGGGGGGGACGCAGCTAGTGCCCCCCAGCAGACCAGGGAGACGTGGAGCAAAGCCGGGGGCCTGTGGTAGAGCAGGTGGGGCACTGCCGGTTGGTCCCGCAGCACCGCTTCTTGGCGCTACTGGACCAACCCGGCAGCACCCCAGCTGCTCTGCCCCAGGCGTCCTGATTCAGCTGCTGATCAGTTTCAGCAGTGGCTGAATCAGGATGCCTGGGGCAGAGCAGCTGGGGTGCTGCTGGGTTGGTCCAGTAGCTCCGAGGAGCAGCCGCGCTACTGGACCAAGCCAGCAGCACCCGAGCTGCTCTGCCCCAGGCGTCCCAAAGTCAGCCGCTGCTGAAACTGACCAGCGGCTGACTACAGGAAGCCCGAGGCAGAGTTGCTCTGCCCTGGGCTTCCTGGAATCAGCTGCTGATCAGTTTCAGCAGCAGCTGACTTGGGGACGCCTGGTGTTCTTATCTTGAATCTGTATGTAAGTGGAACTGGTGTCCAGATTCAGCGGCTGTTGAAACTGATCAGTTTCAGCAGCGGCTGATGCCAGTTCCGACTTACATACAGATTCAACTTAAGAACAAACCTACAGTCCCTATCTTGTACGTAATCCGGGGACTGCCTGTACCCGCACCTCCAGTCAGAGCTTACCAGCACCTCTGTATGCAAATGTCCGACAGTTGTGTGTCTTAAAGGGCGTGCGTGTCTTAAAAGGGGCTCAACAACTTTTTTTTTTTGCTCAACAACTTTTCCCCTGGAGTACCAGCACCTTTTTTTTTTTTTAACAGAAAAAGCACTGCTTGTCACAGTATACTAGTGAGGTATGTCTGGCATTCATACTTTATGATAGACCAGTGGTTCACTAGTGTGGACCCTGAATCACCTCCCCAAACCATTCACGGACCCCCAATCACCCACCCCCCACCTATTTGTGGACCCCCATCAGAGCTAATTCTAGCC